>NC_045575.1:5714707-6325019 GCF_009819795.1 Aythya fuligula | reverse complement strand
ACATCACTTCAGGGAACGGTAAAATGGCAACTAAGCAAAAGGTCAAGACTACCAAAAACGACAACTGCTTTCCAAGACCAATTTGATACACTTGAAATAGCTTCTAATTCATCTTTTAATTAAAATATATTTAAGCCAAGCTGAGCGCACAAGAATAAGGCATTCAGAAATCATTCACATGTTGCTTCTTGCATGTGCTGCATACACACATGCATAGGTTGTAATCTCTGGCTTCCCATTCTTCCCCCTAGTTATTTAATAGGTTGGGTTGCTGTGAAAGAGGCATAGCCAAATGCAGGCAAGTCTGGGCTATAGGCCAAGCTCTGTTTCAGACTACACAAATTCAATACTTAAGTAATTCCATAGTAAGTAATTATTATTATTATTATATGCCAAGATACATGGTAAGTTATTTTTAAGAAGCAGATAATAACAATACACTAGTTAAATTATGCATTAAATGTCTGGTTTCACATACCTCTTCTGGATTAAACAGTATAATTCAGAGAGAATATAGAAAGCAAACAACTCAACATATAACGTAATCAAAGGAGAAACTGGACACTTTCTGCTTGGCATTGGCAACCCAAATAGCAAGTTAAATCCTTCTTCAGAAAGCATCTAGCATATGCGATTGCTAGACCCATGCAACAGATTTGTTGTAAGGATATTGTAGCTGCTTTAAATTAATCTCTTAATTAAAATAAAAACATTTATATATATATAGCCACGTGCTTTCAACAATGTAATTGTAACTGCTTTCTAGAGTTTATGTATCATCTTGCATTTTGTCTCCTTCAGTATAGCTCACATATACAAAGCATGCTGTGACAGAATGACTCTCCAGTGTGAAGATGCAAAGTGAGGTAGAGTTACCTGGAGAATGAAAGAATTCCTCATATTCTCAGGCAAGTTATCCAACATTTCTGTGTAGCATCTCATCAAACTCAACAGCCAGAAGTTGGTTGAGGCAGATTCTTCATCTGCGGTGTAGGTAAAAGGATCCACCATGTAGATGACAACTGCTGGAGGATAGGCATTGCTGTCCGCAGACTCTGGTTCAGTGGGAATCCCTATTCTCTCCCTCTCTGTAACACTGGAGACATGCATGTTGTTAAATTCAAAGGCAAATTACAGTTGTTAATTATTGGTTTTGCTCTGAAAGGGAGAGATTCTGAAGCAGGGGAGTAGCAACTTACGTTCAGAAACAAAACTAAAAAGCACAAGAACAGTGATTAAGTAGGGATGACTTTTATTCAGAGCACTACTTAATCCAAAATACCTGCTAGAAATGATGCATTGAAGACACTGTAAAGTCTGCATTAAATGAGATTATAGTAATCAGAATAGTGTAGATCTAAGCAGTATGGAAAAGCTGACAAATGCTAGGTCTATGAGCTTTCTTCTGATGTTTGCACATGCCTGGTTTTGGTGCTGCTGTTTATGGTTTTCTTTTGGGAGAGGTGGGAGGGAAGAGGGAGAGAAGGAACTGAGAACTGAGGAAAAGTGCCAAAGTAATATTCATGGAGACTGAAGTCCTCTGATTAGTTACAGAAAAGGTTCCCTTAGTAGTGGGAAGAGCAGCTAAACATTTTATTTTTTTTTTTAATCTTGGTAAAATATTCCTCTATGCCTCAACAGTGAATGGGAGGCTCAACATCTGTAAGCGATAAAAAGCAGCTCAGACTCACTTTGTCAGAAACCACAGTGCAATTGATAAAGAGGTATTTTGCATAGATCCAGTGAACAGATGCCTTAAGAATAACCTGAACCAGTACAGGATGTGGGCTTTTCACTTAAGATACAGGAACTTCATAACATACATCATGACTAATAGCAATATGCATTATTATGAAAGTAATGAAAAGTAATGAAAAACATGTTCGCTCAGGAAGTTACTTACATAAAATATTAAAAAATATTTTCCTAATTTTAATGTTTGATGGATTATTATAATGAGGTCTTTAAAAATGTTTTGCTGCTAAAATTTATTTTAAAGTAACAGGAATATAATCCTGTTTTCTGACCTTGCAATATATCTCTGCACAAAGCAACACTTGTAATACAAGTCAAAAAAAAAAATCCACGGCTCTTATTTTGTATCTGTTAATAATACTGGCACGATGGAGTTGCCAGTGTAAGAGGCATTCAGTGCCACATGAGATATACTGCAGTACCTGACGTGAGATGGAGCTAGCAGATATGGCACAGAACCTGAGACACCTTGTGGTTTTCTTGTACTGCAAATGCAGGCCAGGTGGGGTACCCTAAGGCACCTCAAACAGCATGACAACACCCATGTTCATGTGGTTGTATCAAGCTTTGTTTCTTATAATGAAAAGGGGAGATCAGTTTTTTCCAACTCTTGTCAGTAATGACTACAAATGAATAAAAAGGGGCCTCGTTCCGTTTATACCTGGACAGTAGTACTGCACACATCAGAGGGTCCTTTCATTTCAAGGATTTACATAAAGCTTAAAGATTATGAGTTGTATGAAAGCAGAACAATGGATTTATTTAGTACTCCAAGTAATTTGAACACTTAAGTAACTTACCCTTCCTGCCCTTCTTGTTGCTGTTGTGGTATGTTTTGACCAGATTCTGCGTCTCCTCCAGGACCTGTGCTTCCTTGTGAACGGTCTGCTGTATTTCCCCCGGCGCTGGCGTTTTGCCCTGAACCAATGTTCCCACTAAACCCTGGAGTAGAGGTAGTGGTCATCTGGTTAACGCTGGGTGTTGCAGAAGATGCTGACAGCTGTGGCACAGAGGATCCAGAGGATGAACTGCTTCCTGCAGGAAGGCTCGTAGTCCCACCATTGGGAGTGGAGTTAAAAGAACTGCCTGTTGGTGCTGCCCCAGAAGCGGAAAGACATGTTGAATTCGAGGGTGCAGGTCCAGTGTTCCCAGGTATTGTCTGCGTCTGGCTTGCTGGGGTTTGATACTTCGGTGGTAGCAATAGGCTGCTGTCAAGCTGCAGAGTGGCTAAGTAAGGTGCTGAAATGGCATGTAAAAAGGAAAGGAGATTAATGACAGTCTTTCACATCAAAGTGAACTGGATTAACCATAAAGTCATACAATACTTTCTGTGCTTTTAGAATATTCTAAGACTGTACAAATGCTAAGTGAATATAATCTCCATTACAAATATTTACTTTGGAGTTCATTCGTCGGGGTTTCAGTTGTAACCGATATGAATCAGATGTCTTCAAAAACAGGACTGACTTTGTGGAGCTTTGTGAATCAGAGTTGGTTCCGACACATCATTACCTCTGGTTAGATTGTGTTGGGATAACACCTTTATACAGTGTTTGGCTTTGCAGTCTGTTACAGGTTATCTTAATCAGACTGAAAATCTCAGTCCTTTTTACTTGAGCTAAATAACGGCAAACTTTAATGTAGTTATTTCTATTCCTGAGCATCAGAAAAACAGATACCACAGTGATCATTTAAAAATAATTAATGAATAACAATAAATGAATTCCTCAATTGGCGGTGCATATGCTACGCCTGTAAGCCTTAAGGATTTATGTTAAGTAGTGTTGTAATAATTCCTCCCTCACAGTTATATGGTAAATTAAAACTAAAAGCAGACTGGATGTGGTAACAGAATCATTTGAGATAAGTAAGTCCTATCTTTCATCAGACTTTCCTCAAAGGATGGTGTGAGCATTCAGCAGACTGTAGAACTGCCCAGCTATTTCTCATCTCCATACACTTTCCTAAGCTTTTCTCCAGTACCAAATGACCATTCCACACAGCACGCAGACTCAAGAACAGTCAGTCCTTTTTCAGAACAAACGCAGTAAGTGCTTTTCAAGAAACTACTTACAAGTTCCTACATATTTTTAAACAAAAAGTAGTTTGCATGCTTCAGCTCAATTAGAGATTTACATGGCTTGTTTTCTGTGACCACTGCCTGCCTTGCTGACCAGCACTATCTCAGCAAATGTATTTCCAGTGACATTTTGGATGGTTCTGGGTCTTGTGCTAATCCAAGCTGTGTATGCCATGCACGTTAGGTTGCTTCTGGATCCCTTCTGAAATGGAACAAGCATAGCTCTCCCAAGATGAATCTCCAACATGACCACCAGACTGATAAAGAACAACAAAACTTTCTAAAATATGCAAATATAACATGGAAGTGATTAAGAAATGATTAAGTGTTACCATACTTTTTATTCTTTATTTCTAAGCAGATCTTAATCTGTATCTTAACAGAAACTCCTCTGCTCCCACCTGCTGCAAATAACATCTAAAATACCTACAGAAAACAACAAAAAAAACAGCCTTGCTAGCACCCTGGTAGACTTACCTAGGTGATGCCGGCAAACTTGCGCATAAAGTTTGAGTCTGGAATGATTGTCACACTCCTCAGTGCCCCAAGGCTGGTTAAACCATTCGCTCACGAGCTCATCCGTTAGCTTTTGTGCCACAGTCTTTCCCACCCGCATAATCCCATCACGTAACACTTTGCAGATTGGTTTGTGCTGGCCAAGTCTACACATCTGGTGAGGAAAGAAGAAATGCTTGTAACTAGATGCAAAGTACCTGAAGAAGTTACGCAGCCTAAACCCTTCATGACCACCATACATCTGGTGACCTCTTAATAAATAGAAAAACAAAAGGCTAGGTTTATCTCACGTATTGAATTGCACTTAGAGCAAAACTGAAGTCGCAAAATACTCTTATACATTCAGTAGTACACAATGAGCACTGTTTAAAAACAAAGAAAAAAAGGTTTTATCTCCAGCATAAGCAAGTTTCTTTAATTGTTCTGTAGGTTTGGTTGGGTGCTAGGTTGCACCTGTATCAATACTCATATTGTATTCCCTGTATAGTTTATCCGCTATAGCTGCTTATAGTTTGTTCATCTGTGTGATGTTTGAGGAACATCTCATGTGGTTATTCCCCATATGACCTTATTCAGACAAGCTAAGAAAAAAACACCAAATGCTTTGCTTTGGCTTTACTGAAACATTAACCAGCACTGCATATGGCCGTATTCCAGGATTAAATTTTGTCTTTCATAGGAAACAGACTAGTCAAGATCCTAACAGTATAAGCTCAGCAAGATACCATTCTTGGCTCTGAAAGTGTAGAAAGTTCTCAAAACAGAAGAAATCCTTATACAAGCAACTGTTACTTTAAAAACCATGGATGTCTCTCAATGAACATGCAGTAAAGCAGAAATGACACAAAAGGAAGAAATAATTCAGTGGGGTTCCTCTTTCCAACCTCGTATACAGCACTCAAGTCCCTGAAGAAAGTTTTGGCTCCATCGAGCAAGGCCTCATTTTCTGGACACACCACAATGTAGGCAACATCCCGATGGCCCCCATATGGGTCTAGCAACAGCCTCTCCCAGAATGGCAAGGAGAATGGAGAGATTGTCAGGAAGTCCTTGTCATATCCCACCAGTAAAGTTGGGATTGGAAGAGGCTCAGGAGATTCCTCAGAACCTTTAAAGAGAAGAAAAAGAGAAAGAAAAGATGATGTTAAACATAGCTGGTTTAACTGCAGTGGGCTCGCTGATGTAACAGGAGGTTGGTGGTCTGACAGAAATATTGGAAATCACCAATCCCTTGCTGTGCTGAGTTTCCTGGAAGTTTTACCACAATATAGGAACATATACAGAGACTGTATCATGCCTGATAAACCACATCCTTCCACAGACTTTTCCATGGAAAAAAAAACTACCTTTAATTAAGGAGAAGACAGATTTACATTGCATATCAGAAATGTCAAGAAACAAGTTCAGCCAACTGAAGCATCACTACAGCTTTCCTAGAAAGCTGCAATAAAACATGTTTCAGTGTATTGTAAATAAATCCATTGCCCTCCCTGAGGCTTACTCTCACAGATTTAGGAAGAAGAGGTTTTACTTTGTCATAACCATAACCACAACCACATCTCATGAGTGCCTATTCAACCAAAAGCAGTAACATGAATAAAATAAAATCTGATTCTATGGTTCATCTACCTCCAGATGGGGGTGCACAATTACTGAATAAAATGGTTAGCCAAAATTTAGATTTCTAAGGCACATGATAATAACCAAAGTTATCCTAATTCAAAAAAAATGCCACTCTCCTCTCCGTACCAGCGCACTTGCTGTCACAGCTGAGAGGATTACCATCAAGTTTAATGTGTTATCTCCCAGCCACTGCTCATTAGAAGAATGCTGCTGAAATATTCAAATAAAAATATGCTGCTAGTTTCTGCCAAGTATTATACAACTTTATTGAAAAGCCGACATTCAGTAAAAATCACTGAATCTGTATCAAAGGCTGCTTACTATAGAGGTAGCTTTGGTTTTACTCTCTGGTAACAGTTGGCAGGTCCTAACTAACTTAAATTTACAAATGCTGGATAAAAGTTTAGATTAGAAACACTTCTTGTGAAGCACAACAGCTTTAGACAGGAACTGTTGTTAGCCTAATTGTCCTAGCCTTGAAACAAAGTAGCAATATATCAAATACTAGCAGGAGAAAAAACACTGCAGAACCTTGGAAAAAAACACGACTACATCACCTAAGACTGAAATAAACTGCAAGCAAGAAATACATATTTAAAGGTAAGTCATGCACACACAAAATCTATTTTGTAATGTGTATTTTTGAGAAGTATGGCTTATAACCAGGAGGTGCTTGAACTGAAACGGAACTGAACATTAAGACTATGGGAAAGCTCATGAGCAGCACAGCTCTGTGGGGTAGTATATGCATTTTTGTATTTAGAGTGTTAGCTCACAAAGCCACTCTTCCCCATTATGACTTGGTACCATTTTAACAGCTTCCCCTCTTCACGTTATGCATATAAAGTGCAAGCCAAAGAAGAGATTCATCTTTATGCTCACCCAGCAATTCTGCACTCTAAGCATTCATCATCTGGGAGGGTAAAACTTCCACTGTAGTATTGAAGTGTGTACTTCAGAGGCCATTTAAGACCATGAAAGTTATCTGAAGAGCCCGACTGTAATGATGTATTTCCAGAAGAAAGCACGCATTTCTAGAAAACTATACTTTCATTTTAACTGTATGTAACATAATACACATACCATAGGTTCCTCGTCCTGCCATCTTATGGAACTGCTGCCAGGTGAGTGGTCCCTGCACATGCTGGATGTTCTCCCAGGTCCGTCCTGTTCGCTTCTTCTGGATAGCATCCTGGAGAAAGGGCTGCAGCGACAGCAGCATGCGCACCACATCCTGGGAGGAGAGCATGCTGATGTCCAACACTGCAAGACAAAGGAGCACCCGTCATTTTCAGCGAGGAACAGGAGTTGAATAACTCTAATTAGCTCAACGGAATTTGGTGTGGTACTTGATGAAACCAACAATGAAATAAAGCTGTCATCATAGTCCTTTTCACATACCTTTCAATGTTACCATTGCCCAGCTCAGCTCATCTTCAGCATATAAACACATAGTATTTGAGTACAAAATCACTTTTCTATTTCGAGTAACACATTCATACAGTGCAGTTCTTTTCTGATGACTACACCCTTCTCCAAAAAAGGGCCATAATTCTGCCCTCCCCCCCAGTACTGGACGCTGCTTTCCATCTGTGATTCAGATTTGTTAAAAGATAAATTCTGAGTAAATTTAGACCACTAAATCTAAATGCTAAGGACAACTGGACTACTGTTATTTTCTGTGTAACTCATAATGCTTACAAAAACTTACTTTACTTCTAGAATGTTTTAATGCATTTATTTCCTGCATAAAGATTAATTAAATCATGATTGCCAAGTTTCAAACAAAGTCATAAAGGTCACAAAATTTAAAGAAAAAAACTTGTTCTGATCCCTACCATTGCTGTGAGGCCAAGAATGCACAGTGGCACTTCTTACTAGGGCTTCATCCACTTTTCCACCAGTGGGGTTATCGACATACTGCCTGCCTTGCTCAAGGGCGTTGAAGCATTCTATCCAGGAATCGTTGCTGTCTGCCTGCAGTCTGTCATAGCTCCAGTTCATACACGGGAGTGTCTGACGGTTATTGGAGGACATGTAATCCAAGCAGCTCAGAGATGTGAAAGGCTGTGTGTGCTGATTCTGGAGGAGCAGGAGGAGGCTCATTGGAGGTTCCTGGGTCCTTCTAGCTCCCTCTCCCATCTGAGAGATCAAGTTGCTCTGACATATCATCAGTCGTCTTTCTGCGGCTTGGCCGATGTCTGAGGTCTTGCCAAAAATATCCAACTCGTCCTCAATGAAGAGCCCAGAGTTGTAACCTAATTTGCGATTCATAATAGCACTAAAGCCACAGGTGCAACGGTACTGATCCTCATTAGATGAATCTGGGATGTACAATCCAACATCTGCACCTTTAATATTCATATTACAGGCGCATATACAACAACTGTCAAAGTTACGATCTTTGAAGATGTTCAGCACGGAGTCTGAGAGAATCAAGGTGACGTACAGGCTGTGTGCTTCGGGGATTGGCTGAACAGTGGCTGGCTCCACAGAATTAAGCGGTCGCGTCGTAGACGGGGTAGAAGCAGGTGAACCTTGATCTGTGCTGTCGTATTTTACAGATCCTTGACCGCTTGCAGTACCCCCACCTCTAGGAGTCCTTGGGGTCCTGGGAGTGCGTGGGGTAGGGACAGAGAAGCGGGGAGTTGCTGGTGATGGCAGAACTCCTGCTCCACTGTTGCTGGCCGGAGCAGTACTATTCAGTGTCACTGGTGTATTCATCTGAGGAGTGTTCATCTGAAGATAGTCTTGGTCAGCCAAACTCCCAACACTAGGCACATTGCTACAAGGAGTGTGAGAAAAACAGAGACAAATGCAACAAACTGGTTGGTTGTGAAGACTGAGCTCATGAGAACTATTTTTAAGTAGAGGGAGATGGTTAAAGCTGAAAGGATTCATTGTAACTGCAGTAAAGAAGGAACACCTTCAGACACGCTGCTCAGAACCTTTTACTTACGTCTCTTTCAACTAAAATTTTAATTCTCATCATGAACATAGTAGTTTCTTATCAGTATGATTAAAAGGGATCCTTTCAGGCACTTAACCCTCCTGCAGATTATTTCTATGGGATAAAATTCAAATTGTGAAAAAGTCTCTTTAAAAGACTCTAGGTAAATTAAGTTTTTAGGGTATTTGTAACTCTTTTATGAAAAAGAGAAGGAAAATTACGTTTTGTTATTCTTTTAAACACAATTACCTGTAAAGAATTACACTATACATCAGTGGAAAATTAAAATATTTCAGAGTCACAGAAATGTTACTTTATTTAGAAATTATCTCTTTAAGTATCTTTCAGAAGTAAATGCAGCATGTGGCATTTATATAAGGTACTGCCAAATGGCGGTCTGCTATTGACGATAGCATTTTAGATGTTATAAATTCAAAAATACTCATTCATTTAGCATTACATCATCTGCAGCACAAAATGACAGGTACCCTAACAAACTTTTAATCCACTAAAGCTAAGAACCGTATTTTTGGGTTACCTCTTGTCCTCAGTGATTTTTATTACTCTATTTTTATCATTTGCTGCCAAACTCAAGTGACCAAACCAGATTTTGTATAATCCCGTGACATCCATCTTCCCTCTGGAATGACTCATTTTATCAAGAAACAGGTAATAGGGAGCCAACCAGAATAAAAAATCTTTACTTCGCTCTTTCCAAGTTGCTAATAAGTTGCTCATTTTTCTTGAAATGTCTTCATTACACATTAGGGCAAGGAAAAAGCGTTAAGAGCTCAATATGTCTCTTGATAAAGGAATGGATTTTTTTTTCCATGTCTGTTTTTACTGTGTATTTTGCGTGTTATATAAAATGAGTACTATTTTAATGCTTACATATTATTAGCAGCTTGAAAAGGGAAACAGTGAAGACCTTATTTCTTAGGATCGTTTTATTACCTTGAACTCATGTGTGTCCAACTCAAAGCAAGAGGAAAAAAACGAACAAAGGTTTGAAGGAATTCTGAACCTGAAGCATACTGAATGCCTCAGACTAACAAGAAAAGGTGACCTAGAAACCTTGATTGGCAATCACCGCTCTGTCGGAAGCCTGCGCTAATAATCTTCACTCTAATTGGATTATATTGAAAATGAAAGATTTTTTTTCCCCCAACAAATACTTGAAATTAATAAGCAGCCCAGGCCTGGTGAATCAGTTACTATTATGAAAAAAACTGAGAATTAGATTGCTCCCTAGGCACTATCAATGCTTTACAATTTCTTTTTTGCAATTCTTTTGAGAACACTGAAGGATCCTTTGGAGCTGGAAAGGGACTGATTTAAAGGAGTTATAGACTGATTTAAAGATACAGGCTACTTCCTCTAGAAGCTAGTGCAATGCAGAAAGAAGACTTTTATGCTTTAAAAAGCATACTACAGTATGCTTTTTAAGAGGATTTATGAACTTTATGGTGGAAATTCTTGATAGCTTTGAAGATGTCCAGCAAAGAACTTCTTCCATAAACATTGCTAATTTCTGAGAACTGAGTAAGGAAGGCTATCTTTAAAGTTTACTAACAGAGATGGCTTATAGGTCACAGCACTGATACTGGAAAGAGGTGTGGCATCTTTTCTTTCAATATTTAGAAAGAAGATGACAGCACACATCCAATCAGCATCTATCCCAGCAGCTTAGTACGTGACCCATTCAGACGAAACCACGGGAACTCAGAAGAGCTAACACTGGGTTCACAGAGAGCTGTCACAGGCTTACTCAAAATTTTAGGAGCCTGCAGAAGGCAAACTGGTATCGGGACCAGCTCTCATCGACTGACTGTAGCTCAAACTGAATATACAGGTACAAATAAGAGCGGAGCCTAGCTGTAGACCAGAGAACTCAGTGCTGAAATGGGAGGACAGAGACCTGAGAGGCTAAGTGCATTCATTTTATTCCCTAGCTCTTCTGTTTTTACGTTGAATTACAATATATTCCTGTATCAGAAATTGCAATTAATTCAAGTACCATTTGTTCCTGTTCTTTTAAAAGCACTAAGAGTGCAATGGAAACAATGTACTACATTTTCCAAAAACTGTTTTTAATTCAAACATTCCTACAATCAGAACTTCTCTGATCTGAGGCAGTGACAGATTTAAAAGGTTTAAAACACATTTGCAGACTATTTTATTGTTCTGGTGCTTAGCTAAATACCCTTTAATATATGCAAGAATTTTAATTAACTAGCCCTTTGAAGTGTGGGCATGACAAACTCTGTAATTTCCTGCAAGACTGTACTTACTTGTAGCCATCTCTAATGAAAGGGGCTGCAGGTGGCAAAGGAAGTTGTTCAATTTTAGGAGGAACAGCCCAAGAAGGCCTGAAAATGCAGGCATCTGGTATCTTCAGAGGTAGGAGGCACTGACTTGGCAGTATCTTCAGTGGAGCAAACATGGAGGAGCCCACAAAAGGTTGAAATGATGGAACTTTGTGCACATACGAAAAATCCTGTAACATCCAAGTGACATTATTTACAACACTGTGGTAAGATGGATTTTTATGTTTACATATTTAATTAAAACCTGTTGTACTGTTTGAACCCTCTATAACCTCATTTTTTTTCCCCATAATTAAGGATATTTATTCATTCTACAAAACATTCAAGAGCAGATCCTTCAAGGAAACTCAGCTGAGGCTCCTTGGTACGCTAAGATACCATACAGCTTTAACTAGCGGCAGTAGATTGACAATTAGACTACACTCATTAAGTCTGTCTGAAAAGCAAATGGTATACTGGGAAATATTCATACTCTGACTTAAAGCACCTAATTTAGGCACTTAAAAGGTTCATGTTCACAAGACTTCTGTACTGATAATGCAGAGGTTGAGTCACACTGTGAAGAAAACTTAGATGCCTTTAACTCAGCCTCTTTGAATAACCCCCACATTGGGGATGAATATAATCCAAATAATAACAGTGGACACTTTACACTAGCACCACTCCTAGTATTAAATATAAATAATATATTATTATAAAATCATTTATTATAATATAGCCAATACAATAAACATAATATTGAATATAAATTAAATCCAGTCAAACTGGACTTCCAATGGCTGTCATGGTTGGTTGCAGATAATGATTACAAGAACTTCAGCCAAGTTTCTAAAGCTATTCTGTGTTTCAGAAGAAAAGAACTGATTCTTTTGAGGCATTACTGCAAAGTAAAAATAATTATTAAAACACTAACAGCAATCTTTCTTAGAATTTCAGTATTTTATATCTTAATAGATCTTTCAGTATTTTTCCCTCACATCTTGTACAGCATTGAGAGATGAGAAATGCGTGGATTACTATCTTCAGCTGCTGAAAATTCAGCACAAGAAATCTACTTACATGTTCTCAAAATGATCAGCAATGGGTTTAGGTGCTTGTTTCCCCCACTGGTGTATATGAGCAGGTGTGACACACTTAAAAGCAGAGTAAACTGTGCTTGTTGGAAATGTTATCAGGCAGCAAATTAAAATGTATATTTTAATACTCCTAAATCTGTTGCAAGGGAGATTAAAGTACCTCCAGTATCAATGACATGCTGAACTCTGTTCCCACTCACAAATTTTCAGCTCATCAAATCACAGTAAAGACTTTCTTACCAAGGCCGAATTATCCTACTGTTAGCAAATAGTTTACTTTGCAAATAGAAGAATTAAACAAAGCAAGGTCCGTGGCAAGGCAAGGCCTTACAAACCTTGTTCAAAACTTATTTCAAGCTTCTATAATGATATCCGAATTGATAGATGCACAAACTATGCAAAGAGAGTGGACAATTGTACATCAGCAAAGCCTTTAAGAAGATGCCTTTTCTCATCATGCCTTCAAGTTACCAAGCTAGGAGAGAAGGAAGAAGAGGTTTTGCAATAACACAGTAGACTTGCTAAGTGCCTGATTTTCCAGGTGGGTGACTCGTCAGAAGGGGGCCACTGCTAACTCACTTCCTTACACTTCTGCAAAGTTTCTCTTTCTCAACAGCATTGTTTGTTAGCTGGCAACTCCTGGATCTGACTAGACACAATTTATCAGTATATGGAGCTGTAATCTTTGAATGCAACCATCCGTCCAATCTCCTCCCATGGAGGTAGCTGAACGCTCTTTCAGAGGAAGTCCCCCCGTGGCTCGCCTGTACTTTACTTTCAGTCTGCCTTAAGTTACACCAATACTGCCTAGCAGGAAAATTTACTCATTCATAGCTGACTAAATCATTTACACTCAGGCAAGATTATATATCAGTATTCCCATATTGAGTTATAGCCACTTCTTGTCCATGCAACTACAAATTCTTTATGTGCACAGCTCTCTCAGCAGTGTGGATAATTACAAATAAGCCCTCAGCTAATTCCTAGGAGCGCAAAATGAAAGGGAGGTAGATAGTGTTGGGGAAAGAAATGGCTGCTGAAATAGAACGAACAGGCTGTGGCATATTAAGGAAAGGGTGGGCCAGAAGGAGAGGACTTGGGCTATAAAATCAAAGGTTAGGGAATAGCAGGAAGACGGAGTTCTTGTGTATATCTGTCTACTTATTACCTTTGTACAAAGAAGTTCACACTGCTGCAGAAAAAGGAAATGTGCATTTTTAAATTAAAAAAAAAAATCCCTCAAGCTATACACATGGAAATATGATAAAGATAACTTCCGACAAAAGTGACAAAAATTGGCCAAACAAGTTAAGTAATGCAGCATGTACACAATCAGGCAGAATGACTGTAACCTACCTGTTAACCTGGGCTAAAGATGGAACAATGAAATACAGATCAATGTAGACTGGGTGCTTATGTTAAGTCTTTTTATGTGATGCTATGGAAAAATGGATACATCTGGATATGTAAAGCAGGGGAGGTGAGTACTAGTACCCAGTAGCAGAGTCCCCATTTAAAAATACTTCGTTACTCAGATATACTATAGGACTCAATAGAGGAGTAACTATGTGACATTACCTGACCTGTGTTATACAGAAAGTCAGATAAGAATGGTCCCATCTGGCCTTAAAACTTGTGAAGTAACATCAGCTGAAGAAGAAACAGAGCAAGTTCAACCCCTGGGCTTTCTCAGTGATTTTCAACCCTAACCAAAAAAGGCAACATTTCAGAGAGAAAAAGGCAGCCTTTCTACATGCATGATTTTATCCTAGCTGCATCCCCAGAGACTGGCAGCAAGGAGTGGCTATACATAAAAGGTGCTACAGAAAAATTATCTGAAGAAATAAATCATTTAAAAGCCACATAGTCACAAGTACCACGTTTTTCAAATACGTTCATTCTTTCTGTTAGGCAGAGGGCTCATTTCACATACAATACTCTTTGTTTCCTAATAGCACCCAAAAACATTACAAACATAAAATTATACCTATCATATGAGAAGAAAAATGCCTACAGTTAAAATCAGAGAAACAATTAAAAGGTCTTTTACTAGAGAAGTTCTTTTTCCAACTAAAGACCAATACAAACTTTATATGGATCTCATTCACATTTGTTAAAGTAGTCTGCCAGGCACGCTACAAGTAACTTGTTTGTAAAAATCAAAACATACACAGGTGAAATGATGAGAACACCACACGTGCAGCTTGTTACCTTAATTTCTTCAGGTTTAGGGCTACCTAATCCATCTTCCACCTCCATTTTGAACTCAGCAAGCTGTGTTGGAACCATGTTGACCATGGGACTTTCCATCATTCCCAAGGTGGTCACAGTCTCTGAACTTATTCCATCTTTATAACTCATTACCGGGGAGAAGGCAGGGTGTTGTTCTAAAGAAGGTGGTGTTGGAAACATCCTTTGGAGATCTGCCACAGCTAAATATGATGAAATAACGCACCATTAGTCATTCAAGTATAAATTCTCACGGAAGTCCAATAAAATAAAGGAGACAACTCAGTACGAGCTCTTATTTTGTCAGCTAAAACCTCGTAAAGATTCTACAGACTTTCTACAGGTCTGATGCCAGACTCTAGACAAGAAATTAATTCCAAGTGATGCATTTCAAAAACTCCTAGGGACACTTTCCAAACTTATTGTTCAGCAGAAACAGCAAACTGGTAGATACACAACTTTAAATATACAAATTTTAACCAAAAAAATCTTAATAGAAGAAATTAATTGACACTAATGGAAAGTTCACCCCAGCAGCTGTTACTAAGGAGATACAGAATTTTTTCTTCCCTTTTTTAGAGCTGACACCGAATCCTAAAGCAGAGACTTTTGGAATTAGCGTGCACTTAGCTCCATTTTTCCACTGACATGCAGTCATTGCAGCCTCATTTGGTCCATAGCAACAAAACTCCTGACAAAAAGACAGGCTACTGTTGCTAACACAAACACGGGTGATTTTGCTTAGGAATCAGCCTGCCAGACATCCAAAAGTGTTAGTTCTCAGAGAAAGCTGCAAAATTATGATTTTGCATCCCAAGACATTAAGCCAGGAAAATCCCTAAATTTCCTCTTACTATATTAACACACTGTAATCCTCCATCATATATTTTTAATTAAAAAATAAAAAAAAAAACACACACAAAACAGAAATGCTTAATAAAATGTATTGTAGTCTGTACAAACAGAAGTCGGAACAAAATTCTGTATTTTCTGCCAGCTACATTCTTTCTCGCTCCAGCTACCAGCTTCCATATTTATTTTGCTTAAAATTCAGAACACGTGCTACCTTTTCCTTATTTGAATTAGGACAGTTATTCTCTGAACATAACAATCACTCTGGTGAATTCATTGTTAAAACACTCAAATTAGAGCAGAATAAATTCCCGCAGGTGTCTATTCTGATGTTCTGTTTTTGACAGACTAAATGCCCAATTCCTTTTCCATACCTATACATACCATCCAGCCGTAGCTGATAGGACACAAGGACATACTTGTATGCAGTCTAAGGATTATGGAAAATGTATTAATAAATATAGATCAATTTCTGACTTGGAAAACAATGAGTTGTGGAAATTAAAACTGGTGAAACAGTCCAAGTCTCAAAAACTAATTGGAGAGGAAGGAACTAAGCGATGGAATTAAAATTATATATAGTTTATGAGTACATACACACAAAGAGCAAACAGTATATTTTTGTAGGATGCTGCGACCTCAAGTTCTGTCTCCACTCTACCTTAACAGAGCCAAAACATGAATTTTGTTCTTTTTTTTGTGCACAGACCTTCTGTCTCCTATATAATTCTTAAGACAAAATTAATCAATTTGAACAAGTGAAGTCCTCCCAAAATGGAGTTCTGGTGATTACAACAGTCAAAGCTGAACCCAAGTCTTACACAACCTGAAGTAGCACAGTAAATAAGTGGCAATGCTAGTATGAAGGATGCCACTGGGATTAAGTACTGCCTCTGTTTTTCAAAGAGATGTGTGCTTGAGAAAGTAGAGAAAGAAGACAGGAAAGAAGGTTAAAATGCAACATGGTCTGTAGGACTTTACTATGATGTATAAGGTGTTTCAGTTCCCTGCATATACTGTTATGCCTCAACAGCTGGTGTCAAGGGGAGATGGCTACAAAACAGAAGTGAAGTCTATCTTATTTCATACAGCTCTATACTATATAGCTTGCTCACATTCAAGCCCCAGTTAGCAAAATTCTGCAATGCAGAGTCATAAAAAAAAGTTTAATTACAAAAAATCCCCCAACCCTATAGCAACAGGCTATCATTATTCATTTTCATATGTGTTATGCTTGAAAAAGCTTTGCATATTTAAAAAAGCTATGGATCAACTAAACCTGTCAAAATCCAATCTCTGTATACTTCAGACTTCTACATTTGAGTAAATCAGCCCAGCTTTTATGGGTCCATAAAACTCTGACTCATCTCCTTCACACCGTATTTTTTCCCCTCAATTTGTCCTCATTACCAGCTAAAGTTAATGAGAAGGCATTAAAGAATGATTTGCAGAGAGATTTGATTTCTGCTTATAGCAGCTACAAAAATCAAGTATTCTTCCTTCTCACCACAAAGTAATTTGTAATTCATAACCTGATCAGTTAGTATCACATAAAAAATTCTCACCTTCCTCCTCATACACATGCGAACACAAATGCATACACACAACTCTCAGGAGAAATACCACCTACATAAATAATGCAAGAAAACCTATACATCTCAGAAAGTAAAAGTTATCATTCCCAGTATTTGCTGCCACAGTCCTTATAAAAAAAGCCCTATTGTTTTAATTTGCTTAACACATTTTCAGTGTACTATTTCTAAATTTCCTATACTTCTATACCTCTTTGTATTACACGTGTAGTGCCTGCACAAGCATCACTTCTACCATGAGCATTTGTAAGAGGTTTACGACGTGTCTGAAATTAGAAGCTAGTAGTTCTATTCTGTTGTATTCTGGATTCTTCCACACCTAGATTAAATCCTGAAAGCGACTTTAGTCTGAATTTATCACATGTTGAATACAGTTTTCTATTGACAGGTTGCACCATAACGGCCAATTGGTAAGTCACAGCTTTAAATCCTGAACAGACATGTAACAAAAGATTTGTACTTAAAAATGCATACGGTAACGGTGTAAGTGACTAAATGAGTTTAAACACCGAACTGAGGATACAGGGCTAGCTTCCAAATGAACATTTTTAACAACTCCCTTCTGTGCTTCTATTCCAAGACAACAGTGTCAGAAGCAGAGCTTCTTAAATCTCTGTAGGCACATTAAAAATGTATGTCTGTATTACCATCCACTGTTTTCATTAAAATACACTTATCCTCTTTTAATACTGGCATCCAGCAATTACAGAACAAAATAAGCACACTAGCTCATAGTTCTTAAAAAGTGACATTACAATCCTCCTACAAAAGAGGGAGCGTGGTCACTATAAGGAGATTCTGACGGTCAACAAAGCGGTGATCAGTTGTTGCTACTTACTTGGTGGGTAAGGTACTGCTGTTCTACCATCCTTCCCTACAGGGCGTTCCTCAGACCCTACTGCAGGCATTTTTGATGACCGAAGAGCTGGTGATACAGCCTACAAGCAGAATAATTATATACCATATTAAAAACATATGAAATATTAAAATTCACAAGCTATTAAAAATTCTTAAAACTCTCTGAATGAGATTTCACAAAAACAGAAGAAACAAAACTGTACTTTTCTGCTCTCCTATCCCGCCCCACTATTTGGATTTCTTTTCCCCCCTATTTCAATACTAAATCCAAAACAAGTCTTTGAAATATTTATGTGGGTATACACATGTACAGACACATAGAAACACACAAATATATCTGTATATACACAAATCATTATCACAAACACTGGGCTTGAAATTCATGTGACTACTCTTTCTTCCATGTTTGGATTACTCTAAAGTAATACAAAGAACTGAGATAATACTGAGGACGTGTCACTAAGAGTAAGAATGCCATCAACAGAGACTACAGGGTACAGCTGAACACATCACAAGTTTTAAGGCAGGAAGAACATGAGGTTCACCCAAGCCAACTTCACAGAAAAACATTATTTTTTTTTTGACAAAGTATTTCTCTAGTAGATTGGTATATTAACGGTGACATCTTAACTGCAGTTTGTGTGAAACCACAGAACAGGGAGAAATGGCAAATAAAGAAAGAAAGTGGTGTACTTGAAAAGTACTGCCAAGAACCAGAAATTACAGTTTTAAGCCATATTATCTATCATCAGTCAGTTTAGGATCACTTTTGTAACAACATGGCTATTAAGCTCAAAAAGAGTAATTATTCAAGTTTCCATGAGTCTTGTGGTTGGTTTTGTTTGTTTGTTTGTTTCCAGGTTATCTATGTAAATCAGCTTTTCCTTGTCTATTTCCTAACTTGTTGTCTTTGCACAGAATAAACTGCTCATAGACATACAAAGAAACATGCTTCCAAGAATCACTTCAATAAATTTGGATTTATTTTTCCTTTGTGCAGCTTCTCAAACATGGTTAAAGAACAAATCATCAGTCAATGAAACTAAAATCCTTCCCACAGCTCTCAGAAACACGAACTACTGACAAAAATCTAAAGACACTCAACTAGATCTAATGCACTCAAAAGGCAACTGCATTGCTTTACCTAAGGAATTACTCTTACAGCCTGTCTCTGCAATGACTGTGACAGCAAGTTAGCTGATTTTCCTCACAGTATACAGGTTCTCTTCATGACCAAAAAAATGTCAGATGACACAAGCTTTGACATTACCTAACTCATCTTCTAATATTCCCGAACTGTACACAGTGATGATTTCTCTTTTGCAGATCTCCTTAAAGGATACGTCTGTTTGCTTTCAATTATTCCTAGTTAAAAACGAAGCCTGCCCTGAAAACTGTCCCTCCTCTCTATTAAGAGATAACTGTTCCCCACTACAATTGCAGCATCTTTCTTCTGATTTTTTTTCCCATTTGATAGGGTTTAAATTCACAGAACACTCAATTAAAGACTTACACCAAGCTCGTCTTCATCTGAATTATCAAAGATATTATCTAGATCATGAAGTGACGGTGCCAGATCTGTCACCTGTGTGAGGCTACTAGAGCCTACTCGGCTTGCAGCATTGTCTTGCCGGGTATCTATCAAAAAGAATGGAAAAAATAGATGAAAAATAGCAGCAAACTTAAAAACCACAAAATTGCCTTTTTTTTTTTCTTTTTCTTTTCTTTTTTTTTTCCAGTTTTACTTCTCACTCTAAACAGGGAAGAAGCAAGAATCACTGAGGTCCATTTTCTATGATGTAGACTAGAAATAGCTTGGCAGTCAAATTTTAAGCAATGGTGATTTGGAAAGAACAAAGGCAGCTACTGTTAAACTTCAATATTTAAAAAAATATTTATGTTGTCATAAGGACAAGCAGAATCAAGCTCCATATCAGAAGCTGTCTGTAACTTTCATGTTATGGTACTGTGTTCAGTATCCTTTTTTTTTTTTCTTTGGGATTTTTTGTGTAGCTTTGAGTATTTTTGATTTGCAGAATGAATTAAAGAGATTTTACTCACCAGTCTTAGGTGCAGAACTGAAAATAGACATGGCATCTTTTCCATCAGGAACTGGTGTAGAATGACCTGTTGTGGGGATTTCCTTGGTTCCAATTCCATCTTCTGACTATACAAAAAATCCAAGAATTTTAATGGATATGAATTCAATCTGAATAAGAATGACTGCTGTATTATTGGCTTTCCTATGTCAAGCTAAACTCAGGGCTCTTGATTCAATGTTTTGAGAAGTACAAAACATTTTAAGAAGGAAAAAGAACACAGTTGTCTGACACTCATCTTAGTATCAGGAAAAACATGAAGTAACATAGTATACGATTTACAAAGGATTCCGCACACATCAGATAGCTCTGATAGGCAGTACAGAAAGTTAGCCACCTTGATTTCTTTAGAAAACACATCTAGAATTTTAAGTGCAAATTTCATTGCGGTGACATGATATGTGAAGCTCAAGAAAGTAAGAAAAATGTCCAGCAAATCCTTTTGTCTCTACAAGCGAATATAAGGCTTGAATTATTTTATTTCTTGGCTTAAATCTGGAACATGCTGTGGTCAAGTTGAATATACATAAAGAGTAGGCGTTCCTTGCAACAGCAGTGTTTTCATCTACACATGGGTTCAGAGGGATGCCAGCAAATGCTGGTTCCAAAATACCACGCTGAAACGAACCTTTTTCCTGTGTGCCTGAGCAAGAAAGAATCCCTCTGAGCATGCCCAGTGTAACAGGTTTGTGTCTTTCTGAGAGCTGTAGAGCAAATAGTGCACCACAGTACTATCCCCCCAGAGAGAACATTAATGACAAAAACTCTGGATTTACGTTACCTTGTTCTTTTTCAAAGGATCTTTTTCTGCCCCGAGTTTGCATTTTTTATTGCCAGTGAAGCTGTACTTTATGTCACCATCTTCAAAAGTGTAAGGGTCACTAGCATCTCCCAAGCCTTCTCCTGGTTGTTGTATTAGAGGCAAGGGATCAAGATAGTTCAGTGTCTGCACTGGTTTCTGTTCTTCCAAAATTTTAAACCGTTTATTAGGTTGTGCTAAGAGCCTGGAAGTAAAAATAAACAAGCAAACAAAGTCACCATGAAACAAACCAAGCATACCTTTTGCAGCAGAGAAAAAGAACAGTTCTTAAGATCTGTAGCTGTCACACACAAATACAGCCCATGTCTTATTCCATCCTTTTTGATATAGCAGGAATACAAGTTTTCTCTAATAAAGGATGCATTTGCCTACATTTAGTATCAAACACCCCACTGTAATAAGAACTTATACTTGGACAATGAGAAAAAAGTGAAACTTGTTACTAAATCAATATTCTTTGAAGTACATACATATAACCTTTTCAGCCTAGCAAGTTTTTATCAAAGTAATTATCAGTAATTATCAAAATCAATGTTGTCACAACTAAAAAAGTGTTCTTTAATTAATTCTAGCTTAGTCATTTTCATTAACTACTCTTTGCTGCATTTCTTCTACGCATTGTCAGAATGCAAAACTCATTTTTAAGCCTGCATGTAATTAATTCAGACACTCAGGCTACAGTTGATATGAAATATCTTTGCATAAAAGGAAACACATAAAAAAAGCTGAAAATTCTGTAACATTAGGTAGTTCACATTCCCTACTGAAGGAGACACTATTAGAAGCTGCAGCATTTCTAAGAGATCACATTTACTAATTTCTTTGTAGACAAGGCAGTCTGACAGTGTTTGCAGTTTCAACACCACAGAGGCTGAAGCAAACAGTAAAGGACCTATCTTGGCTTCACAGTACTGATGCCATTACAAAAAAGCAGGCTCATTCCATAATAAAGAATCAGCTATTACTTCTAGAAAGCGTGGGGTACAGTGCAATTTTAAAACCACACAATTGGAGAAACCGCACTGAAGTGCCTCTCCAGTGCCATAAACAGCGCCTCGCTAGCTGAAACCAAACACGTATGTTGCTGTAAAGTTGCAGAACTGAGCACAGATTTTGTTTTTATAAGCTTATTAAATTGCTTCCAATTGCTCAATTATTTTGATATAGGTTACAAAAAAGATTCATCAGTTGTTCCAATGTCCAACAGAAGGCTAGATATGAAAAAACAACGCGTATTACAACAGCACAATTCTACTTGAGTATTCAATGTTGACTCCAGCACACGTTGCCTTTGATGCTACAGTGAAGCCTTCTACCTGTTGCAGAACTTTTATTTGGCAGCAAAGAAATTAGATGAGAAAACTGCTATTAAAAATCTCTTTTCATTGGTTATTTTCCTACCAAATATCCCTGTCACACAAAACTACCAGGGAGAGGTCCCACCTTCTACACCCTCCTCGTCCCTATGCTTTTGGTATCAAAAGTGAATTGCATGCTTACAACCAAAAGCAGAGTTTCATTGTTGTTTAATACAATAAAACCAGCGTTCAGATCAATTTTCACTCTTACCTTTTCAGTGCAGTGCTGTCCGAGTTGACTTCCATCTTGGAATCATACCTCTCACATGGAAGATCCGGTGGCCTGAATTCTGGATCATCGCTCGGGGGGACGCTATAGGTCCTCCACATATCTAGTGACTCATTGTTCTGAATTAACCCACAATATAATGCTGTCTCACTGACCTCTGCCATCAGAGGTAACCTCGGTCCAACAAGAACTGTCCTATCTTCTAAGCTGGGCAACGGCTGGAGCTCCAGCCCACTGCCGTAGAGTGCTGGGTTTACAGGTACGGAAGGAGGGTCCAGGTTCTCCGCCTCCTGACCTCTTGGCTGGGGGCTAAGTGTGGGAGGCAGAGGGGAAGTAGGGGAATGGGGTGAATCCATAGGATTCATATTAATTTGCTTGCTTGGATTTCTAGCAGGTATAGATAGCGGCTTCTCATATTTTCTGGAATTAGGGACTTCTAAAGAGGGATCCATTCCTGCTAATCCCAGTTTCTGCCCTGACGTGTCCTGCTCCATGCACAGCTCTTCAGTCACAGAGGGCCGATGGTGAAATGGCATCATAGGCCTTTTTTGCAGTTTATCTCCTTTTTCCTGTCTTTCTGTTGTTTTGTGCTTTGAAGAGGCAGGAGGTGGCAACGACGAAGATGACGATGCTCCCACACTGAATCCTGGCTGATTTATCGTTGGGGGACGGCTGGAACCAGCAGCACAACGCTGTTTGAAAACCTTGTGCCTGGAAACAGAGACAAAAACAATTCAGTTGATGGTTTATAAAGTTATGTAATCTAATGGGATAAAAAAAGGATAGCATCAAGAATCTGAATCTATTCCTGATCATTTAACAGATTCTGGAAAAGTCATGTGATCCGCACCAGGCTGTTCAACTCAACTTGGCTGCAGCATCTCTGACCTATAAAATGGAGAATGACAGTCTCCAGAAAGGAGGATTTGAAGCAAAGAGGATTTAATGTTTACAAAAGCTCAGTACTGCTCAGATCAGCAGGTAATGAGAAAAATAAAATAAAAATCAGGCTGCTGTTTTCACTACCCTAAAGAAAGATAGCTTTTCAATAAAATGACTGCTGTGGAACTACACCACTGCTCTTGTACTCTGCTGAGCATCTGTTACTAAAGATATAGATCTGAATTGTTTTAGTCCACAGAGGCAATACACAGCAGAGTACTTTCATGTCAGTTTCCTCCAGGTCAGGTTAAATAAGTAAGTATAATTAGTTTAAAAAAAAAAATAAATATATATATATATACACACACATACACACACACATATATGAAGGAAACATAAATCACTCCATCCCTATTTTTGTTTATAAACTGCAATATCTATTAAAGAAAAAAAAACCTTCAAAACATGTAATATGCTTCTTATTCACAAAGATGAGATAAACTACATTCTTTCAAATAAGGTAGACTAATAGACTGAAGAAAACCCATTCTGCTTTTATGACTTAGTTATGAAAACATCCAGGTTTTATAGTACACAGTGGCTGTCAAATGGTACAAAGCACAACTACTTGTACTACGTCTTTTTCCTGTTTCCTCAGATGGTTATCTATGTTGTGTGGTATTGTCCTGACTTTATTTGTGTTTGTTTTCTTTGTGTTATCAGGAAATGTTACAAGTTCTCTGTGCCATAGGTGGTCCTTAGATGCAATCACCCATAATGCAGACCTAATGCCCTAGTAACTGAAGATTTGCCTTAAGCACGTGCTTACAGCATTTCCTTGAGCTGATTTCTCTATCATTTGCCACATGAATGTGACCCCAGAACTCAGTGACCCCAGAAATTTTTTTTAGATACTCTTGTTACTCTACACACAAAGCTGGTCAACAGAAGATTGCATTTGCTGCTATCTGACAACGCTTTATGATTCCATATTTAAGATCACATCTTCATATTTATGCTTGCATTTATACAGTACATGGGCACATATGACTAAACAATTATATTCATATGACTGTAGCTGTCCAGCTTCTCTGGCTGTACAGAGAACTGCATGGCACACATTTATTGCTGTTTGAAATCAGGTTCCTCCTTCACTTCAAACATAATGTTTAAATTTCCCTGTTGCTGTATTTACTACCTTCAGCATGATGTAGTCATCAGCGGAGGTGTTAAGAAACTGTGTGAAATTCAGCTGAACCTATCTATAGATTCAGGCTTCCATTACTGGTTCCCCAAGCTTTCCAGGGAAGTCTGGACTTCAGTTTTCTACCGAAAGCACTCGGTATCTCAACAAAAGATTTATCTGTTCCACATTCTTAAGCATATATACAGCCAATAATAATCAAGAGTAAAGAGCAAGGCTGCAGAAGAGCAACGCTTTCATTTAGAATACATCACAGTCTGTCCAGACTGAACGCTCTGCCCTCTGCATGACACACAGTTCCACTGCATCCCTTTATCTCTTCTTCTAAATACACAAAGAAGAACCTGCTTCATGAGAAGTCAAACACAAAAAGTACAAGGGCACAATCATGCTTCATTTCATTTTGTACAATGGAAATTTCTAAACAACAACTCTTCAGAGATCCAGAGAATGCTATATTCCTCAATTTCTATGACAGCCAAATCTATACTTAAAGCTCTACAGAGACTGCTGTGGCAGGTAACACATTTAAAGATTTGGTGAGACAATGCATTAATTTTAATATCACTAACTACAGCATTATTATCAAGCTTGCCCTGCTATTAAAAGAAAAACAGTAACAATAACAACAACAAAACAGCTATGCCTAAACCACCCAAAAAGCAGAGGATCATTTCAGCCACATCACTAGCCACTGTATTGACTGTAATTCCTGAGTAGATCCTTCTTGTAGTAGTAAAACAAACAAAACAAAACAAACAAACAAAAAAAACACAAATCAAACAACCAGATACCAAAGGATTTAATCAGCATGGCAGGATCAGCGTTTCTATTTGAAAAGCCTGAAGGATGAGCTCATTACAAATGAGAAATGTGTGAGTGATTCTAGTCCCCACTCTTCAGTCTGGGATCATTTTTCCACTTAAGGTGGAAAGTGCGGCAAGTGGACAATGACAAGAGATGCTTATTAATCACCTGAATGTGATTGATGTGCACAATTTTGATATTAGTTTCCTCATTTCGGAGCTAAAACATAACTCACTTTGAAAAGCACGCCGCTGTTTGAATCGAACATGCTCTTTCAATATGAGAAATGCTTACTGTCTTCGAAGCTCACCTGGAACAAGAACAACTGACTCTTTGGACTGGATCCACAAAATCCCAAGAAACAGTATTGTTAGGAACTTCCTCTTCCAAATTTGCAGTTGTAATTTGACTCCTCCTGAGGAATAAACAATTTTAGTAATCATCACCTTGTGTAAAACAAAACTTAAAGAATACACATGCATAAATTCACATGTTAGCCTCAAATAAATTACTTTATTCTACTTCACCTTTGAAATAGAATTGCATATTTAACAGTAATTCCCTCTGGTACACCTAGAAACTCACAGTCTGATTTGTATGGGAGGATGTTACCAGCTCTAAAACAGATAGTTTTGTCTGGAGTTTGAACACAAGAAACAAGGGCCAAGCAATTTAAACTGCATCTGAAAATTCTTCTGACGTATCCAATAAGTAAATTGTACAGAAATACTGAAAAAATAAGGATTTTTAGGGCACATCATGCCATGAATAGACTTTAAAATTCAAGGCATACAATACTAACAGAAATACTTTACCATATCCTTATTGATTGGAATTTTAGTCCAGCATATGTAATGTAATGCTTTACAAATATTACCCATAGGGTTCTAAATATCAAACGTATATTCTTTGTTCTTCACTACTTGTAGTCTAGGAACTAAAACTGGAGCAAGACACTGCAATCGTTAAAACTGAAAATATCTAGCTGAAGGCACCTACTATAGATTTTTAACCTCAAAGCCTATCGCAATTAACATATGCAAGTGCAAACACAATGTTAATAGTGTTAGGAGTTTTCAGCTGAATGCAGTAACAAATTTTCTTTGATAATGCTGTTCTGCATCATTAGCTTTGATTAGTGTCAAAAAAACTCTGTCAGAATAGCATTATCTAAGGCACAATTATTAACATTTCAACTACATATTATGTGTTATTAATAATAAAAAATATCAGGAGTGCTGCCTTACTTGGACTGTGACCTGTTGAGGATGCATTCCTTCCAGACACGGTGAACCATATGATTGTGAAATTTTGGAGTAATCTTGCTTGATTTCTTTGGACTGTGTACACTGACTGTCCCCTCCTGTACAGCTGAATGGCTGATACTGCTCTGAGAACATCCGCTTTCTCCTGGAATATAAATTAAGAATTAATGTTAGAGCATAATTTATGTATACTATTTGAAAGCAAGAACCAGTTGTTTATACTCAAGATAAAACCTCAATGAAGAAATGAATGGAATACTGTGACACTATTTCTTTAAGTTATGCTTGAATTGATATATCAGAATCAAAACTTGCTTCAGTAAAACCTTACAATTTGGATGTGTACATTACAGAAATTGTTCAACAACTGATTAGTATATACTAGCAACGTAGTATGTGAGATTCTCAATAATACTGCATGATTATTGAAGAGATAACTAGTGAAAATATAACTCCAACAGTTAATAACCTGAAATTTCCAATTTACATTCCATACTTCATTTCTTTCTGTCTGTGATGCAGAAACTTTATCAGTTATTGATAAATAAGCAGATGTTTCTTTCTCTACTATGAAATGTTTTTGTTCATATTAATGGAAGTCTACTACAGTCATCCTTAAAAACCCAAACTGGAACAGCAGAGGGAGCTTTAGGCTCATTTGGCCTGGCAGCTGAGTAACGCTGTATTCTGTGCTCTGGATGGAAAACTAAGTAAGGATATGCCGCATTTTAACAAGGTCACATCAGTGTACAGAACACTTTGTCCTTCTGCCTGACTCAAATTAAAAGCCTTAAGAATGAAACGCTGAAAGTATTCACTGCCATACATCACTGCATCTAACAAGGCAGTTCTGCTGATTTCCACTAGGTCACTTTTTAAAATACACCTTTTAAAATTGCACACAAGCTGCCTAACTCCCTATCTTCTCTCATTCTTCACGCTTACAGTTATTTCCTCCAGTCGGAACTTTCCTGCTTCTCTTTTGGCAAAGAATGCTAATAAAAAGGAGGCAGTCAGAAACACGTTCCCAGACATGCTGAGGCCAGAGGCTCTGACAATTTGTTTCACTGGCTTTCAGATGTTTTACTTCGTTTATGAACATGACACGGTAACAAACAGCGCACACACGTACACATTGTGTAAGTTAACAGCAGGAGAGTTAGAAGTGGTGGTTCGGAAAAAATAGTGCAATGGACAGGGGGAGATAGGAGGTAAGGGAGGATAACTAATGGGCTACCAGAGCTTTGAAATTACATTTGAATGCATTACCTATTGCTTTCCAAAATTCTGTAGTATGTTTATACACACAGTGCAGCTAGATGTGCCATAGTACGAAATGGCACTTCACAGCAGGCACAAGCGTTTCATTCTCATACTCTGACACTGATTTCTAGCCATGAAAATCACTGACAAGATACGGGAACACACATGGACATCCAAATAACTGTCATATAATGGTGTAAATACAACAGGAGGCAAACAGCCACTCACCAGTGGTCACTTGGTAATCCCACTGCTGCACCCTGGTCCTACACGTGAAAAAATCCTATTCCCTAGTTTCAGTGGCAAATTATTTTGTTCCATACTTTAGACCCAATCATATAAAGTATGCTTGGTAGAGCATACTGAAGAGATACCGAAGTCTATCCTGTTTCATCCCTGATCAAATATTGAATTGAAAAAAGGAAAAAGGAAAAGAAAAAAAGAAAAAAAAAAAAAAAAAAAAAACAAACAACCCCTGCACCTCTCTGCTAATGGTAGCTTCCCACCAGCCAATTTATTCTAACACTTAATTATCCTTACTCAGAGAAAGTTTTTCCCCATGTTTAACCTAGATTTGCTTTGCTCTAGTTTAAATTCATTACTTACTGGTTGCAGAAAAAAGATTAGTCTTTTTCCCTTTTATGTCTCTGAAGATTGTTTCACTGTCTCTCCTTCAAATTTCTCTTCTCTAGACTAAACAACCTCAATTCTTTCCATCTTTCCCTGTGGGCCCTGTTTGCAAAATCTATAACCATTCGTACTGCGCTTTTCTGGACTCCATCCAGTGTGTCCACATCTTTGTTTAATAATGGTGCTCAAAACTGGACATGGAACTACAACCACATTTTTACCAGTCCAGGGCAGAACTGAAGGATTATTCATGTGCCTCAGATTAACCCAGTTTATGTATCCCATTTACCAATTCCAAACAGCATGCCATGTTTTTCCAATCCATTTCTCCAATTTGTCAAGGTCTTTTAAAATCGTAAATGATACAATATAATGGAATCCTTTCGTTATTCACAGAGGAGGCACCAGTTTCATATTGCCCTCCTAAACAACAGCAGAAAACTGACAGAAATTGCGGGTGCCAGATCGAACGGTCTGAACATTTTTTAGATGTTAATAGCTTTTAAGCATTGAACTCGCTTGTGATATTATATAAATTTCTTAGGGATCTGAAAGATTTAAAAATACAATGGCAATTTTGCACATTTTAATCTGCATCAGATACTTTAACAATCCCTAGATTATTTAGAAGTAGATTGTCTTGCTTCAGTTACTAATAAAGTAACTTGCTTTTTCCTTATTTAAACTATCAATTGCCTTGAAAAATACTATTCAAGGTGAGTTTATATCTCAGATTCTACTTGAGTAGAATTATTAGCAGTAGATACTCTGTATTTTTTTTATTGTATTCATTCACAAGCACTGTTCATGGACAAGTACTTCCATGGCAGTGGAGATGATGATGATTTTCCTGGGTTTTGCATCAAGATTGATCCTCTTCATCTGACAGAGGTATCTATTAAGTGCTAAGCCAGCCCAGTATCTCCCTACGCCTCCGTGAGGGTATTGAAAGGATTCCTCAGCCCCATCTGGGAGCTTACTCTCCCAGAAACTTGTAGGAACTTCATGTCTCCTGCTCTGTCATGGCAGACACTAATCAACAAGCTCAAAAAAAGTGTATTTAGTGTTTTGCAACTGCTTCAAATACTTTCAAAAATAAAGTTTAAATCCATTATTCCGCTCATGTACTTTGGGCAGCATGAACAGATGCTCCTTGACAGATGTGTATTGAAGATTCCACTGCAATGAAGGCTGAAATGTTTCTGAGAGGCCTCTGGCAGAAGGCTGTCCAGTGGGGAGTGGTCTCTAACGATTTTGCTAACTGAGACAATCTGAGAACTGAGAACTCTATTCCGAAAAATTTTCATTTGCAAAGCATAAAGCATGCCAGTGCTTGTGAAATCATTATTAAGAAAAGTTACAAGGCAATTGCGAGAATGCTGGGGGAGGAATGTGGATAAATAATACCTGCTGCGGAGAGCAGAGAGGATACAGCCAGTGGTACCCGTTGAAAGGAGATGAGGCAGTGGGCACAAATTGAAATACAGGAAATTGCATTTAAACATGAGAAATAACTTTTTCTTGTGAAAGCAGTCAGCTATTGAAACAGGCTGTCCAGAGAGGCTGTGAAGTGTCTGATATTGGAGATACTCAAAACCTAAGTGGATGATGTCCTGAGCAGCCTGCTCTGCCTGGCCCTGCCTTCTGCAGGCAGATTGGATGAGATGATCTCCAGACGTCATTTCCCACCTCAACTATTTTGTGATTCTGTTATTAATTGGTAGGTTCATAAAAAACATGTTCAGAAGACAATCTATACAGAAAAAAATAGCTGTAAACATACCTTGAAAACATTTTTTTGAACAAAAGTCAGTTTATTTTTTTCCCGTATCAGATAGTTCATTTTTTTCTTTTACTTCTTCATCTTAGATGTTTGCACACAAGCATACGTTTGACTCCTCTATTCCAAAGTCCTTGTTTGCACACAAATGTATGACTCCTCCGTTCCTTAGTCCTCACTTGAAACTGCAATACTGAATTTGTTGCAACGTAACTTCCCTAACAACAACTAATGTGAAGATCTCATCTGCATCCCGGATGACAACAGACTGTATATATATTTATTTTCATTTCTGAGGAGCAACAGGGTATATTTATTTATTTATAAGAAGCAAAATACTAAGGATCTAGCACCCTACCTACCAAATATTTGGATAGCTTCCAAGATTACAACTACTATGGATCCAATTGCTTGAAAGGGGCATACTCCACCCAGACAAAATGGGTATAACGCACGTATAACGCAGCGCTCTGTGTGCCACTTGCAGATGATGCAAGTCCATATCTGACCCCATTTGGGAAGCCCAGCTCTTTGTCACCAGTTCCGGAGACTTGTACTTTTCTTTTGACTGGCCCCTAATTAAAACCCAGCTGTCGTGGGTAGCTAGTATTTGCAAATTTTTATTCCACCAACACAAATAACTAGTTAAATGCTCTATTTCTAGTTCTGTACAAAATGAGCTACATATTCCTGTACGTTCACTACACCCTTGTACAACAATGAATCAACACTCTCCTCCCACTGTGAGCTACGCAAAAATGGAAGAATGACTGCAGCCTGCTGGGCATATTGCTTACCCATAACAGCCTGCTCTGGAGAAGTGGGTGGAGTGAGTGGCATCCCACAGGTACTAGCAGGATCTTTCATGCTTCCAAGTCCCTGCTGTCCCACATTTATATGGCCTCCAGTATTGGCAGCATTCTGTGACACAGGAATGTCACTCTGGGAGATGAGAACAAAGGCTGAAGGATACACCATCCTTACACCACCTAGAAAGAAATGGAAGAACAAAAGTCTTAAACATACCATATAATATTCAGCAGCCCTAGTCTCTTCTACTTGTTTTCAATGTCAATTAGACAAAACTTATCTGAAATACAAAGAGCTAACGAAATTCACATACTAATAAACATTCAGCCCTCTACAACCAGTACAGGGATGAAACAAGTAGCTTGATAATGTGAATAATAGCATGTGGGATACAGGGAGTAAAGAAGCTTGAGGCAAGATAACTAGTCAGATGTTCCAGTGTCAAGAGAGCTACAAGAGAAGATAGGAAAATTATAATAGCTGTTTCTGATTAATTAGATTTTTTTTAAGCATGTGGAAGAAGAAAATCCTTCAGGCAGAATACTGAAACTTACCAACAATGACTTCAACTGCCACAGGGAAATCGTTGTCATATCCCAGCTCTTCTTCCTCTTTCATCCCTTCTTTTTTCTTCAGCACCATAGGGTAAAAATACTGCCATTCCTCCATCAGCTTACGCGTTGCTGGGTCTGACATCTTATATGACTGGCCCGTGAGTGTACCATTCAAACCATAAGGACTCACCAAAACTGCAAAATAAGAAACAATAGTGCCTACAGTACGTGTATTCCAATAATATCAGGCATTCTGTGCCCAGCTTGACTCAATATTCCATTTGTGTGCTGATTTAAGGAGCTGTCTTCAGGGAAAAGCCACTGCAAAATCAGGTAAGGGCATGGATTTAAAGCTTCATGTCACTGCGTTAGCAAACTTACTGAGCCAAAAAACTTTTTTTTTTTTTTTTTTTCAGTTTAGACTAACGATATCAACACTGAAGTTATCACGTGTACTGGAATGATACTCACCATGGCAAAGGTATGGCCATATACGGAAATAATGGGAGACAGATACTCAACAACAGTTTTGTGTTTTTTTTTTTTTGTTTGTTTGTTTGTTTTACCAGAACACATGATGCTAGGGCCTTCTCAGCATTAAAAAGGATAGAAACAGTACCTGAAGAATACTACAGCCATGACAAACAGGGAAAACTAGTTGCTCTATGACAGATACTTCTATTCAGACTCAGTTTTGCTTTTAGTCATATTTGATTTGAGAGACTAATCAACTTAGCTCACTGAAATAAAATCTTAAATGATTTAAGTGTCTACACTTCTGCCAAAACTTCACATTTTGTAATGAAACATTTTTCAACAAAATTTCTACAAGCACTCATTTTCTAATCTCTCGGTGTTTCTTTAATGTTTAACTTTATAAAGATCTCTTGCTTTGATTACTTTGAAATTACAATTTCAGACTGTAATAACAGTATAACTCAATGACTGAATTATTCCAAACTTGGGGGGTAGAGATTTGCACTGCAATTGCATCATGATTTTAAGAAGCTGTAACTTAGTTCTGTAAAACCCTAATTTCTTACACTGGCAAATATATAATCAGACTTTTCATTCTTTCTGATGTACCTTCAACCCTCAGTATTAGTATCCCTGCAGTATTAAAGTCATGGGTTTGAACCCACTGACCTAGACACCATGCAAGAAAATGGAATCAATGCACTCATGTTTTAAAATAATAAGTCCTTCAACAAAAAATATACACTTCTTTTTATTTACTATATATGCATACTTTCAGAACCCATATTAATGAACAGAAAGCTCTGGAAATTTTGCAGACAATTTATGGCTAGCTATAGTTTTGAGGTCCTAACAACATTTTGCCTCATGTCCACAATTTCCTGAAAAGAAATTTAAGTTATTTGAAGAATTCCTTAATCTTATTTTAATTCACCTCTGAAGATAACATCACCAGGAGCCACACAGCAGTGAGGATAAGCACATGACGTTCCCAAACTACCTCCCTTACCTTGGAATGGCGATGGTGAGGACTGGGCCATATGGATATGCTCCTCGTTGATCAGGTAGATTGGCTGGTGTTGAGCAATCTCCACACTGGTGCACACATTGCTTTCCCCATGAAGAAAGAATGTGAAGGCACATGACAAATGTTCACTGGAGATGTGGGGAGACAAAAAAGAAACAAATGTAATTAGCATGTTAATGAACTCACAGGAGTGATTTCATAGCCTCAGAGGCCAAACTGGCTCAAAATACGCTCTTAGGGTTTGTCACTTGTGGCTACTGAGTGCAGTGTCAAGGACTGACTGATGATCTTGTACAACAGAACGACCTCTCCCTGGACAGCTATTTAACAGTGCTGGCACCTCTCTCAAAGATGCGTTTTCCAGCCTGTTTCGGTTAATAAGATCATTACAAACAAAGAGGCCCTTAACCAGGATTTAAGAGGTAAAAATAAGGGTCTTCAGAAAGAAAAGGCAGTTCTTCAAAATTAACTCTGAAACTGATTCTAGCTGAACAAGAGTAGGGAAGGAACAGGAAGATGATTGTACAACACCTCATGAGAACCTCCATTAGAGGAAATAAAAGCATTTGTTACAAGAAGCTGGCAATGGTCTAAGATGAACAACAGATCAGCTACTGATGATCAAATTTGATTTAAAGTGAATGCTATTTAAACCTTTCCTACTTAATTCCACCCATTAAGTAACTCCCATCATTGCCAACTATTTACCTAAATATCCCTTGCAACAAAGTCACAAGAAAAAAAAAACGCACAACCATGTTTCATGCTTTTTTATCATTGTGATCAGCGAAAAATGTACAAAGCTGCAGTGGTAATGATGCGGTGACTTTTTGGTCCGATACAATAGCTGCACGTAGTTTTACAGCTGCTGGCTTTGGCACAGGACCAGCCATCATTTTCAAGCCACCTCTTAACTACCTTGACCAAAATGGATTAACGCAGGCAACTGCATTTAATACGACCAACTGCTCAACTACTGCTTCTTTCTAAACAAAGCACTGATGGGCTGGAACAGGACACTGTTTGCATCTCACTAAATCCCGGTATGACTCCACACATCGTGTAGAACAAGTTTTCATCCCACAGCATAAGTTAGCCATCTGTAAGCCTCAGACATTTCCAGAGGAAAACAGAAAATGGTCAGCTGAGAAAATCTGGAGGGAAAATGTCCCTTAAGTGAAAGAGAGCAGCGAGACTTCCTTGGTGCTACCATTCTGTACCCAGAGGCACTTTGTGGCATTTATTTAATACTATGAAATAAAAGGGTTTTGTAGATTTCCATTTTCACAAAGAAAAGAAATTTCAAGTTACAGGGAACAAAGGGGCCCAGGTATTCCTACCCGCCCATCTTTCTTGCCCCACGTTAAAGGGAAAAGCAACTAACAGGAATGGACTGTGTGCATCCAAGAAACACAAAAATAAAAGACCAACTATACCATCGAAACCCATTACTTCCCTGACATAGGACAATAGCCTTGAATGTAAAGAAGATCCTACTAAATACAAAAGGCTGCGAAATCTGGTGTAAGATCAAGCGGGAGGATAATCTCTGCAATGAGTTCTGCGTGCAGCAGGTCAGCCTCTCTAAAGGAGAGAGCAAAGCTATTTGTAAAGGAGTCATTTTCAACTCCTGTCTTTAGGATATTACACAGAAATCCTCCTGATTCTGCAAGCGTCCTACAGTGTTTGCCTATGAAAGTCTTGCTTGTCTTCTATTGAACTGCAGGAAAAATAGCCTTCTGGGACCACACAGGGACCCTTTCAAGCCTCTTGCAAAGAGGTCTGGCACGAACAAATCACGTGCCATCTTATGCAACAGTCACAACCGACCATAAACACTGTCAGAATCAGAAATAGACAAAACCAGAGTTTGAGAGACAAAAGATTCGTTTGTTTTTCCAGGGAAGGGAATACGTCTCACTATTTTTTTCAGAGAATCAGCTAACACTGAAATTAATGATTAAGTTCAGAAAATGAAATAGCTTCAGATTAAAAAAAAAAAAACAAAAAACAAAAAACAAAAACAAAAAAAAACAACCATACAGCTAATTACAGACCAAAAAAAATATCCAAATACAGTACTAGGTCCAGTTTTGTTTCCTGAAACCATGGCACATCACAGAAGAACCACACTAGCGTGGCCAGCAGCACACACTCGAGCAGTGAAGGACGGAGCACGGCCAGCACGAGGCATGCACAGAGCACACACGGTGAGCACAGAACCCGCCAGGCATGGCTGCACCCCACTGCCCTTCCTGCTCCTCTTCCTCAGCCTTCCTCCCTCCTCCTGGGGTGGCCCCCAGCACCCACAGGAACGCTATGCTCCCTCCGGTGCCAGCATTGGTGCCACAAGATCAGCTTTCAAGACAAAAATTGTAAAGATCAAGGCCCGGAGACTTCCTGCACTCCCAACAAGTTTCTGGCAGATGCTGAGTAGAATATTTACTTGAGTAACAAATAGGAATTTTATTTCAAGAAAATAGTGTCAGCGCCCGGTGATGTATTCCACTAAGGCACGTCCACCCCAGCCTGCTGACATTCCTGACTTTAGTACATTTCACACAATTCCTTAAATACCAAGCTGCAGAAATCACCCTGGCTGCAGACGGGACACATGGCCGGATGAAATTCATGCAGCAAATTTACCAACAGCCTGATTTCGCAGGCAGACCGAGCTCTCAGACTCTGCTTTTCGGAACCACCTCGGCATACACCAAGACCTAGGTACTTCAGCCCAAGTCTCTAAAACCCAAACGTTGTTCCAGTCCTCACTAGAACCCTCCAACCGCATTTTCTCCACGCCCTGTGCTGCTGACCAACCTACTGCTCTCCTAGGGCTAAGGAAGGCGCCGTACAACAGCTCCACACAGGGTACATCATGCTGGAGATCTGAAGATGCTCAGCACCATGTTCAGACTGATTTTCTTTTTGAAATTTAAATGCATTCAGAAACAGAAGCTGTCAGGCTTTGGAATCCCACTCCACAATCTCTGCAGATTCATAAACCTACCTGTTTCTGTGCCTTCTTTTATCTCTCTGCCATTTGAAGTTATCACAAAGCACCAAGAGGCCTGTGAAATGGCTTCCAGGCCATCTCCCCTGTTCTCTGAAGTCTGCTGCGCCACCTTGAGCTGCCAGTTCATAGCGGCTCAGAACCAGCACAGTAACAGAAGCACTACCACGTTTCAACAGCTGCGTTACACGCTCTCTCTGCACAGATTAAAGGATTGCGCAGGGAACGAGACCAGCTTTACAATCACGCTTTTGAGCTTGTATTGCTATGCAAATGAAAGAAAGAAGGGCCAAAACGTCCTCAGGTGGAAGGGTGACAGCAGGATGGCCATCCTGAGCAAACTGCCAGGCAGCGCAGCGTGCCTCACGGACCCTGGGAGCTCCCCATCAGGAATCAGGAGGCCCAAGCATCTGATGGATTTAAAAATGTTGGGAGCATTCAGAATTATTTAAGCCTTGGGTGTAGTATGAAGTGGAAATGCTTAGTGATACTTTTATGACCTTACACTTCATATATTCGTGATAAAGACTTCAGCTGGATTTACTCAGCCTGCTACCGCTTAGAGTTTAAGGTTTTTAATTCCTTCCTTTCCTTTTTTTTCTTTTGTCCAGGCATACGAACAGTGCCACCACAGCCAGTGGTAGTTGCAGTGACTTCCCATCACAAAACTTCAATACAGATTTTCGTAAGACCTATTCTTTTACCCTCTTTTATAAAAATTGAAAGCATCTTAAAGGAATGCAAATCTATACAGTACCTCTGCTATGCCACGCAGGACTCATCATCCCCTTTTCACAGGCGTTTTTTCCAAAAACCTCTCTTTCCCTGAGAGGTGACTGACAGCTGCCGCAGCTGTGATGTCACATTCCCAAACAGAGTATTTTGTGCTATTTCCAGCTGTAGCTGCATTCAGGCCAAGCTCTAAGAATGCTGAGCACTGTGGTCTTGAGCCAGCAAATTCTTGAGCATATACTTTAAGGACTATTTCCAATCTATTTGCTGAAAAGAGACTTATTTACTAAAATTAAAGTCATTACTTAAGTAAAAGGCTTCTATTAATAGAAATATAAAGAAAAAAATCACACTGCAATTCCACAGTGACAAATATTGCATGTCATTTCACTTAATTGAACTTTGAATCTGTTCTTTGTGTAGGAAACTAATCCTACTATGCTTTAAGAGCAAGGAAATTGATGAGGAAAACCCCAAAAAGAAATAGCAATGTTATCTTTTCTTTTTTTTTATTGTAACACAAGCAAACATCTGTGTCCTCCTCCTAAGTGCTACAGGTACTTTTGTTTTCTCCTCTATTAGCCATACAAAGCAAACAAGATTTATCACAGAAAATCCTTTCAATAAAGACTATTTTCATTTATCAGGCCTTCAGTTTGGCACCTCATCACCTGCAACTGGCAATAACTGTCTTTCAGATACTTCCTCTGGGATCTCCATTCCCTTAAATAACTTCTGAGATACCTAAAAGGTACCTAAATCTCTTTTTAATGCAACATTTAGGACTTCCCATAATCTTTCTGAACACCATTCCCTCCGTTACTATAAATGACTTAAAGGAAATACATGAGTTTAAATTTATGTATATATAAAAATCAGATGAGAACTATGAAAACATGATGAGGTTTATACTACACAACATTGGCAGAGAAAGGAGAACATCTGATGGATTTATTATCTTACTTTTCCCATATGTAGTAGGTTTATATAAATACCTGACAGAAAATGAGCGAGTCTGCATTCAAATTTTAAAGGGCTTATTTCCCTACAACTAATGTCAATGAAAAAAAAAATGCTGAAAAATTGCATTTCATAACTGAGCTCTGAATGCATGTACAAAATGAGAACATGCACACGTGGATTATATGAAGCACTTTGACAAATGTTATTCTCTCTTACTCTAAATTAAGACTGTATGTATTACATGTTCTAAAACCCTCTCATCACCGGTACAGTTGTTGAAATGGTCGTTTATCATCATAAATGTAACCCCAGTCTTGGGTACACTTTTGCTCTTTTGGAGCACACCTTAGAACTTCTCTTCCTAACACAGGCACCAGAACGTTGAGCTCAAGCTGCCAGGCTGCTGGCTGTCATGTTTCTCTCCTTTAGTTTGTAAGCTATTGTCAGTAAAGCCACTGACTGCTTTAATAATTTTTTGGTTGTTGTTTAATAAAGAATAATCTCTATTGCTGTTCTAGTTCCCCTCAAAATTAGGGTTGGGATCTGAAAGTCCCCAAATCACAGTTACCCCAAAATAGCTTTATTAACAAGCATGATCTAAGAAGAGGCAACAGTAAGCCATGAGCATTAGCCTCATTTGTATGATGGTGTGTTTTCCTAATCACTTGGTTGATGTGGTATACGAAAAAGAGCACATGAAAAGGCTCGGCACCAACTGGGAACATAAGAGTAAGAACATAATGACAGTTTCCTCCGCGTTTGTCTCAAGCAGCAGGACAGCTACGAGCGGGTCACAGCGATGGTCCAGGCAGGAGACGGCAGCACCTGGACACCCACAGCCCCCAGCATGCACAAACACATGTCAGGACATCAATAGCACAGTTTGAAAATTACCTCTTTTTAAATAATCTGGATATAAATATCACCAGTGAGGTCTGAATTTGACAAAGCTCCTCCAACTACAGATTGAATGTATTGGGAATGGAGAAGAGAGGCTTTTTGCTTTGGTTTTTAATCACACCTTTCCCAGCTCCTATGCTCATCCTTAAATGAGCAGTGGTGCGCTCCCAGAGCACCTGCATCTGCAGGACACTTCTCTATGACATACAATGGTGCAATTTAGGAACTGGTGCTGCAGGGACCTGCCAAGCAGCTGTGTTGAAAGAGGAAGCTTCTCCGCACATACTGCGAGTGCAGAAGAGGACTTGGAACTGAGACTTCATCAATAGCAGCTAATTAAAAAAAAAAAAAAAAAAAAAAAAAAAAAGGCTGGGACCCATTTTCTGGCCCTTACAAGAAACAGCACAGCCAGAGGATCATATGGTTAAACCCTCCTCATCTCTCCCCCAAAGGGAGGCATTATCCACACTGATTTACTGGAACCAGCCCTTGGCCCTTGTTAGCCCCAGAACCTCTCCCGGGCTTTGCCTTGGTCGAGTGCTGGCTGCCACTGCCTGAAGCCAAGCAGGGAGCACGCAGCAATTAGGCAGACGGGATGATTGCAGGCCCCTTCTCGAGACCAGGACCTGTCTGGTCTAATAACTGGTGTACATACAGCCTGAGAAGCAAAACATTTCCGTGCTATTTCTCATGCTCACAAGTAACCCGTAGCATCCCCTGCCTAGCAGATGGACTGCGAGCATTGGCCAGGCTGAAAGAAGACAAAGTGCATTATTCAGAGGTGCGGCTTCAGTAGCCTGCAATATACAAACATTTAAGAAACATAGTGTAATTAGTAACCACTTCTGCAGAAACCACAACAAAACCAGAATGGAAAATAGTGCTAGACATGGACAAACACGTGAGTTCTGTGGATACAACAGCCTTGCTGCAGGTGGTCGGCAGCCCACCAGAGCCGGTGGTTCCCTGTGCTGTGGCCTCAGACGCAGCCCCTCAGCAGATAGGTGAAACAACCTAGAGCCAGCTCCTTGCTCTCCTGTGCAAGGAAAACTGACCCTGGGAGAAACCCCAGTATGTCGTCTCACATGTTGTGCTGGAATTTGTTTTAAATGTATGAGATGCGCACCCAGAAACTCAGAATAAATATAATTACTTGTAGTGTTTTTCCAGTGTGCTAGCAGTTTCACAATGCAGCAAGCATTTAGATAGCATTATCTAAACACTTTTTGTGTTAGACTTATTATCCTAACACTTCCTCAGTCATCACCGACAAAACCTCTTGCCAAGGCTATCACGCCTCACCACAGAATTGCTCTCCCTGATCCCCCCTCACAGCCTTTGGTCCTTTCCCTCCACAGAAATGTACGTGGGGTGACACGGGTGTTTATACTTCAAATGGGTACATCAATCTGCAGCACGGCAAGGCTAACGGCGGTACGAACACCTCCATGAAGTCAAGGGGAAACTGCTGCACACTGCATTAGTGAGTGCTTGGACGAGTAATTCTATCAGAGGCTCTGCGTACGAGGCGCACTGCGGGTCTGTGCTGGAGGAAAGGGCACGTACAACATATGTAACCTTAACAGGAACACAGACGAACTGCTCTGTGCTTTCTGCACTGGCTGTTTATGATCTCTTTAGATTAAGATTTTTTTGTTTGTTTTCTTTTCTTTCCCCGTGTCCTTAATAAAGATGGATGGGGCTGTACATGGAGCAGCGGCGCAGCGCTCGGCACTGTAAGAATATTGCACTGCGACAGCACTCCAGCTTCGTGGAGTTTTCCCCTGTGCAGACAGAAGACCACCAAGCTTTTGCCACACAAACTGTGGAGGGAAGAACATGTTCTGCAGCACTAGCCCCCCCCCAGTTTTCCCTTAAACCTGTACAGAAATAGGCAAGCTTTTACGATATAGCTATAGGTAGCTGCACACGTGTATCATGCAGTTTGTCAAAAATGTGCTGTTTTGATCAAAAATCTCATTATTACTATTTTGAAGATGAACTGCAGTAATTCCTCGACTGCTGATAGTTACTGAACAAGTAAATAACCCAGGCTAACACAGCACTACTGAATAATTAGACATTAGGCTGCCTGCCCACTGTTAAGTTTTTCCTTTTGCTACACACAGGGACAAATCCTGCTTTCCATCTCGGTCAATGCCACTTGGAGCAAGAAGGAATACTGAAAGCCCCTGGATCAAGGATGAGGCTTATCCTCACACCCCCAAGTGGAAATACAGGACAATGACAGATGGCAAGAAAAACCTGGTCAATATACCTGCTAATATAAAAACAAACCAGTTAAAAATCAGAGTAAGGCAGCGCTGTTTGTTCAGTTGGCACTTCAGGCCCAGTGGCACAGCTCACTCAGACCAAGCGATGCGACGTCCTGCTCTTCAGCAGCGTGCCACCTGCACATCAAACAGCAGGAAACCAAACACTGTGGCCAAGCACAAGGAGACTGCGTGCATCTGCCTACCAACAGTTAACATTTAGGAAGCTTTAGGGTGCTGCAGGTTACAAAACACACAGTCTGCAGATAAGAAGGTGAGATAAAAAGATAGTTTCACTCTATCAGAGTGAAATAAACTTAAAAGAGATTCAGCATACTTAAAAAACAAAACAAAACAAAATACTGATTCTTTAATTAAATCCAATTTTTATTAATTCTATTCAATGCCAAATGAAAATGATAAAATAGAGGTCTTTTGTATGCTACGAAGTAAAACTTCTGCAGTGAAATCCCAAATAATGTTCTCTTAGCAGCAGGTAGGTGACAGAGGCAGCACTCCAACCTTGGACTCCCCAAATACCACAATGTACAGCTTGAGGCACCAATGATTACTGAATGCATTTTCTTTTTATTTGTGTTGCAGTTCAAAGTAGTGTTGACTTAGAACTACGGCTGTTTTCAATTATTTCAATTTGCATTATCAAAAAAATGATTCTGCGAGTTTATCACACACATCATGAATATCAAATCGCTGTGATAAGACACTGGATCCTGCCTATTTAGGAAATAAAAATTGTTGCAACCATCCGTCTATTGCAAGAAATGATATACAGTCTTTACAATAAAATCCAAAAACATACCAAAAAACCAAACAAAGGATATTAAAGGGATATGCAAGTTAATGTTCAAATAAGCACACATTTTCACTGAAAATTCTAAGCTTCTGTAGGGGAAAAAAAAATTAAAAAATAAGGAATTTGCTCTTAACAGTATCAGTCCTCCCAGTTATTTTGAAAACAAAAGCCCAGTTGGCAATAATGAATTATAGTTAACTAGAAAATTGTCAGAATGGCTGCAAGCTTTCTTGCCCTAGGATACTCAAGAGAACAACATCAGGAAAAGTTGTGCATACAGTTTCTAAGATCGCTGCTATTCCCATCCTTCTGACCTGCCTTATCATCACCCTACCTTCCCTGTTTGACTCTTTCTGTTCGGACAGTTTGAAACAGACTCCATGGGAAAATTCATTTCCATGGAAGATCTCTCTTTAAAACAGGAATGCAGCCAGCTCAGCACATATAACCGCAGTGACACGTAATACTCATGGTAGCTGAGTAAGTTACATGTTAGGTAACATGTGGTATCCCAAAAAAGCACTCTTCTTGTGCTATTTCTCTTAGCTTTTTATTAAATACTACGCAGGCATAAGATCACCTCTGAATTGTCATGAACGGTTCTGCTCTGGAGACTGGGACTGAAAAAAATCCTTCTGAATGTTAATAACCTAAAATCAAGAACAAGCCTGACTAATGCTGATGGAGGCTGGCCAACCTTTTTTTTTTTTTTTTTTTTTTTTTTAAGCCTAAGGCATAAACTGACCTTTTCTCAACAGCTCAGTACTGCAAAGTTTAAACTCTGTATCTCCCTCAAATTACGCTTCCCTCAGTAATTTTATCACAGATAGTACAGCTCTCAATTACTTTGTCTGATGAAGTGAGCTGCAATCAAACTGCTGACCAGCGCATCCGTAGGGCGATCCACTGGCGGGTCACAGACCCCCAGGGCAGCTGAAGGAGCCAAGGAGGCTTCCCACTGTCCCCCAGAAAGATGCTTTCAGCAGTCGCACCGTGGATTAAACTGACCTTCCTTCCCTTGCCAGTGGCGTCACGCTGCTCTGCCACCGGCAGCTGTGAGTTATCACCGCACCAAGGCAAGGTAGTGATCTAATCACGTTCAGCTTGTAAAGGAAAAGAATACTTACACACAGGTACATCGGAGTATCAAGCCACATTTACACTAGGAGCTTTGTTTTCATAAGAGTAAGCGCATTAAGCAGCATTACTACTACTCTAGAAGCAAAGCCATAAGTTATTATCAGTCCTTTGGTATTAGGTGGCAATTCAAAAGCATGTTAGACAGTGTTATTGTTTTTTTTAAATGCACCCTTGTGGCACAGATTCACTCAAAGGCACAGCTATGTCTGCAAATCCATCTCTGCTCTGCGTTCCAAAAGATTAAAAATACACATTTTTGAAAAGATTTTTTATATGGGATAATACAAAATATCTTCCAAAGGAAAAAGTAAATAAAACCCAAACACACTTAAATTATATTTGGACAGTTATGTCAAAATTTGCTATGAAGGCTACGGATTTCAGGTTCACAACTCTCTATTCTGCCCTAAAAAGGCTTTGATCTCAAGAGCAGTTTGTTAACAACCATCACTCACAACAGCTCTGCAACTTGAGCGAATACTAACTATGACATATATAAACACTACTGTATGCATTTTGGGGAGCTACCATATCATTATGTGTGTAAAATCTGAAATACCACAACTTTTTTTTTATATATGTGGCCATCTTTGTACAACATAGCTCTCTATTTCAGTAACCAAGAAAACATAGTCTTTGTGTGGGAACAGCTAGTTGAACAATCTGCCCCAGTACTGTTCTAACACGGCTACAGAGCCTTGATCCTACAGCTACCATAGCAGAAACCATAAAATATATGGGGAAACAGTACGTGAACATACGATGATTCTCAGATGGCAAATATCACAAGGAATGAAAGTGAAGCAGACGCGAGACATTGCTACTTCAGCACTCCTCCTTGCAACGTCTTGAAATAGATGGATGGCTCGTGTCCAGCCTTCAATTTATTGTTTTCCAAATCTTCAAAGATTATAAGATTGCTAGAGATAAATCCCAAAACTGGGGCTCAAAAATAATGAAACCTGAGGTCTTGTGGGAAAAAAAAAAAAAAAAAAAAAAAAAAGAAAAATGTCCCTAATAATAATGGAAGCTAATTTTCTAAAAAGCATGCAGTCTTCTTCGTCGTTGCTTTTTGACTAATTTAAGAAGAGCTGGCACAGTAATATCAATCCATAGTATTTTACAAGTTAATAGACACTACAATTAATTTGCTGGATCTCAATTGAAATTACTTTTTCAATCACTCACAAATATGCTCTCCAGACATGCACACAGGCTCTGTCACCACAACGAAGATACCAGACCACAAATATGTAGCACACTTGACGTTTAAGTTATAAAAATAAAAACACAGCATCTCAAATACCACTCCCCTTTTCAGCAAGGCTTCTGAACAGACGCTTATTTTTGCTGTCTGCTAATGTAGGTTAATGCACCACTCTTCTCTTCACCCCCACGAAAGCTGAATGCTATTATCCAAAGTAGCATTATATTAGATTAAGGGCATTCAGAAAGAATATTCTTGAGCAAATAGGGCAACTGGAAGGGAAAGAAGGGACATAAGCCCGTACTTTGTTGTCATTAAGTTCAGTGAAGATGAAATTACATTTATCTGTCTCGTTCACACAACGTGTATCAACAATGCTACTTAGTTTCTTCGACATAGAAAAATTAGGAAGAAACCTAAAAACTACCAATGTGGTTTTGATTTATACCTTCAAACAGCTGCTTACAACAGGCACCTCAAGGAAAAAATATAAGTAAATGCATTATATCATAAGGTTATTTGAATCTTTAACATGGAACTGAACAAAAAACCACAAACCCCCAACAGGCATTAAATATATATATCTATTTTTCAGTATTAGCCATATTTTAGTTTACCTAGCAGGTAAACTCCAGCTCTGTGAGCTCCCTGCTGCAGAGGCAGCCAGGCTCCCCGAGCACGCAGCGAGATACCTTGTGACCATCCCAGATCAATTTCAAAATGACAATGGCAAACGTGAGAAGACGTGACTCCCCTCTGTGTTCCTTTGTCTCCCAGAACAAATCTTCTGATACCTTCATATGATTATAAAGCTAGGACACCAAGCCTGCATTTGAATTACAGAACATGAAGTGATATGAAACTTGACAGAGAGCTTTAATATTCCTAGGACTTGCAGCCAAACTCTCACATTTAGCCAGAGGACAGCACTCCCATAAAATGAATGCCTTTTTTTTGTCCCCTAAAAGCGAAAAAAAAACAACGACACGTCGACTGCATTAAAAACAACAAGAAAATCCCCGAAGTACTTAAATCTCCCTGCATTTCTTAGTGCTGCACACCTCAGTCAAGAACCAAGGAGCTGAGCACTTTTTTGGCTAAGGGTATGATGTCCTTCACCCTCCTGTTGAAGAGCATAAAGCTTAATGAGCTACACATGATGGGCCTGAGTTTTTGGAGAGACCTGGACCCGACTCATTTTATGGCACGGTTTCAGAGAAAATTTGTCATCCTTTGCTGTATCATCTGTAAAAGAGACTGCAGAAGATGTAAATACCTACTAATATACATTGAACATAATGCTGTAAGCCTGCTGCCAGCTGTGCTTTGAGAAGATGGCTGTGGAAAATTATTTCACAGGCACCCATTATGCAGTATGATCGCAATTCCTGGAATAAATTTTATGATCCAAAACCATATTAAACAACATGTAGAAAATACTAAAACCTTGAAAAATGCATTAATTTATTCATTGCCATGCATTTGTGATCTTTCCACTTTCAGAGTACATTTTAATTGACTAGTTTAGAGACCAATTAATCCCTTTGCATTTAAGTCAATCACTGAATCCTCTCCAAATAATTTAGCGTCTACATGCTGGGTCCCATTTGATGTCCCTGAAGAGTGAATGCAGTTGTAACGGGTGGCACTCAACTCATGTCTAGCAATAGAGAAGGAACTGTATTAAAAACTATAAAACAAAGCTTTGCAGTTCAGTCAATCGTATTCCCTGTTTCCTACCTCTGCACTTCCTATTCACCTCCTGAAAGTTTTCTTCTTTTCCATGACAACTTCATTTGTACTAGTTTTTTTTCTCTATGGCACCTGGTCTTCTCTTCTAGCTCTTTTATATTTAAACTAACACTAAATTGGACTTAATTAAGGTAACACATTATTTACCTCTCTTTTTTTTTTGACTTAATTTCAATTTCTTTAATAACCACCTTCCTTCTAGGTTTACTCTTCCATGATCAGGATTTATTTTCTTATTGCCAATCTCCCATACCTAGTTTAATGAAATTAGCCCCACTGTGTCACTTCATATCGCTTCACAGAGACCACAACATCTTTAGGAGATACTTGAAAATAATTTGGTATTAAAGAGAGGGAAGAATAGAGGGGGGAAAAAGACTTTTTCCTATTAAAACCACTTGAAATCTCACTGATATTACAACTGGATAGGACATTTGCTTTCCCTTAAAATAACACACTGAATGGTAATAGAATGAACATGGAATTTCTCTGCTACACCAGTAAAGTACCTTTGAAAATGAGTCACCTTTTCTATAAGCTACCCAACCAAGCACGAAATCTGAAAAGAAAAATTATTTTCAATAATCCGTAGTTAAAAACACCCCCTGAAACTACACGAGGCTCAAATGAATAGAGCTTAAACAGATGAAAGGAAGATATCATCTCGGTACATCTGTCCAAGATGTACTATAATATTTTTAACATTTACATAGACATATGATAAACAGATCATCTGAAAACCAAAGAACATATGTTCTGAGAACACAATTGAAGAAAATAACGTGAGAAGGAAAAAAACACTCTTCTATCATTTTAAATGTAAGATTTCTTATTTTCAGTTCTACCAAGCAACCTTATAACACAAATTACTTCCTCCTCAGTTTTTCCCTTGTATTAAACAACCAGTCTCTGGCTGAAACTTCTGCTGAAAAGAAAAAAAACACCACACACAAAAACACTTCTGTGGCAAGAACTGTTTTCTATAAATGCCAAGCATACCAGTCATGTGCCTTACAAGAAAGGAACTACAAATCGTGCTGCAGAGCGTGCTGAAGCAAGCAGAAGGCTCTGGTGAGCAGCACCCATCCAGTTGTGACTCCGTGAAGCCTGATGACCCCCAGAGAAAGGGAAGCCAGCATCATTTGTTCATCTGTGATCTTTAGCTGTGGTAATGCCACAGCGAGCTGAGTGCAGAGAGTTACAGATCTCTCTGCTCTGAAACACATGAGAACTGGGTGTAAGCCCTAAGTAGGCTTTCTCTCTTTCAAACCCAGTGCCTGAGCCTCTACTGCCATCTATACTGCTGACTCAGGACTGCTGCCAGTCCAAACAACTCCATAGGAAGGAATGTGCTGCAAGCACTCATTTCGTACCGAGTTCTCACCCACGTAGCTAAATGAGACAGTTCAAACTGAGGCTGGTTCTGTGCTACCAGCTATTGTGGTGATGGCACGTGTTTGTTCGCAAGTTTGGAACAACGCTGCTCAGAATGATTACAGTCCAAACGTGGAAGCAAAATTACAACTAAGAGCTAGCTTAGGCCACTCACATCCCTGCAGAAGACGCGCTGCTCTTGCTTGTATCCAGGCCCTGTGTGCAGAGATGTACACAGGTAATTCTGAGCTCCAGCAGACAACACAAACCCACAGACCAACAGCATGCTAGGAAAAAAGACGCAGTTTGCCCTCATCTCCAAACCAGCCTGACCAGGTAAAGAAATCCAAATCATGGGAACAGCTGAACTCCACAAGCTGTCTGCATGCGCTGTTGGAAGGAAAAGCAGCTAGACTGACGCATACCTACGAAGTGTTTAGATTGTACAAAGTTCATGAAAGCTTTCTGAAAACCCCAAAGACTTCATTATTTGCAACAAGTCACTGAAATTTGGCAGGATTTTCCTCAAGGTCAGAAACTTTCTCTTCACGCATTCAATTAAATACTGCTGAATTTTGACTGAATTACAGGGTGAAGAAAAAATAAATAACGGCTTCCCAGTTCTGGTTCTTCTTTCCACCTTCCTGCTCCCCCCCCAAAGTATAACTTGACAGCCTGCCAAAATTTCTGAACGTTTCAACTCAAGTCCTTGCTAGAGCTATTACCATTGCCGTCCTGTTCCTGAAGAATCCAGAAACAGAGAAAACCCAGGTGTTACCAGTAGATGTGGGAGAAGGGAAATGAGTGAGACTGAAATCACGCTGATATTCTTCGGTATAATTTGTGGCTTCACAATCCAAGTTTTTTCAGTCTACTTTACAGAAAAGTCTCCTAACAGAATTAATAAAAGGGAACAAAAGAAAAGGAATTATACCTCTATTATTTCCTCTACTCCTGTTTTGTAAGCTTTTAGCTTTTGCAAGCCCTACAAAGCAACATGCCATCCCCTATAAAAACACACGTGGTTTATTCACAAAGAAGTGATGCTGAGATTACCAGATGCAGAATTTTTGCTCCCAAGGAATCCCTGCATCGATCCCCACCAGCCCTCCCAAAGAACCTGCCATAACTTTGCCTAACGCAGGTTTCTCTGCTCAGTGGTACCCAGGCCATGGCCGATTCAACATGCTTTATACCCCTGTTACTTGCTGTTTCACTGCAGCTCAGAACGAGCAAAGCAGTTTGAAAATATTTTTCTTTGCTGGCTGGTCAGGATTCCTGGAATGGGGCAGGAATCACTCCTGTGAGCATTACCAGCACATATATTACCATGGAAAAGAAATAGTGCTGTAAAGAGCTGACAACTGAAACAACCCAAGCTACTTAAAGAAATGGTCAAATGTCATCACTACCAGGAAATTCTGCCACAACATCAGCCAGAGCCTCTGCTGCCTCCTTGGACTCCTGTCTTTGTGTTGGAACAGCTGTTTCTCAGTGGTGCAGACAATTACTGTATGCAACGTGCAGCCTCACCAAGCCCTCAGTTTGCTCCCTAGTGCTGCCTATCAAACCCGAGCTGTCCGGAACCACTGCATCCCAGTAGCTATAACCTCTCGTATGCCCTCTGTTCCAGTGGAAAAAGAGCTAACAGCAGAAAATAGAAGTTTCTTGTTAACACCAAACTGCTCTTTCTTCATGCAGACATCTGAAGACAGGCGGAGCCTCTGTGATGTGCTGTTTCTACACCAACAAAGGAGGCAGTCGCTTCCTTTTGAAAATATTCTGATAAATGGTGGGGTTGCTCACCAACCTGATTTCTATCAGGGAAAACAAGGCACGCAAGAAGGCTTTTGAAGATGTGAGCACAATAGCCTGCATAATCTTAACGCTGTTCCCGCAGAGATGTCAGGTTTCCATCACACACTTAAATATCTGTCTGCACATATACCTTTATCAAGCTCCTTTCTTCGAGCACAATCAACTAGTGCATGAGATGCATTCAAGTGTTCTAGAGAAAGGGCACGTAAATACATGTGAGCAGAAGAGCAAAGAGGAAAGGCACAGTGGAGAGCTTAATGTGGGGTCTTGTGTGTGGAACAGCTTGGTAACACCAACATTGAAAATGACTGAAAGGAACAGAGAACTTAGGCCGTTATTTCACCTTCTTCTTTAGCGTGGATGATTTTTCTCAATATGCAGGCCACCCACCTGGTTTAACTATTAGAAAGACACAGGCCTTCTTTGCTGGTGGTTAGTGACCTATTCAAAAATCCCACTGTAAACAGACTGGTGTCAGGTGTTACAGGGGGTTGTGAGATTCACAGATAGCATTTGTTAAAGGCAGCAACAGACACAATGCACAAAACAATACTGAGATTCTTCACTGTGTCATAAAAAATTTTGGGGGCCTTACTGTCACGGGAATGCCAGGATTGCCCTGGGGAATCATCCCTACCTACCGAAAGACAAGTCCCCCTTTGCATTTCCCTCCAAAATTTAAATCCAAAACGCAAGAGGACGGTGGTGATGCCTCCCCCAAAGACACCACTGCTCAGACACCTCTGTACCTGGCCCTCTGCCCCAGCACTGCCCAGGGACTGGGGCACCTCATCTTGCCCACCCCCAAGGAGTTACCCCCCTTTCACAGCGCTCAGAACGAAGGTATCTCATTCCCAAGTGTACCCATACCCATTTTGGTGCCAGGGAACTCTGGAGTTCAGAGAAGATACTGGTGTTTGCAGTCTCATTCACTGCTAGATTGAAAATGTGCTGTCTTTCATCACTGGGGTAGCACTAGTATGTATGTTTTGGGGTAGTATTTGTGAGTATTATGAATGCAGATTGAAAGTGGATCGACTGATTATTGGTAATGTATTTGCAATGAAAATCACAGAGGTACTTTATGTCCAGGAGCAGCAAACAGATAGGATGTCAGAAGCTATAAAAGATTTTGCTGCATTCCTGCTGAGAATTCAGCTTGTTAGACACAGCATTCATACATTTCTGTCTTCTTTCATTAACTCTCCAATAAGAAACAGACTAAACTAAGCATATCCCTGGTAACACCACCTTCCTCTCTGACAAAGCAGACAAAAAACAATTCCATTATAATGCCTCTCATGTCACTGAAGAAATTCCCTTTCTGAACTTGAAGCTACATAGGAGTAAAAGAATTAAAAACTGCTCTTAAAATAATTTTCTATAGCCCAGTAATTCCATCATGACTTTAAATAAAACTTTGAGAATACCCTAAGTTGGTGTGTAGCAGGAAAATCTATTTTATTCTGACATATTCCAAAATTACATCTCTTCACAGAGAACTGAGAACTGACACTTACAATTAGTAACTTAATGTACTTCTTTAACTGTTGTAAGTTGTTCCTTAACGGCAATAAATTGACAGAAGGGAAGAATAAAAGGAAAATAATACAACTGCAGATTAAGATAAGATGCCATAGGCCAATCAGTTTACAAAAAGCACCTGAGCAATGTTGAAAAAGTGTTGGAACTATACATTGTACCGATGTAATGACTCAATGTTCACTTCTAATTACTGCAGTATTCTACAAGAATCAATTTTCCACTCAAGACAGAAAATACAAAATATAGGAATGAATGAATTTGAAAAATGTCTGCGAAACCAGAGGACTGCCAGTTTAATGAGAGAAAGGGGAGACCTGAAGGGTGCCGTGGCTGACAATATACTCAAGAGACCGGAGCAGGGGAAGGTATTTATGTTCTCATCATTGTAACTTTTGGTCCAACCCAGTCACACAGGCTTTAGGATGGAACTTAGCCCAACTACATCTACATCTCTCTAGGAAATGAAGCTTATTCAGCTATTTCATAAAGCCCATAAAGAAAAAGAGCAGAACAGTTATGATGCTGAGAAAGGAGCAGATCTAGTGGCATCTCAATCATCTGACTGAAGCCCAACCCACCACTAGTTTTAAGTTGTTAAATGCTATCTTCCTGCAACTACCAGCAACGCAATTCAATAGGAGTTCTCAATTTTCAAGTAACCCCCCCCCCCCCAAATAAATAAATAAATAAATAAATAAATAAATGGAGAAAACCCAACACACACCCCTCTCCCCTACACCAAGCAGTGGAACTAACAGGACATGAGTGATTTTGTGGCTCTTTGGCAGTTGGCTGCTCTGTAAGGCTCTGAGGCCCTGCATTTCCTACACATCCCGTAGCCTTTCTCCATCTTTCAGATGCTGTCAGTTTAGTTAAGGCAGGCTTTCAGAGAAAATGTAAAGGCTTCTCTGGAATACAGAAGAATATCTCTGTCCTAAAATGAAGTTTAAAATTAACATTTCAAGTGTTAGATTATTTGTTCCACTGGCCAATACTAAGTACATGACAAAAATTGTGAACATTTTCTGTTTAGACATGGAGCAACTTGCCGTGAGTATCGGTAATGAGACAATTTGTTTTGTCAGTGTGCATGCATTCTTCACAAATTTGTAACAGTATGTAAAAAGCTGCACATTTGTATTTTACATAAATATAGCTCCCAACAAGTATCTGCTCAGAGGAAGAAACATTTCAATGATAAAAATGTAAATATATATTCGCAAATGTATTTCATATTCATACATGACAATTATTTTTGTCACACAAGCAGTCAGTTTCAAAATGAGACCCCGGTATGGAGAATTCTGGCTAATTCTGCTGCTGCTTCCTGCCAGCAGCAGTGCCGCGGGAGCTGGAGGGGTTGGCAGCTCTGCAGCGGCTTCCAACTGCCAAGCGAATGTGGTGCAGGCCCTTCTGCGAGAGGTTTCATGGATAAGGAGGGAGCATCATGCTCTTCTTACTTCAGACCTGGTGGAAGACTTTGTGTGATTAAGCAGAAGCTGTTTGTTCTGGTACTCCTATTAAAGTCGTAAAAAGAGTTAAGAAATGGATACAGCTTCTCTCATTCAAGATGTTTAGTCAGTTCCGATCCGTTTTACTGATTTCTTCTTGGGGGGGTGGGGGGGGAGAAGAAACAGAAGAACCAAGAGAACAAATGCAATTGCTTATCTTAAGCTGAAAAGAGCATGGAACGCTTCAATATGATTTTCGGGTGTAAAAATATGAGTGGGACACAGCCAACACATCAAAGCATTTGCTGCTATGAAGAGGGAAGATCCAATCATCCCCGCTCCTCACAGACGTAATGATGCTGGCAATGGCCCTACCACAGATGAATCTACATAAGCAAAGCACTACCTTCTGCTAGCATGAATTATTTCTGTTCATAACTGCTTTAAGCCATTTTAATACAAATAATTCTTGTGAATGTAAGCTGTAGTAGGATAGGGCAGATTTGTTGGTTCATGTCTTCACATCCAAAGTAGAGGAAGACTTTCCAGTAGTTGTAGCTGTTCAGTCACTATGGTCAATATTTAGAGGTAGGAATTCTGACATACACAGACCGAAAGAAAAAACGTCTTTATCACAAATTCATATTTAGTGACAACTGGAAACGAGACATCCATACTTATCTATTAAAAACAGTCCATAGAAGTACCCATTTAATTATCATACAGAGTATACGTGAACTGTAAGCATAAGGTCATCTAGGGGAAAAACCAAAACTGTAGCCAGCTGTGAAACACCATGACTTTCTGGGTTTGGGGAAGAGTAGAAGAACTTTTTGCAGTACAAAACTACTGGAGCAAGACGTGTAATGATGGAAATGCCTGGTACTAGGAACACTGGCAGTGACTATAAAAACACCACCTTGTAGCAAGTAACAGCCAGCGTTGTAGCTAACTTCTGATGCCTTGGTAGGAAGTAATGTATAACCCTGTTTGGGTACAGTGTACACACTCCAGTTGTTGCCAAAGAATTAAACCATATGAAACTAATTACAGACTGGATTCCATACTGCTTTATTTTTTTCTTAAGCAAACAATGCCAAGATTCTTAAAGCACCTAAACGTCCCTCATGAGAACTTTGTAGTTAACTATGCTTTTCCTTGCAATTTGTTCTTCCATAACCTAACAAAGACTAATCACAAGTTGTGCAATGCTGATCCAAGCTACCCCGAAAATTTCCATTTCTAAACCTTTCTTCATAAAGCAGAAAGGATTTCAATTTTCCAGCAACCACAGCAATTCAAAAGAGCAGACAAAAAAATCAGTTCAGACAGAGGGCAAATTTTATTACATGCAAAAGTGTGAAAGAAATCTATAACTAAGAAAATTATTTAGAAACAAAACATTGTCTGGTTTTGTAAAAACTACATAGATTTAGTACCAAGGCAAGACACTGCCATCAAATGGCTTTAGCAGGTTCTGTTTTCCTTGTGTTAGGATCAATTCATGAGCTGAGTATGAGAGAAGACTTCCTTCAGGGTTGAAAGGGTAATTTAGTTTCTATGGTCCATTAATTTCTTGGCTTCTTTCCCCAGTCTGCTCATTAGTGTGAAGTGCAGTGATGAGTTTCAGAACATGGAAGTTGAAACTGTATCTACAAAATTCCTTCGCACAATGATTGCAAAACATCTATCAGAATTAATAAAGCTTTGAAATTTCCTGGCCTAGAAGTCATACTGGTGGCCTGCATCAATAACCATATTTACCTTTAAGAACGATTCAAAGTCAGTTAATTGCATTATTCATGGCTTCTCACAGTTATTCATCAGCATTTAAGCCAACAGCCTCCAAACAAACTAGTTCTACTTCTGCTGTATGAGTAACAGATGGAGAAGATACATTACCCTCAATCACAAGGTTAAGCAGATAATTATGAAAAACACGAGCCTTCAATACTATCTGATCCCATTAAATGTTGCACGTGCAATAAGTAACACATAGCTGAGTTGAGGAACAAAGAATTATTTAGGTCACTTGCAGAAACTGGTTGCTCTACGATTCCTTTGTCAGAGCTCTGACTGCAACACTGCTGCAGGAACCATGCATAGCACCGTGGAGGCAAACACAAGCCCCAAGCCCCATGTAAGTTGTAGACTCCTGGAGTTACTGCTCTGCAGTACCAGTAGCTAGGTTTAAACACTAATGTGATTTGATCCTTTTTGTTCCAGAGTACGGGGTAGAAGATGATTACACTTCAATCTGGTATCCTTTTTACAACAGCTGTGTATTACCTTTGTGTTCTGTAACACATAAGAAAGAACTATCCCTTTTTCTCATACAGAATTAAGTGGTCTTGGTCAAAAAATGCCAATAGCATAGAGGCATTAGGGGTGGTCAGAAAAAGATTTAGTAGATTATACTTCCTGCATTCCCACCCTGTATCTCATGGCACGGTCCTTCATTTTTTGTTTTTAAAACAATGATAAAAAACAGTATAAACCTGGGAAAATATTAATTCTTTTGTTAGAGTCCATATTCAATTTCAAAACTTTAAGTAGATTTGCAGCAGAAAATAATCTGAGTTAAAACACACACAGATGTTCAAAAAAAAGTTGAATTCAACCACTTTATGGGATTTGGCTTCACTGAAAACTCCTGACAAGTGAAAAAAAACTTCACTGTAATTCCTGCCATCCAAGATGACTGCAGCAGGACTCCCAGCAAGCCTTAACCCTTGTCAACTCACAGCACTCGGGTGGTTGCACTGCCTGCTATGCCACGCCAGTGGGAAGTTTCTGTTCCCTGCAGCGGAACAGAACTATGACTGTTTTTCTCCTTCGGGCAGGTTTTCTATAACAAGCTCCTCCTGACAGAGGTGAGAAAAAAAAACACAGATATACCTTTCAACAAACATACCTTTCCAGAACCAGGTGTTTGATCACTGAACTAAACCAACCAGCTCCATCTATCGAGTGGTGTTACTTTCCAGCGGTGGCTTCCACACAGAGCAAGCTATTCAAGGCTAGAGAGGGCACTACAAAGTCAGCAGAGAATTCCTAGCCTACTTTGTCTTTTAGTTTTTAGTTTTACACGTATGGGGAAACTATTGCACAGATGATCCCAGCAAGTGTTACGCTACTGCTTGGAGATGGTCAACATACCATCTCTTACGGAGGTCACTACAAGAAGTGCAGGTGTGGTTTTTTATTATTATTTATTCATATATTGATTCAGGTGCTTCTTTTTTTTTTTTTTTTTTTTGTCATTTCAGACTAAGACAGTACGGTGGTTGCTGCATTTTAATTAATTAGCCTTGCAGAATGGGATTTTGACAAATGAAAAAGTAATAGTGTAGTATACCTGCTTTTGAAGATGCCGACATAAAATAGGAACTCTGCATGAGAAGAACTTACTTCATGGCAAAGGAATCAGACCACCTGCATTCCTTTCTTACTTTCTACAACAAATACTCTCCCAATATTAAAATGATCTGGGTGGAACAGCTCAGCTAACATTTTTCTACCATTAGGAAATGTTTTCATAATGCTACTGCTGAAAGGCAATGTTTTATCGGGAAGACATTTGAAATGAGCCTAAAAAAAAACGTTGCAATCTACTATGAAGCCTAGGACAGATCAAGTTGCAAACGAGAAAAATCTAAATATTAAATTATAAATCACCTGGCCACAGCACTCAAAACTAAAATTAGGCTCCTAAAAATATGATTACATTTTTGAAGTGTTTCTTGAAACACAAATTATACTGTGTGCATTTTGCCAACAAAACAATCCAATGAAATAGGGTTTTAATTAGAAAAACAGAAAGAATAACGTGATGATGAGGAAATCAAGATATTTTTAAACACACATACAGGAATACACATCCACACACATGACTGATCTGAAACCATCACTTGTACCAAACCTAAAGGTTCACGTAGAGGGGTGGGGAAGGGAAGCAGATGCCTTTGGTCCTGTGCATAAATACAGGCAAACACACAGTGCTCTTCAGAACCTAATCTCATATTGGAGAAGATTCAAGATTTTGTAGGTTTATGACAAGTATACAATAAATGAATTTTTCACAAAAACATGCGAAATCAAAGTATCTAGCAGAAGATACTGCAGCACGAGTAAACAAATCCTGGTTTTGTGTGTGTTGCTACCTACAGAGGGGTTTTATTAATACATGTTCAGGATAGCTGGACTGCTTTGGAAACGGAAAGTCCAAAACTGATGTGCCAGTCTAGACTTGTCAGTGTACCAGACAATTTTATAGTCCAAACATAGCTAACATATCCTTTAGAAAATAGCCCCCAAACTCGATTTAAAATGGAGATTTCAATTTCACATTCAGATCACAAAGCATCACTGGCAGCTACTCAGCTGGGAAAAGAATCTCTTTGAAGCCGTTCATGAGTTAGGAATGTAGAAATGAAGACTGTATCCTAATTCAGCCAGACAAGGAAGTAAGGACATAACTTTAAACAATCATGTGGTTACAATGGCTTCAGTGGAATGTGATACTTTGAAATTATGTGCAGCTCAAGTGTTTTTTTAAGTAAGAACGTGAAGCAATCAAACTGCAGATGAAGGAGTCATAATACTATTAAAAACAGCATGCATCACACAATATTTTTCACATGTTGTAATGTAACTGAAGTATTAAAGATGCATTTCATTATTTACCCTAGTTCACACACTTTTACCTTCTACAATACAGATGTGTGCCAAGTTCATGCTCACTGTGAGGAATTCCCCCCCCTCAGTTTGTTTTCCCTGACCACTGCTCTCATTAGTTTATTTCGCTTTCTGTTATTAACAAGACAATAAATCAATTGTATACTAAATATTTTATTGGCAAGTAACTAATTTAAAGAAAAATATCTAAGCACTAAGTGTAAAAATATCTAACACTTATCTGGTTAAGTGTTCCTTTATGCTATGATTCTAATATTTTAGGACAGATTTTTTTTAAATTAAGTTACAGGCAGACTAGTGCATTAGGCCTATGGTTGGGGTTTTCCAGCAGTGACATGTGCAAGCATGATTTAATTCCTCAAACACCTTTACATGACTTGGTAAGTAACCCCGGTGGAACTGTTCACATGCAAAATCAAATAATTGTGAAGTGTTTACCACATCTTGATCTTTAAGCGATGCTGTTTGGCTTAGGAATTTTAAATTGATTGCAACTGCTGTTATTTATTTTTTTACAGAAAAAAAATCCATAGAAAAACATTCATAACATTCATATATTCAGCTACAACACAGAAGAGCAGCTGTGTCTAAGCATTTCATTTTTCTTACTAAAAAAATACCTGAAAAATGTTTTCCCTAGGAAAATAGCTACAAGGAATAGTGGCAATAGGTATCTGTCTATGGATGCATAGCAAGTTGTAACGTGTGTGTATATGCTCGAATGGTCCCACAAGCAGTGGCTAGGCATCAGTTTTTGGTCCCATTTCTGCAGTGCATTTTAAACTAATAAACAAGCAAAGCAAAAGTCCAAGGGGTTGCTAAGAAAGCTAATCACATACAGCTGTGTCATCTGTATTAAGGCAGAAGTTTAATTTGATCAGTCCCATTTTCTGGGACATAGAAGGAGCCATCCAGTAGCTAGAAGAGCCATTAGCATAGGAAATCCCTTCTACTTCATGGACAACGCAGATAAAAGCTTCTCACCAAGGGTCAGCTTTGCACAGTCAGCAAAAAGGAAAGTAAAAACAGCTTTCCACTCCCACTTCTCCAGGGAAGGCTGAATATTAGGCTATTAGGTACTCAGATACATTATTTTATAGCTAGCAAAGCCCTTGGGTAATAAAGAATGAGTGCGACTGCCACAGGCAGCTTTACAGGAAATTGTGTGAAACAATGACAGATGCTCCAGAATTGTTTCAAAACAAAGACAGCCATGAAGAGCACTGTATCAGCTGAGGGTTTGGGTTTTGTTTTCTTCTTAGCTCAGACTACATGCTCTAGTACACTGATGGAAACATGCATAAAAATTGCATTTTAAATTAGGCACATATGCGCATACACAACCATATGAATGCAAAGTTAAATGATTCTGCCAATAATTAAAGATGCTAATAAATATTTATTTATATCGCCATCCTCAAGAACAGCAGAAGACCTTTCCTCACGTGACATGAATCGTTTGAGAAGCTGACTATGAAAGAAAGCCAACAGGAGTAAGTGACAGAATTAAAGTCTTTACAGCACTCCCTTTTGGAAAAACACCCAGGTATTTAAAATACTAAACCTCATAAAACCTTGGCTGGATTAATATTCTTCACTCAGTTCTGAACAGGGGACTTACACCACCTACTAACTTTGGAGCAAGGTTTTTTATAAGATTTACAGAATTGCTTTAAGACAGAAGATGATAACACCAGGCAGAATCTTAACCCATTTTTGCCCAACTCCTGCTGAAAGGAACATGAAATAGGAGCCTAAACAAGTCTGAATGCCCTCCAAGTGGCTACCTGTGCATTAAATCACAGAAATGCAATTAACTGCCCCCCCAAACAAGTTTATCAAGGTTTTTAACTACAAGGAAAAAATATCTTACAGACTTAGGACCAGGAAAAAAGAACTGAGTCTTTCGCACAGTTCAGCTGTGATCTGCTTACTGTTGGCAGGATGACGACTTCTTATTTCGCAGTGCCATCTGACTGTTTAATAAATCAGGCTGACCTGCTCTGATCTTCTAGTTGTTCCATGTGTCGAAGCAGCCACATCTTTTTCTCACTTAATATATGTTTACATTTCCAGTGTACTATTTCCTATAAAATGCTTTAATCTGTTTATTTGCTTTAATATGCTACCTATGCAGTACGTAAAAATTAATTTGACTGGCATTTATAGAGACTTTTATAAGCAGTAATAATATTTAAAAGTTTAACAGTAAAATCATGTCAATAAAATTAAGTTCATATTTTCTGAAACAAAGTACTGGAACTTCAGTAAGGTACACATCTGCAAAGAGCACCGACAGGTGAAATTCCTGCAGCACTGCAAACTGTCTAAGCACTTGGCTTCAGTTGTGATTCCAACTGTTTATTAAGATTTAGCGAAAACCCTGCTATTTTAAAAAGAATTTAGTCAAGAGTATTTCTTCAAATGATCAACTTCTTCATTGAAAATGTAATGCTTAATCCTCTAAAACACATCTGAAATGTTTGAACTGTGTAGCAACTGTACCTCAAAACTCTTAATCTGACAAAGTGAAGAAAGCACTACTCATTTAAAGAAATAATGTTTTTAAAAAGGTGATGGAAACCAAGTTTTCTTAGGTTCAACATCCTCAGTTTTGCATCAGGGAAATTGTACACTCAGCTGTATTAGAGAAATCAGCAACAAGATGGGGAGGGAGGGAGCACAACTGCTAGCAGCCGTCTCTGCTGTCAGAAAGAATTCTGAAAGTCTAAGGTAAAGCAACACTACTTTTAAATTTCTGTTGCTGTTGATTGCACCACACCATAAATAGATTCTAAAATAAGTATCAGGGGTTGGTGAAGAGTTTATTGGTCCATCTGTTCTCCAGGAATGTTGGATTTTTTTTCTCTAGTGCTGTATAAATGACAAAGCTGCTGTGTATGAAGCTGTTCTTAAAAACAGATACATAAATCAAGAGTACTTTCACAAAAAAACATGTCACTAAAAGTCAGTCCGGTCTCAAAACAGCGGTTTACAGTTTTCAACTTAAAAAAATCACTGAACTAACACTCTTATTGCCACATCTGTTATGACAACATATTGTGAAAGGGCTGACTAGTTTATTTTCAACTCAAAGTATATAATCTTCACTCACAGAAAACAGTCACTCAACATTTGAAACTTTTTTTTAAATATATATTCTTGTACTAGTCACTTACATCCAAAATACATCTTTAGAGATCATAAATACTACATAAAGGGAAAATGAGAATACAACTGAGATTACCAGCATGTGACACCATTGTGAACATTCACGTTTTTGCAATGAAAAGATGCATTTTAAGAAAGATGAAGTACAACAGAAAATCCTGCTATACTGCACACTTTGATACATATTACAAACATTCACCATACTAGAAAAGATAAATTTAGTCCCATTAATTGTATTATCTCCTGTAAAGAAAAGCAATAGTGATGCATGGGGCGGGAATAATTAAGTCCATTGGCTAGTGGAATTTCAATCAACTGCTTTAAAATATTTAACTCCTTCATTCAGAATAACCTTTTTCTATCCTAAACTCCATCAGTGATACTTCTGTTGATTTTTTTTTTTTTTTTTTATAGTTCCTTTAGTTCTTTCATTTATACAAACACCATAGCTACTTGAGTACCTCTCCTGAGATCACTCAGGTTCCTGTTATTTCCCCACTGTATTGAGACACACTCCTTGACTTAACTTCCCATATAAAAGAAATGTCACAATTATTTGGGCCAAATAATGAGAATTACAAGAATCCCTATAAAATGAGGAAGAGAAAAAATAACATTCTGCTACTGCTAGGATACTGAAAAATGTGAAAAAACAGAACTCAAGGCAAAGAATTACAGAACACCTTCACCAGCATTACTGGCAGGATGAGAAAACTCACAAATGAAATTCATTAGAAAAGCAAAGTAAAGGTGCAGGAGGGGAAAATACAACACACATATTCTTCCTAAGGGATTCTGGTTTGGGGCAAGATATTGCTGGCCAGGAAAGAGCTTACCGGATCTATAGTAAACGTTTTTACAGAGATGCATCAGTTTAAAAATAACAAAAAAATCCTAATCAAACAAAATAAAATACAACAATGCTCAGAATTCAGATATGTATAAAGAACAAACAGAAGATATCATTGCAACAGCCTATAAACCCATGAAAAATAGCAATTGCCCGTTAAACAAGTATTAACAGGTTTATTTCTGAATCTCCTTAACCTGAAGAAATGACAGTAGAAGTAAGAAACGCACGAGGAGTTGATTTAAAAGGTAAGTATAGAATGGTACTCATATGGAATCCATACTTAAGTATGTACATTTAAGTACATAAAAGAGTCTTCATTGTGAAGGCAATAACTAAAGGATTGAGACAAAAAAGGAAATAGTTACATCTTCTACTTAACGCTGGAAGTAGAAGACAAAGCCACACTAGTGTACCGGAACATTAAAATAAAACAAAAAACTTTTTTCATTCATTGCATAGATGAACTATGGTATTAATTACCAACAAATATCTGCACATGCGAAAATTCTGTGTGGGTTCAAACTCAATTAAACAAACTCACATAAGAAAAAATTCACCAACAGTTATTAAACACAAAAAAATGTCAAGCTGTATTGCCAAAATCAGCAGGAAGCTGACCACAAATACAGAAAATCACTGTATTCTTGGCATGACCTTATACTTTTCCCTAAGCTGTTCCACTTCTGACCACTGCTGGAGACAATTTTTACATTAAGGGATTATTCAAGAAGTGTATCTGGGCATATTTAAGAAACTAAAAGCATATAATAGCAGACAGCTCCCTGAAACATCCACAGAGTCTATATTATACTGCCTTTTATCTTACTTGGTTAAATGTCATGCCTGTCTCATGACTGTGCCGAAAGCAGACAAGATCTGAAACACTTCAGGCAACATCTCTGCTCCTTCTTAAATTAAATCTTTTTGTAGGAATTGGGTGGGACAGTAAATAATTCCACTACATCTTCCCGTGCTAGAGAACCATTCTTGAAAACATCAGGTCATAAGTATAGCTATATGTTATAATTGAAGCAAAACTGTGTGTATGCATGCAGGTATGTTTTTACATGATCTGAAGACTAATAAAAAGGTAATTCCATACATTAGACATCCAATTCCATAAATTAGACTGTCAGATCCCTCAGCAAGAAGGAATACATTTTAATGTTCTTCCTTCAGATCTCTATCACCCTCAATGGGCATTCTTTCTAGTCAACAGATGGAAATTATAAAATTAAATGCACTGATACCATCGTACAAAAAATACTTGCAGTTCCTCTACTCATTAACAGTTGGTACCAAGAAGAGATTAAAGAGTTGAGAGCCCTCAAAGTAATTTTTAAAGCTTGGTTTATTTAAAATAAAAGGAAAAGACACCAAACAGACAAAAAATCTTAGGGAATGTCACCAGGAATGCCTGCTCCCCGCCAACAGGGAAGAGGAAATTTTAAAATCAAATGTCACCATGACATTCTGACTGATAAAACAGAAAATCAAGGGAGCACAACTGTTTTCCATGCAAGTTTCAATTTGCACCTAAATATTGTGGTATTATTGGCTTGTCTGTCTAGTTATGTGGAACTTAAAGATGACAATTGTTACAGAATACAGCTTAATTAACAAAACTGCTTCTCAGTTCAAACCTGAACTGGTTCTCAGAAATCCACAGAGAACTTGAACCACGAGCCAAGAAGAAGAGGTGGGGAAGGATGGGGAAGCTGATTTTGCAGGCAGAAAACCTCTTGAAAGCCAGATGCTGAAGAGGTTCACTGAGACATTACTAAATCCAACAATGCATGAGGATGACTGGTTTTCTTACAAATTTCCGAGGATCAAAAGGCATTGTCACATGAGTGATGTGAGATTAGAGTATCTTTTATCTGTAACTCCCTGCGTAGATGAACTCTGACCAAAATACCAACTGAAATAATTTTACACAAGTACAGCTTTAGGATTTAGAGTGCCTTTTCCCTACCTAATGTAAACGCTCTGTAACAGACAGAAGCTATTCCAAAAGTAGTACTTTAAATCCTGAAAAACAGCATCCAAATCCAAGTGTTATAATGACAGAGCTGCAGAGGAACAGTTATAACAAAGTAGTTTGGACCACACGTTACCACAGATGCAAGCCACGACTGGATCCCCTGCTGGAACAGAAGGTGAGGTCAGTAGATGGCAGTATGAAGCATCTTATTGGTAAAGAGATCAGTTTGTCAATACTTGAAGAAACGAGCTCTTTGCTGGCTACCTTTGCCAGCAAAAAGAGATTTTCTCCTTAGTGATTTCTCTTTCTCAGCTTTAGTATCAGGGTGAAGTCCAGTAAGACTAAATGCAGTCTGTATTTAGTATGGGTATTTTTATCAGCACTGATTTTCAGGAAAGAAAAACAAACATAGCATCTGTTGTGACTGACGGTGAAAAAGACGACTGCCTACACTTTAAGTCAGAAGCAAGAATGCCATGCAGGTGGATAAATCCAACCTGAAGTAAAACTCAGCTGGGATTCAAACACAGCAATGAGCTCCACTTTTCTTTTCAGAAAATTTATCCTCCCCTTGCTCATTTACAAAGTTGAGAAATTCTGGACAAGCGTTTGCACTCAGAACATACAAAGTCACTTCTCTGCCAATCTAAGAGCACTTGAAAATTGCCCAGTATTTATGATTGAGAAATGACCTGCTCCATGCATGCTTTCTTCATCTTGCCTCAGACTTAGACCACATCTTACTTGTCTGAAGTTCAGACTGAAGGAACAAGGTGTACAGTACAAACTCCAAACAGGACAGGAAGGTTTTCCTGGTGAAAGGACAGACTAAATTCTCAAGAGGACGGAAAAGGTGACACTCCGCAAGCACTAGTTCATGTACTTCTCCAGTTCATTGTTGAAAGTACAGAAGACTTATTTTGCTTTACTCACTTATCAAGAAAGTTGAAGCTAATAGAGTTCATTAATGCTGATATACTTGAAGATGTATCTTCTCTAATTACTGTACATCAGCAGATGGGTCCTATGCAGTGTTCATTTCAGTCATGAGAAGGATGGCCTACAGCTCACTGGTTCATTATTAAAAGGAAGAATAGAGTTTTATTTATATTACTAGTCCTACACAGAAGAACTACATAGCTTTATTTATATTATTTATGACACAGTGTTCATTCAAGTTCCCTATCCTCTAAACTAGCAGTAAATTAAAACTAAAGACGAGTTATTTTGAATGTGTTTTATTATCTTGAATCTGAAAGCTTAATAAGCCAAAACATTAAAAGGATTCTGAAAAGTGTAATTCAGCTTTCTCTTCTTTAAATAATTTGCTGGAACCATACATAAAAAAAAAAAAAAGGCATTTCCATAAACTTTTTTTTTTTTTTTTTTTTTTTTTGATATAACGTCATTCACAGAATAGACTATTTATATCACATCTCCCAGTGATCTCCTGAACAAGCACCCTGACTGCACAATGTCTGACTGATGGAGCGGTATTGCCCAAAGATGCCACTGTGCAGTATTTTAAAATGCTTGTTTCTACGGACTACAGAGATGTGCAGAACACTGTGCTGGTATACTACCTGCTACAGCTCACATTCAGGAGAGATCCTGGAAGGTATGATCAGGAAATCAGGCTGGGTAAGAAAGACTTCGGGGAAGAAGATGAGAGAGGAGCCTGAAATTGTGATTGCAACCAGTTAAAACAAACAAGCAAAATGTCATGAGTGCCTGGAGATGTGCAGAAAAGATTACCCATGAATTAAAAGGGAAAAAAACATCAAACCCACTGCAGCTGAAATAGCCTACGTCTTCAGAAATTAAAGGTTAGCAGAAAAACATCTAGGTGAACATAAGTCTCAGAAAACACTTTCAGTATAAATAACCTAGATAATCTTGAAAGAACTTGGTTTCCAAAGGGAGTTTAGTTAATTTTAAAGAGGCATAAAAATGTCAGAAGGATAAATGAAAAAGGTATTATTGTTGACTAAAATAATTCAATGGAATTTCTTTATTTGAATTTTCCTCCTGTTTGTGAAGAGACTGAACAATTTTTTGGCTTTAGGCACCAATTTGATTTGGGAACACAAAGAGTATATTTCACTTCTGAATTGGACTCAAAACAAATCCTATACAGTGCCACTGCTTTCCCAGAACTTAAAAGACCACCTGCTGCCTACAAGGATTATAAATCAGTTTAAGCACAAAATACAGCTTGATTTTTCAGAAGTTCAAGAAAGCCGATACCTCGTCTGTTTGTGAAAGATCTTGGAATACAGTAAGCAGAGCTGTAGCTGTAACTACAATTATAGTTGCAACAGAATAAGTATTCAGAACTAAGGCCCTCTAAATATCTACAAAAGCCCTTAAGTCAATTCATTACTGATACAGTAAGTGACAACACTTGTGTTTGGCAGACAGTACAACTGGGAGTCCTGACAAATCTAATTAACAGCACATCAGGGGCACTTAGTTTATCCTTTATATACAGTGCCAATAGCGAGTGTATAATGAGAAAAGAAGCTTACACATTAGTGGGACTTCACTAATTGGTCACCAAGTCCTGATTAAGCCAGGCTTCATATATAATTATTGAAGTTCAAAACAGTTAAGCTACTAAATAATTTCTAAACTAGATAAGTATAAATGACTAATAAGATGACGACAATAGAAATACATAACCATGCTTTCCTTGAATTACTTGCTACTTCTATAGCCCTAGTCCAAAACATGTCAACCCTTTAAATAATTATCTTTTAAAAATTGGCAAGTGTGAAAAATAGTGTTTCAATTACATTAAATAATGTAAACATTTGGAGTACATGTAGGCATTCCAGTAACCTTATATGTGCACATATTTGTATACAAAATAAATGTTGCCTGCAAATAAGTACCAGAAGAGAAAGTTTTGCAAAATGCAGCAATTAGAGATGAGAAGAACATTTTTATATAACTTTGTTTGCATTCATCACACCAGCAAAATGATCTTGTATCTATAAAATTCTAGAGAAAACTGATTTGCATTTTTATCTACCAGTGTATTTCACCATACACCCCAAACTGGTGAAACTGGTGACCTAAACAGTACAATTAGATACCTGTGAAAAAACATACCTCCTGCATATCCTGGTTTTCTCAAAATCCTATACAGAAACAGTAGTTATAAATATATGATGAAAATGCATGGATTCAGAGTATTCCAGAGGAGAAAAAAAAAAATCTAGAGTTTCAGGCACCTCACCAAAATAACATCTGTGAAAGCTCCATGATACTCAGTGACAGCACCTTGAATATTTCAACTGCCTCAAGTACAGAATAGGAAAAAAGGCTATCTTTAGAGGCCAGAGGGTATATTTCCTTCCCAAGGCAGAAAGGGTAAGAATTCTGCTAACATTTCATTTTGAACTGGTAGAGGTCTGTCAGCAGTGCCTTGCTTCCTTGCTGGAAACTCCTCAGAAGCCAAAGTGGAGATTACAAACGTCCTTTTCCAAGGCTCCTGAATGCCAGGATGCCACCCTCTGCCTCACAGCCTCCTGCCTCGCACCAAGCTGCCCATATTTTAGAATTGCTCCATGAATTCAGGGACCCACATCTTATATTGTCTCTGCCAGAGATAGGCAGGCACTCCAAAACTTATAGTGCACTCCAAAACATAGTGCGAATACCACAATAAATTTCATTTGGCAAGCAAGCAACAGTCTCATTTTGAGATAACGCTGCATCCACACAAAGAAGCAACTGCAATAATATAAACCCTGCTATCAAGACAAGGGTAGACTTGCAAAGATGGAATTTCAAACTCACGTCTATCAGCAAAATGTAAAATATCGCAGAACTGAGCAACAAACGGCACACTTATCAACATCCCTTACATTTTATCTTGGCTGCCTGGCTCAGTTCCATACTTTCAGCAAACAACTGTGTAAGACATTCTCCAGCATCATGAATTAGCTGAAGTGGATACAGGCAGCATACGAGAAGCACCGCTTCTATGACATCTTACCAGTGACCCCACGTTGGGAGTCTTTCTATTGTTCCCAGGACTTTATTTTGATTGGCAAGGGTCAATGAATCTGAGGAATCGGTGCCTGAGGTTGTTTTGCCACTGTTTTTTCCTGCTCTTACCCCAGGGGAGGAAGATGAAAAGGTTGGGTCATTATGAAGAAAGTACAGTCCTCAGCAAAGGTTGCTACAGGTACACAGCTCTAGATTCTTGTTTCATTTACTGAAGGCCAGCCATAAAACAATGTAGGTGGCTACATGCCAAAACACACAGCAGTGCAGAGATAATGCAAGCTGGGTAGTGTATTTAATACACTCAATGAAAATTTTACTGTATGCGCTGAGACAGTTCTTACTGCCTTTTTCAAAACATTATTATTTTCGTTATTAAATGAAAAGTATCAGGAGATTGAATAAAGAATACTACTAAATTTATAGCTTATCTAAGAATTACCTTGGTAATAAAACACGTGAAGGCTTACAGTCCAAACCACTTTTTTCCTGCAATGTGCTAGCATCTTCAATCAAGTTTTACATGCAATATTCTTGAAATTTGATACAATCAAAGGTTACCAGTAGCATACATCCACAACAAATAACAGTAATTAGCAATTATTATTTGAATATAGTTTTTCCAAATTATCTTAATTATATCCTTAAGTATCCCTAATTAATTGCTTTACTGTCTATATAAAATATTTATTGTACATATAAATTGTTTGAATAATATACTTGAATATAGTTTAAATATATTAAAATGTTTTAGAACATTATTAATATAAACATATTGATATAAGAGCTTTTGCTTAAGAATGCATGTGAAAACATGTACTTCACATTCTATTTTATATCTTATTCCTTCTGCTAAAATATGAATACAGACTGCATTCCCATGGCTACATTACCCAATATTTCAGAGCAGGTACAAATGAAGTCAGCTTTAGTACACAAGGTTGCAATATAATTAAAAAAAAAAAAAACACACAATATAAGCTTGGCATATGAATTTTGCTGAAACCCTAAGACTGAGAAAAAAAGATTACCACTACTTTTCAGAATTTAAACCTTGGAGGTACAAAAACATTTGTCTGGGAAGTAAGCCTGTTCTCGAACCAAAATAGAAAAGCCTACTTTTTCGAGGGTAGGAACAATTTTTGGAAAATATGCAGTATTTCTTACCACCCAGTAGTTCTATCTCATTAATATGAGAAGTAAGCAATAATCATACCTGATTTAGAATTAAAATCAGGTTGATTTTTATTTTCTTTCCTTGTCTTTTCCTCAGACACAACAGTGTTCATTGGCTACACTGTGAAGATGTATTATTGGAGTACCAGTATCTTCCAGAAATGCATACAATCACATTACTCAAATCTTTTCTTAACACTGTTAAAATACAAATACATAAATAAGATTATAGAATTAAAACAGTTTAAATAGCTTGGTTTTGCCAAATTGAAGAAAGTAAAAAAAAAAAAAACCTCCAGTTTTAATTGAAGCACTGTCATTGCACTGGAGCAGACTATACATGCACAATCAATCAATTACCATTTCTCAGCTGAGGAATTCAAATCCTATTAAAAATCTAACTAGATCAGTTAAACTTGTTTTACCATGCTCTTACTGAATTATGTCATCATTTAATGAATCACCTTGATACCATTTGCCAGAAGACATAATCTGGGCAACGTCATGTGCCAGAACCAAGCCTCCATATCAGATTCAGACAAGGTGCTCCAGCCTTAGACAAGCACCAGTTCCACTGGTTTCCAGTTCCTCCCAGCACAGCACTGCAGTTTTTTCTCCAGGGCTCACTAAAACTGATGTTTTCAGATGAAGATACTGACTGACCGGCATTCCTAGCATGGTGGAAAGAGAAAGCACCTTGCAATGTTATTTGCGAGCAACGCTGAATATCATTGTTGGTATCACTGATACCAATATTTCTTGGATAAGTCCTACGACTACTCCTAGGAAACTGAAGGCATTGAAAACTTTCAGGATCTCAAAGAAGAAGCTGTGCTTAAGGTGGATACAGTCTTCAGGTTTCAATGGCACTCAATAGCACACTGTTTTGATGCTTGCAAAGAGACGAATACAGCTATTGAGCAAAATGGATATGGATGTACTCTGAACTCCATTAAACTGGTACAAGGGACTTAGGATAATGTATTTATGAAGACACTGCCCATGAGCTCCTAATTTAAACAGTTCTATGAGCATTTACACGAGGATGTCAATCAACTGTCTTACGGAACAGTAACAAACCAAAAACCTGCTCTGAAACTGAAATTAAAGAACTATTTTTCATTGCAGCCTAACTGTACTTCCACTCTTCTACCTGCACAGAGGGCAGAATGGCTACCTAAACATCATCGTTTTCAGATTTCTCACCTTTTAAGGAGAAAAACAAATTTGACTTCAAAATACTTCACTGATGGAACTTTTTTCCTCTTAACAATAAGAAAAACTAACAGTCTTCAGAAAAAGGAGTTGACCCATCAGTTACTTAAGCAATTTAAAAATAGCTTAACTTACGTTAAGTTGTTCACACAATTCACTAAAAACTATTTTCTTTCTCAATTTTCTATTACACACCAAGAAAACAGATACTGAAATAACTAGTGAAGATCCTTGCATAAGGTGGTCATAGGATTTTATTTTTTCTTTTTTTTATCAGTAACACATTAAAAATTTTATGGCAGTGTTTTCAGAACCCACAACCCCAATACAGTAATTGGGAAGTGATTGTGAATAGATACTGACGATGAGTTTTCACCACACAGTGCAAAGAGCAATTCCTTGTATCAGACAAATTCTGTAAATTACAAACATTATCTCCTTTAGGAAGTTCTGAAGATAAATAAAGCTTAATATTTTCCAGCAGTCACTTGGAAACATATTTAGACACACGCTGCTGTAGAACAGACAATAAAACATGTAGTATTATTTAGGAAGAGACACATAATATTAAATGATGCTACCAACAAAAAGAGAGCTCAGGAAAGAAAACCCACAAGCACAACACTAAGTTTCCTGTCAAAAGCATCTGGTTCCCACTGTAAACAAAACAATTGCATATGGATCTGTAACTCCCTCTGCTGTTCCCTCGCTTCTGAAAAGAGTGGAAAAACTCATCTTGCCTACTGGTTCTCATGCCTTCTCAGAGGGTCATCTGCTGTTCTTAGACCTCCTTTTCACATCTCAGGACTACGTAGGTCACGGCCACTGCCATGCTCCACTTCATCTTTGATTCCATTCTAAAATCACACAACTCTTCGCCATTCTCCTTTAATGCCATTCACGAAAATCACAAGCCCTGAATGATTACTCCTTGAATGATACTTCTTGAAAACCAGCTGCCTGAGTTCTGCTCTCTCCTTATGCCCCTCTCAAGACTTTTCAAGTATATTTCTGTAATGAAGTTAGGAACTCAGGCTGTTCAAAATCTGAGATGACTACACCTTTGCCACGAGTATAAGAACAAATTACAGAACCATTTGTATTTCTTTGCCTGAATGACATTTGCTCGTTTTTTCCTCCATTCAAGAAGGGGAAAAAATGTTCATTCTATAAACATATATATAAAATATATATATGCTTGTACATATATCTCTTCCCTCTTTCAAGGGCAATACTGCATTCATTTTCAACATAGATTACATGTTCTCAGAAACCAACTTAATTAATGTACATAGGTGTAACTTATTTCTAGTATTTCATATATTAACATAGGTTTAGCTACTGTGTTTTCACATACCACTTTTTTGTGGTCATGAAGGTATTATCCACAGTGCTAGAATACCTAGAGACCTCCAGCTGGCCTCTTCTTCCTGCAACTGCTCTTTATTGTATTATCTACTACAAGCTGCTGCTTAGAACCAAGGTTTCACATATAATTTATATGGAACCAATGTGAATAAGTTAATTTGTGTAAGATCACTTATTGTGCTGTACTGAGACCGAGTATAAGGAAAAAAGCACAAGAGATTAAATAAAGTCAGGAAAAATTACTCCCCAAAGCCTTCTGATATTTGCTGCTACTGTCTGAAATAGACTCTACTGCCAACCTCTGCAGTTTTTACTGCCATCTTTCAGTAAGATTAGCCAACTCCTGTGATACAGATACTGCAGAAAAATCACCAATCTCGAATTAGGCCATAATTATATTGCTAAATAAATGCTCCTAAAAATGTTGTGTATCCATAGGATCTATAGTGACAGTTACTTCATGAAGAAAACAACAATCAGTATCTTCTTCAAATCAGGAGTCTACCCTTCAGCCCTAAAATTCTGTAGAGAAGTCCCTTTATATACAGTAATAATTCAAATATGGTTTATAAGTTCAATGTTAATTCATTTTTTGTACCATGTTCCAGAGAAGATATACTTATGTGCATATTGTACATACATTTACAAACAAATGTAATGATCCCCTACAGATCACCCAGCTTACAAATGATCTGGTATTTCACAGATGTAAATAAGACACAGAACCTGCGAGTTTACAAAATTCTGAAGTAATGATCCCTTCCATGCCAGTGCTGCTGCTGTTTGACAGACAGTCTACTGTATCAGATGCTTCAGTTTTCAGACTGACGCACACCAGGAGTAAATATTAGATTCACAAATGCATTTAATTTGTTTTTATCAACTTCTTTGCAGCCTTAGAGCGAAAAACTTTTGCTGAAAGAAATTGTCTCCCTTTTCCAGGATCTAGTACCAAACCATTTCTGGTGCCACTTTAGGGAACTAATCTTCCAGAAAATTAAACTAGATATTGGTGCGATTAAAAAAAAAAAAAACAGAAAACATGAGGGGGGAGGGGTTACATACAGTCAGGACATATAAAGGCATGGATAAAACCGGATGTTTCAACAGCTTCTTGTCATTAGGACAAAAGGGAAATCACAAAGGTTATAAATACACAGTGTAAGCCTACTAAGGTACGAAGAGCTTAAGTAGTGCAAAAGAGAATTTCACATGCTAAATTAATGCTTTCAGTTTTTAGAAAGACAAATTCATGTTTAATTACCACATTGTATCTTAAGAATAACTTCTGTTTAGATGCATCCAGTTAACACAAATTCTGTGACAGAATGAAGCCAATGGTTTGTAATAGCTCACTGTAACAGCAGACAGTTCTGTTGTAAGATAATACAGTGAGATAAAGAGATGAGAAGCAGACGGTATGGCCTACAGAATGATCTCCACCTGTACCTATAGATGCCCTCAGACACGCTGTGACCAGCTACACTGGATGAAGAAGTTGCCACCCCACTTCATCTCCACTTGCTCATTACCTTCAAATCTCCCAGCATAACTGCATGTTTAGTCACTTCCTAACCCAGTTCTGTCAAAATGATTCCCGTTAGAAAATCTGTGTTTCAGCTTAACTCAGATTATTTTTGACAGAATTTGTTTAGCGGATGACTATAAATGCAAGTACCAGAAGATCTGAGAACATTGTAACCTTTAGAGCTAGGAGAGGAAATAGCAATGAGCAAGTGGAGACAGTTACCCCTTTCCAGGCTTCTGTAGCTGCAAGAGCAGCACATTCATCAGCCATAAAAGTCCAACCTGTCAGTCTGCCTCATCAGTGAAAACTGTATATCAAGGCTGGAAACTGTAAATAAAAGAAGTAAATCTATAAGTAAATCTATAGACTACTTATTTTACTGCTTAAAATTTCAGGTTGGGGTTAATTGTCCAGAAATTCCAGAAGATGTTTAAATAATTATCTGGAATGCTGTTTTATGAGTAACAGACATGCTATTCAAAACCTATCAAGAAGTGTGACCTTTCTATAAGCTTAATGGGCAAATACTATCCTCACCTTCTTATCTCAATTTATCATCACTAACAAAACCAAAACTAATTATTTTCAGTGAATTATTGAGGTGAATAGTGATTGTGTTTTTCCTTGTTATATGAAAAAGGAAATGGAAAACTACCATCAGAAGGCAACAAATTATCAGTATGTGAAATACAACACTGACAGGAAAAGTACTTGCTACATAGATCACCTTACCTTTTATTAACAGGCTTCTCATCCTTGTCATAGGGTCTTATGAACCATTTTCCAATTCTCACGAAGTTTTTATCCATCAAGCACCTAGAAAATAATTACATCAACAATTAATAACTGCATCTTAAAATGTAATTAAAAGCAATCTTTGAAGACTGTCAATTTAAGAGATTAAACAGCTGATTTTCCATCATACTGAAATCAACTCTGTTACTTTTGGGTTCAGCATTCCATTCAATTTCTCCACTTCCTGTTTTCCCACGAGTCACAGCACAACCACTGTCCAGTCTCACCGATGCTGATCTCCACACACACATTCCGCCCCATCTTTGACAGAATCCCTTCCGCTCCATGCTACTCTTTTTGCTGAATGATCCATCGCTTTATTTTTCGAACCCCTCTTCCTGAACAAAGATGATTCATAACACATTTTCTACACTGATTTCACGATGAAGAATAATGTATTTTTGGCTTGTAAATGACATAATATAGCTTCCTGTAATTCATATGCCATTGTTAGTTTACATTAACCAAAATTAACAAAGAACCATTTTTTATTCACATGATCCACAACATTATTTCAGATAACTTAGATAATTGCTCTTTTCTCTGTCATAAAACTTTTCTTTAGCAAACATATTCCTATGTGACTAAATTCAGAACAACAAGTTGTCAGCATTCTGTGATACTGTTAGAAGTGCACAAGTTCTTTACAGAAACAGCAGGTTCTAACAGGCTCTGTGGCTTTAAAGAGAGCAGTGAGAATCCAAAGCAATCGATAATCATTTTAGGCTGACAAGTTATAGAAGTGCTTGATGACTGCCTAAGTCCACCTGTACCTATCAATCACACTAGCAATATGCTAAAACAATTTAAATATGCTTTTGTACCTTATATTTGCAGTTGAACATACAACCTAAAGGGATCACATACAGAAATTTGTTAGAAAGGCTTCTTTTTCGGTAAGGTAAATATTATGGTTTGAAAATTTTGAAGAATTGGTTGTTGCCAGTGGTTCATATTACAATATGTTTACAAATGGCAAGCATTACACAAGCTTTCCCTGCACATTTCATGTCTAAATATTATTTCATTCCTGGGATAGAAGAATTATAAATCTCCATTTACCAAAGTTTTTCAATCATTTATTTCTATAGCAGTAGCTAGAGAATAGCTAAAAAAAATAATCATATGAAGCGTTCTGGGAAAGCACATTCTTCAAAACTGAGAAAAACTGTATGACACATAATTTAAAACTTGCAAATCTAGTATAGATATATAGGAAACAGGCAACAGACAATGTAAGTATCAATACATTCCGAATTCTTTGGTATAAATTTGGCAGGGTTTTCGAAAATTAAAACTAAGCTGAAGAAAACTCTAAGAGCAGCATTTCTCATTTAAAGCAAAAAGAATCCAGTTCAATTGAATATACTAATATCTTTAACTGAAATGGGAAGCTAAACCAGGAGAGATCTGAAGACACGGATCTTGTGCTGACAGAAAAGAAAAGCGCTTCAGTAAGTGTTTCTCTAGGAAAGATTTGCTGTCTGAGAAAGTCTTTCACTGTCAGCACACTTTATAAAAACAAAGGAAGTCTGTAGTGCTTACATTAAATGCCTAAAGAAAATAACCTATACTAGCAAAAAAAAAAAAAAGTTATAAACTCCCTGCACATACACACACTTCAATGCCACATCATCATGTCTCAGGACAGCAGGTTTAACTGCCTCTAGCTAATAGTAATTTCCCAGCAAAGAGTCTTCATGTGTAGAGCTGGCCTTAAAAATCAGCCACCCCTTGCATGCTAAGCTAACTCTCAGGTTATTCAAAGTATAATCCCCTATGAAAGGGGAAGCATGATTGCAGAAGCATGGATCTCAAAGGTTTGTCCAAGTGAACAACTATCAACAGCATTGCTTTTTTTTTTTTTTTTGTGCTATAGAAGTGTCCAGTAGTAACAAGAGCAGTAACAATAAGCAGTAATAATGAGTGTGAGTAAAAAAAAAGATGCTGGTCATAAACCCCCAAATATACACTTAAAAGCAGTTATTTAATCATATGAAATAGAGACATAAAATACTTTGAACTCCTTGGCTCATTTCTGTAGTTAAGGCTGAGTTATATTTTCTTCATAAACAGTACAGCTGTTAAAGCATTTCACTGTCAGTTGACCTCCCATATTTCTGATTTTACTTTTCTAAGATAAAATGACCTGAGGAGGCTATACTAATGATTATAACATAGTACAGTAATATTTTAAGTATTATGTCCTCATATCTTTTAACATTTTCTAAATGGCAAGCCACCAAGACACCAGGGAGAGCAGACAACATACCTCTGGTCTTTACTCAGTTATACTGAATTCAGGGGCAGGCTGAAGGGGACAAAAGTAGCCTGAAATGTTTCTTCGTACCCTGTCACAGCCAACATGGGCTTGATTGAGGGGATTCTTATTTTTATTTATTGCCATTTATCAGGAACTTCTGATCACTAATTTGGGTGCTAAGAAAAAAAACAAGCTCCCCTCTCGTTCCTAGCCACAACTCTCCCCTTCGGCCCACAGAGGCCAACGCTCCGTAACAGGCCGAGCAACCCCGAGGAGCAACGGTGTTAACTGCTTGGAAAGCCCAAACCACCCCACTGAGAAACCTATGTCTTAGTCGGACATAAGAGGTTTCAGAGACAGGAAAATCCTGCCCTTCAGTAACTGTAAAATCAACTAAAAAAATTATTTCAAGCTAAGGCCACAGCCCTGTCACTTCCTGATAAGATCAAAAAGAAGTTCAAGACTTCTTGTTGATTAATCAAGCTTTTCCTAAGCACAGGATAAAATGGGTCTTTAAGAAAGAGAGAACAGTATTTCACTCTTTAATAAAGCCTGCACGCTTACTGCTGTTATTTTTAATGAAATGATTATGATGTTAAGATTTTGTATGGCAAAGAAAGCCGCCAAAAATGGGATAATTGTAAAATAAACTCAGCCTAAAATTGAGGTAGCTAATTTGATAGATATTTGGCAAACCACCATCCTCAGTCACCTTGCCAACTACTTCATTAGGATTACAAACTAAAGGGCTTCCCACCGGCCTCCACTGCGGCTCCTCTGTAGCATGAGGCTAACGCGGGGTTTCACCTCAGGAGCAGGCCGCCATGTTCTGCCCCGCAGCCACCACCAGCCCACAGCAAGGAACAGGGAACTTCAACGGCAAGAGGCTGAGCCCAGGGCACGTGTCTGCTCAGCCCAGGGGACACCCAGTACCACTATGAACACCCAGCACCGTGTGCCAGCCCGCACAATTTCAAAAGCTACTGCTGAAAGAGAGCTTGAAGGTGTTCTGTCAGCTGTGACTGAGCAACTTCACTAGCTCTGCCAACTGTTTTCAGTACAGTTTGTAGTTGTGGTTGATGTTTGCTTTGGAAATTCTGCTTCACGAGCTTAAAGTGTTCCAATAAATAAGAATATCCACTAGGAGCCGTGCTTTAAAAGCAAGTTGGCTGGGTACCACAGATCAATAAGCGTGTGTAAAATGTATTTTTCACTTACACACTGCAAAGTGACTAACAGAGATAGTGACCATTCCAGACTGGGAATTGAATTCCTGTACTTTTATTCACTTTGTTTTAAAGTAGTCTAGTCTGTTACTTGCATTAAAAATCCCCTAAAAAGACTGATAAACAGAAAAATACAAAATACAGCACCTAGTCCTACACCTGTGTAGGCAACTACTCAACTTGCTAGCAGGCACGAACAGGTAACTGATAGTCATGGGGAAGTTACTATGCTCGTGGAAACACAGCCTCATGAACGTAATGCAAATCTGATTACTATTAAGTAGATCAAAGCAAGCAGTATACTAAATGAGACAAGATGAAAGTACTTTCAATTAGCTTGCTTTCAGAGAAAAATATTTACTGCTACATTCTGCAAAATTACTCTAACACAGAGATACAAGAGATGCATTACATTTTTTTTATTATTCTTATATATTAAAAGAAAAGCAGGAATAGCCTAGTGACACTTAATTCTGAGAAGATTTCCAAATATGTAACAAGAAGAGCTGAAATAGAACACAGAAAAGATGGTGTAGACCTGAAGAACTGCAACAACAGACACGGAATAAAATGAACAGTCTGGGTGCAGTGTCACACACTGAAGGACTAACAAGCTATTCTTCTGGATGCTTATAATCTGATAGCTAGGTTAAGAAAAAGCCTTAAGTATATTAATAAATCACAAAATAACTTTGCAGTCAAGCCATACATATACAATGATTTAAAAATGATTCAGACAAAAAGCTAGGTTATACTAGGGCAGTGAGACAGAACTGTTAAACTTCACCCTGAATATTGTGCACAAAGTTAGTCAGGTTGTAACATGCATGTAATTAGGATGACTGGAAGAATGGAATTAAGATCTTTTAATATCAGCTGTTAAGATACATACTATTCAACCTCAAAGGGGCTAGGGATGTGATATAATAATTCTATGCAAGTATCCTTCTCTGTAAGAAGGTATAAGTTATACATATTTTTAACCATTTGAAACAGTTCCCCAGCAAGAAGAATCTAAGCAGAAAAATATATTGATATTATTTATCGTACATTTAATTAATCTGCACAGACCTTTATGATACATTACCAGATTCAGTGACTTATGAGATCCATTTCTACCCTGCATTTCTCGTACTGAACCTCTGCCTCTAAAAAAGCTATTTTAAGATCGGTAATATAAATGGTCTATAAATATTTCATTTTTATATTTAAAATACTGCAGGATCTTGAGTGCGATAGAGAATTTCTTACCTTTCCAGAAGATTATGAATTGCTTTGAAGAGCAGGGTCCTACACTCATAGGAAAGTCCATTCTCCCACAATCCTTCTTCCACCACTACAAAAACATAAATGTCAACATGCTCAGAAGAGGGAAGTACAGACATTTCAATAAACACAACTCCAACATTTTTTATTTCCAACAGCAACATGTTTCATAAAGCTATTTCAATTATTGAACACTGCCAGACTAGATCTAGACGTTACTAGCTGAAGACCCCAACTTTGAATTTAAAACATAAGAAGAAAACATAGCTATATAAAAGCAAACACATTTGTTGATAGTAAAAGTATTCAATATTAAAAGTGGAGGGGAGGAGTTCACGATCTTTCTTTGCTGACAGATTCTTTAGAATTTATGTGCAGATGCGGATAACGTGAATCGTTAAAGGAGTAAAATCAATTCATACAACTTAAGAAACATTAAGAACTCTGCCAAACTCTCACTCATATGCAATTGAAGTTCCTGCATTGTACTGACTGAAACTGCAATGAAAATACACAGCTGATTTTTATTCCAAAAATCAAAATTGAAAATTTGCTAACAGAGCTGCAAAAATTTATGAGTGTGAAAAAAAAGCTATTCATCTCCCTCAGTGGAATGGAGCATAAACTAGCCACCTGAATGAGTATCTGAAGGGTCTACAAACCTCAGAAATATCTGCTGTCCTCATTCTGCTGCTTTCGGATTCTAAAACTACCAAAAGTAAAAACATTTTTGGGATACCTGTTCTCGATTCTGTATCTCCTGGCTGAAAAAGATTTAATCTTAGCCACAGTGCAAAAGCAAATGATTAAATATCTTTGTCAAGGAGTATGGATTTGTTAATTGTCTGAGTTTTGTCATTTCAATTTAAGAGGAATACTCTGCAGATCTTAAGAAATGCAAACACAAAATTCTGCAGCATGTTAAGAACTGAACACTTAACACCCCTCCTTGGCCAATTTAAAGGATGAAACCTTCCAACAGCATGACTACCATGCAGAGATCGTTATCCAAGTGTAGTTTACTCTACATTAGGTGTTTAAAGCAAAGCTTCTAAGGAGTTTCTGCTGTATGTAAAATATTAAGATTGTCAACAGTCTTCAAACTGCAGCTTCAAAGCCTCAAAACGCATCATTGTTCATTATTTTGCTTCTTCTCCCAGTAACCTTAAGTCATATACCTCAAACAAGAAGAGGCACATTTTTTTGAACATGTAATGTTATGATATGCTAACACTGGTAACAGTGTCTCTCTTTTTACAGGATGAATAAGCCAAGGCTTTAGTACCTAAATCACCTTATCGAATACCACAGTTATTTTTTCAGAAGAATGAAAAAGCAGACTTGTGCTTCTGGGCAAAATCATAAGCCAAACATCTTTCCCTGTAAAACCATTAAAGTCCTTTTTAATGCTCGCAAAGGCTTACTATTACTAAATATGTAGTGTGCCGTAGACATCTAACTACACACTTCTTCACATGAACTCAGATTTAACTTTTAAAACAGTATTCTTAAAAAATCATGCATTTTGAGAACTGTTGATATGTCTATACATTTTGTAGCTACTGAAACCTAAGAAACTGCCTCATGAATGTCTTGCACTCAAAACCAACAGTTGTCAAGTATATACTGTGACATGTAGCTACTCATGAGAGATATCACACCTGATTTCATTCCTATGGAAACCCACACGTCAACACAATTCATTTTTTGTTTGGACAGAGCCACAAATATGGCAGAATTTGTACCAACAGTCAAAAGAAACTCACTTACATGGCACTGAGCAATTCTCAAGTTCCACACTTAATCCCATTAGAGCATCTGTGCCAGAAACAAGCATTGCATTTGCATTAAGAACCTCACGCAAAATGAGGACAGGAATCCATTCCACGTTTTCACAGGAAACTTCTCACAGCCAATTCTGGTGTTCCCAGTCATAACTCGCTGTCCATCTTTTCTTCTGTTCCAAAGTATTCACAACAGACTAATGGGCCCCAATTAAAGAACAGCTCCCGGAACCACTTTCTGCCAGTATAATTCTGCCATTTACTCCAGAAGAAATGAGTTCAGATCATACTGCTTTATAATTTCCAATGTAAAACAATTTTAACCCTACAGAACATCACTACCAAATTCATTAGGTACTTGGCACTGCCTGGATCGTTTTGCCCTGATCAGCTATGTGTGCTACACCTCCTCTGTGGGCTCTGTGGTCCCGCTCTTTTAATTAATACTTCCTTATCCCACTGAAAACGTTCACCTCACAAGCGAGAGCCCATACATGTGCCGGTTACCATGAAAATGGGGGCGAGTGGGATTAGGACTGCAGAATTTCACTTCCTCTCTGCTCTCTGGCTTCCTGATCCACTTTTCCTAAGAAAAGGGTTTAAATAACTGGAACAAATTACAGCTTCAAGATGCAAATGGTGACCAGTAACAGAACTTGGCAAAACACTAAAGCTTAGACTCTCTGCCATTTGCAAAGTTCCTCCCGTTGTAACAATAGATCTAGATTTTAGATGTTGAAGAATATTTTGAATTCCTTACACAAGATTGAAGACTAGGAAATAATCGTTGCTCTCTGTCTGTCTGCACAATGATTTGTAATGCTTTTAACACTTGGTGCTTTCAACTTAAGCCCTCCCCTCCAGTTTTTCAGCACTGCCTGGCAGCATTTTCAGGCACGCAGCTAAGAGAAAGCAGGTGCTACTCAGGTTCAGAAACAAGCTTGTGCCAAGCACCTGTATCCTGTCCTGAAGGTATGCTCTGTTACTCTGGTTGAAACATTGCTCTTTAGAAGCAGCAAAGCTGGCGCTATACTACAGCTGTGAAAGCCATCTTACCTCCCCCCAAAAAATAATTTAGAGCAAGAACCAAGTTAAGACTGAATTTTAATAAGAGAAAAAGGATGAGAGAGCAGGTAAGTGCTTTTTCCTCCGTGGAAATCAGAGTTTGGAGAAGCAACAAAGCAAACAGGACAAAACTGCCAGCTTGTGGCTTTCAGACTGGGCTGACAACAGCAGGCTGGTGGAACAGACCAGTCTCTGAAGCTTGTGTGTCATTTCCTCCACCTTTAATGACTAACAGAGCCACCTTAATTTTTTTTTTTTTCTCCCAATAGCTTTAAAAAAAATAGAATGAGAACAACAGCTAGTGTCCAATTCTCACAGTATCATAAGATTAACTCCTTCTTCCAAAATTAAATATCTACATTGTTTTTAAGGCCATCACTTTCCAGGACCTGAGTAGAGAACCATTATTGATGGGATCTGTTGTTTGCAGCAATCCCATTTTGAGTTGGTCATCAGACTGGGAGTCCTAGCCCCTTCCCACCTGTGCGATCTTGTGAGATCTACTGATACTCTACTGGGATAGACGCAGGTATCCCTATGCTTACGTGTGTCCTCCTGTATGTCTGTATATGCTAACAACCTTATCTCATCCTCTGCATATGTACACTTGTCCTTGGCTACTCTGAAACATGAGCAGCTCATCCTTTCCAGTAAAAACAGGCAGAGGAGTTTATCCCCTTCTCACTGTCGGTCCTGTGAGAGAGGTGGTTTAAACACTACATTTGTCAAAAATACGCAACATCTATTGTTTTGGTTTTTAAAATGAAATAACCTCCCAGAATAAACAACTTAATCTACTATTGCTCAGTCTCTACAGATCTGGATTCAGGGGCAGGGAGATAAAACCATGGTATCTCTGCCATTAACTGGAACTCTATAAACTGCTTAGTTGAGATACTCAGTCTAACCGTCCTTACTACATCATTCTCACACTCTTTAAACCCCACAAAGATAAGAGAAAGCCAAAGAAGCATATGGATCTAAAGAGAAGTGTGAAATTTTCAACCTCAAAAAAAGATTCAATAGCCAGTTCCATACAAGAACATTGTGTTCACATCTGAAGAGAACTCATTGCTGTAATCCATACAAGAAAATGAAAATAGCCACTAGCATTTTCATGTAAAAGGTGATAAAGCACCAAAACCATGTTTTAATAGTTAAAATGGCAAAAAAAAAAAAACTTCTGTGTAAATTGCCATGGTGCTCTGTAGCAAAACCATAAGTTAGTTACAGCTGAGTACCTGCCAATTACCGTTATCCGAGGTATGTGTGCATACAGGATTAAGTTAAAAACCTTTTGCTTGCAACACCTGAAAGAGAACCCAACGTGCTGTTTCTCAAGTGAAGTTCCACAGAAAAAATGCTTTTTTATTTTCTCGTTGCTGAGACATTAACAAGAAAATCCAAAAAGGAAAAATGCGTATTTGGCAGTCATCATACTGGGTTATGACTGGGGGGCTAAGGATCTGCTGCTGGTCTCTACAGGACAGGAATTCATCAGTAGTCCTCACGTATAAAGCTTTTAAGTGTGTTTGTTATTTTGTTTTCACTGGCTCCAAAAATGAACAGAACATTTGTGCTGGTTTTTAACTTCACCCTTACAGATCAGATGTTAAATTAAAGGAAACTACAATAATTTAGACTCGTATTGTACATTTATAATTTAAACATACATTAATGAGCACCTTAGTTGGTTTGGAGTCTCTTTTTACTTTTAAATTATTGGAGTATTAAGGTCTTCAAAGTGTCCAACCATTTTTATGAAGCCAACCGTGTTCTCAAAAAAGCCATTATAAAAATTTCAAGGAGAAAAGTCACAGCAAAATATCAAAGCAAATACTTCAATAATTTTAGGTCTCCCAGCAGAGACACTGGAAAGATAATAAGATCTCTGTTCTGCTTCAGTGACCAAACTGACATATTTTACTTAAAAGAACTAGAGGAAGGAAGGAGAGAAAGCAAGTGGAGACTGTGTGGGCATTGCAGAGATAGTTATACCTTTAAGAAATTCAGCCACCCACATTTTAATAATTCAGGTCACACTGCCTTATGCAGTTAAAAAGTGGAATTAGTTTCAAAGAATACATATTTCCTCAGAGCTATGTTACATATTTCCTTTTAATGTATCGTATTGCAGCAACAGCTGAAATGAACGTCTAGACATCAAAAACAGTCTTTATCCCCACCTACTGCTTTTTTACCTCAGGCATCAAAACTAATGAAACCTATTATCCAGAACATTGAGTTCAGTAACCACATTGGCCACTGCAAATATGAAAAAACACTCTGGGACAAGACCAGTTATTCAGCCATTAAAATTACTGAAAATCAATTTCTTGCTGCACACTGCAGAAATACTGATAGATTAAAGCAGGACACATGGGACAAGGAGATTACTTCGAGGGAAGATTACTATGTCAAAATGCTGAGGATGGGGAGTTACTCGGCTACTTAGGACTCACATTTGGAGTAGTGCATGTTCCCCTTTACTCTTTGATATTTTGTCCCTTTTACCATACCATGAAACAAAGAACATGGCTTCTTTTCCTTCCCTGTGTAGACAACTTTTAAAAACACATCACCAAACAATTCAAACAAAATCAGAAATTCAATTACTAAAAGTAAGCATTTCATTTTAATTTTTATTAACTGTGCTCTGAAAACAATTTTTCAGAGACCAACCAGCATTTCTTCTAAAGAACTGAGTTAAAAGAGTAACAAAGCAATGCAATGGTACATTAATTCTGAAAAACTATATTACACCCATAAAAATCCAATTAAATGCAATGCTATTGATCGATCATTGTTATACTGCCATTGATCACCTTGTAAAATCTGTGTTTGAAGTCATTAGTGATTAAATTGACTTATTACTAAATCAGATTCAACCCACTTAGAGATCTAATTTCCTTGCACTGGTTATGATCGTAGGGAAATTGTACTGCTAACTCTTACAGGACTGAGAATTCATCTTGTCTCTCCATCTCCCAGTCAATTCATCAGCCAAAAACCAACTCAGAAGAAATGCTCACCGGAATAATCCATTTTTTCTAATTTATTTGCAAACAGAACGTGCAGCTCTGAAAATATGCGCTGCCAATCCACAGCAGCACGTACAACAAACGTCCCAACAAGGCATCCCTGCCAGCCTGAGTCCCGCATCGCGGGGCCGGGGCAATCAGAATCTTAATGAAGGCTCTTGCCAGAGATTGCTGGTCAGACGTGACTCGAGTTTGCATTTCAATAGATCACGAGGTTCTATCTGGGCACTAGAATTTTCTGGCAGAGCTGACTATGAAAGTGAAATTGTAGCACTTCAGAAAAAAAGATAAATAAAATCTTCAAAGGCAACAGCTGTTGAATATCACAGGAATACTACAACGCTTTAATTGTTGCGCACTGAAACAAAAATTAGCATAATAGCTATTTATTGAAAAACAGATGGTAGGTAAGTATCTGCACTTAGAGTATGTTGGCGCTACTTGCAGCAGTACTTCCTCATTCCTGTTAGGTTTAAAATCATTTTAACAAATATAGATTAGATCTTGCATTGCCTCCCTTCTTCCTGTCCTGGCCTCTCACATTCTTCTACACCTGCACGGTCTTTTTGCCTTTTTGTTGTCAAACACCACAATTCAGGTATTAATAGAGAAATTTTTGCACTCTCACAATCGGCTACATAACATCTGAAAGGGCACAAGAAACAAACTGGTCACATAAAAATTTCTTTAGTTGACTTCAAAATACTCCAAAAATCACGGGGTAATATCTAACTTCTCCAAAACCAAAATTATTATCCATGAAGTCAGTAAAAACATTTCTGTGTAATTATAGCTCAAGTCTGCTTTCTATGTAGGAATGCAAAATTAGCTATACCAGAGAGCTGAGCAGCTCGCTTCAGAGATGTAAATGTTTCCAAATAAAATAGTTAAGCTTGCTGTGTGGTTTTTGCTTTGAATGCCTTTCACAATCACCAGCTCTGTCTCCAGAAAGAGCAAAGTGAACATAAATAGGGCACAATTTTGTATGCAGTTTATGCAGCTTACAGCAAAGTGGGAAGCTGTTTGCAATGTCAATCCTGCCCTTATGCTCCAGAAAATCCCCCCAAATCCTTGAATTAAAATGTTTCATTTACCTCCTCCCCCTTTTTTAAAGTAGTTTAATTTTCAAGCTACCTTGTATTATCCATAGAAGCCCTTCCTATAGAAGAAAAGCCAAAAACCAAGTTGACCATAGTGAAAGCGGACTACAGGTATGGAGAGGTTCTCACCATCCTCCTCTCAAGAGTTCGGGGGTAAGGATGCCACCAAGAAAACAGCACTCTCATACAGCTACTCCGGGGAATTTCCGGCATTTCCTCCCACATTTCTGAACTTTTGCCTTCCCATTATAGCTCATTTTGCTCTTCAGCTCTTTGGTACAAGAGTATTAAGAAGTATTTACTCAAAAGAATGCAGAAGTAAGCCAAAGTCGTATAATATTTTTTAAAATATGAATATGCTCCCAGGAATTTCATTTGCTCTCTTCTTCCCCCTTTAGATCTCCACTGTTTCTTCATTTCATTCCATTTCACCAACTTCCAGCCAGTGCAACAACCCTTGTTCCCCACACTAGTTGCACCCCTCAATTTCTGCCTTTTGATCTTCCTAGCTTCAAAGAAATAAATCTACCAAATCTGCGTCAGTACAATCTTCTTCTCTCCACTGATAATGGAGAAAATACAGACCTTTATTTGTATTTTCTAAAGACAAATGTTGTTTTGCATCGCCCAGCAGAGGGTCTCTGCAGGATGCAACAGGACTCAGAGGGCAGCAAACCTTTTCCAGGAGGTATTCGGGCAAGTCCAGCCACCAGAGGAACACGAAGATTGTTCTTAGAAAAAAATACGGTTGGTATTAATCCATACTTGGAAAGGGAAAGGAACCAAAAGCCTTTCCTCATTTGTAAAGTATGTGAGACGTCACTCCTGACAAGCAGATCGAGCACTTTGGAAAGCAGCTCAGGGATGCTCTTTGCCCTCTCCCCGAGCACAGGTTTGTCTTCAATCTGACCACACAGCTCAGGAAGGAAGGCTCCATTTTAACCTGCAACCCACTGAGCCCCTGAGAAGCCCTCTCCTCGCCTCCCATGAGCAATCCCCCCGCAGCCGGAGCGATGCGGATCCTCATCAGCATTCATCCTACCGCCTTGCAGCCCGCGTTTGTGCTTCCACAAGAGTCCTAAGGAGCGTTTTCCAGGAGGCTCAGCCTGGCTGAGGGCACCGCGCAGCGTGACCAAGAGAACAGGGAAACACGATTCATTAGCCATGCCTGGAGAGATAACAATGGGACCGCTTCTTGCTGCCTTTCATCGCTCGCATTTCGATGGGGCGAATGCATTCCTGCTGCACAACAAGCACACTTACAGACAGGGAAAAACATGAGCATCCTTAAGACAGCATTCTTTTTTTTGTTGGTTTTCAGCCTTATAATATGCTTGCAGGCTACTACAGTTTTTAATCAATACGTTAAGATTATAAATTGAATATACACACAAGATCTCCAAGCCAGCCAGAGAGATATTTAGAGGTGTGATGCTGCCAGGTCCCTCCATGGCCACTTGTACCTTCCTCCCACCCAGCCAGCCTGGGCCTCGGGGAACAACCAGCTACAATGTTCCATCTCAGTTGTACGCTTGTGTTTGTAACTGAGGAAATACTTGGATTTCCATTCTCCAAAATCCAAGTTTATTTTTTTGCATAAGAATTAAAATTGCGCTCATTTCCTTCTCATTCACACGTCCTTCTGGTACTGCCATCCCGCTCTACCTGAACTACTTACAGCTCCTGCGTTACCACTTCCTTCTTTTCCTTCATGCTTTTTAATCTAATCATTACAGAAGTTACAATTTCCATCAAAAAGTCTCCTTTAACTTATTTGCAACATATTACGAGAAGACTGCATTTTGACTTGAGGAATTCCAGAAGATATTTTGGAGCAGCTTCCCATTTTAAACACCCACCACGTCACACAGACACAGAACTAATGGTTACAGGAGTAGACTACAGCACCAAGCTCAGGATATGCAGAACATCCAAGCTAAGTCCTCCTCTTGGTACTTTTTGAAACCTAGAAAAAGCATTGCTCAAGCACATTTGCTTCTTGTTTATACACCACTCGAAAATAATGTTTCCTGCCTAGCTACTGGAATTCATTATAACAGGGTACACAGGAGTGAAGTACAAAATTGACTCTGCAATTTGTTTACAGAGGAACTTGCTGAAGGAGAAGTTGAAGCAATTTCAACAACAACAGCAAAAAAAAAAAAAAAAAACCAACCACATACAAGCACAATAACACAACTCCAAAAACACTGCCTACCAGCCCCAAATATGCAAGTAGAGAGCAAATGCAAACAATAAGACCAAATTTAATGCTACTGGCTCTGCTTTATTTTTTGTTTGGTTGTTTGTTGTTTTTTTGTTTGTTTTTAATGAAGCACTAAGTTTCAGCTATAATACTGATGTACACTTAAGAAGCAGAGGGTCTTGATTCAGCAGTAGCCTAACAACATTGCAAAAGTGTTTATGGTCAGACTTAGTACTTATACACAGTATCAGAATAAACGGTAAGTTTCCAGAGTCCCAGTTTTGCTACTTTTTTTTCTTGGAAAAAAAAAAAAAAAAAATCAGAGTATGCATCTTCAGCTCAGGTATTAAGAGCAGGAGAAGTGGTTCAAATAAAACTTCTTTTAAAAAATATGACAGTACAAACAGTTTCTCTCATACACACATCATCTTGGAGAGAACAGCAGACATTCAAAACCACAGTTGCAGAACAAAAGGCTAAAAAAACATTTCAGAAACAACACGACCAGATTTTTGTCATTTTGTTTATTCTGTACTGGATTTTAGTGCTCCCCAAGAAGCATGCCAAAACACTTTGTGCTCTTCTGTGAGCACAAGTTTACTGTAGTTTGCCACTATTTAAACTGAGCTAGAGTGAAATGACAGCTTTTTTGCAACAGCATCATGTATCGAGTCCTCCCAGGGAAGGGCTCTGCTCCTGGGGCAGCTGAGTGTCAGGTTTTTTAAATATGCTTTTGGCATCTCCTGATAAAGAGCCAGCAGAGGGAGCTACGTGTAGCCGGTTCTTGGACTCCAGCAGGATCTGGTTTTCAGATTGAAAAAAAGGGGATGCAAGATCACAGATGCTAAAAATACATCTTCTGACAGAAATGACCGCATTCAACAACAAATATATTAAAAGTACGCCAATTTTGAGTAGGAAAAGTTTAATCACTTTTTTTTTTCCAAGTGAAACCTTCCATACAGAACAGCTTTTAAAGCAGAGTAACATGCCTGAAAAAAAAAAAAAAAAAAAAGAAAAAAAAAAAAAGGAAAGACCTAGTCCCAAGTGTCCGGTACCAAATCTGTATAATGGCCCCTTGAGAAAGGCTAGATAGGTTTAGTCAAAAATCCGAAGATACATGAAAATATTCAAATCTCTATTAAGCCTTATGGAATTAAGGGCCATGCAGAGTGTGAAAGACCACACCTTGTGAACACAGTCTTTCCTGGAAAGTTTCAAGATTTCTGAGTTTAAGTTCTCAGTTAACCAGGACAACGCGATGATAGGAGACCGACTCGGAGGTGGTGTGTTTCTGTTTTGTGTTTAACTAACACTGAGCCTCACTAAAGCGACTGATTTTTACCATAGTGATGTTGGCAGCACCTCTCAGCACAGAAAGCTTCAGCTACAAACCTAACTGCTGCAGATGTGCCCAGACACTTCCACCTCCTTCCCAGGCTCAGGAGAAGACAAGCACAACACACGGCTGTTTGTACGGCTGGCCTGACGAAAAGGATGAACAAACACCCCAAACCGCAGTTACCAATAAGCTCCCTAGTAAAAAACAAGCCCTCTCCCTCCCCACCCCACCAAGTGCCATTTTCAAGCTGGGAAAAATACAGATGCTCCTTCTGCCAGAGACAGAAAAACAAGTTGGGAGCCCACACGTGATTTTCCTTAAATGGAAGGTTTTACTGTATAAAAGATAATAAAAGTGACAGAACTTAGCTCCCATAGGGCATACAGCATTGCAGACGAAAAAATGACTGAAGACTGAAAAGCTGTTCTGCAAATATGCAGATCCTTGGAAACATGCACAAGTACCAAGATTTTGCAGGCTACGTGAGACCATTAGATCTTTGTCATAATCAGCAGGACTGAATGGACAACTTATTTAGTAATTGTTTAATGTCAGTCCTGTTCTGTAGAGACCTCCCCAGCCCCTACAGGCGTTGGTGCAGTCAGGAGGTGGGACAGGAGGAGGCTCCCTGATGAACACAGGGTCTGGCAGAACCAGAACCTCCTTCCCAGCGAGGGAGGATGGAGGACTTTCTATTCAACCCAAAGCGATGCAACTTCAAACTCCCTTTTGTACCTGGGACTGCTTTTAAAAATCAGTTTAATAACATTTGTGACAACCCATCCCCAAAACAATCCCTTTCCCAGGCGTTTCCTGTGCTCACTGCTGGAGTTGTTTCACACGGCCGTGTTTCAATAGGAGCTATCTCCTCACGGCTGCTTCTGCAATGCAAATGTAATATGTTGTTCGCTTTACAGTCTGTTGCCATGGATATTAATGTGATGTCATAAATTGTTATATCTTCATTGCAGAAACAAAATGAAGGGGGTTGCAAGCAGCAGAAAAACAAGAACTCATCTGAGGAACCATATTTAAGAAGCAACTCTTGTACAAGTCAAAAAAGGCACAGATTTATACTTCAGAACTGTTGTATGTTTCTTTCACTGCATAAGAATGAATTTGAAGGTTACAAATTACCTATTTAATTTTATGTACACGGAGGGAACTCCCCAGCCCCAAATACAACAATATTTCTGCAGTTTACCTGTTCAGCATGCCTGAGAATGGCTGGCTCTGAACTCTCACCTCATGTACCGGGCAGTGGCTACACACCCCAGTGATGCCTGTGTGACCTCTCTCCTCTTTTTTCCTTTATTTTAAGCTACTTTTTGGCCCATTCATTACATCTATTGCATAAAATTGGCCACATCGAAAGCAAGAAAACTGCAAGGACCTCACTTCTGAAAAATGAGGGTTGCTGATTGCCCTTAAAAATAATTATCATACAGACATTCCTGCATTTTTGTTCTTCAAGGACTCCAGGAATAAACAAAGATAAAATCTGTCTTTGTTTTATTAAAACAGTAGTTAAGATTACGAGTTCATCTATTTTATCTGCACACATACGCAAAGAGAGAAGGAAAGAATAATTTAGCTCAGAGAAAAGTATAGTACAGTACAAAGCACACCCACTGTTCATAGTCCATTTACATCTTTTAGGATGGAGAGAGAATCCAGGATTTCTCTCATTTTCAATTAGTCAAGCTCTTGTTTAATCTTTTTCCCAAACAGTTTAGCTTTTCTCAAAGTGGATTTAATGAAGTCAAAAGACACACAGCACACAGCAACTGGGGAATGAATGGGCACTTCTGCCTGCTCAGAGCTGCCGACCTGCCAAGCAATACACTACGTGGGATTCAGACCCTTCACACGACACAGGGAACATTTTACACCCATTTAGTGCCCCCTCGGTCACCGACACATCCAAGCCTAAATTCAATGACAACAACTTATCTGTTTACAGTGGTATGTAAAGTGTTAAAACGTTCCAACCCTCCTCAAACTTACCTGAATTCTGTATTAGAAAATAAAATAAATCCAAGCCTTTCCATTCAAGTTGGCCATCTGATATATATACAAGATCAGAAAAGAGGACAGATCTGATCTTTCATGATTTAAGATTACTTTCCCTCGTCTAATCTGTAGCTTCTGCTTCCCTGCTCAATCTAATGAGGACTCTTAACCTTTTCCTGTAAGTCTCTCCCTGCTTAGCTCTCCATCATAATTCATTACATACATTTTTGTTCCCATGCCCACAGCAATTTGTGGGAAAAAAGAACATGGAAAAAAGGGAAATACATGAAGAACCACTTGCCATTCAAATCTCTCCAAACCTCAAATGGCTTCTGAACAGCTGAACAGAGAAAAATATTTTTTTTCTTAGACATCTTAAAACTGAGAAAGGTGTTCTGCAACTACAACTCCCCTAGTTTTTGGATATTATAACTCCTTGTCTTATCACATGCTTATGAGATCTGTTACTGGCAGTAAAACACACAATGAGCAGTAACCCTTCCAGTTCAACAGAAAGCACGATACTGCATGGTGAGGTGCACTTCTTTGGGAGGTTACCACTGGCATCAGCTCTACAGCAGGTGCACATGTGTATCAGGTGTTTTAGAGTTGTATAATAATTAACATATAATGTAGGAATTGTGTGTATTAATATATGAATTAATAATCCATATAATATGTATAATTCTGCACTCAGAAAGGGTCACCTACACACTGTGCTCCTGCTCCTGTCTCTAATTCAGAAGCTTAAAAGGGCAGAACAGCCACAAGCTGCCATCACCCCACTAGATGCAGTCATTTTCCGGCTATTGGAAACAAAGGGCAGAAGCTAAATGTCATACACAAAATTCAAATTGGGGAAAAGCAGGCAGGCCTTGAGGTCTTGTCTTCCACCTGCCAGACTTCACGCACAAGCGGAGGGTTAGTTTAAGACCAAATGCAAGCCAAAGATCATGGACAGCTTTGCCACACTCCCAGATTTGTTTCTGAAGTGCAACCTGAAGGAAACAAGGAGGGTTACCACCCCTCACTTGATTGAACCTTCTTTTCTGCATACTGGGATTGTGTTACTCATTCCCATTTAGTGAAATCAAGGTTGCAGACCCACATTAACTTCTCACTTTCAAAACATTTTTGGGTCAGTATGGCTGAGTTAGATTCCTAGGCCCGGCATACTTCAGAAATGCTGCCCCTCTGCTGCAGGACTGACTGCCAGCCAAAACTTGGCTGTGTTGACAAGCTCCAAACAGGTAAACAGCAGCTACTGTAACAAGGAATAATATTAAGAATTAACCCTCCCTCAAGGATAAGGCTATCCTTCCTGCAATCCCAAGTCCAGTGTCAAAGAGTAATAAAAAGCAGGCAAGTCTACAAGCCCGCCTCCAAACCCCAAGAACACAGTGTAGTGCCATGCAGAAACACCAAACAGAAGTGGCACCAAGGATTGCACAGCCACTTGAGGAACGCCTGCAGGACACAACCCAAGGTGGAGGTCCCAGACGTGCCCCAGTCACAGTGCCCAGGCTCTGCCAGCCGGCCCCTGGAACAGACCCAACCAAAGCCACCCGAGGACCCGTGGTGTGGCCACAGCCGTGCAGCTCCTCGCCTCCAAGTGCTTCTGTGCATCTGGCTCCGTGCTCCATTGCATAAGTACACAAAAATACTCTTTTCCAAAACCATTATTAAAAATGAGGCTTTATTTTATTTAAAATGTACTCCTGCTTAAAAACACTGCTTCAAAGAGATTGTAATTCAGCCCACTTCATTTTTCCTTAATATTTCAGTAAATAACAGCCATCTATTTATGCATCCTGAAAGAAAGACCTTAGCTGTCAAGCAGAAGGACCTACGCACGGAGCTCTTTGCAAAGACTTAATTGAAATTAGAGCTGACACTGTGATCCCAGCAATCTTCGCATGCCCTAAGCCGAAACTCTGTTCTGGCTGACCATGCAGCCCACGTCGCCGTGCATTAGCTTCAGATACCGCTCGCGCAGCAGTGAAGTGTTTCGTCCTTTTGTGCTTGCCTTAGGCCACAGCCTCCTTTCACGTACATCAAACCATCTCCGCTGGACACTCCAGAAATTTAACAAGCAATCCAGGATGCTGACTGACTAAGATGGGGAATCTGTGAGATCATTAACAAATGCAAGAGAAAAACGTAAAAATCTGTTGCCAGGATGTCTTAACCGACAAGTAGATGCTGTAAAGGACATTTTGCCTTTCTGTCAAAGATTTTTGTGACAAAAATACACATTCACCTATATACCCAACAGACTGCCTGCAAGAACTGTATGTGTTCTTCGTGTAGTCAATAATCAGCTGGTTTTATACATATGATAAATCACTCCCTGAAATCTTTACCTACAGAGGATGGAAGCAAACATACCGTACCTCGCTGACTTGGTCATGCTACAGAAGCAAAAAGCAACTCCTGAATTCATACACAAACACTCCCATCATTGCTAAATACCAGTCACAGAGCTCATGTTTAAGCTGTAAATTAACAATGAAAAGTCCCCATCTGAAATACCACATCAAGCTGGCAGCCCTGCTCAGCTTGATCTTTCTTGGCCAAAGCACTCCACTGGCTTGTAACACTTAAACCTAATCTGACAGCAAATGAGGCTTCCAACGGAAAATTACTGAAAGGCTGGGGTTTGCTTATTTTTTCCCCCAAGGAGAAAATGAAGGACCAGAAATGTATCTTGTTGAATATTTACTGAAGTACATATTCCCTACTCTGGTCAAAAGGAATTATCAAACATAATCAAAAGATCAATGATAAACGTTACTGACAATCACATTTGTTTTCTTTTGTGCCTTCCCCCTTGCTTATTTGATATTCTTATAACCTATAAAATGCCTTCACCTTAAAGAAGAGAACTTTACAATTACTCTAGATATTAGTCTGCTGGGTTAAAAATCCAGATATAATAAATTTAAGTTTCTACAAAACTTAGAGGTTGTTTAGACAGGGTAGCAAATATGGGGATAATCCCCATTTAATAGCTAGATCCATTTGCTCTGAGCCACCATCTGAAGAATTAGTTCTCAATAGGATGACAGCAGTGCCTCTTTCCCATAAACTTAATTCTACAGATGCATGAAGACTTCTCTAGTACTTTGCATAAAGCGTAGTGAGAAGCAAAATTTATCTTGATTTTACAAGTAAGCAATATGTAAGCTCTTTTTTTCCTTCCATTATTATTACATTGAAGCATTACCATATTCAAATTGTAAACATGCAGGGTTTTTTCTAACAATTATTACAGAAGATCTACAGCTCTAAAGTAATTGCACCACCTCTGTTTTAGTTAAAAATAAATTTAGGAAGTAAATAAACAAAGCTACTACCACTGCATTTAACCTGCATTTCCAGATCTTACTTTGAGTCATGGAAGCCAGGCTTTACTAGTGCCTTCAGAAAGGAATTAAAATTAGGTCAGCCTGGATAGTTCTGGAAAATTGTGTTCATTTACTCATGCAATATTCAGATCAACCGAATTACAAAACTTACCAAAACCTAACTAGACAATGCATTAAATTCCTACCTTTACACACAAGAAATAATTTCACAACTGGTGATAGTTTTCAAGACAGAACAGTAAGAGAGACAGACAAATTATTTAACAAGTACTTAATTTCCACTGGAATCTCTCTCAACATAAAGCAGAAAGACTCTCATACTGCAATGGGAAAACAAGTTTGGTAAAGAAGCATTTTATACCTAAAATTCTCATCCCTGACAAATTTGCAAAGAATTCTCAGCAAATCTGTAAGGCAATATATACTTTATGTTCTCACTACTGTCATTTTTTTTTGCTTTTCACAAGAACTGCTTTGAATGTCTTTTCTTTTGACAAGGTGTCATTGCAATGATATATTTATTCTGTATTTAAGACAAATCTACCCCACTCAACTTACTCCTGGTCTCTATATATTTTAAAATGCCTTTTAACATGCTATCAGTCACAGATTAACTCCAGACTTCACTTACTGCATTGCTTCACTGCACGCTGCCAGCAGTAGCTCAAGCCAGCTATCACAGCCGTAGCACTGCTACGCCCATGGGTGCCACGGGTGGCTTGTGAGACAGGGTTAAGGACAATATTTAGCACATACGTGCACCCAGCAACCTCACAAGCGTTCTTCATACTCAGTGTTTGAAACGCTAAGATCCTGATTAACTGATAGCATCTCCTTCCTCATACTGTTCCAGAAGCTCAGAACCCTCAAGATGTTCTCTCCGTGTCCTGCGTCCTCGGCCAGGGACACCTTACATCAACAACACTCACTCTCAGATACTGACATCAGAGATGGTTAGAAAAGAATCATAACTGTATGAACAGTATGAACAATAACATTAAAAAGATCTAACAAGAGGCAGATGTTTATGAAATACAAATAGATTAAATCACCACTTTGGTCTTTAAAGATGCTCCCCAATACACGCGGCCCATTTCTGTTTCAGGGTTCCAGGTTCACATCTTGTTTCACACAAGGTGTCGTGTCTGATAGTAGTACTGGGACACCATCCTCCAACCCCAAATTGGACAAGCAAATAAGATGACAATAGCCAAGTACTGACAAGATTAATGAAAATTTCTTTGAACCTACTCCTTGCTTAATTCTCAGCAGCTCTCGCTTACAAGAAGTGAGCAGCTCAAAATAGCAGCAATGCTTTCCTGTAACAAACACAGCCAAATGCCATCTACACGGTGACTGAGGCATTTTTGAGATGACTGAACCCCTTACAAGTAATTATGAAATGAGATACTAAGTGAGAAAAGGATTTAAGTATGTGCTTAAGTGATACGCTAAAGAACAGGATTATTTACCTGTTTTGCTAAACGCACTCTGAGGAGTATTTTGGAAGCAGAGGTTACTGAAATATGGGAAGCACCAAAGGGTATAGACAGGTACTTGTAAATGAGCTATCTTGGCAAAAGTTACAGAAGCAAATTTACCTAGGCTTAACTAAGGGGAAAATTAGTTTTCTTTTAGTTTGGTTCATTTTTAAACCACAAGTTGTGAAAAAAGACGTGGAAGTGACACGCATCATCCTGTAGTTGTTTATTAAACTTACTTCCATGTATCAAAGGAAGATGTAGATACATATACACACATAAACAAGAGTTGTCTTATAGTCTTCACCACCCTTTAAAATATTAAATCAATTTTCAAATAGATTCACTACTCACGGAAATATTACAGAAAGCTCCACAGACCATTTTAAACAAAATGAAAAACTACATTAAGTACTCATAATGCTTAGGAATGATACCTTCCAAACTCCGCGATATTCATGTCAAACAAGTGTGCACTGAAGCCTTGGAACACACAAAGGCTTTTCAGTGGAAGCTGTTAATTTAGTACTGGCTGGCTGCCCAGTGGATACCAGAATACATTTCAATCCAAACAACAGAATGGGAGGGAGGAAGCTCAAAAGCAATTTCAAATCTATCAAGATTGAAATATTACCTCAATACAATAACAACATTTTTACTTTGGGAGTTCTGCCAAAAGAGAATAGTTACCCTACAGTAACTATTGCTCTTTGGTATGTTATTTTTAACAGAGGAGTACACCTACCGTCTGAGTTGGCTGTCTTCTGAGCAGCCAGAAATACCAAGGAGTGCAGGGGATCCAACACCTACAAGAGCCATAGGCAAATCAGTCGGGAGGATCCCCCTGCAGACTGCTGGCAAGAGGCATCCTTCCATGATCTTACTGGTAAGGAATTGCAGATTCACCAGTCAAAGAGGTACTGCAGTACCATTTGCCTGATTTTGGCACATGACCCAAGAATTACAGTCAAAGAATACAGTCCTCTTTGCTGGCTCACCTCTCCCACATTTTTAGATGCCTGAAACAAGCAGAGCCAATTTTGACATTAGCTGCAAAGTCCTAGTGGAACAGACAGAAGTTGTTTCAAAACCTTTTTGCTATGCCTCAAAATTTAGCAGAACTGTTGACCACACAAGCTCAGCACCCAAAGCTAAGCAGTAAATTGGAGAGAGAGATTCACTGCAGACGTAACGATTGAGCTGCAGAGCAACGCGCAGCGCAGGCTGAACGCACACCCCAGTAGGCACGAGCGTCAAATGTTTTGTCACACAAGACCACACAAAGTGCCGATAGCAAAATATCCAGCAAGGAAAAGGTTCATTTAACAAGGAAACCAGAGACTATTGCAATTATATTTGCAAGGTACGATTCTTATTTCTACCTCCCAGTTTGACTCAATTTAACTGGTTATCATTTTTATTAGTTAAAGTAGCAGGAGAAAAAAAAAAGATCTGAGAGAAAGGTTTAGGATGAGTATGCTGTTGTAGGGGGTGCATTTATCTTTACTTGAGCATTAGAGAGGTTTTGCTGTTCATGGATCAGTTATTTATAGCTCATCTGGGCAGCATCCACATCTTTAATTCCGTAACAGCTTTCCTTGCCTTTTGAATTAAAAATTGAACTTTACTCCAACTGATTCTCAAGGGGAAAGCATTAAATGTGCCACATCCTGTCCTTTGTTTCAAGGCAGCAGTGTGAAATAATGTAAAGAGCTAACACAGCCCTGATGATTACTGCATATTTCATTAAGACTCCAACACTCTTTGTCCCACTTAAAGGCTGACTACATGCTTTTGGCCATATGGAGTTAGTTAAGTAGGCCCTGTGATTACTACTTAGAAAAATCTACAACATACACAGATTCTCATACAATTCTCAGTTTAAAAAAAAAACAACAAACTTCAAGTAATCAACCATATATCTAGAGCATCAAAAGGCCCTGACTTCTCAAAACTTACTAAAAGATGTAACAGGACTCACAGCAAGCAACCGAACCAAGGCACCAACGTGCTATGTTTATTTTTGAGCGTTGTTTTTACTGAGTTTAGGGAAACCCAGTCCTTTAAAATCAAAAGCCAGTTATTGCTTATCAGGCCACAATACACGGCTGGTAGGTGTTTCCCATGAGCTGCAGGCCACCCTAACCACCAGCTTCTGTAAATGGAGTTGTTTTCCATTGTCTGAGCAAAGCTTTTAAGCAACTTAATTTCGCTGGATCACTTTTTGGCTCTGTAATGAGTCAGAGATGAATTTGTGACCCAAACCAGTTCACTTGGGGTGTTAGAGGAGACTGCCTAGGGGGTGCAGACCTTCAGCTGCGAAGAACCCGTGAGTCCTGTCCCAGTGGCATGCCACCCGTGGGTGCCAGCGCCCGGTCCGCAGACGGTGCCCATTTCCTCCTACTCTCTGGACACAGGAGTGGTTAGTTAAATAGAACTGGACAGTCAAAATAATTTGGTAATTGTTGTACTGCATCTGGGAAAGGAAGACACAATAACGTAATCTTTATTGACGATTCTATTTAAATTTACAATGGACGCTTTGAAAGCGATCTTTACCTTCTGCTTCTGCCATGCAGCCACAGAAGCAGCTCTCCTCCTGCCATGCTGCCTGCCCCGTGCTCACAGACCTTTGCCAAGTGAGGAGAGATGGCACTTACCGGCCAGCAGAGACAGGACACATAGAATCAAGGTGATTTTCTGAGGTCTTTGGCCTGGTAAGTTTCATAACTGAATCCTGACAATTGCTCAAGACACACTAAAACCACTCATCTCCCTGCCCAAAAAACAGACAAAACTAGTATCTGCTGCTGAATTCGGTACTCAGGTATTTGCTACATAGGATACAAAGAAAGCTAAAGTGTAAATGATGAAAAAGAAACGGAAAGAATTTCTGCAAAGATTAAAGACCACCTTCACCAAATTTTTGCATTTCTTAGCCAGAATTTCTTTTCCAGAACCAGTTCTCTTCCCTCAGCTCGTCCCAAGCACAGACCTACCTACCAGTTCCTAGTGGCTTACCAACAACTCTGCTGGCCAAGCCTTTAACATCAACTGCCCAAAATGCAAATTTTGTCATATGCTCATAACAGCTTCTTCCCAGTGGCCCAAAGTAAACGCTGTATTTTCACATGGCTGCACATGAGAAAAAAGAAAAACAAAACTCTCAAGGCGATGGAAAGAGGAGGCAAGGAATAAGGACAGAGCAGGGATTGGAGTTTTTGCAGGGATCTTTCACCTGCTGCTGCTCCCCAGGGACACTGTGCTCGCCCTCTCCCCACCCTACAGCCCCCGTCTGACACAGGGGAGCCAGAGGACAAGCAGAAGGAACAAATCGCCCACTTCCTCATGAACCAGTGCAAGGAAAGCCCCAGAAGAGAACAAAACCTAACAGAAGAAAAACATCACCTATAATTGCCCAGATCCAAGTAGTTGAAAAATGTTTTCCTTCTTCTCATTAATTTCAATGTAAATTGCAACACTTTTGAAAAATTAACATTATTACATCCCAGCAGAGTACTGCTGCATACATTCATCAGCATACACAACACAACATCATAATCCAGTAACTTTGATTTAGAAGCAGCCCATTTTCAACAGCTAAAATGAGAATCTGATTATTTAACCACAGAGGATTTCTGCCCTGCTCTCGCTCTGGCAGGTTGTTGGTAATACTAATGGAGGATAATTAAAAGTCTTGAGTTTAGAGTTAAACATCTTTATATCAAGCAAGCCTTGCACCTCTTCTAGCTTGTTCATTCAGGCCAGAAAATGTATAGAAGCAAAAGAAATGTGTTTTTTTTTTTAATTATTTTATTATTTTTTTTAATAAAAAAGGTGAGCTCTGCAGATGAGCTACACCAAGAGAATTTACATTTTCTGAAATGCAGTGTAACAGAGCTCATTTTCAGAAAAAAGGGTAAGGATTTTTTTTCTTGACTTTGTTCCTCCAATTCAAAATGGCTGGAAAGGAGAAAGTTCTCCAAAATTATTCCATAAAATCAAAATAATCAGGAGTGATACTGACAACTGTCAGGTGCTATAATAGCATGTGATTTAGAGCAGCATATATGATACTTTAAAGAATTTCCCTGAGGGGGGTTCAGTGCTGTTCTATTACTTTGTGGCTTATTATAGTCCCGGTATTATAAAGGATATTTAAAAGCAAAAAGTAAAGAATTTTATGCAGAAAAACAACACTTACAGCATATGCAAAAGCTAGTTTAAGAGCAAGCACAGAATTAGCTATACAGATATTTTTTCAAGTTTGACAGTTAAGCCTTCTGTGCTTGTCATGCATATGCCACATTAGAAAAAATAATATTCTTATGTAGTAGTGAACACATGTTTATTTAATGGCATCTGCCCAGAGGGATGATATATTTTCTAGTTAGCATTCACAGAACTGTTTCTATCAAACTAAATCACGTTTGAAATATCTAGGTTAAAAATGATCTGGAACAGTTTGATTTTCAAAAAAACAAGACCTTTTTAACTTTTTAGAATTCAAAAACACTTATTTTTAAAGACATAGTTGCAGTTACTGTGCAACAAAATACCCACGTGAAAATTACAGAGTAAATTAAATAAAGAACATTCTTAAAATGTTTTAACATTTACGAACCAAAAACAAGGTTTTGAACAATGTACTGGGAAATTTTACTCTGTTATTTCCCCAAACCACACTGGATATCCTGTTTGATCTACAACTTTAAGCTAGAACCACAAGGAAATAGAAACTAATGCTTCAAATGAAAACAGTTTGGCTTGCTTTTGTTTTTCACTTAAGAGCTTTTTTGTTTGTTTGTTGTGCTTTGGGTGGTGGTTTTGTTTTTATTATTTTTTTTCCTGTAAGGCAATGGAATATTTTCTACTTAGAGTGTTTGTTAAAGGAAATAATAATATTGCAGAAAAAGATTATGGCTCAAGACTTACTACTTAAAAAGATTTAAAATGTTAGGAAGTATTGGGTATGGCTCTAAAAATAAATAAAAATGAGAAACCCTTTCTTTTGTTCCTTTTCCTCTTGTTCATACGATCGTGACTTTAACAAAAACTTAAGATTTGTAAATCTGCACTAACTCTCACAAAGGCCAAACGGTACAAATTCATTCACCTTAAAAGCAAAACCTAAACCTCTCTCCAAAAACCAACCCCCTCTCCCAAACAAATTTTCAGATATATGAGTAATACACATACATATAAAAGGTTAGTAATTAAATTAAGTGATGGGATCACTTACAATAAAATAGGGCTTGGCGTCTTAGATTCAAATTTGACTGTAACAAGTGAGAGGAGCCTGAAGAATTATAACCTCTCCTACATTCTCTACCAATGCTCATCTTTCACTCTGTTCAATTAGTAACATGTAACAACACACCCAACGGCATCCATCCAAGCAAGCTGCTAGCCTGCAGCAAATCTAGTTTTATTCTCAATATTTCTGCAATAATTTTCATCCAACTCAAAACCAAGTGAAGGTGCATAGTTATTGCTAGAGCAGAGGGGTTTTGTGTTTAGCAAATTGAGTCCTCAATCAATGAAACTCCACTTGTCCAAATTCTGTTTACAATTCGGAAAACCTGCCGTGACACTTCTGCACAAACACCACCAATTACTTCAATCTTTGGATACAGTGTAAGTTACAATTAACCTTACAATTTAGAAGACTTAGGTCTCTTCTGCTTTCTAGCTTTAAAAATATTTGTTTATGTCAGAGAAAGAAAAATAGTTGTTTTTTTTTTTTTTTTATTAAAGCACCCTAAAACATTTGTTGTATCATCAGGCAAAATGACTGATGTTTACCATACTGGAGTCTTCACAGGAATTTCAGACACACCCCGAGTCTATCTACATTCTGGCTGTAATATCAGACAAACGAGAACGCCAATGTGCAGCTGTGTGATCACAGACTTGAACACTGGCCATTCCTGTCCTGGCTCTCTTTGAGAGGCAGCAAAAAGAAGCAACTACAGATAGCTTCTGGATCAGGAGCAGGACAAAATTCCTAGTGAGCAGAAATCACCTACATCCTTATGTGCGCAGACACTATCTGATAATGGCTGCTGTGTATGCCACCCTGCAAGAGCAGGAGCAATTACATACCTTGGTAGAGGTGTGGACTAGGATTTGCTCTCGATTTAATCTGCATGCAGGTCTGCTGAAATTGTGACTGAAGGTCTCAGAGACATGCGTAAGCTTCTCCCAGAAGGAAATGTGACCCAGTCATGCTTGCTCAACGCTTAAGGCAGGAGTAAAACGTACTTCAGATTTCAGAGAAGAGAGTTTCTGCCTGACTGATGATCACTTTTACTATATGGAAGTCTGAACACCTCTGAGATCCTCAGACTACGATGTGAGGAAAATGCTAAAAAAGGCAAACACAGGGTGTGCCTGGGCTGTCAGCATGAACACTATCAGATTAAAAACCAGAACAAGGCAACATGTATGGTGCTACAATCCCACCTCCCTTCATTAGTAAAACCAGCACCAAGGTAGGGGAATACTTGAGGAACCCACCACATAAACACCAGCACAAAAAAGAGAGAAAGCGTTACTGCCGTTCTATGCAAACATCCAGGAAAAGAAAAGGCAGTATTTGAGAAGGTATCAATGCCTGAACAGAAAAGTAGTGTTTAATTTACTGCAGGTAAGAACGTAAACACGCTTGTATCATCTTCCCTGCTGCATAGCTACAATTTAGTAATGTAATACATTACCACATCTACAGCCTATTACTTGTGGCTGTATTAAGGTCTCTAATAAAAGTCCTAATCTTTAATCAAATGTGTTATCACCTACTCATAGATGCACCGTTCTGTGACAGTACAACTTTAAACAGGTTGTCAGAAAATAAATCAATTTGATTCAGCACTCTGATGTTCTTCCAACATTTATGTTGAAATCACTAATAACAAGGCCCTTCTTTCAACTGCACTACTTCAACTTCCACACAAAAATAAGTAACTCACATGCACATAACCAATACTTAAAGAAAACAAGCAATCATGAAATTTTTATCTGTAACTGCACAGATGACTTTATTTTGGGCTTTGGAGGGTTTTTGTTTTAAAAACTCTCATCCCTTAGTTAATTTTTACCTAGATTCATTATTCTTCCTAGACTACACATACAGTGTTTCAAGGCGTTCATCATATTTATTACAGAAACCTCACAGAAATGGCAGAGCAAGTGAACCACAAAAGCAAATAAACACTTATCTAAAAACACCACTTACCTGACAGAATAAAAGCTGAGAATTTGGTTTCTTAAAAATACAGAATAAAAAAATTGCCCAATTCAATTCTCCTGGCTGCTGCGATTTTCTTCAGGACTCAGCCCAGGCATCACCTCCAAGAGGTTAGGCCCCAACTTACGCTATATGTGGCTCTCTCTTCAGGATGGCCTGAAATTCCACACTATATGTTTTTAACAATTCGCGTTTAAGGTCATCTTCTTCCTCACAGAGCACAGAAGCCTTCAATCTAGCCAGAATGAAGGTACTGAAACATGTTGTGGGCAAGCAGAGTGAGGAGGCTCTGTGAGGATGCTGCACAGGCATTTGGCCTCCCGGCACTGAGAGGCAGCTGCACCGAAGGCCCTCAGGGCATTTTGAGGCCTACACCGTTACGGCTTAATATCCATGTCACAACACAGCCTGCCTATGCTTTCCATCATTGCCGTGACATTTGCTCCTCGCCGTATACAGCCTGACCCCTCTCTCCATCATTTTTTCCTTCCCCTGTGTCTCTTCCCTTGTCACCCCCGCTCTGACAGTACTGCTCAGCTTCTGGCAGAAACCACAAGCCCGCAGACGTCTGCAACCTGCAGCCACAGTGACAAAGACAGGGGTAGAAAAGCACATCTGGAGGCAAGGGGGATTTAATTCCCTGTAGCTTTTGGAAGGAGATTAGTTTCAAATTAAGATGATCCTGAAGACGTGGCTGGAAGCATCTCCTTCAGGAGGCAAGGGCACATCAGATTTCCAGCACTGCCTGTGGGAATACAGGTTTAGGGGGAAGTAGGTTCACAGAAATAAAATTAATGGCACAATCATTCACTGTTTAAGCAGAATTTCTGAAATATACATGTTGGTAAATTAGGGTTCATGTGCCAGAAATGCCATGTGCTTGTCTAAAAAGTCGACGTAAGCTACATATGTAACACACATCATAATTACCAATGCATTATCTTGTTTCTGTGCAGCCTGAAGGACTCAAAACCAACTGCATTAATATCTAAGGTACTGCAATTCTGCTTTGGCAGCAAAAGGCTGTAACGCATAAAGAACTTTTCCTCCAAACATCCACAGAGACCTTAAAGAGGCCATTTTCTGTTGCAATATTTTGTCACGCTTTGCAAGAAACTCCCTATTTGTGCTGTTACGAGGAAGACAACATCCAGTAGCACAGCAGCCTCCCCCGTGCTTGTTTGCTCTGCCTTCCTCCTGAAAAGCAGGGCACAGTGCAGAGGTTGCTAGGATGACAGTGATTAAGAGCTAAATGCTCTTGATTGGAAATGCAGTACTGCAACTTTGCAACAATTCTTTGTGCCTGTATCATTATTAACCTGGAAATTTTTGAGTTTGTCAATTTTGCATTATTTCATTTCTTTTTATTGCTAATGCTATAATAAATTTATCATGAGCTATAAAATACATCATTTATTTCACATAGATATCTGAAGCCAAGCTGTTTGTCACCCATTAATTAATCTTGCATGGGTTTTCAGGGACAAAACAGAGAAACAATAAGCCACTGAATAAATGGAGATTTAATTCCCTCACCCTCTCATCTTCCATTACTCGGAGAACGCTCAGTATGAAGCAGTCTATTCGACAAGTATCAACATATTAAGCACACACAAAAGCCATCCATCCTAGAAGTGCTTCCTTCAGAAACATCCATTAACTGTGATTAATTTACACTAATTTGTAGCTTAAAGAAAGAAGAAATTGATAAGATAATGTTTCACTCACCACTAAGATGAAAATGGGGAAAAACATAGAGAAGGCAGCAAAATCTACTGCCTTACAACCATACATAAATCAAGGGCCAAGTTTAAAGACTGTGACTTCGGCTTTTTATCATATTCCACCCAAGAACTGTTAGCATTTCAATTGTCATCAGTGATATTTTAAAAATGCGACTACATTCTACACTTCGTGGTTTCACCTCTTAAACCATGCTTTTTGGTTCGTGAACCTTAAGAGAATACTAATTGCTTAAAATGAAGGAGTTCAGCGTACCACTTGCAATGTACATGCAAACATGCCAATTTATGGAAATCATAGATTTGTCTTTAGCTGAATACAGCATCAACTTGATTAGATGCATATATATATATATATATATATTTTTTTTTTTTTTTTACAACTGCTACAAACTATTTCAGCTAATAAGGAAAAAGATCTTAAATGTTACATTAGGTTAGTTTACTTGCATTTTTGTCTTATAAAGTGTCTTACTTGCTGGAAAACAGAACATCACTTATATTTATTCTCTTTCATTAAGAATATTCTCTTTCTTTTCCTGAGGATTAACCTGCATTCGATTAAAGATCATTCAGAACCACCCTCCACACCCAAAGGCTCTAGAGTCAATAGTTATTAGCTGCTGTATACCCTCTTGCCTGCAGAACAATGAATTAACTTTTTAAATTAATTGCTTCCTTGCATCTTCCTATAGAAGTAACTGCATTGTTAGAAAGATCTGAGAACACTGCTTGTCATTTAACCTAAATGTGCACCACTAAAAAAAGCAGGGTATCAATAAATTCAAAAGCAATCCAAGCATTTCAGATAAACTTAACTCTTGAACTCCATAATAACTTAGAAATGTTATCCTTCCATCTAAACAATAAATTATGAAATTTATTTTCAGTGCTGTCCAGCAAACAAAAATAAATCTATTTGATATACAATCACATCAAGACTGCTTAATTCTTGTGGCTAGATATATGAACGGCTCCTATTAATCAAAGGTTTTTGGAAGCTTCAGACAATAAATCGGAACAAGTGTTTTCTCCCTGCTTTCACTTGTTAGCTTAAGTTTGCAAGGTATTTGAAGTTTTGCCATCATATTTGTTTTTGTGCTTTCTACTGCCTCAGCTCCAAGTTTTTACAGCCTTTTCTGAAACCAAAAGAAGAGAGACAACAGATACTACCCACAGTTCATAAAACCAAGTGCAACAAGTGTCTCAATCTGTAACAGGAACATTCCCTAGATAGTTCATCTAAAGCTTACCTACAGAAAAGAGATAAAGCAAACAATAAATCACCATCACTAACCCCACTGTGTACATTTGGAATTCCTCTAAGTGTGAGACTGAGAAGTGTTATTACCCAAACGCACATTTTGAGCTTTTCCCTACCTTAGGTCCTGAAAAACAGGCCCACTGCTCCACGTTTTACTGTTTTCCACTGGAGTTTCACAATGCTACATTACAGCTATAATGAGAAACCGATTCTGAGAAACAAAATAGCTGAAGAAAGCTGGAACACAGGAAGGAAGAGAGAGAGCCTAAGCCCTCTTCTAAATACTGGCAATGCTTACTGTGTTCTGTTTTTGGAATGGAGAAACTGCTTTAAACACTACCCACACCATCACCTGTAAGTATCTTCTGGAAGACGATCAATGCATATTAACGGAAGTAAAAGGAAGGGGTCTTTTCTTATAGTTTATTTTTCCTAAACAGCACATGATTATTTTGAAGGCTCAGCAGAACTGTTTGAAGTTGTTCTGTGGGTCACAGCAACAAAGTAAAACATTTTTTATTTTTTTAATTATGTGACCCTTAAATGAATCTAATGAATCAATCTAATTTGAACAAAAAGGAACTATACACATATAACATATAAAGCACCATGATCTTCTAACTTTTCTTTCCCCTAGTATACATTCATGTTGCTAATCATAATATTTTCAAATGCACATTCCTTGCAATGGTTTAAGAGGACAAGAAGTATTTGAAGCTCAGGAAGTACCTTCCTTTTTTACTTCTTAATTGCAAGGAGCAACATAAACACAAAGAATGTGACAGCCCACAGGCTCTGCTGGAAGCTGTCTGACAATGAAACCCAATAGCTCTCCAGTTTTAAGTGTCACGCTTTACCCAATGTACCAGTCCAACATCCTCCAAGGCACAGATGATAACCAAGTAATCACAGGTTTTAACAAAAGCATTCTTAAGCTATTTATCTATTTAACAAAGCAATACGGATCCAGACTTGAACCCAGTTTTACTTGCACATTTTGCCTTTAGAAAGCATAATGCCTAATAAAATCAATCCTAGGCACATCACCTTTAGAATATTTCAATTACAGAAAAAGAGATTATGGCCACATCCTCAGATTCTTTCCAGTTCCTTGAACAGAGCTGAAATCAAGCAACAAGAAATTGCAATTCTGGTCACAGCTCCAAGTTTCCTTCTATATAACAAATGATCCAAACAGTTTGAGGTTTTCTTACGGCTCCATTCCAAAGTTGATTCTGCTCATGGCTCCAATTTTCCTGACCCAGCTTCTCTAATATTTTCTCCTGCTTCTCTAAAATAAACATACAATTCACTAATCAGTTACTCTTGTTTTTGCAATTGCCACGTTACCTCACAGGAAACCTTTCACCTCCTCGCCTGGTGCAGCTTTTGCTCAGCCTTTCCAAAATGTTTGTGTTTTTGGTAGCTATAGATACAGTTTCATGAACACACAAAAATGGGATTATTCAATTTTGCCTTCACTTAACATACATGGTTGCTATTACACAGACCTAGTCCCACTCCTTTTCTATCATTTCCAAAAACATTTGAACAGACTCAAAAGAACAAAAAGAGCATATTTAGAAGCCACTCAACTTTTTTTTTTTTTTTTAAACTTACCATTCAAACATTCTTATTTAATTTGTGTTAATTTGAAATGTTGCATACTTACTTCACTCTGTATTTCATGACTTAAAATGTAAAAGCTATCTCAAGCCAGCATTTCCTGCTCAGTTACAAGTTTGTCACCCCTCCCAAGCCATTGCTCACTGGCCCCTACTTGAGCCCAAGTTCTTGAGCTAGTGGCAAAAATCCTCCTTGGACTGCAGCTCCCAAGGACTCCAGAAGTCTCAAAGTGTGCACCCCGGGACCTTGGCTCTCTCCTCTAACCCTGTGGGAGCTTCTCGCAGCAGACAATTATTCCCATCTCAGCTTCACTTCAATGAAGACAACACTAACACAGAGTTTAAGATGTCTGGTGTTGCTTACCCAGTTGAAAATTGAATTTAGGTCACAACAGGCACACTGCAGTAGCTGAGTGGCAGTGCCTCCCTCCCCTCTCTGGGCCCTGTTCTGGAATAGGGCCTGCTGCTGTGCTCTTGGATCTTATGCTCTGTATGGGAAAATGTGGAAAACTGAATTGTCATTACAGAGAATTCACAGATGGGAGGAAAAAGGTTGCAGTAAGATGTTTTCAATGTTTTTCACAGTACAAGGAAGGCAGCAAGCATTTTAAAATATTAAAGCTATGAAGGTTGGCCAACAGCTTATGTCATCATTTCAGTAACTCTTCATGGCCAACACACATCAAGTAATCTCACTGCAACTAGCAAGCCATTTCTCCTCCAAAACCTGTCCGGTAACATGGAACAACAACAGAAATTGGTGCAAGTGCTGTTCTACTCGACAAAGCCAGGGCCTGACTTTATGCATTAGAACATGCTACACTTGTGCTTTAACAACTGCATATAAACATGACAGGATGAACTGGCCATTTAAGATAAGACAGGTTAAATCCCATTTGTGCCTAATTAGCCACTTCCCCATGCAACTGGCTTTGGTTTCAGCATACAAAATTGCACGATGGACCTTTATATGATGATAGTTTGGAGGAAATATTTTCCTACGAGAGGAAGCAGATAACACACTAAAAAAATAGCTTGATTATATCTCACAAAGTATTCACTCCCTCTTACCTACTTCCTCTAATTTTCTAAAACAGAATTTCTAGGTGGAAAATGGATTATTCAGCATGCCAGCCACCCGGGATCTCACACGGGAACAGCTCAATGCCACCAAAAAAGATACACCTGTCCTTCATTAAGAACAAGGTCCCCTCCAAACAAATATCTCCCTTATTCCAAGGGTTTCACAGAAAGCGATATAATATTGTGATGTTCAAATTACAGTAAAGAAGAGGATAGGCTGGTAGCTGAAACCAACTACAGCACACATCCCCACAAAAAAAAAAAAAATAAATCACACCCTAAGCTCTAACAAAGAGTTCCTCTAACAATATGTTCCTCTCAGGCAAAAGACCAGGTAAAATCCATAAACTAGTATAGAATTGCTCAAGCATTTAATTAAGAAAGATCAATGCCCTGAGTCTTAATTCTGATGGTTTTTGTACAACTTGGCATAAAATACTCTTTTTGTTCAATTGACATCATCTTGAGTCTTGACTGTTATATATCAAGAAATTAGAATACTCAATTCAAATGAAAAGCAACTCTAGCATACAAAAAAAGAGGAAAAACAAGAATAAAGGATAGATAAAATAGAAAATGTATTCTTCTTTCAGCGCTGTATTACAGAAAGATAACTAAATGTTTTTCAGGATATAAAAAGGGGTCAAAGCACAACACATCACCATCAATGGATGAAAGTTCAAACTGCTCTAAACAGCATATAGGGTGTTTCATTCTGAGAACATGAATTTCTTTAAGACTGAAATACTATAGAAAGCGTTTCTATTTCTGAAAACAAGTCAAGCTGAAAAAAGGGGGTACGTTTCTCAAAGCAAAAGCTGTGTGGCAGAGAGCACTAACTAGAGAAATTAGATTTCTAATATTTATTCAATTTTATCTAATCTCTAGAGAACAACCCTATATTAAAACAGAAATCAGCAACCTTCTTCCAGTAAAGAAGGCCTGCATCTACAGCAGTTCTGGGTCACTCAAGTCCTCAAGAAAGATGTTAGCTTCAAAACAAACAAACAAACAAAAACAACAAATAAATAAATAAATAAGCAAAGGAATCACAGCGTAATTCAGACTGAAAGCCTCACAAGGCTAACTGCTGTAACCCCCCAGTCATACCAGGGCCAAACCTGAGGTTAAATCAATTTGCTCCAGACAATTTTGAGCATCTCCAAAAAGGCAAATTCCGCCACCTCTCCAGACAACCTGTTCCAGTGTTTAACCACCTTGTTGGAAAAAGAAACAGCTTCTGATGCCTAAGTGAAATTTCACTATTTGTGGTACCTTGTTTCTATTGTCTTTTGCTTTGTTTGGGAAAATAGAGAGAAATCTGCTTCCTTCTTCCCCAGAACCGCCTGGCAGGTAGCCAGCGGTAGCGGTCAGAGCGTCCTCCTTATCCCGAGCTCAACCCGAACCCCATCCTCCAGATGGGGTCTCACAAGTTCCTCATCAGAAGCTGTAAGCCATTCCCAGAGCAGCAGGCAGCTACGCACATGGGCATTACCACCAACGCTCAACCTGGCATCCATCAGGACCCAGATCACTTCCCCCAGGGGCTTTGCAGGCGGTTGGCCCCAGCCTGCACGAGGCAGCCCATGACATGACCCCAGGCGCAGCACTTTGCAGTGCCTGTAGTAACTAGCAAGAAACAGCCTTTGTTAATCTGTAACACCAACTGGAGCCTGAACCACTGACCATTTCTGGTGGAACCTAGCAGCTCAGTTCTCCAATACCCGAGATCAAAAATATTCAAATAGCAGCTGTAAGTTTATCCAAGCAGAGTCCAGAAGACACCATTGAAATCAGAAAGCTCATTCCATGGTCTTCCCAGCTTTTAATTGGCACAGGCCAGAATTGTCCAGTAAGAACACAAAATCCTTTTGACAGGTACGTGTATGTTTTGTATCATGCTAGTGCAACAAATAAAATCTCTTCCCACCTTACAGAAAGTGACATTACCTCAAAACAAAATACGTTCCTATAAAACAAATAACGTAAATTATTTGTCACCCACTTCAGAAAACTTATTCAGTAATATTTCCTAGGCTTTTTGCCTTCATCATTCCTTTCTAGGTGACCTCCTGTTTTAATGTAGGAGTTTGGTGATCAAATCATTACCTAATTCTTCTGAAGGTTATCAGCACACCATTTAAACTGCTAACAGTCTATTACATGTAAGGGAAAAAAACTATTGCTTTTAAAGATTAAGAAAATCCTTGCTCGATTTGTCTTTTTGAAGTCATTCAAACTATTTTTAAGAACTCAGCAGAAAACACCAATGTATTACTCTATATTTTGTAGAAGATTTTGTACCTTTTAGGAGTCACATAATCTTACAGGAATGCTATAAGATAATGTGACTTTGACTTGATTGACCCAGCAGTAGATTTCCAGGTAACTCAAGCACCACTACTCCTTTGTATAACATAACTAAACAGCAAAACAAACAATGTAAGGCTGAACAAACTGCAGGAAGCTATCTTCACCCCAGTAAAGCCCATGGATCAGCACACATGCAAGTCTGCTAACAGTTGTTCTGCTTCATAACTGCAGAGGGTGAAGACAGACTATAAACCCCGGCTAACAAAGCACCTTACTCGTACCTCAACTCGCAGAACTACATGCTAACAGTGCAGGTAACCTAATCCTCAGGGCTGAAAACTTATTTCAACAAGAGGCAGAGCAAAGCTTCAAAACATTAATCAAAAGCAGCTTTCCATATAAATACACATTCATAGCCTGCACACAACCAAATGTGCCACAGCACAGTAGAAAATGGCCTGAGCAGAAAACTGAACGAGTGCATCCATTTGTCCATAACAGATGGATATGATGGACTTGTCAAGGAGAAACCCTCTTCTACCACTAAAAAAATAACAAAAACAGACGAACTGCGTCAAAAACATAATACAGTGACAGGCTTCTAGGGAAAAGGAAAGATGCGCCGTTTGATTCTTCTAAAGGTTATTATCAAAACCAACACTTCAGGATTTTACGGAGTTTTTATATATCCTCATTAATAGGTGGCAAATATAAATTATGCCACATTGTAAGTGACAAGTAGTTATCACTGCAGATTCTACTTAGATTTCATACTGGTGGCTTTTTTTTTTTTTTTTTTTGCTATCTCCATAAACATTTTTGAATGTTTTGTGCTCTAAGAAATGAAGAGAAAAACTACTGTAATCTAAATTATGTTGCATTCGTGTGTGTGTACAGACAATGCCTATTAGGGCAAAATCTTGTAACTACATATGCATGTGCATGTAGATACACGTGCATAATTCTGGGAATTTGTTCTTATCACAGAGGTTGTGAAGAAGTGAGTATCTGTCATATAAAATCTGGGATCTGTTACCCATCCAACTGTTCCACTTAATCAAAAGCAAAGAGACCCATAAGAGCTCTCTTGCTACTTCTGACAGCCAATTTCCCAAAGAAAGAGCAACTGGCTGCTAGCAGATCTTAATAATTCACAGGGCCTGGAGAGCTTTACCTTAAAAAAAAAAAGGTGGGGGAGGCTTCTCTCTGACATCAGCCAGCCTCTTAAAAGCAGCAAGAAAAGAGTCTGCCCTGGCTGCATGCAAGTCTGCAGGAGCCAGGAGTGCAGACACCAGCGCACCCTGCTCCCCCCCGATGGAGTTAGGAGCTTTCCCATGCCTAGGCAATGTGCTACACCGCTGCCTCTTGTGTACTGCATTTCACACAAAATGCTTACCTTACAAAAGCACATCCCCTCAGAAGGCTACTGCAATCTTTTATAGGTGTTATCATTCAATACGTGACCTTGTTAGACAAACTTTCTTTTTAAACAAACTTTTTCTTATGGAATCGCATAAAGTATCTCGATATTTGTAATAGAGCATAGCTCTAAAGAAGTATTCAACTTTATTCTTCACTATATTAAAAACACATGTTTCTGCAAAAGAAATGGAAGCCTGACTTGGAATTGAAAAAACCTTGCAAGATCCATTAAGACATTTAGGTATGAAAGTGGTGTTTAATACTGAAGGTAACACAGCTGTTCAAAGTATTTCATTTGAAAATACCATATTTTTGATTTTTTTCCCTATTTCAGTTGTATTAAGAAAGCCTCCCACTTCTTACCGTACCACGCTGCTGTGCCCGAGGTCACAGTCCTCTCACCAGCACAGGCACAAGGGTTTCAGGCTGGTTCGGACTTGCCTGCAGAGCTCCCGTGCATGCACCTCCTACGTATCATGCCGGATTACCAAACCCTATTCAAACTTTAATACCTAAATTATATACACATAACTACTATGAATTCAATACCTGAAGTCAACTACACCTAGTGCAGTAACCAAGCCTTCTAAAATGGTTTGGTTAACAGAACTAGGAATGCAGGATTTGCCCCTTTTTCTGAGTAATGCCACTATCCTGCCTCCTACATCAGTCTCAAATCTGCACAAGGGTGAACCCCGATATAAGCTGACAGTACTGACCTGCAAACAAATCCGTGAGCCCCATCTCTCACTCCACGTTCCCTGCCATGCAGATTCTGAAATGTAAATTCTCATTCACCGGCCACTCTAGCAGGAAAGAGCTCACGGATCAGGCCTCCCAACAGGAAACACTCACGAAGCTGCAGATGCAGATGGCTAAGAGGAGGCACATTCTGTGCCAGAAATATCTCTCCCGAGCTGAACACTTCAAACAATAACATTTTTCCTTTTTTTTTTTTTTTAAGCACTGCCTGAAGAAAAAGAAGTACAAAGATGACTGGAAACACTGGCATACTTACATCACAAAATAAGTCAAAACACAACCAAACCAACAACCGTTGGAAAACATCTCTCACTTTCTTATAAAAAGTAATTCAATTTTAGGAAGCAAAAGAAAAAAAATAGGGTAAAAAAGCTTAATCAAGAATCTACATACAGAAAAAAACATTTTTTTTCAGCTGTTTTCGGAACATACGAAGTAAGGAATAAGAGCATAATGAAACGATAATAAATTAGGAATCTAAGAATGGCTGTTACTCCATTTTATAGATTAGTATTAAATGTTTTGTTTTCTTGATTTGTAACTTGATTTAAAACCAGAAATATGCTACTGTTTATTTTCTGGCACTTCTGTTCATTTTGTTTTCTTTTATTTCTGGAGAAAGATAAGACCTTTGTTTCCAAGCCCATAAATCATGAACAAATAAATGAATGCCTTCAGGGTTTTATATTGTTTTCATGGCACTTCAAGCATCTACTTTGTCATTCCCTATGAAGACACAAACAAAAAAAGGTGGAAGTGAGGTTAGAAAAGACCAGTTTACTGGAGGCAGGAGAGGTGGGAGCATGTCTACTCATATTGAAAAAGCCGCATGTGGCAGCTTTACTCAAATAAATAAATTAACAATAAAAATAAAATCAAAATTATAATGAAAATAAAAGCAATACCTCCCCCCCCCCAAAAAAAAAAAAATCGTATGATAGCAAAAACATTCAAGATCATTTCAAAATCATTTCTAAAATGACAGTCAAGACAAATTATTTTAATTTACATGTTAAAAACTCCTCAGCTAAGCTCAAAATCTGTAGAAGTCAAAGGAATGACAGAATTAACAAAGGACATCTCAGCATTGGAAAGCCCATAGCTTCAGAAGTTTCATTAGTACTATGCTATTAATTGACTGAATTTCACAGATGTCACGCTACTTAACGTGAAGTTTTAAGCTTTCAAGAAAGAATAGTTTAAGCCAAGTAATTACACACAGAATAAGGACTGCAGAGTGTGCAGCACTGGACAATCTCTGCTACTTGACCAAAGAAGGACCTCAGTTCTGGGGAGTGCTGCAAGAGAAGAAACTGCAACCTTCCCTGATCAAAATACCGCCTGCTGCTGCCTAGAAAAGCCAGAAGAACTTTGATCAGACACTATGAAGCTTACATTTCTGTCAAGATCCCTGTAAGGGAATTTTTGCTTTCTTCCATGAGTTCAGCCTCTGGATCCCAGAACAGGTAGCAGCAAACAGGAAAAGTTAGCCCAGCTCCTGCTAGTGCCTGAGGAGCCGCCACTACAGGCAGCAGAGAAGGAAGCATTTTGTGCAAAGAAGCACAAATGACCAGTCAACACATGCCAGGAGAATGCCTACATTTCATACAATTCAGGAACTACTACTTTATCTCCCATTTTCTACCTCGCAGACAGAAATTGTACACAAACCAACCCTGATAGGAAAGGCAGTTTCAAGTACTTCTACATAGTCTTCCCTGCAAAGAAGAGATGTGTTTAGGACTCTCCTACCTGTTTACAGTTCATATTCCTATTTATGAAATAGGAAATACAAATATACTTTCTCATGTCGCCCCAACAAAGACAAGACAGAATCAGTTTCCAAACTGTGAAACATAGAAGTATGAGATAAAGCAGAAGTGGAATAGTGAAAGTCTCCATAAACCAGTCCTCCTGGGAAATGGCAGGTGTGCCAGTGGCCTCCGCTCCTTCAGCCAAGGCAGGGGACTGACCAATGACATCTTCAGCCACCCTGTCCCTGGGTCGGTACCACCCAGGTCCAAAAAGAGTTTGGTTCACCCACCTATAAAAAGGCTTCTCATTAGCAGAACATTAAAGCCAGAGAAGGTTATTACTAAGCAGCAATTAATCTATTGCCCTAATCCAACACCTGCTGTACAGAAGAACTTAGATAAAAAATTGAAATAATTATAACAACATTGAAGTACAACATAACATGCTGGAAGAGATTTTTAGGTTAATTTCTCAAAATGATTCGGGGAATTGTGATGTTATTTCCGTTAAATTGCAATTCACAGGCAACTACTTCATTTGGACGCTGCTAATACTCCAACTTTAACCTATTCCTCAATGGAGTTCTGTCAAAGCCTTACTATTTGATGTAATTATGGTGTTTGTTCAACACATACCATTGTTTCCAAACACACTGTGGAAGATGTAAACCTTGATAAGTTAACTTGCAAGGAAGCCAAGGATGTCTAAATAAATGCATCTAACGTTATACAGCTACACAGAAGAAAAATCTGATTTTGGCAACAAGTCTTAAATGCCACGACTACTCTAATAAAATGCATTTTCAAAAGAACTTAGGAAAGAGTCTCTAAATGGATGCTTGTAAATAGAAACAGCAACACATGACCATAAACTTCTGACACTCACAGAAATCAGGACAGTTTTCCATGAATAGATGGGTATCTCATAATGACAAAAGGTCACAAACTCAACTTCCACTCAAGTAAAAGCACTGCAAAACCTTTCAGAAGTAACAACTGTATGCCTCTTCTGAGACAAAGCACTGGAAACCACGGGTTGTTTTAACTCAATATAAAGTCATCAAGTCACATCGTTTGTCTACTAGCATGACACAAGCACACGAGACTCTTAAGAGCGCTTAAGTCTCCATATAATAGTTATAATATAATAGCCAACATATTTTGGTTCACTGCTTAGCACAACACAGGATTTGAAGAGCACTTGAACGTCAGGCTTACAGTTACAGCTCACTACAAAACCCTGCTACTGCTTGTCCACCTAATGATGCTGTTTCTAGAACTACTAAAAGCAGGGTGGGTTTTATTCACGGTTTCACCTCACTCCCCTCTTCTGAAGCACTAAGCACAACTGCTGTGAAACCTGAAATTCAGTTTAAAAGCACCAACAGACATGTAGTAACACTAATAATGAAAGTCAGTCTAATAAAATGCCTAATGCTATACCTTAAAATTCTCACATTGTGAGTCTGTAAGGGCAGGAGAAAGTCAGATAATTAAACATCTTCGCTGTAGAAGGCAAACCCCATCTGGCTGCCGTTTGTTTTCCTAACTGCAGGATCACTGAGCACAATACTTGGCTTTTTGTAAGGATAAACAGAATGGAAAACTGGTTTTGTTCCCTCTCAGCTTTTTTTTTTTTTTATTATTATTTAAAAAAAAACAAAACACAATTTGCTATCCATATGGATGCCCTCTCTCTACTGTGCTGGAGAACCACTGTGACTGAGCTACAGGTGTGCAATATTAAAAGCTACAGGAGGGGGAAGCTGAGAGGCAAGGAGATACTACTTTTTTGTGTATCAAAAACTATCCACAAAGAAAGCATTTTTGCTTCTTATGTTTCACAATTCTCTGCCTGCGTTATTTGATCACAAGCACATCCAACAGGACTTACACAGTATGCCTGTAACAGCTCATTTCATCCTGATTTACATTTTAAAGAGTCCACCTACACATGACCAATATCTGCTAACTCTGAAAGATGATCCAACTGTTTTAATCAAGTTCATTCCTGTTCAAACTGGTCTTCTTAATTTTAATGCTGAGGAACACTTAAAAAAATTCCTAGTAAGTTATATCACTGTATTTACTAAATTATATCACTGTGTTTACTAAAGGCAACCCAGTCCAAGTTCTCCACATCCCTTATTCAGTTAACAGCTCGAGAGTGTACAGGCACATTTGAGACAAATTCTGTTTCTACAAACACTTCCCTCCTCTTAATCCTGAACTCACACGCAAGTTCAGATGAACCTGGGGTATCCCAAAGGATGGCAAAAATGAAGTCAGTGTTATTTCTTTATTTCCACTGCTTCCCAAATGCACCATACAGGCCAAGGTCATTCCGAGCTGTTTCTGACTGCCTAAAGCAGGTGAACTAATAGAGAGAAAGAATGTTGGGCACTATCGTCTGGTTTAGAGAACCACACACATGTAAATGTGTGCTTTACTCTTCATCACTTTATGCAAACACTAGATATACCTATCCTAATTCTAACTTCTGTAAGAACATACTGACAAGCGATTAGGAATGTCACTTCCAAGGCATGACGTGGTCCATTTACTGAAGCTAACAAGGTCAATTCCAGCATCGATGCTCCTGCTTCTACATTTGTTTTATGAACTCAACATAAAGCAGGAAGAACATCCATAGATTACAATGTGGCCTCTCCTGAAATACCACTAATGTTGGATTCGTCTTGAACTCCAAGATTTCAAGAGAAATCTTGAATTAATAGCACCAGAGCTTCCCAATTTCTAGAAGTTATGACAGGCACTTCCAGTAGCAACATCTACAGACACTGGTCTCAGGGCCAGGAAAGTAATTTACCATGCTAAAAATCATTTAAAAATGCTTACCAGAGAAGTTAAAAAAGTAAAATTAGTACATTAAAAAAATAAAAACAGAATAATTAGCTTTACCTTTCCATCACTTACAGAGCAGGAGACAGAGAGTTACTACTGAAGTCAGTTACTACTGAAGCCATAGGGAAAGCTGTGCATTTCCTCGACTGGTTTCCCAAAACAATGGGATTTGCCCCTCCTTGACACTGCCATATGACACGTTAGCTGAAACCTCACATTATTCTGATACCAGTCTGTATTTGGGAATTCTGACGGCTTTCAAATGAAACAACTGCTTAAGAAGAAAGCATAGCTGCCTAGATCCCACATCTGCCTAGAAAGCCTGCTGGCGTCCCCAAGACCCACAATGACAAGTTTTTCTGGCACCTAGGCCAAATGCAGACCTCTCATGCCAGCCCAAACACAGGTTAACATCAAGCTCAGCACTAGCGTTACCAGTGCCAGTGTCAATATATAACAAGCTTCATTACAAATCAATAGGATTTCAATTGAAATGAGCTGAAATGCTCTCATAGAGAGCAGCAAACTTCTGAACACAGCACTCTAAGCTAAGACAGATGATGTGATGTCTGTTACAAAGACGCTACAGAGCCTGACAGGATTTTAAGAGCAGCAAATTTCCAGCACCTCTGGTTTATTATTAGACTGAAACACCCTTAAATATGACTTTAAATCTTTAAACTGTCTAAGGTTTTTCAGAGTCTTGAAAAAGCGTAAGTAGAAAGGAGACTAGGGGGAAAAAAAGTTATTTCTCCTTTTCACTACACCGTATCAGATTTTTAGCTCACGAAATCAAAAACAACCTCAGAGATGTTTGTATTTATGATCTCGTACTTGAAACAAAAAATCTACCATCCTTTCAAATTATTATGGTTTCTTGATTGTTAATTTATCCTATTAAAAAAATAAATCTCTCTTCCAACACTACCTACTCTGTCTCCGCAGAGACTAAATTCTGAGAAAGGTCATAAATTTTTGCATCAAAAACATTTGACTCATGAAAGCCTCTAGAAATGCCTCTTCTCATGAATGCAAATGAGGCTATACCTTCCCTCTAAGATGAAAAGAGCACTTCTGTAATTAATTTGAAAATAAATAAACCTGCTTTTTTAATGCATCTTCCTAAACTATGCAGACATCCGTAAACTAGTATATTATGTGTAATACTGAGCCTTAGGCCTGCGTAGAAGCATGTGCAACAACATTTAACAGTAAGAAAAGCATCCCATTTGAAGTAATGAACAAAGAGGCAGCTTTATGGCTTTTCAGGAATCTAAAAATATTCCTTGTAACTTTGATAGACATACATTTTCTTTTTTCTCTGAGCTATCTAAACCCACAACGGGCCCAGAATAAAATAAATAAGAAAAAAGAGCAAAACAGCAAAAGCGAAGTCACAGCACTGGTTACAATGCGAGCAGTTCAAAAGCTACATGCAGCTCGTTATGTATCCAAATAAAGCTGGCACGGCCTGTCAAGGGAATAAGTTCCATATGTTTGCACTTACTGTTCACTCTACTAAACAGATCCCATTAAATCGAACAATTGCTTACTGTCTGCAAGATAAGTCCTTGAACAGGTGTTGTGATCAAATCTTGCTTTCACCTTTATTGCCCTTGGCTTGAACACTCCAAACTTCAGCAATTTCACTTAAAATTATGGGCCAAGTTCACCCCAAGAAAGATGGCATCACTTGGTCCGAGCTAATAAAGAGATTCCTTAGACGTATTTAAGCCACTACTTTTTCTCCATCTTATTTTTGCAACAATTTTATCTGAATAGCACAAAGTACTTCCAAAAAGGCAGGTAATAAATAATTACTCCAACATATTCTCAGAAGACAATAATACGTACTTCCCTGTAATATAATACTCCCCTGACCATTGCAGGGTAAAAACACATCCAGGGCTTCCTTTGACTTGAATTTGAAACAAGGGTGTTTATGTCAAGAAATGCTTATTTACTTCAATGATCTTGTCCAGGTGTTTACTTAGTAGGGTCCTTCTGAGAGACATGTTTCAAAACTTGAGTGCACAGCATCAGTGACCCACAAATCTGTTTTCATGGAGAGAAAAAGACAGCTCCAAGACCGCCATCACAGGTCACCCAAACACACAGCTCCAGTTCCACATAGCTGCTGTCCTTCATCCTCACAGGGGCTACTTTATTGTCAAAGAGCATCTGAAAGAATTCAGCAGACGTCTGCTGAGTTAAAACTCTGAGATTCACTTAATTAGATCTTCTTAAAAAAATGAATCGTTAAATTTAACAACAGAATTAGAGATTACAGACGTAATGCTTCAACACAGTTCTAGAGACTTACTCAGTAAAAAGATTTTTTTTCATTTTTTTTCAGCTAGAATAACTTACACCACCCATGAGGCTTTACTCCAGGAGTGGAGCTTACAAGTATCTTAAGAATACAAATAATGGATTTTTCTCATTTTAAGTAGCATACAAAGTTCTCCCTTACATAGTACCTCTGGATTTATACATCAGAGCTGTAACAAGGAGTAGTAACAAGGAGTAACCTTGAACAATGACTGATTAAGAATTTATACTTTTTTCTTTTTTTAAAAAAAAAAAAAAAAAAAAAAAAAAAAAAAAAAAAAAAACAGGGTAGTTTAAACCTCTCCCTACTGGCACTTTAAACACAAGCCCTCTCACCCAGGTAGCTCTGTCTTCATTGTGTGATCAAGGACAGCTGTGTGTGTACACACAGTACTGGTTAGCTGAAAACTAACAGATACTATCCAGGAGCCCTAAGAGACCAGCCAGTGAAACAGCCAGAGAAAACCTATGAAGACTGATGTTACGCACAGAACCAGTTCTCTCTTCTCCTATAAAGTGGGAGAAGCAGCTAAGTGGAAAGAGCAAAGCCTAACACCTTGCAGATTCGAGGTTTTAATTATTTGCCAGAAGTTACCCAGACATATTGAAAGCTGAGTGCACTCAAGACAAACACGATGATCACATAATCCAAAAATTAGTACAAATTACTTAAAAATACAAAGAATAATGCTACCACTTCTGTTTCTGTTCAAGAAGAACACCAGCTCCTCTCTGGAAGATGTCAAGGAAGAGGCAGCACAGGATCTGCACCGCTGAACCACAGCAGAGAAAGGCAGCAGCTCAGGGAGTCCGGATTAAAGAAAGCCTTGAGAAAGCCCATTAAGCACCCCTCAGTCCCACCCCCAAAATCCAGAATTCAGACCTGGAAGAATATAAACACATAGGCACACACCAGCACGCATCCCCAAATGCTACCGAGGTTTCACTGCCCTGCGGCAGCCTCACCTCAGCCCCACCTCAGCAGGAGTCAGGCCCTCGCTGCCACCAGAAGCCTGCTCAAAACTGGGCTCTGTAGCCAGGGGATTCAAAAATGAGACACTGCAACACAGGAACAGGACGTTTATTTCACAGGAAAGAGGGGACCTCAGCAAAACCCACAGGTCTTTTCTATTTTTCGCCTGAAACAAAGAAAAACCAGCCTCCTTGCAATAGACGTTACCCTACAGCTTAAGCAATTAGACTAGATGGTTACTTGAATACATTTATCTTGTTATCAATGCTAACTCACTAATATGTCTCCAAAAACCTGTTTTTAACAGCATCCACAAGCTTCATAACCTAAATAACTTAATGTTGGTCTCAGCTAGCACAAATAAAGCCCCCTAACGTGACTGAACACCACGGTGCACCACTTCCACGCAGCATCTTCCCCTCGGCTTTTTTTTCAGTGACAATATTTCCTGGCTTAAACAAATAAACATCTTCTCAGAGCAGTCCAATATTTTTACAGCTGATAGAGCTGTCTCGCCCAACATGAGAAGTGCAGATAAACACTGTGCAGTACTATATCCCCAAAAGAAAAGCACAAAGGCAACAACAGACTGACAAAACGCAGATCTGCTTCAAGAAAAAGTAATTCAAAGCAGCGAAGAGCCTGGGCTGACTTCTGAAGAAGTTTAGAGGATTGGTAGAATTTATTGAAGAAAATAAATGCTCATGGGCATGAGAAAAACTGCAAGGGCATTCTCTGTGAGCACAGCACCAGCATAGGATTTATTGGCCAGTCAGACCCACGCAGCCTCTGAGCAGCCCCTGACCCCAATGGCTTTGGCTGCAGCACCGTGGCTCCAGATGAGGCCAAGGAATTGCTCCCACACGAGGGTATCCACCAGGAAAGCTGCACAGATCCACTGCAAAACCAATTTACTTACCAGTATTTTGTCATCAGAGAGGTCAGTATTTACGCTGCCCTAGGAATGCCTTTTCATTTCAGAAGCGTCAGGAAAGCTGAACAATGTTGAAACACACAAACACAAATAAAGAGGAGCAGTGGGACTGCACTGGGGTATTTATTGCTCCCAGCTTCCCAACTGTAAATAATCTCCTGCCAGACTCAGGACTTGAAAGCAACTTCTGGAACAATATCCAGCCATCATCTCTTTTTGGTGTGGGATGAGCAAACACCCATTAGCCCACTCCCTAAAAGTGGGAATATTTTAATGGTCCCATTCGGGCTGTTGACTGAAACAAGCTTCTAGTGGGCTTTAAATCCGGCACGCAGGGTGGCCCCATAACTTTACTGGGGAAGGAAGAACTTCCACTGTGGACACTGCAGTCCCAGATACCTTCTCTATCAGCTTAATCCTCAGATGTGACCAGTGAGCACAATTCACCTGCAAGACTTTGGACAGCAGAGCACAGAACAGCACGGCTGGAAAATCTGGGCTGAGCCACAGCCTTTCACCAAACGTGAAGGACGTTTTCACTCATTAGAGCCTCCTGAAAAAATCCACCACTTAAAAGGATAACTTCTGAGCCCCAACAAGAGGATTTCTCTGAAATATTTTTTGCGCTTTCTCCATGGAAAAAAAAAATTACTTGCACTGCTCTAGGCAGTGAGATCTTAGATAACAAGCTCATGAGAGAAAGGGCGCGTGTATGACTGCAAAGTATATTTTGAAAGTCTAATGCTATGTTGGCAATTCAGAATTTTAAGCAGCTCAATCTATATTTTAGATTTATTTAATGCTTCATATGCATTTCCAATAAAGTAAAGGATTAGAAAAAAGGTTAACAATAGCATAGCTGCACTAGTTCTGACAGTTCTCAGAAACTTGCAGCTCTACTTGTTCAAATACATTCAGCAAGCAACAGTGAAGATAATTAGATTAAGTTGTCAAGCCAATTCAAAGATGATGGACTCACAGAAATCTAAAAACAACAGAAATCCAAAGGGATAGTTTATTATCATTATTACAAAAAGGCAGTGTACATTGCATTCAATACAAATGCAGGAAGTACTAACAAGGGAAAGCCAAGGGTTCAGAAATGTGGTGAAGTGGAGATGTTTATCTTAAACCTAGCTGTGCCTCTTGCAGATGAAACTGTTACTGCGAAGTAAGTACTGCTCTTCTGCTGGAAAGCAGAAATACAAAGCCCACAGCTCCAGAAGCGCATGTTAAAGAGATTTTTCTACAGAAACTCTTTTACCATGCTGAAATGTTGAAGATGAAATAACACAAAACCAAACACTTAATTTTTGTCATACGTGTTCATGAAGTCATACTTCAGAGATCCAGCCGCAAGCAGAAGAGACCCCCTACTATTTATTTTTTAATTTATATTTCTGATATTCAAGTTTCTAGTACTCACTAGATGAGTGAGACGTTTATTAAATTTCTAGTGTTATTTTTCAGTATTATTTTCAGTATTATTAATTTTCTAAGACTATTCTAAATTAAATTAAACCATAAAAAGTAGAGATTATGCCATTTTTATCCTCCCCCAAATACATACCCTGAAAATTACAGATAATGCCAGCCACCTAATCATCCCAATCCCTGGATCAATCTTGAACTTCCTCCGAAACAAGTAAGCAAAATAGCTTTTAAAATGATTTCTTTTTAACATCACACATCTTTATAGCGTAGTCAGGAGGAGAGAGCAACATTAACATGCAGATGTTGCTCATTGCAATGCGAAACAAACAACTACAGCAGTAGATACTGGGAATAATTGAGTGTCCCAGGGAATTCTTCCTCCAGCGAGTTATCTTCCTATCACGGTTCATCTGTATTTTTATTTCTTACTATAAAGATATGTGTACAGTACAGTGCCTTGCAATTACCCCCCTTATATTTACAAACTTCTACATCTCTCATCTTTATCAGGAGAAAGAATAAACCTATGCTACCTTTCATGAGACCGGGATGTTTCAGGTTTGGACTTACCCACTGCTTACCAAAGTAGGAATAGAGCTGAAGCTCCTGCAGGTCTTAGGCTTCTGCTTAATAATGTTTTACCTTCTCATATCAACGTTATTTCAGGGCCTTTGTTTTCTTTTTTTTTTTTCCCCCCCCTCCCCCACTTTTGCTCAATGATTTTGCACACAGCCAGGTGACTGCAGAAATCAAAAGTGCAAAGGCCAGTTAGCGGTTCGACCACTAGACCTGGCTCATAGCAAAGTTTTATTTGCCCCCAGGAATGCTAATTGCTTAAGCAAACTAAACAAATTTGATGCATTTCTGTGTACAAGGATTGGAGTGCAGAGATCTAAGTCACGTCTTGGCAAGGTTTAATGGTTCACAGAGCAGGACACGGCCACAGCCAGCCGAGCCTTCCCCCACCCTGCACTCCACCCTACCCTGCTCTGCCGGGAATAAATTGGACATCTCCAAAAACAAACAGTCCGGATGTCAGCGACACACAAGTCCTTCAAAACAAAGGTCTGTTGCTAAAGCCGAATTATTGCAGTTTATTATTCAAAAGCCATATCATAAATCTTCATCTGGCATAAAGCGCTGTGTTGTTATTTTGTTTTATTAGCAGGCTTCTCAACCCAGTTCCAGCTTTCTTTGATAGTTATAACGGGTGAGCCCGTCTGATATTAGTTTCTACAGGACTGCACAGACACAGATAAATTGAGCAACAATCTGTTTGCCTAGAGAGAACACTATTTTTTCCCCCTACAGATTGAAGTTACTTTCTTGTCACCTGGTTTCGATAAGCTGCTAAAGTTTGGCCTGCTCCAATTTGAACAGCTGCTCCTTGAAGATGAAGGGATGATGCCAGAAGTACTTAATAACTCTCTTAAATGGAAACACTGTTGAATCATTCATTTTCCTTGCAACAGATTGCGCAAAGACTTCTCGGTGCTCAAGTCCACCCAACCTTTTAACTAGAAATAGTTATTCTGGTTGAGATTTTTTCCTGTCCTGGCACTAGTTTCTCTTAGAAGCGTCCACCTGGCCTGCAGCCAAAGCTGTAAAAGGCATCTATTAAAACCAAATTTTGAGAGATGGGGGAAGGGGAGGTAGGGGCAGAAATCCAAGACAAAAAGCTGCACAGATTTCAGTTGTTACCTACAATGCACCACGATCTTTTCCTCTCCCTAGTTCAGAAACATCAGTTGTTCTCCCGTTGTTGTTTCCACTCCAGCATTTGACTTGAGCACTCTCTCAACACCAAAAAAATTGGCAGGAGAGAAGACAGCAGAAAACAAACAAACAGCCATTGACAACAGGGAAGAAAAAAAAAAAAAAAAAAAAAAAGGACAATGAAAGGAAAAGCACAACTAAACAAGGCAGATTCAAAGCAAGGTTTTCTACTAGCTTAATTAATTTTCAGTTAGAAATGGCAGTTTCCACCTTGAATGCAAAACAATTTGCCTGTCTAAGCCTTCCTCAGTTCTGCCTCTACAAGCTTCAGGTCAACAACTTGCAAGCAGTATCATTCAAGTTGTGCATTAAGCAAGGAGACAAAAGGACAGCCTCTCTTCACTGAGATGCCTGCAGTCCAAACTTTTCCCACATAACCCCTTTGCACTGCTGTACTGTGCTCCCAACGTCCTTTAAAGAGAATGCTAGCCAACATGGCTACTTGGCTAGCCAACATGGGTATGAGGAGTGTCCCTGCCCTCTGACTCTTCCCTCTGTCCCCAATCCAGTTTTTCAGTTCCACTCCGCCCATCTCAGCCCAGCCAGTTCTTCAGTCCAACACAAGACTGTGAAGTAGGTTTGCTGGTACAAAGAATGAATTCCCTGTGGCATACACCACCTAGGGGCAGGGGGACCCCCAGAAATCTCTAGGCAGTATGTTCAGAGAGAAGTCGGCTTCATGAGTGTCCTCACAGGGGAACACTTCACAGCAAGGGAGGTGATGGTGTCAAGTGATTAATGGGGTTTTACTCTGTAGGTCTGACAAATTTATAGAGGGTGGAGGGAAAGACAAGAAGATGAACAGAAAAAAAAACACTTGAAATACAAAGAAACCATCTCTGGCTAAGAGCTGCCATTAAGTTGGAGACTGCTGGAACTGCAGAGACCAATTGCAAGACATTCCACCCACATTCTTGCTCTGCTCTTGCATCCTTTCCTTGGACATTTGCTACGCCATTATCAGCTGCAGGACACTAAACGGATCATTGATCCGAACTCTGTCAGGTCCCCCAAGAAATCTCCCACTGCTGGGGTTTCCAGAACCAGAGTCCCCCCCAGGCTCTGCTTCTGAGCCAGAGGCATCCTTGGAGCTGGCTGTCAGACCCACTTTGCCCAGGGACTTGCCTGCTGCTGCAGACCCCTCTGGCTGGTCACCTCCACAGAACAGTGGTTTCCCTGGTGGGGCTGCTGCCCGGACGCCTTTCTGAGCTGCCTGCTTGCCTGCCCTTCCTGTCACTGCTCCAACAAACACAGCTTTTCCTAGGCTTGTTACTGCTCTAGTCGCTTAGATGTTTCTTAGGGATTAACAAAATAAAGAAAAAGGTGAATTAACGCAAAATGGTATGGGAATTTTACAGAGTACTTGAATTCAAGACAACAACAGCAACAAGACTCAAAAGCAAAAACAGTATGACAGTCACACTTATGCCTATCAAGAAAAAATGTTCATTAAAACAAACAAACAAAAAAATTTCCTGGGAAAAGGGATAAACTTAAAACCCTACCAGCTCAAGGTGACATAAATTAATGAGAAGTAATTCACTAGTAGTTTCCCCACATTCGCTTTTTTTTTTTTTTTTTTTTTTTTAAGTGAAGTTCTTCCCGTACTTGCTACTCCAATACTGGCACAAAGAAAGTTTAAGCTGAATTTCATCCAATCTCAAAAAACAAACGCTAACTGTAGTTTAAAATAGTTGGGATTGTTCACTCCTCCTTGGCTCTACTGCCAATTCAAATAGTGAAAAAATGATGAAAACAGAGAGGCTGCCAAAGTGAGCACCTCACAAATGTCAAAGCCTCAACACAATACAGAAATATTAAGTCCGCTTTAGAACAGAGCAATCTGCAAACACCCAGCATGTTTCAGATTCATGTGCCTACACATATAACATGTGTGTACCTTAATAATATTCTTAAACATGAACAGTCCTGTATATATTTACAAAAATGTCCAGTTGCTAACTGGATTTGAAGCACGAAAGATGCTTAGTATTGCATTCAAATGCAATTTAATTTTTATATATGTATGTACACATATGTACAGACACGTACACAAGTTTGTGTACATACTCTTCATTTATCCAAAGTAACCAGAAAAGATCAGCTTAAGGTGTTCTGGTTCTCAAACAGAAGTATTTAAGCCATAAACTAAAAGTCTCAGTAATTCCATGGGGAAACATTTTACTGAGCCCGTAGCAAACATTTCTGATTAAAACACCTGCATTTATAATGAGAGCTTTTTATAAAGTTGAAAAATATTTGTATTTTGAGTACAGTTTCACCACAAAAATCCTCTTTTCTGAGAGCCTACCAACTACTACAAAGCCATACAGAGTATAAGATGATACAGTACATTTCATCTTACTTGCTTTGTGAAGCAAATCTACAAGAATCACCAACTCTTCAAAATCTTTGGGAGATGATGTATTTTAGGCTACCATCAGTTGCCTAGCAAAACGGATTGCTGTCAACATTGTACGCCTTCTTGTCTATTATTTTCTATCATTATCAACATCTCTTTTGGATTCTCCATCTCTTTTGGACCGGCTATCAGCAGCCACCGATATGATGTATTATAACTTTCACGATCACTTGCTCTGAACAAGAATGACAATGTACTGCTTAAAATGCTCTCAGCAGCCTGCATTCACATCTGAACATATTTGCATTCTTACCATCGAGCCGTACAAGCCAACAAAAACCACCGCACAATTCAGGTCTAAGAATAAAAACTAGCATGGATTTGCTGAGAGCTTTGAAAACAATATTGTCAGGCTGGCTTGTAGCTCTGCAGCTCAATGCTGCAGCTCCCACCTTTCCCTCGCGAACAACCTGAACCAGTGCTCCAGTGCCAGCAGCAGCCAACCTGCTCCTGCTGCACGAGGCCAGGTCCTGCACACATGACACTCAACCCACTCACTCAGCACAGGACCATGCTGCACTGTTTAACTGGATTCAATCCATTGTGCAACCTGTTTGTCTCCAGCGCAAATCAATAATCCCTCAAACTTTCCTGAATAACAACCCAAATCAGAACAAAGTGTGTCCACGTGCATCTAACACCAGCAATATGCACAGACCCACTTGGGATGCTTCTGCTGGTGCTTCTATTCTGCTGCTTCTGATGACATTTCTCTTCCCTGAAAATGTTTTTCTATCTAAGAGCACAATCTCCAATATTAGATATCAAGCAATACATTTTCTTGATGTTGCAAGGCCTACATATTGCAGATTTTCCTTGCCAGAAGTTTGTAAGAGTTCTTTTCAGTAGGTTTGGTGTTGTTTGTTTTTTTGTTTTTGTTCTGCCATCTGGCTGTTGCTGAATAATTTTCCTCCTGAACTTGCTAAGTGGCAGGAATCTGGTTTGGGATCTGCTTTGTAGATACAGAATCACAGCAGCTTTCAGGTACCGAATGGCCTGACACAGCCTCAACAAGGGGGAGTACAGAGCAAGCTTTACACAGAAAACAGTAAGATCTTCCAACAGAAGAATCTACGTACAAGGCGACAGTTTACGCAGTTCACAAAGAAATTTTGGATTGAGTCACTGTAACACCAGCTTGAAATGAGGTTTTCCACAGGGCAGGCGTCTTTTTAATAAAGCAATGGTAAACGAACAGAATCCCTTTCGTATTTTGAAGTGTCTGTTTTATCGTAAACATTCCGTGCGTAAAACCTACCAACTTCAGCTATTACATGACCGCAGACAGACATACAGATACTGCAGATTCATAAAAACGTCATCTAATCATTTCCTCTGCCGTTCGAACGGTTCAGATTTCCCATGCCACAACCTCAACTCAGTACCAGGAACTCAGGGCTGCTGCTTTGGTTTGTGAAGGTCAGGTGAGAAAACTGCCCTAAGCTACGGCTGTCTTCTGTCCATCGGGGGGTGGCTGCTCAGAGAAGATGGTGACTGGTGCGTAGCAAACCTGGCTCTGCAATTCAGAAGGCTGGGAGACAGTTATGAGTAAACCCTAGTGGCAATAAAACTGTTAGCATGAGGATGTACTTAAACATCAGAGATGGTACTCTGCTTTTATAAATAAGAAAGATCAAGTGAGATATGAAAATAGTCGGTACTTCAATGCATTTATAGAAGCCTTTCATGAATGTCAGGCAAGCTGACAGAAATTAGAAAATACCTTCAGCCAAGGAAAACTGTGCCTTCATTCACTGGAGCTATAGTAACCATCTGCTTTTTGTTGCCTCTGTACTTATACAATAGTATTCAGAGCTACGACGTTCAGAGAAAGTGAACACGGGGCGGAGGGGAGGATTATTTACAGCAGTTCCACAGCTCCTTTTAGTTCGATGTTCTATTTAAATATTCTGGCTGCCTCAACAGCCTAGTAAAACTGGCTTTTGTGGGCAGCGCACAAAAAGCAAACAGGAGAAAAATTCGGCATTTTTCCCCCCTCAGCCAGAACACACTGAAAAGAATGCTGTGTTTAAGCGAAGGCAGAGAGTAAGCTAATTATCAAGTACACAGCTGCTCATACCTGGCATAAAGCAAAGGGAAAAAAATACTATGAGTCATCAAATGCAGATCCTAAATCTGGAAAACCCTTACAAAAATAAGCTTCTACAAATAAGGGACTCGCTGTAGCGAAAAATGCAGATTAAAAAAATCATTATTTCAAAGTGAGAAACTGTTAACAGTTCAAAAGAGGTTTCGTTTTGTTTTATTGTTTGTTTTTTCTTTTTTTTTTCCCCTTTGGCAAGACAACTGCTAAAGGTGTCATTCAGCTTAAACAACAACTCTTGTGGTTTGCTGTAGCAGAGCAGGAAAGCAAAGAGATGTTCTGCAGGGTGCTTTTTGCACACTGAATGCTGAAGGGGGGTGGAGGGGAATCGTCCCTAACCAAATGAAGATGGTATTTATTCATCCCCATTATCACCAGCAGTTCTTACCACGCACCTCTGCTGACATACATTGCACTCCAGGTACTCGAGCAAGAATTCAGGAGCTACTTAAGACTGAATCTCCATTCCTCACAATACACAACACCACGAATGACCCAACAGCTTTCCTGGTAGAGTCACTTTTAGGTCCCACTTTAAGCAGGAAGAACAGCCCTCATTTCCCAGCTTTGTGGACACGCAGGCATACAAATGTACAACTGCTTATGCTGTGGCAGGACAGCACATCTATTTTGCAAAGTCCCTACCTTGTATAACTTCTCATCCATTTTAGGAAAGAGCAAGCGAGACTTATAAATAGATTCAAAACAAGAGAATTTGTAGCAAAGAGAGCCACATTTTTCTCATTTCATTTGGGAGTGCATTGCCTGAAATATTTGTTTTTCCACCCTCGTTGACTTTATAGTAACCTTTACTTCTGTTAGGAGTCACTTCTCGTAACACTGATTGCATTAGTTATACTATGGTGGCCTTAAAGTTGAAGACACCTGAACCAACCCTGGTTTTAAGTTTTCAGCTCTGATTTTTGTTATGCTTTTTGTTTGTTTTTATAGTTTTCTTAAGAGGTAACTAAATTCTAACACACCTACATTCACACAACCAAATACCCACTTAAATACAAGAGCTACTGCTGCCAGTATCTTACTGAGCAATCCAAAACTGAGTTTTCTTCAGATCTCCTAATAGAGTTTTTTTATCCAAATCTCAAACTTCAAAATTAAAATTATATCTGAGGAGAAATACAAAAACTTGATCCCATGCAGCAGTTTCATTATAAATTGCAAAGTATCACCAAAATGCATTAGAAATGCCAGTGGAAAGCCACTGCAGATCTCTAGACTCCCTTAAAACTATTTCAAGCACGATCTAGTCTATTCTCCCACAGCTCTCTCCTCTTTGTAACAGTTGCTAGAATTTGCTTCAGGTTTATTTTAAAAAGAAGTCCTTACATTTAACACAGTTCACATTGCAAAATACTCCTTGTTTAATATTCTCCCATTGCTAACCGCTTACCCAGTAACAAAGCCAGTTCAATTATTTTAAAAGCATTGGGATCTATGCATAGGGAGCATGCTCAGAAAAACAAGCAATGAGAGAAGCAGCCTGATGGGCTCAAAAAACTTAGCATGCAAGGAAAAAAGGCCATGCTTTGTAGGAAGGTTGTCAAGTTTCCATCTTCCTCTCAGACTGGCCTTGTGTTTCCAAATCTTGTACTTCCAACCAAAATTCATTCAGCTCAAGGGAGTTTCTTTTTTGATACTTTCTTCCCTTGATATCTGGAGAAATTATTGGCAAGAAACAAGTTCCTTCTTTCCTTACTGTCAATCCTGCAAGCATCCCACTACAACAGAATTCCCAGAACACACAGCAAGAGACTGATACCCACAGAAGGGGGAAAAAAAAAGTGAAACACATACTCCATTAGCAAGCACTGCTAGAGACACCATCAGATTAATAGAACTAATTATATATCTCAATAAGTACAATTCTTATTTCATCTCTGGTGCATTTTGCAATGTTTTCTTAGTATGTTGATCAAATTTGCCAGAATCTCATTAGTTACTTAAATAATGACATAGATGCTTAATTTGTTAAAAAGAAACAGACTGGATTAAGGTTTGCTTTGACTCATTTGTTAAGCATTAAGTAATTAGATTTTTCTTGTTACACAAGGGATAAACAGGTTGCTCATTTATGATCTAAAACCCAAATTTCTCCCCCTGCTTTTACCCACCAAAATGTTTACTCTGAAGGGGCACTAAGAGGTGGCAGCGTTTTCCAGAACATTTACTCGTTTGCTTCAATGCTTTGCAGCAGCAGGGCTAGGAACAACTTCTCAGCTATTGACTAAATAGTACCAAGTCTGCACCAGCCCACACCAGTCCCTTCCTACACTGCCCCCATAGGCCTCACTGGTGTAAAGTTGGGGTCATCATCAGCACAGACCTGAAAAGGAATTGAGGCCTCCACTGCCCCCAAGAATTTTCCAAGTGTAGATCACAGAAAAACAAAGGACAAGGGTAAAACCTGATATATTCCTAGTGAATTACACAACAGACCTAAATTTTACTGGCAAAAGGACGGCAAGAACATCACACCCAGTAGGTTCTCACTAATCACAAAAATCTAAGACACTCTTGACCTGTTTCATGTCACTGCAGTTTTTGCAGGGTATTGTCTTTAGACTTATATAGTCTAATGAATACATTTCAATAATTAAGCTTGCAGTGTCAGGTTGGGAGTTTTGAACATGCAACATCCCAGGTATTTAGAATGCCACTCAGCACACATCTTATGACTTTTGAGCCAAAGCTTTAAAATTTCAGTAGGCTCAGAAGATGGCTCACTGCATATTAAGCAAATTTTCAAAGGTACTAAGATACTTCAAGGTGTAGGCAGGCCTCTCAAGATGTCCCAGACATCTGACTTCAACTGAAGCTAAGATAACCATAGAACAATGCCCCAAAATTATTGCTGTGCCAACAAAGGTATCCAAATGATTTTTTCCTCTTTTTTCCCCTTCCTAAAGATCCTAGAAGACCTCTGTTACATTAGGTCTAGCAAATAGCAGTAAGTAACTTGGGCTGTCTACAACCCTACAAAAAAATTCTGGCAAAGTCATGAGGATGTATGTCAAGTCACATAAACCAAAATAAATGGAGTATTTTCATTTTAAATAGGTAAATAAAATAAACCAAAATAACATTTTGTCATTCTCTTTAAATGAAAATAAAGTCTGCACGCAGTCAGCTCAAAAATTCCATACTGTAACCTAGCTGTTGTGATTAACAAAACACTATTTTTAAAATGTCAATTTTTCCTTTCTGTCCTTCCTTAGTATGTACTGCTGCAAAAATAAAGATACATCTCTCCACACCCAAACCCCAAAACTGAGTTCTTAGAAACAGCTGGGAAAAAGATAGATACAGACTATAGGATGAACTAATGAATGGTGACAAAGCCTGAAGCTCAGAACATACAAATCACGCTGTATAATCAGAAGCAGCCAATCCTATAAGGAAATACCCCCCAGATCATTCACAAGATACAGCATCTAGAGATACCCCACGTGCCGTATGTTTGTAGTGTTTTATACCAAAAAGAGAAACACGGGAAAAATAGAGTCTACAAGCCCCTCATTCACAGGGTAGGATTCGACAAAGTTTTTATCAAGTTTAAGCTTGGAAGGGCTTCCACACTCACTGCTTTACACTTCCTGAGAATGTTTACTCAAGTCGGTGTTTTCCATCACTGCTGTGACTCCTGTCCCTCGAAGCATGCCAATAGCCAACACACTGAAGCGTCAGTACAAAACCAGAAAGAAAACAGACAAAGCTTACGAAAAACACAGCTCATTTAGAAATCAGAAGACACCTGTATAAATATCTTTTTAATTTAAGTGAAGAATAATCTCCCAAAAATATAAATTGAACTGAAACAGCCTACATAAAAGCAAGGAAGTTCACATACGCTTATACTGCATAATAAAACAGATCAGTTTGTTATCTACAGTGATTTTCCCTAAGACAACATTCACCAAAAGACAAATATTTAATATTACTCAAAAGCAACAGTCACTGTTTAAAGCTGTTCTGCAAGACCAACAACTCTGCTAACCAGCCAGTGTTTATAACAAAAACGTGCTTTTTATATCAGACAGTTTGTGCTAACTCTGCAACATTTACAGTTCAGTACACTCTGTACTGCTGGTACTTGCCAGAAACTCAGTACTCCAAAAGCATTTTCTTATTTGTTAACTATTTCTTTCAAAATAAGGGAACTGATTGTAGTATTTCGAAATACTCTTTGCAAATATTTAACAAGAAATAATTTGGCTTAACAAAAATAGACAGAAGGTCTAATATAAATATAACAATAGTAAAAGAATTTGAACTATGTAAGTCATACAATCTGATGTTCTCGTTTAAATCCAAAACAACATGGAGCTGACCACTGCCGTATTATTTATGAGGCTAAATTTGAGAGAAATCCAGCTGTCAGTAGAAAAGGCTTCTTGTCTTCTCCCAACTCCCAATGCCTACGTAACATCCAAAAGCTCCTTTACAATTTGATTTAGTAGTGGTGCACTTTTTTTTTTTTTTTTAATAGTTCATGAATATTCAGGACATGTTGAAGTATTTTGTAACTTTAAAGGAGAAGGACACTCAATCCCAGATTTTGTTTGCTTTGTAAGGGCCAGGAACACAGGCACTCCCTCACACAAGCACGATACCAAGGTTTGGAACAGAAAAGCATGTAGAGCATCATGAAGGAAACACATCCATGGTAACAATCTACAAACCTTCATTGGCTACATTATCTCTTTGTAACTAGAAACCATGCCTGACACATAAGGACTTTCAACCTTTGTGTGTAATTTCCAGGCATTTTGCAGCCTCACCCAGATGACCACCATAAGCCAGCACTGCAGCAGACCAGCAGAATAACACAAAATATCAACTCAATGCACCCTGGGTTCCTCAGGTTGTTCACACACATGCAGACATTCCTTACTCGCACACCAAGGTGTGGGTCTCCTACACACTCAAACAACTCAGACACAAATGCACGCCATCACTACAATCGGGTTCTCTTCAGGTAAACTGTCACCAGGACCTAACACCACCCATGCAATGCACTCGCTTGTAGGCAAAAAAAGCCAACGACCACAGTAGCATTTAGGTATAAATACTGATTAACCTTGATCGCCTATTATCTTATCACTCTGCCAGTTCTGGGACAAGCAAAATCAATTCCTTCTGGTGGCAATGAAGCCAGGATCTCTGCTCCACATACGTATTGAAATACACCCGAGCTGCTAATGCGGGCAGCAAAAAGGACACTTCGTAATTTGAACTGATTTAAAACCATGCATGGTGAGGTCTTCTGGTGCAGCTGAAATAAAACTCCAGATTTCAAAGTGTGGACTACAGGACCTTCAAAACAGATTGCTTTGATCTATTGAACTGCTTTTATTTCACTGAAATAGTAACACAGATACCACTTCTGAGAAACTTAACATACTTCCAAGAAATCAAACCGTGTAACTTCTGCTGAAGATGACAGTGTCCTAGCACTTCTTTTGCATCTCATCCTTGGACGCTGCACAGGGCAGTCCAATTCTGTTTGAAGCTTTCATTAAATAAACTATCCTTACATAAACACAGCTACATTTTCACAGTACATCCATTTTCAAGAACTCCCTTTGTACAACGGGCAGCTGCAACACTGAACAGAAGCTACAATCCAAGTTATGGTAAATGGTATGAAGTTTTGTGAGTCCACAGTTTCTGTATATTTTTATTGGGTTGCAAAATTTATTATTTCTGGCATGTGATAGGGATTTACAACTGGTAATGCATGACAGATTACAGTGACAGAATAATACAATACTAAGTATTTTGCTATGTATTGACAACCACCATGGCAAATAAATCTTCTGCAGTCCATTCTGTTCTAATATATTTATACAAAGTATCTCAACTGCTTTGATTTTCTTCAAGCTCCATGTATTCAATGGCTTTTTAAAAGTCACAGTTCATGGGATTTTGGCGTTGTGGTTGGTTTATTTTTTTTTTAATTTATACTCTCATCCCAGATGTGCCATCAAATGCACACAGCAGGCTGTCTTCCTCAGGCATCACTTCGCAGAGGTCTTTGTGACATTATCCAACGTTTTTATCATGTGAGATTCAGCATGAAGACTTCGTTGGGAGCAAGGAGTGCAACTGGCTATCTGCTGCTTTTAAAACAATCCCACAACACCTCTGCCTTTCCCAGTTTGCCCCTGCTACCAGAACACAGTAAGACAAGGCAAAGTGATAAGCAAGCACACCTTAACATTCATTAATCATTTACATTGCCTTCTTGCTTATCATAGCATGTAAAAGCAGCCGTGGACCAGAACTCCCTCCTCCTCCTCAGCCCACATCCTGGATACACATCCTGGATAACCTCACAAATTAAAATGCTGAGGAAACTTAAGATTATGCTGGTGGGAGGCAGGGGGGGAATTGACAAACAAAAGCAGATACCTTGGCTAGGCTAAAGTACCCTAGTGTGCCTGGTTACTGTCAGCACAGCAGCTACGAGTCCCAAAGCAGGGGTAACCACTAGCATCTCCTGCTCTTACAGTACTCAACTGAAAGGTTTGCAAACCACTGTAAAGGACCAGCTGAGAGTTAGTATAAAGACACAAAAGATCCAATATCCAGGTAGAAATGAACATGGGCTACATTAATAAAGGTGTCTCTTAAAAAAGTGTACAAATAACAAGGATAAGTGTGTTTTGTATACAGTGATTCATTATTCATCTCCATGGCTATTCATTACGTGGCTACCTGTGATGAAATAAAGACAACTCTACAAAATTCAGAAACTGTGCTGTTGAGTATAAAATACAAATTTCGGAAAAGAAACACCATATCTGCTGACAACAAAACTTGGAGCCACAAGACTGAAACCATAGAGCTTCACGTACAGACTAGCACTAATTGCAATTAATAGAGGCTTGTTCTAGCATGAAATGAGACAGCACAACAGCAAACAATCTTGTTATATGCAGATCACTTCAAAATGGATTAACAGAGAGGACTACAGCACAGTTACTGTTAGTTATCATTTTGAATGCATTAAAACCCCAACCAACATTTGTAACGTTTATAACAGGAAGCAACAAGTAAACACAGCCACTTCGGGTAAGTGATTATACAAATTCACGAGGTAAAACTTAAATCAAATTAATAGCAAAGATAAAATTGAATGTAGACAAGCCATACAGAAAGTATATAAACAGAAGTGGACTGATTGCATCACATACCAAACACACAATTACTTCAATGCAAATGTTCCCCTTTTCATTCATGACAAGTTCTAATGTATGACTAGCACTTACACCTGGGAATCAGATGGATATCAAGCTAACAAAGCACTAATCAAAGTATTAACAGCCGTGGGACAGCAGCAGAGATTCTCAAAAGTAGTAGGAAAAATGTGTATTTAAACTACTACTTACATAGCAAAAGTGTAAGGTGTCAATACCAAATACCATTGCTATGGCTATGAATGAAGAGTTATTCCACTGCTTGGGACAACAGCTGAATAGCCACTTCGGCCACTGCACTAGGTTACATATCCATTATTTCTGTTTTTAAATACTGGAGATTGTTATTTCAAAAGTTCTGTACTGAAGGCTGAGCTCTGCTTTCCCCCAGCCATGTTCCCAAGGGGAGACTCTCAGCCCATTAGTTACATAAACTACTTCTACAGGCTTACCCACCTCAGTAGGTCATCTAAATATATGCACCAAGATTTAAAAACTGTAGTGCAATCAAAGCACTTTCTCTAGAACAGAAGAGCTGACAATTTATAGGCTATTCAGTTTTGCATGCTTTTATCAAGCTAGTTAGTTGAAAGAAAATGCACACATAATTACTTAATCCCATTAAAACAAAGACAAATGACAGCACAAAACCACACAGCTCAGCAGTTTGAGCAGCGAAAGATTCTGAGCTAACATAATAATGAATCATGCAGCCTTATCAGCGTGCAGCTCCTTCCACATTCCTCTGTTATTTCAGCTAAATCAGCATCATGTTTCTTGTATATGCCATTCAGCTATATGAAATAGTATCTTTAATAATGAATAGCTACCATAGATTTTCCAATCTATGACTAATCCAAGGTCTCTGCTTTTTCAGTAGTGATCACACATCAGTTAAACCGAGCAATTAAACTCAGATAAAATGCTAAAAAGTCATTTGCTCCTTCTGACATTTGGGGAGGGCAGTGGAACATAACCAGGAGGCCTCCCCCCATACCCTTCTCTTCAAAGTAAGTTCAAGAACTTATTTTTAGCTTCTATTCAGTACATTATGTTAACAGGTAAAGAATAAACCATACCCACTTACTGAAGAGGGAAAGAAAAAGTAAACGTTTCCTACATATTATGCAACGTAAGATTGCCGGTAAGCTTACTCTAAAGAATAAGTAAATGCAAAATACTTGTAAGAATACATTTTGTATTGTACATACTGCATTTTGTATAATGTAAGAATGTATTTTGTAAATACAAAGTACTTGTAGGAACCTAAACCCGAGAGCTAAACATGTAGATTCCCAACTCAAAAAATATTTCCCCTGAAATGTTTTTATTTTTTTTTAAAAGGTGTAATACAAATTACTCAGATATACATACATACATATATATATATATATATATATATATTTTACAATTTTTTGGTTAGATAATTAACTTCTGAACTTAAAGGCTCAAATTACTTTTGTGTTGCTAAAGCACAGGCTCAGCCATACTAAAAGCTGAGTGTCTCCCTGTGGCACAAAGTTTAATCCTAAAATCTGGGATGGACACTCAAGTAAACAATAAGGACTACTTGAGCAGAACGTTTGCTCGCCAGCTATACGCAATTTCATGGGCTTACTGAGAAACTCTTAAGACAAGACCAGGCAGAACTCCAGAAAGGGAGGAGTTAAGAGTCCGAGTACTACAGCACACTTCTTTTGAAACTAAGCACAGCCTCACAGGCGAAACATTTTTCTTCCCACTTTCCACGCCTTAACTGCAGTTTCCAGCAAGAAGTAATAAAAAATTATGCTTAGTACAGTCTGGTTTAGTTTAAGAAGTGGGGGGACGGAGGGGCATCGTTCAGTCTTTCCAAATGGACTAAGAGCTCAGCGAGAGCTTTACAGACAGCTGGGTCCGTGGGCATCCATCTGAGGCTGCCCATTTCCAGGGATCGCCTCTCCCAAGAAGCGAATGTCTCCAGAGAGCGCTCTGGAACACGTCGCTGCTCCTTCCTCTCAGCATTACCTCATCTGTTCATTAGCTCCTGAACAAACTGTTTCCCAAAGAATGGGAAAGAAAACAGACAACTGCAAACTCCTCCATTTGGACTGCAAACTCTTCTGAGTATAAAGTGCAGCTCAATTTCTGGGCACAGTCCAAGACAAGATGGATCAGAGACTTGGAGCTGGGAGCACCAGCAAGCAAGCAGACGAGGAAACAAGGATGTAGACAATACTGCAGCAAGGTTTCAAAGTATTTTTAGAGTGTCCTATTAAATAACCCAGCATTTCACTTACCCAAAACCTTTTTTTATATTGCTGAATTACAAAGAAGTCATACCTCCAATACACAGCTCCTGCACACACAACCTAACACTGCGTTACTGCGATCTCCAGGAAGAAATGCAGTTCTTATGGTGACACTCACTGCAATACACAGCACAAAGGTCGAGCTGCACAAACATTCAGAGATCACTAAGAAAAGCAGCATATGAAAGTCTCCACAGCACTGCAGTTTGGTTTGCAGCATTGCTAGTTCTTCATGGGCACTACACAACATTAAGCAACCTGGAAAACCATGAAGTATCTTTAGGAGAATTAATCTCATGCCACTTATATGAAGCATATACATTTGGAATGAAAACCACAATAATTATTACATTTTTGTTTGTTTGTTTTTTTAAATTCACTAGCAATGACAAAGATGGATGTTAGACCAGAGCAGAGCAGCAGCAGACGTACGTTCAGAAATCTGATGAAGATCGTCCACGGCTGTAGGACTTGAGCAACAAAGCTAGATTAAGATTGTTTCCATCTCAATAAGAACTCTAGTTGGATATTTCATATTCTTCAAAATAATCATCTGAAGATAATGATCTATCTAATAATACTCTCAAATACTACTGTGTTTGAATTGACCTGTTGAACTTAAAATTGAATGACACTTCCTTTTCCCTGAAGACAGAAGCGTAGCAGCCTCTCAAGTTCTCTATTTATTCTAAAGTGATTTTTTGGTATGAAAAGGAGGTAACCGTCCACATTAGCAGTTTGAGAGTAGTAGCATATTCACCAGTTACTTTAACAAACAAGGAATGAAGGGGAACCTTTATATTACAGGTGTTGAATACTTGCACCTCTTTTGCATCAACAAAAAAAATCTTATTTTCCTAATTGCTCTCATTATGTTACAATAATGAACGTCTTACTTTGCTTTTTAAAGAAAATCAGAGTTGTACTAGCAATTAAGGGCTGTTATGGAGAGCAACAGAATCCTTAACTTAGTTTGAAGGAGCCATTAGCCCTGCCTATATGCAAAATGAAACGCTAGCAAAAAAAATTACATCCAGCACTGAGTCATGAAAATGCAATCTTTCAATAAGCCAACTGCACGATGCTAAAAGTCAAAGTAAACACATAAAACTTTTGTCAGACAAATTCCTCTTGATTCCCAGGCACATTTGGGAATACCACTGGAAAAAGCAGGATTTTCAGTTAAGCTTTTCATTATTCTACCCCAACCCAACATAGTCCAGCTCTGTATCCACTACTTCACCAGAGCAGAAGTTCAATCAAACACAAAAGCCGTACTTGCTTTATAACCACACCGTTTATTACCATGATATTATCAAAAATAGCATCATACTCACATGGGAGAGAAGAAAAAAATGACAGAGGGGGATGCACACTTCCCCCTCATTTACCTTATGGAACAGATTCCACTGAATCTTATTAACATATGTTACAAAATATTGCACAGAATAAATCTTACTGAGCTTCGAAGAGACCAAGAGATTCAACTTCCATTCCACAATTGGCCAACCAACTCCCAGAACCATAAACACATTAAGACTATAAGCTCTCCCGTTCCCCCTGTAGTCACAGTAATAATCTTCATACTTACCATTTGTTTAGAAATCATTATGGAATATATATAAATGGCTTGAAGAATTTCAAGTGAAAAAAAATACAATGCTATAATTGGAACTTCCTCATAGCTGTTAAAAATGTTATTTACATTTCAGAGGAGAGAAAACAACTACTATGTCATCAAACAAGTCAAATTATTAAAAAAGGTTTTTGGGGGAAAAAAGACATTTATTTCCAAATAAATGAACAAAAAGCGAACATTTCTGTACAGTTACAGAAAATGATTCAACAGCAACGTATGTCACAAATACATGTAAAGGACAAAAATGTTCCTTTGGTAATTCCCCATCTGCAATCCACTTCTTGTCACAAAGTTTTCTGACAAACAAAAAGTAATCGTGCTTTTGGAAAAAAAAAAAAAAAAAAAAAAGAAAAAAAAACCGACTCTTTTTAAGGTGCATTCCAGCCCATCACACAATCATTAAGATCTCAGTAAAAGATTTCTTATTAAGAAATAATAGAAATTAGCCTCCATAGTTGCGGTAAGAAGGGGGTAAGTAAGAGAGAGAAAAGTGAAAACTCCCTCAGATGGAAAGGTCTGCTATACTTTACTTTTCCTGTTATGCTACCTACAATGGGAAAGCCGAACTGCCTTCGGTAAGCTGCTGCCAAATGCACCACTTTGCCAGCACATTACAGCGCGATGCACTTCCTAAAGAAGCAACTCAACAGGGAACATGGCCACTGGTAGCTCTGCAGTGCAACCTCAAATTCTCACAACTTGAATTAAGCTGCCTGACACCAGCAAAGGAGTTCAGACCTGTCAACAATTATTCCCCTCTCTCCAGAAGAGGATCCTCTTACCCTGCACGGATTGATGTCCTCTTGAGCATTACCCATGTGCTGTCACAAATGCCCCAAACCCTTGGGGTGACAGGGAAATAATTAGGTGAGACTTGCCCAGACAACTCCAGCAGGCAGACATCAGCTCGTGCTGCGTGCCAAAGAGGAAAACCCCAAACCTGGTGCCAGCCTGCCCTGGGAAATTTCTCCATAAGAACCATGTAATATAGGTCCATTTTGAAAAGCAACCCGAAGCATCAAGTTTCAAGTTTTATGAGGCTGCTTTTGATTGCTTGTTTTTAAAAACAGGGCATGAGTGAGTACACTGAGAGCTATACTATTCTCACTGTGACGAGGCCAGCAGTACTCAGGATGCTCTCTGCACTCCACGTGGAGTCAGGGTCCACAGAACCCTGGACAAGGAAGGCCCACCACCACTCCTCAACCTTGTCACAGAGCACATATTCAGGAGATCCCAAAAAACTGTGTGTTGACCAGTCTCAGACTTGTAAAACATACAATTTTGCCTACCACGTTCACTGGCAGGATATTCCAGAACTCTGCAACTCTGACATGAGACCATTTGTTAGCACAGACATTCTCTTCTGTTTCTAGAAGAATTCTGGCCAAATGCAGACACTTTCCCAAATTTCTTTTCCATGCGTAAATGTGTACATGCAATAATAGTCACCCCTCACCTTATCTCAGCTCCTTCATAAGACAACAAATCTTTCTGGATTCTGCATCATGGAAGTTTCCACATCTGTGATGGCAGCTACCAGGACCGTATGCAATAATCTAGGTGCATTTTTACTAATCTCTGGTCCCGAACACAAAAGCATCTAAGTCAACCTGAAACACCTTTTTAATTCACAAGATTACATCAGCCTTTTTCCACAAAGGCATTGCCCCAGCATTCCTGTCAGGGCAATTACCACCACCAACTTTTAATTCCTTCCCAGCGCCCTGCCTTTGAGGAGCACTTTCAACTGTATGAATGCATTACTTCTATTTTATCTCTGGAAATAAAAATGCAGCGTGGTCAAATTAAGGTGCAATTGTGGCCACGTTACCATGTTACTCTGCAACATTACAGGCTATTCTGTTTTACTGTCACAGCAATCTTGATTCTTTTTGTAGAATTTATGGAAAATTTGCCTAATGAAACCCTCCATCTTACTTGGTAAAACTCCTCAAAAACTACCTTTTGGGATCACTAAACCTGTTTCTATTCCATTCACTACAGAATTCAATTCCATAAAGAAAAACCCTAATGGTATCCTCCCATTTTTGTCTTATTGAGATGATAAATCTCCTCCCATTCAGGCAGTTCCTTCCCTTAGTTACACCTTGCAACCAGTCTGAGATGCACAACGGGGCAACTGGGAAAGGGATCCTCTCCCATTCAGTGATTAGCTGGCGCTGGAGCGAGCCAAGAGGAATCCAATCATCCCACCAGCTCTTGGCAGAGCTGTTATTGCTCGCTATGAGCTGTTACACACATGTGCACCAGCACCACTGTGCAAGGATCAGTGAGGATTTACCTCTACACTCCACTGCCCAGCCCTCCCATCTCCAAGACCTTACTGTAAAACTCAAGGCTGGGAATCACAGATTGAACAGCCCCAATCAGTACTTCACTACTTCATTGCTTCCTTTCCCTCTTATTCTGTATTTCTAATATTCAAATGCACAAGTTCCCAGACCTTCCACTGAACCCTCCTCATTGTGGAAGGGAAATTTATTCTTTTAAATATAAAGTTGCAGTGCACTTGCCACATTGTTTAGAACACATTGTTTAGAGCACTAAGAATGCAAGCATATCCCAGTAGTGTGCCTTTCCTCTATTGTATGCTTTTCCTTCAAATTATTTAAGTGGTAAGTACTGAAAGCCAATTTAGCATTGTTTTGCTGGAAGTTCCAATTACCATTATAGGAATGACTGCAACACACAGGTTTTTGGTTTGTTTTTAAACAGGAAGCTTCAGCTTCACTAACAGCAGAACTCCACCTATTTGTCTTCCCACTGAAACCCACAATTCTCATGGGCAAGAAACAAAGGTAAGAATTCAGCTTTGTCCTTAAGCTACTGTATGTACTAAAACTCAACTGTTTTGTGCTTGCTCCTCCCCCTAATTCCATGCAAGAATATTTTTTATTTGTGTATTTATGGCATGCTGGTTTGGAAATGATGTATTATAACCATACCATGCCCTGTAGTTTCAAATAAACCTCAGGAAACAGACTTCACGTTCAAAAACCTTCATTCTCGTTGTACCACATTGCTTCTCAGATTTCAGGGCTGCTCACTGACATGCTGAACTATATATCAAATCTTTTACTTTCAAATTGCTATATGTACACGTTTAGGCATCCAATGGACTTTAAGACAGATTACCGTCAAATCCATGGATAAGTAAGTGCACGTGTATAATTAAGTCCATTCAAAATGACTTGCCAGCTTGAGGATAAAAATTGTGTATCGAGATTTATAACCTTTAATAGGAGTGTTAAAATAAAGCAAGTAACTTTTATGTAATGGAAAACATACCTCCTTAAAGAGAAAGCAGGGGTTAACTTCAGAAGAGTCGTGGTTCTATGTTGTGTCTTTGCAACACAGCGGCATGTATATATATCACTAAAAGTTCATTAACTGTTCCATGTATTGCTTTGCAATAATGCAAGTGTATGTTTATATGGTTGTTTTCAAAAAAAGCATTTTTTTTTTTTTTTAAGGATGATATTTTCCAGTAAAGTTTACCCTGCGTTCTTAGGACTACCCAGTACATGAAAATACAAACATCAGTAATGAGCTCTATTAATGCAGATTTCACTTCAAGCTAACTTAGATTTACTTCACACAGTTAAGTGAGTTCATTTCACTGAAAAAAAAAAAAAAAAAAGATTCCCTGAAGCAAAAACCATCAACTACTGTGGATGATATTGCCCAACACATTGCTGAAAAATAAATTCGTCTGATTGGATTTTTCTATTTTCCCCCCTCGAGCAGCACTTTTAAAAATACAATCTTTTAATGATTGTTTAATTTTCATATAACTAGAATATAAATCCTTTACATACTGCTTTGCTGCAGCTGCAGCATAATGTCTCATTTTTCATGGAAAAAAACTAATTACGTGGTTCACTGAGTTGCCTGTGGTAACACATCAATTTTATTTACATTCAAAAGTTGGACTTCAGTTTGGTCTCAACACTCTTTTTAATTCCAAGCACATTTTATACAAAAGTTCGCTCCAATTCCCTAGTAATACCTCACTCCAGCTTTTATTTGAAAGAAGTTCTGAGCTATTATGATCTTGGCTTTGAATTTCCAACACTTTTGGACACTACCAAGTTTGTAGCACCAATTCTGTTCTGCCCCTAGACATACACTATTTCCTACGGAGCCTAGACTCAGTGAAAAAGTCCTGCAAAAGAATCAATGAATGATCACCATGGAATGCAGCTAGTATGGTTTCACAATAAATGCCAATTCTTTATTTCCCCAGGAAAAAAAGTTACTTAATAGCAGTTATTTAATAACTGACAATAATTAAAGATTAGTTATTCAGAATTTCAACTATTTCAACTGAATTGAGATTATATTTTGAAAGCAGGAGAAGTAAGTAAAGAAAAAAGTTATTAAGTCCAGTAGAGAATTTATTGGTTTTACCTTCCACCATATTTCCTTTATACTTTTTTTTTTTTTTTTTTTTTTTTTTTGCTGTTAGCAGTAAAATCACCAAATTCCCAAGTATGAAAATATTTAAAAAGCTAATTCTCAGGACAGAGGGAAAATAGGAAGTGTTCAGCTCTTTTATACAGCCCTTAGGTCAATTTCATTTTTCTCATTACAGTTTAGGCCAAGGTATTGCAGACTGTAAAAAGGGGAAAAAGGTGGAACATTAAAATGGTATGCTGCTGACTAGAATCGATAATGAATTCATGACTGCCATATGTATTCATTTGATGCTACTTTAAGCACTGAGATTCACTGTTAATGTTCAGAGGAAAACCACAGAAGAAAAGAACTAAAGAAAAATAAAGCGTGATTTGATGTCTAGATGGAAGAGTCAGATCTGATTCCTTCACACAACTCATACGCTGGCTGTCTATAATCATAAACCAATTTTCAAGCAGAAATAAGGAAGAAGCTGGGGTGGAGGAAAGAATATTTGTTTAAAAAAATAAAACAGACTAAAATGAAGACATTTTGTCCAGACACAATAAGGCTCTTGTCAACTTCTTCTCTATAAAAGGAGTTGACACTTTCCCATGAAGCAATTCCTTAATCCCAAATGATGGCATAATAACCTCATTTCAAATGCCTCCTTAAAAGAAAAAGTTTATTTTGTCTATGCTAAACTTCAACTGGCAATCACTGGACACCAATTAACAGTGTCAAATATAAGGGTCACAGAACAATTCTGCAAGCTGAGAAAGTTTGAATTCACTCCTAAATCCTATCTTCTTCTCTGAAAGATTTTTTTTAAAGTTTAACTTTGTTTTCCTGTCTCTGGAAATAATCTATGCTAGGCAATTAAGAAAATGCAAATAGCTTACTGTATTGAAAGTAACGAGCCCAGAAACTTTTCAGTAACTTAATATTCCAACAAAGTCTTGTGTCATATGAACCTACTTGTTAATTCCACTCTCAGCTCAAGAGCTGGCAATTAACCATTCTCAGATTTAACTTCAAATTATTAATAAGTGGTACTCAGCTGCTTGATATTAGAAGCTGCCTTTCAAATAAAAAGCCTTCAAAAATACTTCCATGCCAGATTCCTTCTATTCCTTGTTGGTAAGCTGCCTTTCCATGTAGTAGCTGCTCTCCTTCCAAATAATACTGTGCCTGACAACAGTCATGAATTGTGTGTGGTTTAGAGTACGCAAAACAACACACTGTAATACATGTTCCGTGCTGGTATGTTCTTCAGCTGAGCCCACCAAAGCAGGGAACAAGGAGATAACCTCTTGGTCATTTCAAAGAAGCATCAAAGCCAGCCATGATGCAGCTTCAGCAGACGACACTCCCTTCTTTCCCACCTTCAGTTATTTATAAGCTTGCAACACAGTGGAATATTTAAGAGCATTTTCATTAAAAGCAGTATTATTAATCTGTATACCCATTTCGCAGGAAGTGGTGCTTATTCCCCATTTTATGCATTACTTCACACATTCAGACAGACAGGAATATCTTATTCAATATTTAGCACTACACAGCAGCTAAGAATATATTTCATTATATCCCTGAAAGTCTTCCCCATTCCTTAAAACTACAGTAAGTCACAGTACCTTGAAAGAACCCTAAGTAGGGTTCTAAGTAAATCCAATTGAGATGGAAAGTAAATGAGACTTCTCACTGCTTCTACATCTTTTTTACATTAACAGGAACAAAGAAGTTAATAAATTACATGTTTTCCTTTTAATTCCTACTAAACACTGAAAACCGGAATGTACTCAAATCCTCTGAATTAGGTAGATTTTAAACCTGTACATCTTCACCAATAAAATTAACTTCAAAAACTCTAAGTTAACAAGCCAACATCAAGAATCCTATCCAGCTGCAGTAAAAACACCTGAACTGAGCTCTGACAAGTTATTCCTCTCCAGAGCCACAGGTGGAAACATACAGCTTACATCTACCCATCAGCAGCCTGAACACAGAAATAGCTGAAATTAAGTCTGGACCCCAGCTGTATGGTCTAATATGGACACCTTAAGAAGTCCTTCCCACAGCTAACGATTTTTCTCTCCACATTTATCAGCACATGGGATTACAACTGTGTCAGTCCAGCACAGCAACAGTTCAGGAACAGGAAAAGGCTGAAACACCACATTTTTCCTGTCACAGATCAGATTTTGACTAAGTTTTCAAACTTAGCAAGCTGTGAATATTCTTAAAAAAAAAAAAAAAAAAAAAAAAAAAAAAAAAAAAAAAAAATTACTCCTTCCTGAAAGATTTACCCAACTTACACCAAGTAATCTTCTTCGTAAAAGTTTCCATCAAAATATTGCCATGTATCTATCCTATTACAAAGGTTAGTGGTATCTTTTGGGGGGAATTACCTCCACCCATTAACACATCAAGTGCAAAATATAGAATACATTTGAAAAAAAGGGACTGACAAAAAAAAATTCAACCCAGAGAAGACTAGTATGTCATATACACTGCCTTCACTTCAAAAGCTCTTCTCCTTGCAAGAGAACAGTGGCATGGAAAGCAACATCCATCTCATCTAAGGGAAAGATGTCTCTAAATCTGAAATGAGAGCAGGTCAACAACTATTGCAACACTTCCAAGATGACTAACGTCCCAAGAGTAGCAAAATGCTAAGACTCCATTTATTCTCTCTTAACAGGCTTGGGATTGTTGAGCATCTATTTTGGAGCCATATGAAGAAGCCACTAACACAATGTGGTGTTTTCACCCCCTGGTGGGTACCGGGGGTTTCCTCACAGATGCCCCAAGTTCCTCCTATTGGTTTGTCAGCATGGGTAGCTCCACAGAGGAGCATGGCATGGCAATCCCAAATACCTACCAGGATCAAACAGTGATTTTAGGCAAACAAGCTATTAGTCTGGAAGTTCTTTAAATGAAACCGCATCCTCTCAAACACCTCGAATCTTAGTTATTTGTTTTCACGGGTGCTGCCTAACCATTTGGGAGACCTCCACAGCCCCTCCCTAGGGTCATGCTTACAAGTCCACAAAACTCCTTTCTCATTAGAGAGGCACGTCTTAATCTCTGCATTATTTCTGACCATTCAGGCATTGTCTGCCACAGATGCAACCTACAAAACAGAATATATCCATAAACTCAATATGCAGATTACAAATTTATCAACTAAACTGTCAGACAAAAAGGGTGTTTAAAACGTCAGATGCAAGTACTCTTAGCAAAAAGAAAGCAAGCAACTAACAAAGAAACAATTACCACCTGCTTACAATCTAAGTGGAATGCACAGGGTACAAGAAAAAAACAACAAAAAATAAAAACAGGAGTCAAGTATAAATTCTCTACAGTGCTCCAGATGGCATTTGGTCACCAAATGCAAATGAGAGCACTGCAACTTGCAAATCTACAACTTTGCTGTCAAAAAACGTGCCAACAGTAAGATACTACCTCTCTCCATTTATTTCTCATGTAGAATTTACAAAAAATATTTTAGTGGGAAACAGCACAGCAGCTGTAACACTTGTCAAACCTCTTCAGGCAGTAATACCATTAAACAGCATTTCTCCTTGGGAAAACACTGCTTTCACAAATCAGAACATTTCCAACTTCTTCAAACTTGTAAAATCACTCTGTTTTTTCCTCCACTTGGAGACCCCATACCAATTATCTTCTTTCACTCGGGACAGACTAGAGATCTTCCATCTTCTTTCTACCAATTTAGAATTCAATCAAAATAAACAAAACTGAACAGCTGAGGCTGGCAGGAAAAAGAAGTGTAGGAGTATGTGCAAGACACACCCATGAGCACTATCTACTTCACAGCTGCCTAGCTAATCTAGCTGCTTAACTCATCCAGAGCTGTTCTACAAATAATTGTTTTTACTTAATCTTCCATGACAGTCTTTAATTATCTACACAGTTTTGGAAAGCTGCTGCATAAACAATTGTTGGTAGTCGTGTCTGTTTGTAACTTCTAAAGTTGTCTTCGCTACGACTATTTGGAATTCTTGCTATATTAAAGACAGACTGCTGCTTCCAAAATTATCTTGAATGTTAGATAAGGCAATCCACATGCAGACGCAGAACTAAGAGGTGTTTCTGAAAGAGAAGTCTCAGTATAGACTTCTCATTTGTTAAGCCTAAGTACTGAATGTAATGTATCATTATTTAAGCGTGGGGCTGCTTTCTTCAGATAAATCAGTAATTCCAATCTCTACTTGAATAAACAGAAGTATTAAAGTTGGCACTATATTTTTATTACTCTAATTTCACTTTCAAAACACAAGTCCTAAGCAGAAAACAAGAAATTCAGAACTGCGAACAACTTCATACTCCGGAAGAATTTGTGATCTTATGAACAACTGTTACGTCCTAGAGCTCACTTGTAATAAAGGCAGGACTGGTAAAGCAGCAAGTTGCAGATAGAGTACAATCTTCCACTTGGAATTCAGTTTCAGATTTCTGGGACCTGTGCTCTTAAACGCACACGTGCAATCACAAAAGTAAAGCCCTGCTCACTGAACTAGCAAGTTACTGACCACAGTGACAATCCAACCCGTATGAATGAGATTTTAAGCTACTATAGTTTATTTTATGGCTAAGCTATACTAAAAAAACATAATATTCTAGTACGGCTCAGCTGATAGGCAAGTCTATTGGTATACTCACTAACTTACTTTCCTTTTGTATGCCAAAATGCAAAAATCTTTTATATTTTCGAGAGCTGAGGAAACTAAACTGTATTTTCAAAATGAGGAAACTAATTTTAACTTTCTAGTATTTCAGTACTGTGATCTACTTATAAAATAATAACCAAAATAGCCTCGTGTATTATGCCTTGCTTTTGCAGGAAATATTCAACACTGTCCTTTGTCATATTTCAAGGAATCAATGTACATAAATGCCTCATTTTGCCAATCAGATGTTCAATATTTCATCAATAGGGATGTTTGAATTGTAAAAAAAACTGCTGAAACAGAACAGCTCTATCAGCAGCAATTTTATTTCAATTATAATGTATTTCATTCCCCTGAATGAATCACGCTTAGTCCTCCTTTCTCTAACTCCAAACTCGACTTCACATCTCTTCACCTCCCTCTACACAGTCCTTCCTCCAGACAATACTTTATCATTGAGCGATCTTTACTTCAATGTTCTTTCAAATCGAAGCCGTGCTGTTGTGCAAGGGCAGACATACCTTTTCCAGCACAGCTGGCTTTAGTGTTTGTGAAATACACCAAGCTCAGACTATTTTTCATTCATGTGGTACTGCTACAGTTGACACTTCACAAAGCAGTGCTCTGGCAGCCAATTTTCAGCTTTAATTCCACTTAAAAGTTTTGGTATCGAAGGCTCCAGCCTTCAAAACATTTTGGACCAGGCAGAAATGAGTCAAAGCGATGCCACTCACCACTTGGTATACTCTGTCCCGTGCTATGCTCAAGCAGGTTCAGCTACTCAAACATTTAAATGCTTCACCATACTGTTATTACTGGGTGCAGCATTATATTATTCTAACCAAAATCTTAGTTCCAAATAAGCTGTATCAATTCACAACAGAAATAGAAGCCACAGCCTCCAACTCCCCTTTAATAAAAAGACACTTCAGTCCCATATAGTATATTTGAAATATTAAGTAAACTAGATTTCCCAAAGAGAAAAACATATATTATTAAAGCTTTGCTGGGCGCATAGAAATATTACCCATGCCTTCATTCAAAACAGGTGCCTCATAAAAAATTCACAGCAGTGGAATGGCTTAGTGCAGCACTTCGGAGCCATCTCTTTAATTATACATGAACACGCAGCTACCTGCATGAAATATGCCTAAAGATACATGGAAAGTGTTTCATATCTGATTTCACAGGCTATCTTACCAAACAAACAATCCAGTATTTGTGAAATATGAAGTCTGTAACCATCTGAATATAGGTGGTTAGAGCAGGATTAATGAGGAAGAAAATGAACATACTATCAAGCAGAACCGAAACAGCATGAGGCAGAGGTGGGCAGATAACAGGCAACTAAAGCACACTTGACAAATATGATATGGTATATGCTGGAACTGACAAATCTTTATCACCAAGCAGCCAGAAGGTATGACAGGCTACAAGGATGAAAAGTTTGTTGCAAAACCCAAGGAACTGATCCTTGACCTTATAATATTATTATTATTATTCCAGGACTGGTAAACTTTCACTGTTTTAATCTCAGATGAGGCTAAATGAAAGTACTTATGGGGTCTGGTTAATACCTTTTCAAAGTTACGAGTTTTCAGGCAAACTAGGTCGATTCACAGCAACAACATATAACTGAAAAGATGGACAGACGGATGGAATATGGATGTAGTCAAAACCAAAAAAGGTTTACATCAGGTGAAGTTAATTTTGTTCAGTCATTTTAAGGCTACATATTCTGGAAACAATGAGGACACTCAAGCACGAAACATACAGTCACGTAAACTTATTGCCACCTTTGTCCTACCTTCCTCTTTCTTTTATTACACTCACTTGTTGCAACTTGCCTCCATTTATGCTCAAACCCTGCAGCATGACCAACATTGCAAATTCTGACCTTGCAGAACCTCAGTGATTTACCTGTGGTGCCACGGAGTTCAGCTGACCCTGCAGGATAGGTATTTTGTTCCATCAACTATTACCTTATGCCAGAAATTTTTGTTGCAATTATTCTTTGAACTAGAATTTACTCTAATTTTACAGTGCATCAGATTTCAGGGGAATTTAGGAGAAGAATATCCAATGCCAGTACCTAAGTTCAAGTTCTGTTTTGCACTTTATCTGCAGATCACTTGCACTGGAAAAGTCAATTTTGTAAGTATTTTTTCCCTTTAGGTCTCAACATACAAGTTGGGACAAAATCGTATATGGTAGCTAGTTAAAGGCTTTAACAAGAGTTTGTTTTCCACTGAAAAAAAATATAAATAAATCAAGAACAAAGAAAGAACAACTTACTGTGCAGTTCCCGATGTATCACATCTACTAGGTTTGGTTCATCTCCCCACCAGAATATCCACAGTTCCTTACAATCCGGTTTGACGTCACGGCGCCACACACAAAGCAAGTTGGCCTGCAAGCAGCGGATGAAGCTGAGCAGAATTGGATCATCCTGTGCTGGGGCTGAAATGATAGGGCCACAGTCCCCATGACCTTCAAAATTGTACCTACGCCATTTGATGCCTGTGAGTTCAGCCTAAGGAAAGGAGAGAAAAAAAAAAAAAACATTAAATCATTTCATTTCAAAACATAGTTATACTACTGGTTTGTTTCATTTCTTTGTTGTTTATTCCTAGAATTAAGCTCTAAGCAGCCAAATTTAAGAACTCCTCCTGTTCCCATATTTTCCCCTTTCTCATCCAAGGAAAAAAAAAAACAAAACACAATTTTAGAAACAGTACTGAATAGAAAACTGGCTTACCCTTTCAGTTAGGTTTTACCACAACCATACTTATTTTCAGCATTCCTAACCCGACTGTTATTTTACTGTAAAACAGGTTTAAAAAAACAAAAAACAAGGAGGAGGAATAAGGCCTGTTCCCTCATGCTGGTTGGAGGTTAAGTGATTTTGGCATCAGCCTGAAAGCCAGAAACTTGAAGATCACAAATAGCAGGTGCTACAGGACATAACTGACTGATAGAAAATAGCATGAAACTAATTTCAGACTGTGATGTTTTATGTTTATCATGCACGCTTTTTATTTTTGTTTTTCTCATGTGAATGGGAGTGGAATAAGGATGGTTGCCATTTACTGTCTCTCGACCTCATAATATTGTGTTAGTTAACCAGAAAAAATAAAAAGAACAGGAAAATGGCCACCACACCTTCTGGGGAAGAGGTTCTTCTACAGAGGGTGAAAATCAGTAAGTCTGGAGGTATTCCACTGCCTAGCCAAGTGAAGAACCAACTACCAGAAAGGAAGAAACCGAAGTACTCCATGAAAGAACTGGCAGCTGGAGCCAGGTTGGGAGAGCCACAGTTCTTTTTCCCTTTACATTTTTAGCAGTGGAGACTCATAGCTATCAAATATTGCTTCCCTTGGTTTCTGACTGCCAAACTGCCACTTTTTTTTTTTTTTTTTTTTTTTTTTTTTTTTTTTTTTTTAATTTCTCTCACCCTGCCCATCACACCCCTCCTTTTCCTTCCCCAGCCCACTGGCCTGGCTCCCACCCTGCTTTTCCTGCACTCCCCATCCAGCCCCACACCGCTGCTGCTCCATCCTTGCTCTCCACCTCCCGCTGCCCCCAGAGCCTGCCCAGGACACAAGCAGGAGCACTCACTCATGTGAGGACCATTGCCAAAGACAGCAGCAGTATGTATGTGCTCTGTGTCCACAGTGGGCTTGTATTCTAGTTTCTAGCCCATGTTACCCTGTTCTCACTGCTGTTACTACCTTTACTGCTTCATTGAAAGCATTCACACCCTCCACTTTACTGCTCAGAAATAGCCAGTGCACTCAGCTTGCAAATGGTCCTACAGGAAAAGCCAGCTGGTCTGCAGGAGCAAGCTGCAAAAGCTCAAATATAGCAACTACCCCCTGACAGGAGGAGTCATTGCCAGGCAGAAGAGGAGAGGCGCAGCAGTGGAAACACTAGCTGCAGGAATGGAGCGTCCCCCAGCAAGCAGTAAGTTAGGCAAGGAATGCCTGCTATTTAGATGTAGCTTTTCTCTGGGCAGTACATATGGGGAATGTGAACAAGAAAGAGGGCCAAGTTTTAGTCCTAAAGAAAACAAGAGACTTGCAAGTCACATGTGCCTCCTCCGCACAAGGATGCTTTGCCTACTGGTCTACACCACACACCGTGCATCACATACACAAAGATCCTTGTTTTCAAGGCCACAAATTTACTTTATTATCCATTTTTAAAAGTCTTTTGCTGCAGTAACTGGAAGCAGGCTGTTACCTGTTAACGAGCTGGCTGCTAGTTGGCTGCTGAGGAGCTAAAGGTGACATTCGTCGTACTGACAACATAGGCAGAAAGTGCTGAAGCTCCTTTGGCCTTACAGATACATCCAGTAAAAGTTTCCATCATTGTCTGCAAGGTGCCTGGCACAGCAGGGGTCTCACCTGTGACCAAAGTTCCTGGGGCTACACCTCAGGGAAAGTTTTTTGCACACAGGAGCGCAGCAGTGGCCCTCACGGGGAATGGGACAGCCAACATCAAGTGAAATTGCCCATACTCTCTGCACATTCCTATGAAATTGGTAATCCTCACCCCCACACTGCTACCACCCTGTATTGGGGCAGCAGAACGCCAACTGGTGTGAAACTGCAGGAAGCAGCAGAGTCCCCACGCTGGGGATTTTCCCCAAGCAGCACTGCCACACTGGGCTCACAGAGATGCTGCCCCACTCAGAGAGGTACAGAGTGATGGAAAATCAAATTACAAGAGGGGCACAGCATGCACGGCACGTTCCTGGCACAAGAAAGGGCACAGGAGAGCAGGAAGAAGAGGCAAACGGGAAGGCCAAAAAACTATTTTTTCCACAGTGGGCTGCTGTGTAGTGCTGAAATACCTCACACATTACATAATACCCTAAAAGAAAGTACTTAGGCACGCTGCTCCAAAACATCTGCATCTGTTCTACACAGATCCCTACCTACAGCTTAGAAAAGCAACATGCAGGGCTCCTGAAACACAGCGGTGGCTACTGCCACAAGTCACAAAGCCTCAAAGATCAGTGCCAGCACAGGCAACCCAGGAAAAAAATTACTTCAGATGTTTATGTTGTAATCCTCTAGAAACATACAGTAGGTCACAAAGAACATGGAACAGGAGGATAACAAAAGAAAGAAGTTACTCAACAGCACCACACACTTGATCAGCACAGCAACAACCAGAGATCAGCTGTGTGGAACAGCAGACAAGGTCCTACACAGCTTTCTGGTAGCTCAGGGGTATCAACCTGTGACTCCCCATCCATGCCGTTGATGAAATACAGTTAAGAGCACAGATGCAGCTCTCATGGCTTCTAATTTAATTCTACACTAACACATTTCTGGAGCATTTAACTCTGTAGACTGAGGGATGACTTTGTGCTGGAGCTAACCAGGACCACTAGCAAGCACCCATGTAAAAAAAAAAAAAAAAAAAAAAAAAAAAACAAGACACGTAAGAAAAGGCAGGCAAGGACTGGGGGTTTGGAAGTTAGCAGCATCAAATATCATCTCAGACATGCCATTTCCTGGTCAAAGCAGCAGAGATGCTGCTCAGTGCATTTATTTGGATACATCTGTTTCTGCTTACATTTTTAATAGGTAAGCACCAATAGTAATCCCTTGAAGCTTCCCGATTTTGTCCCTGAGTTTAATTAAAACTGATTTCAGGAAAAGATCTGAATCCAGAAGACACATGAGGAGATTGCACCAGGCACACACATACAGCCTGTACCTCTACAGACAGCTTTCCATTTAATATTAACGCACTGTGTGGAGAATAACAGCACCCACACTGAGGCTTTTGAAATATTCAGTTATTTAAACAAAAATCACTAGTTTTAGAAGCCCTCACCCTGTAGCCGGGTTTCACAGACAAGACAGCCAATCTCCTGCAGTTCTAGTGACCCAATTAAAGAACTAAAAGGTGGCTGCATTCACACATACCTCAGCAGTGAGCACAGGCTGCGACCCAAATGGCAGCCTCTTCCTTATCGCCAGCCACACAGGTCCACCTCCAGCTCTGCACCAGATCCAGCGATCACACAATCGCTGGGTGAACGGAGTCAGCTCACCAACTGGAAGATGGAAACCAAGAAGAACAGCCCAGCAGCTCAACACACCAAAAGCTTGCCCTGCTCTCAGCAGCCACAGAAAGACTTGCTGCAGTACAACGGAGGACAGCAGAGCAGGTCCAGGAGCAGAGCTGCTGGTTTTAGAACAGCCTGAGCAGTCGCTGACATTGGCAGTCTTGGTTTCTGTTTGAGCACTAAACTGAACACGGTGCTTTCTGCTCACAACTGTTTAGAAATGAATGCAGAATATAGCAAAAAGTCTTGCCAGGTGATGCAATCTACTGTGTTTCTTGCATCTTTTTCCATATGCATAGTTTGGGCTTATTTTATCTGCTAAAGTGTTCTAAACACTAAAAATGATGAAAATGAAAGAGTTTACAAATACTTACGATTAACTAATATTGTTAGTAAGTCATGCATTATGCAAAGGGCTTTTTGCTTTGATTTATAAAGGAACATACTCTTTGGAGAACTGGGCTGTGAAAGGTTCAACTTCACAAACAAAAAAATCTGATTCAGTTAACTGTAGCTGGATACAGAATGAAATGATTCTAAGAAGCCTGCTCTGCATGCGCTGGGCCAAGACCGTAAGGAAACAAAGAAAACGGACCTCTAAGTCTAACAATAGTATCTGAAGTCTTTACTAACATTCAACTTCTGACAGAATTCCCAAGACACTGCAGGACTTGGTTCTGACACAACCAAGAGCAGCTATCAAGGTAGAAGAGTGCCAGCATTCAGACCCCAAATTCCATGGAAGCACCTGAACACACCCAAAACATACCCAAGAAATAGGTAGTGATGAACACAGCCGTGCCAGTGCTTTCATTCAGAAACACGGCCCGAGAAAGAAGACCACACACCATCCTTTGAAAATAGGTGAGAACACGGGTTCCTTCTTGACTGCCTTAACCACTGTGCTCTGCAGAGCAAAACAGCTCTCCCCTTAAAAAAAAATACACCTCAAAAAAAAAGAACCAGGAGTATTCAGTCCTCTGATATCCCCAATATATACCAGCAAGAAGAGGCAGAGAAAGCATATTAGCACTTTCTCTTGCAACCATTCGTCTGCTGCCCTAAATGCAGACACCACCATTGCACCCATCCACAACAGCTGGGGGCTGCAGCCATCTTCACTCCAGGAAGCACTCAGAACCATAAATTCCCAGTAGAGATAAAACCTAAGCTCTGATTCTTCCCTCCCCGGCTTAAATCCGAATAATTGACAGGCAGGAAGGCTCTTCTGCTGAGCTCATAGCACTCCGCTCAGATTGGCAGAGTTGAGGCTGCTAAAAATCACAATTCCCCAGTAACACCGCCCGACTTGATTCTGGCACGCCACCAGCAGTCCTGAAGATTTAATTAGTGCTGTGTAGCCACTGTGACTGTTCTCCTCTTCTGCAGCCCCTGCAGATGGAACACAAACAAAACAGATCTTCCACCTCCTCTTTTTTTTTTTTTTTCCTTCTCATCTCCATCAAACGCTTGTCGGACTACATAAACTGTATGGGAAATCCACAGACCAATTCAAAATTAACTTCTCTGAAGACTCTAGGAAGTCCACTCGTTTTATTACACAAAGCTCCCTTGGAGAGATTACACCAGGATACAGCAAGGACCAGGCAGAGCATCAAAATTGGAGTGCTCGCGTTCAGGCACACTAAGTGTAAAGCGGAGTTCCTTCTGTATTCCTGCACATTATGTAACTTTAGCCATCATTTTAACATACAGAAATAACAACCACACACAATTTTTCCTGCTTTATATAGGACAGAAGGGTAGGAAAAGCTATGGCCTCAGAGTGTGGCAGATCAGCACCCCAGCACCTCCAACACAGGAAGAACATGCAAACAGGAGGCAAAGATCAACAGAAAAAGCCTGGAGACTCTCATGAATGGACCACCTGGTATCACCCAGGCCCTCAGTTCCAGCCCTGACTTTCTCAAAGACTTCCAACGTGGCATTGTGCAGATCATTTCCGCTTTCTCAATTCTACCTGGAACAAGAAAAAAAATACTAATATATTTTCCAATTACCTGTCCAAAATATATGATTCAAAGTCAGGTCCACATAGAGTTTCAAGCTTTCTCTAACTCTCTCGAGAAGCAAGTAATGTTTAAAAAAAAAAAAGAAAAAAACACCATCATGTCAGTCAGGCACCTTCTACAAACAAGTTTCAGTTAACTGGAGGGAGCACAACAAAAGAAAAATATTTCCTGTGGATGAAGAAAACACATCAGCATTTGAAGACGGCACTCTGTATGTAGGTAAATTATCTCAGTTGGTGGGAAAACATTTGCTCCTGTTTAGGACAGCTCATACAGTCAGAACGGGTATAAAAAGCCCCCCAAAATCCAATGAGCCCCAGCTCTGAGCATGTGTCGTGTGCAGCACCGAGACGAAGAGGAGTGTGCATAGCAGCCCACCCAGGAAGAACACTGTGCCATGGTCCAGAGGACAAGCCACGATGTGGCACCATGAGAACAGGCTACATCACACGTCCCTCTTGCCAAGGTAAGGATCTTACGCTGCCCGGAGTACCGCCCATCTGTTTGCTGGCCTCTCAAGTTTGGTGCAATCTAAACCCTTGCTCTAGACTCAACTTTTGTTTGCTTCTGCATGGGAAACTGTAGTTGCTAAGTAGCTTTAGTCTACAATTTATGCTTCAAACTGGAACATAAAAAAATGTAAGTGCCATATATATATTTGCCAATTTTATTAGTCTCATCTCAGAGAGCTCCATTCAAGTAAGTAGCTATTCCGAAGCCACTAGAGACTTGTACTAAGGACTACTCACAGGAGTAAAAATCTGCATAAGAAAGCCCTTAGTTCATAGTCCAAGAATTTAAACTGTAGTTAAAGGTGCCATGGGAATTACACCACCATTTTAATTAAATGCTGTAAGATCTTGCAGACAGATTCAAGATTAGCACCATCTGTTTTGGTTACAGGGTTTCATTTCACTACATCATCCTCACACGGCAACAAAATACCACTTCACACTCTGCTCGAGCCACTCAAATACCAGACAAAATTTATGCCACCCCGACACACCTCGGTACGAAGGGAGGACAAAAGGATGGAGACAGAGGGATTGAGGAGCACTGCAGACGCGTGCCTCCAGCGGGGCAAACAGCACACGCCGACAGCAACTCTCGTCCCCCACTCCCACTGAAATAAAATATTTAGTAACATCTGCCGAAGTCCCTGTCAAGTGAATAGAAAGAACAAAGGCAAGAAAAATAATGTACACACACAGACATCCCCCAAGGAACTGAGGAGACGGCTTAGCTCAAAAGATGCTTTTTTGGGTCGTGCGAGTGGCTGCAGCCAGACTGAGGCAGCAGCAAGCAGCTGCAGGCAGACAATGTCTCCTACCTCTCACACTCCCAGCTCTGTAACTCTTCTGGTTTCAAAACAACAATAATAAAACAAATCCTCCCCAGTGCTGTGCAGTCTCCTGAAATCATGCCATTTAATGAAGTACATATCACTCCCCTCTTTACCCTCTCCATCGGAAAGAAGGGGAGTGGTTTGTGTTCCCTTCCCTCAGGGCTTACCCCTCCTGTCCCCAGGAAAGGCAGGAACCCCACAGCAACAAAGCAGCCTCGTCCCATGCCACACAAGCAGTGTTGAGCTCCAGAGGGCATTCCTGCAAAGAAACCAGCAGGCCGGTACCAGCTAGAGTGACTGTGCAAACAATCCTGCACCAGTCTTTTTCATACTTCGAATACAAGAATGAAAAAAAAACCAGCAAATTAAAAAAAATCTCGCATTGAAACGGCCTTCACACGGCCAACAGAAAGTCCATGTAATGCTGAACGCTTCAAAGAGCGGAGCCATCAGCTGGGCTGAGCACCATTCCTACGTATGCACCTGATCAGCAACAGAATGATGCCAGACTTCATTCCCTTCCTTCTCCACACACACTATCAAGTGGCTGGAAAACAAAGGAGAGCCACTAACAATCATTTGAAAAAAAGAATGAACAAGTTACCCCTTTTTTGTTCTTTTCTTCTCAAAAGCCAGCAAGCACCTGAGTACACCCCAGCACGCAGCATGCCCCAAACTGCTCTCTGCCGGATCCCTCTCCTCGCCCCACAGCACGCTGCCCTCTCCCCCTGGAGCAGATTATCTGAACGCTGCTACTTCGGAGCTGTTGGTGACAAGCAGCAGCATCAGGGTACTCGTAGGTCATCTTTTATCTTTGCAAGTCTTGGTGAAGGATTTAGCTGTAAGCAAAATCCTATTATCAGAAGTACTCCTGATGGAGTCCTGTGCCTGAGAACATTTCAGATACTGCATCGTGGTCCTGACGACCAGAAAACCAAGATATTTAGAACAAAGTCCACACATACCATTGGTAAGAGCCACAAACAGTGGGAGCTGCTATGCCTAAAAACTAACCAGTAGCGACAGAAAAATTTCTTCCCCTCCCCTCCTAGATGTCAGCGCAACGCCAAGGAGGGGTATGAGGGAGAAGAGGCAGCTAGGAAGGTTAGCAGATTGCTCAAAAAACAGAAGTCACCCCAGTCTCAATAGGAATTGGAGGTGGTTACCAGCTTTCCCAGTGGAGAATGTAAACGGGCTCCAGTTTAATGCTCGTTTCAGTAGTCCTGGCAGATGGAGAAGCTGCCAACAAAGAATTCTGAGTGGCAATCATAAAAGAAAGTAACCTGATACAAAGGCCCAAACTGCAGATATATACCCCAACAGTCACAGAACTTCAGGGTTAAATAGGAAAATGAGAAGTCTAAAATAAAACACAGCAGAAGAAAGAAGTGCACGATGACATAAAGAACAGCACCTCCCTAGAGTCCAGCATCTCAGACAGCTACAACCCAGAATTTCTTAAACATTCCATTAGAGAAGGAGAATCTGTGGAAATGAAAGACCTTAATAAATATTCTCAAACGTTTATTAGAAATCAGCATATACTTTATTAATAAAGAAGCCAAATAAGCACAGGCCATGAGGGAAAAGCACTCCTGCAGGTAAATAGCCACTTGACTTGAAAAGTCTTCCACTTTCACAGCAGAAAACACCTGGAATCAATGCATAGAAAAGTGTTTTTCAACATTTTCACAGATGATAAAATGAAGGGGGAGAGGAGGAAACCTGCTAAACAACAAAATCTGCTTACAAAATTAGAGTCGGAAGGATAAGAGCCCACCGAGAAGAGCTTAAAGATTACACACAGTGGAAGAAATCTACACTGAATTAACACACTGACTTAATATGGGTGGCATAAATCAGGAGTGGGGTTTACACAAGCAAGAAAAAAAAAAAGGAATTTTTGGAAGATGACCTTTAGGGTACATCAACATCTTTCTACTGCAGCAAATGGCTTTGCTCAACAGATCTCCAGCCCCTTAACTGCATGGTGCCAAACTGGTGCCTGGTGCTCCAGCTCTCTTCCTTCCACCATAAAGACTGCAATGAGGTTCACCAGAGATGTACAAGGATAATGTGATAAGCGTGGCCAGCAGCCAAAAGACTGAGATTTAGCCACTACTTGAAAAGATGCTTTCAAGTCAAAAATATTCGAGATACACAAGATAAGGAAAGTGAAATATGATAGCAACACCTCAGGTAGGCACGTGACCCAATCTCGCACAGGCATGCACTCGCACGCACCCCTGCTTACCGGTTTGAGTGCAAGAACCAGGACATTGTCATGTCAGAGCCACAGCATGAGAAAGGGAAATTGAAAAGCCAATTTCAACAACAAAACAGGTAGCAAATAGGTAGGAACCCAGGTTTCACTGGGTGCTAGCTACTAGGTGAGATCAATCTGCCTACATGGATAACATCCCTACCCCTTAAACCAAAACCAGACAAAAGCATTTAAAAACAAGACATGGTGGGTTTTGATTTTGCTTTGGGCATTTTTATGTGGAATAAGGGAAGGGGAATGAAGCTTACCCGTGTCAAAAGTGAGCAGGGAGAATAAACAAACATCTATCAATGTATGCTTTATAATGTCTGGAAGCACAACGTCTTCTCCAGGTCAACAGACAGAAGGAACTAAATGCTTTATTTACATTTTAACAGACCCTAGGTTTACGTGTTTACTAACCCGTAATCCAGCTCCTAGGATAGCTTGTAAAACTCTCCTTTTGTGGTTGATGCACTTAAAGAAGATTTGTGGTAAGGTCTCCCTAATACTCTGTTCGCTGAACCTCTGCAGGTCAGGCTATGCCACGATTTTACTGAGCAGGCCAAAAGATAGCACAGAGCTCCACAGCACTCCAGCCAGTTTCTTCACAAAAGGGAACCCATTATATTGTGCTTCCGAGCAGACAGCTGAGAACAGATAATAAAATGGGAACTACCACTGCACTCTGCAGCCACTTCAGATAGCACACAAAAGAAAGCAAACAAATGTGCAACGTACTAACCAAATAATCCTTTCCCTCGCTCTAGAGGGAGTAAAGGATTAGGTTTCCACATTCCCTTCAAAAGGCTATAATCAAACTAAGTAACTGCCCACTCTCCAAATTTTAAAATAAGTAAATCCCCTCTCACAGAAAAGAAGTTGTCCAGAAGAAGTTGAAAGAAGAAGACAGAAAGACATATCAACAGCAACAAGAGAAATTAATAGCAAATCTGCAAGTAAATGAAGGAATCTTCTCTCTTCCCCAACTTTAACTTTTTATTTTTAACTGAAGGAAGGAAATATCAAACATCAGAGTCATACAATGGACTATCAGATGTTTCCCAAACCAAGTAATCTGACATATGGGCAGTAAAAAGGAGGAGAAGGGGGGGAGAGGAAATAACAACCCAAGCAGAGTAAACTTTGGCCTACTGAGTTAAAGACTGCAGTTCCTTTTCTTCCCTTATTAAAAAAAAAAGGCATCTCAGAGCTGAGAACTCGAACATTTTTGAACACCACATCTAAGAGCAGCTGCTTCGTGACCACCACCAGCAGCTCACGTGGTTGCTTCGCGCTGCCTGCCCCAACCGGCCCTGGCCCAGCCTCCTCGCCGCAGGCTGGGACGGTCACGGCGGCACATCCGCAGCTGGGCAGCCTCCGTCCTCCAGCACCAACACCAACACCATCCACCCTCAGCGGGGACAGCACGGAATGCCTGAACTGGTAGGCAGTCTGCCAAAAGCCCTTAGCCTTATAAAAAAAAAAAAAAAAAAAAGGAGAAAAAAAAAGGCAAAGCCTACCCCTCTCAAGAATTCTTCCATATGAATCTTCCTTAATATAGAACGAAGTGCGTAAATCCACTACATGACTGGTCATGTAGATTCACTTTGCCAACTTTCTGACTGTCACTCCTGCAAATACAAGGATCCAGCACCTTTTACCAGCAGGAAATTCTGGAAATTCAGAGAACTCAACTTAAAATTGTATTAAAACACACAAACAGAATTAAATAATCAGAAACACCAGGCTTACAATGAAACCAGCAAATTCAGAACAAAGTCATTTAACCAATTAACCTACTCTGCCAGCAAATAAATTATTTTTTTTTTTTGTATAAAAGTGTTTGGCATGGTTACTGCAAGACATTCCTGGAATTGATTTCATAGCTTGCCTAGCCCCAGCTACAAATTCAGTAGCAGTGCGGACCATCTATGACTGTGAACTGAGACTTAGAAAAACCCAACCCTAAGCAAGTGCAGATGTACCAGATGAGATCTGAAAGCTTCCGAGTAAACTAGAGACTCCAAGGAGAAAAAAAATAAGGTTTAGTACTGTCACAATCCAACACATTTTGAAACTTGTATCTCATACCCGTTAGCTCTGAAAGCACCGTTACCAAAAAACAGAGGACTGCAAACACCTGGATCAGTAGTATAGGGGACTTTACCTCCAAGTTTTCTTCTCGATCCTCTGTCCTGACAAATTATTGTATTTTATGCACAAACAGAGAGCAATAAGAACAACAAGGCATTGCCTGCAGCATAACTCCTTTGCAACTGAAGGATGAATTAAGTAGAGTTTTACTGAACAAGCTTTAAGCGTCCTTCTCTGACACACGGTTGGGGTCACAAAGCCACTCAGACTTGGCTGCAACCCATGCTGCTGCCCAACACTGGCGGGGGGAGGAAGGAGTCAGGGGTACAGGGCAAGAGCTCAGAGGAAGAGGTTTTCACTATGTCAGTAGCCTGATCTGGGCTTAAACGCGAGCTCGTGAATCCTTTCACGGTCACTAAGGCATAGAAAAGAATGAAGGGGGAGGGAGAAAAATGAAAGGGTCGAGGGGAAGCACAACTTTTCCCTGTAATTAATATTATTTTCCTTTCATAGAAAGCTGAGAGCAGTACATTACACTGCAACTGTGGTTGGAGAGAGAAGAAAGTACCTAGAAGTGACACAGAAATAAAAGCATGTCATATCTTACACTTAAAAATTAATTTTAGGGGACCAGCCATTTTTCTCCATTTTCATAAGTTAATTATATTCGTTCCTCAGCATGGGGACAAGGCCTTTGTGTATGTTTGACCTCATCTGTGTTAATCACATAAACATAAATATTGCCTAGAGGCACATTACACAACAGCAACACACAAAATTTCCTGTTTCAAAGAAACAAAGGAGAGAATGCCACTAAAAGCTCAGGTTGTATTTCCATACGCGCCATTGCAATTCTGTTTTGGAAAGTTAATTAAGCCACAAATGAGTCAGTGAGAAATAACACTGTCTGAGGTAAGAAGCAAGTCAGGATTTATCAAAACTAATCAAAAATCCCCAAACAAGCCAACAAAAAGAGCACTTAGACCTCTTAGATTTGTCATCTACGAAAACACAGGCATCACCTTATGGTGTAACAAGCAGAGAAAGCTCCTAAACCAAAAGTTAAACGTACTACAAGGCAAAATGGTCTGTTTTCAGTCGTCATCACCATTTTAGAGCACAAAAACCCCAGACCACATAACCCACTGAAGCCCTGGCAGGAAGCGACGCACACGACCATCAGGAGCATTGCGTATGCACCTCACAGCGCCTGCAGAGGGAATCTAGCTCAGCACCGTGTTTGAGGGGTGCTGTGGGGTCTGGTAGAGGAATATGTCTTTATTAGCTGAGATCTCTTGGAAACTGCCAGCTGATGGCAGGAAATGCTGGGAGAGAGGAGCTTCAAATGCAAGCAGTAGCGAAACTTGGGCTGAGCAAGAAGGATGCCCCCCGCGTAAATACACGCTCTGTATAAACAAATCAAGAAGGACTGGGATGTGGGAAAACACTCGTGCACTTTAAAAACTGGCAGGATAACACTAAAACAAGCATGCTTCTAATCAGTGCAGTATTTTTTTCATATTATTTGTGTTACCATGGCACCACCAAGTCCCAAATCCCACTGTGCTGGACTCTGCGGGAAAACAGCAGCGCACGGCTCACGCAGAGAACACGAAGGGGGGAAGGAATACGGGGATCGAAAGAGTACAAAGCTGAGCTGGTCGGCCTCAGGACAAGAGCCAGGCAGGACAGACCTGCACCTAGCCAGAGCTACTCAGTTGCCTGCAGGCATCACACACACAAGATTAAGAAAGGGTTCAGGACAGCAATGCAGTTAAGCCCATGGACATCAACTGGTAACCTTCCTCAAACACCACGAGCTAGAAAAAAATAGGAAAACAATCAAAAGATGGTAGTTCACTTTTGATGACAACAGCACCTATGGGAGTTAGGATTCACTTGGTACAAACCAAAAAAAAAAAAAAAAAAAAAAAAATCAAAGGCAGAACAGGGCTGACACCTTTGGAAGAAGTACCAGTAATGCAGGAGATGCAAGAGCAAGGGAAGACAACGAGAGAAAGCAGGGGCACAACACGGTCCCAGCCACAGGATGGGACAGAAAACTGCAGTAGCGTTCTTGGTAAGAGCAGGGATGGTTTAGGCAAACAGACAAAAGGATGCTGCCACAGCAAAGGGGGTAGAAGTGAAGACGGGGCGGGGATTCCCTGCAGCAACCAAGGCAGAGCAGAGACAGAAGGTTGAGAGCTCTCAGCAGCAACCAGAAAGCTTTCCCCAACAAGCACAAGTGTTCGGCTGATTACAAAGTATGCCATGCCTGTAACATTGATACCTCCGGGCATTTGAAGAGCAGTCTATCTACACACACACACACCCTTCACCAAGGAATAGCATTTCTGAATAATTAGAGATACAAAGAAAAGGGAAGAACATCCATAAAAATTCCTTTTTCACCTAGTGACCAACCCGATCCAGTTAACAGCTAGCAGCTATCTCACAGAATTTTCTTCCCTGAAGTTTAAAGATTTCAGTTTCTATAGATTTCTTCAAGATAATTGTATTGCAAAGAAGGAAAATAATAGAAGAAAGGTCTACGTATAGGATTAAAGAGTTCCTTCTTTAATCTCTCTCACATGAGGAGGTGCTCTCAGAAGCAGAAGGGAAAGAAAAAAACCTTGGGATCAAAACGTTGTTGAGAACCGGGGTTCTGATGTCAATGCTGCACCAGTTATGTAGAAACATCCAGAAAGGTTTTTTCAGCTAGCGATAGAGCAAGTGAAAGTTGTGTTTCCTAAAAAAAAAAAAAAAAAAAAAAAAAAAAAAAATCCTAGATAAGCAGGTCAGCCGCATCACTGCAATGTATTTTCTGAGTTGTGCTAATGCTGACAGCAGCCCTCTCTGCGAAGGACTCATGCTGCTACAAGAAGCAGGATGCGGTCCTTGGGCAAGGTTTCCCAGCCCCGTGTGTGTGCTCAGAACCTCATCAAGAGGTCAAGAAATCCTCTCTCAAATATTTCCCACTGGCTAGCTCGGGACCCTTGGGCACGCCTTGTCCTGATCCACAAATATAACTCCTCCTGATTTTCCTTGTGTGTTATTCAGAAGAGGTCGGTTACCCAACACATCGACTCCATCCCCAAGGGGGGGGGCAGGCTAAAGGTAGCACCGCTCTGAAGGCCGCTCTGCCCCAACCTCTTTGGGAACCCACAGCTATTTTCTTTAAGTTCACACCTGGAGGGACGCCGTTAAACTCCTGAATACTCTCCAACAGGACAAAAAAGTCTACCCCTGGAGATTCTTCCAATTCCAAATAAATAATCTCCTGTGAGATTAAAGTGAGCAAGCTTTCTAGAGTAGCTTTCCTACTTCTATCCTGTTACCCAATAAAACTCAGAAGAAAAAGTAACTGAAGAATCCAATAGTGCTGGGAAGTTTCAGAAGTTAATTCCATTTCTTAAAAATATATACATAAAGTCACACCTCCATAGAATGTGAAACAAGCACAATACCTACCACGGAGAGAGGCAGCATCCTACCTGCCTTGCAGCCCCGCGTTTATAACCAAGAGCTAATACGGGTTCATTTCCTACTGCTTATGGATTTGGTTGGGCAACCAACCATTTACGATGAAGTCTTTTACTGATAGTTATGCACCACCACAGAGAACTTCTACAGCAATCTCTGCATTCCTGACCTTTGCTTTCAGATGCCACAAAAAACCTTTAAGCACGAATTTCAAACACCCTCTTGCATCCCCTTGGCCCCTTTCAGTTTCACTATGAAAACAGCCACAAGACCCACTGATCAAAGTCGGCTCCTGTCACTGCTGGTGAGCCGAACGCAGAACCCCCCCAGCGACCCTGTAAGTTCGGCTTAGAGAACCAAAAGGAGCAAAGACCAAATCCCTGCTCTCCATCCCTTTCTTCCAGCAGGTTTCTGTAAGAACGCATTCAAACAAGTGCTCCCGACCTCTTTGCTAGCAGATGCTATGAAGCATTACATAAATTCGTATCGCTTCCCAAGCACACCATCGTGTTCTCCAGGCTGAAGCCTCCCACGGCACCTAACCTTCCATCACACGAAAGCTGCTCCAGATTTTCGGTTACTCCTGACACCTTGCTGCCCACTTTCTCCAGCTGCAGCACACAAGTTATTGTGCAACCTCAGCCCCACTTCCCAGAGCGACTCGTGCCTGTTGATCACCACAGCAGCAAAGCCAGACAGGTGAGGAAACGTCTCGGTACCTCGTGCGAGCCTTCACCTTTGTGTGATTAACCCTTACGCACAGGAAGAACCAAATTAATTTCAGTAAGGCTACCTCTGTGATTCAGGATTATTCAGAGGAGGACGGTATTAAAACTCCAAGCCCAGCATGTTACCTCGCAGCATTTTGTCTGGAGGTAGTTAATAGCCAACTCTTCATTAGGATTTAAATAAGAAAGTGTTAAGGGCCGGTTTATTAAGTAATGTTTTGACAAACAAACAGTCTTTTTTCCAAAACAGCAGCAGACATTTTGACTGCTGCCGAAACAGTTTGGATAAATATCATTTCTTCTCCTGCTGGGCTAGAAGTGCAGCCGCTGGTGTGTTTTAATGAGCCCATCTCTCCACGGAGCGCAGACAAGTTCTCATCCAAGGTGCACTCCGATGACAAATATCCAAAGCGGCCCTTGCATCATTTTGCTCAAAGACGCTTGACGTTTACAGCAGAAGCCCAGAAGTCTTTGTGCACGCTGCCCTGCCCGGCAGAGCACACACACACCACCCCGTTTTCTCGAAGGGCGCTGGATTCCTGCCTCAGCACAGAACAATGCACGGCGCAGGCTGCAGCCCTGCGCATCACCGCGTCCAGGGGGACACCTCACGACACGCAGCTGCGCAAGCCCGAAAGCTCTTTCAGTGGCTGGATGCTCAGAGCTGGGTTTGTCAGACTCACGTCAGGCTACGCCTTCCCCTCACGTGAAATATTGTAAGCTACAAACCTGCACACGTTCTGGACATCACCGATAAAGCAGAATCCGTTACTAGAAAGCTTTAGGTTATGTTTTTCATACAAACATAAAATACTTTCAGAAATTATTTCCCCTGAAGAGACTCAAATAAAAAGCAGTGTCTGTCATCTCTCTAAGCTGCCTGCAGCTGACAGAAGAATAAGCTACAATTCCTGAACTGCCAAAGCAACCCAAATCCACGACAGCGACCAGCACAGACTCGCAGCAGAGCCTGAGCTGCTCTGGGCGGGGAAGATGCCGCTCCACAGAAACCAGTGCTCGTGGGATGAAGTGTGCCTCAACACCAGCACACAGACATCCCATTTCTGAGCTGCAGCTTTCCAGGCGAGAGCATTCCTTCTCGATTCCAGCCCAAAACAAAGCGGGAGATAAACAATGACCTCTAGCAGCCGGCGCCTACCAGTGGGACAGGTTTCGGACAGCCTCGCAATGCACCGCGCTCCTAAAGAGGGGTGATTTCCCATCCCTGGCTGGCAGGGTTGCACACCCTCTTCTGCTGCACTGCAGAAGTAAATGATTGGCAAAAGCTTCTCTAATTAGTAACCCAGACTACTGTAGCTTTAACACTTCATAAATTTTTAAAAGAATATGACAATCTGAGGTGAAAAGGTCAACCGCTGTCAGCCACAGGTTCCCAGTCAGTATTTCCTTTCCCAGTACCCTGCACTGGTACATAAACCCTGACAAACACTGATGTAACTGAAAGTAACTCACACTAACAGTCACCGTGCATTTGTATATATGCGTGTATATACATTAAAAATACTATTTAATTGGATACTTTTTGCACACAGGGCCAGGAAACAATAAAAGCATTGCAGTTGGATGCACAGCACCGCACGCCAGGTATGGAGAGCTCCCACAAAGTCACACGGGAGATTAAAGGGTGGCACGTTAAACTCATTATCATTAGTAAGCCCACTCGCAAAAGAATTCAGCTGGATTTATTTTGACAGTGTTACGCACCCATGTAAAGATTTCACATTTCCCTAGTAGGGTGAAAAAACAAAGCAGACAGACCAAACCACAGCGACTATGAAATAACTCCACATTCTAACGCACGCTAATTGCACACCGCCAATTAACGTTGGCGCTGACAGACCTGCAGTTTGCAGCTACATGAAGTTATGCTCCTCAGAAACACGCTAATCGATTTTCCGTGAATAAACGGGGACCTCACAACTCTACACGTAAAGGATAAACATTCACTACCTCGCTCTTACAACCTGATCCAATCGTCTCCCTCGTGCTTATGGTTTTTTTCTCTGCGTGTATTCAGGATCACTGTAACAATCCCTGCACCTCCACACACGTAGCGCTGCCACACACCAGCATGTCCCAGAAAACTCTGTCAAGCAGAAGCCTACGTACAAGCCTAAGTAACGTAAAAGTTCATCAAAGAGCCAGAAATAAGAACTGCGTTTATTCTCGCTGAAGAATCTCTGGGCCAGTTTCCTAGCAGCATAAGTGACGACAGCTCTTGTCCCAAATTCTCAGTAGGTATGAGCAAAATACAGAAAGCACACAGACATAAACAAGCCATCAGGAGCAGAATAACAAACATACAGCAACAGAAAAAAAATATTAAACAAAAAGACTGATCATTCACATTTTGAGTTCTTCTCTCCCCCCCCCCCCCCTTAATTCCTATAAAAGCTAACACGAGTCTCTTCCTTTCTGTTGGAAAGGAAAATAAAACCTAAAAATCAACTTGTTCACCCACCTCCAATTCTCCCAGAGCACCGGCTAAGGGAGATGCTACCCACCAAGAGCTTTTGTATGCCACAGCCAAGCCTGCGTTCCAAGTTTGTGGTAGCTGTACCACAGCACGCACCGTGAGCTCCTCCTTCCCCCTGCCCCAGCAGCAGGAGAAGGCTGGGGCTGATCCAGCAGCCCTCCCACTCACCCGGCTGCTGCCCCACCACAAGGGACGAGGCTCCTGCAGGTGGCAGGTAAAATAAGGCACGGCAACAACCCCGTTTCCAAGCGGCCTTGCCCTGACACGGAACAAGACCGTTTTCTCGCTTTAAATTTAGCTCACGAAGCTGCAGCTGGCTGATAACGTAATTCCTGCAGCGTTAAACCAAGCGAGCCGAGTACAAAGTTGTCGATCGCCAACCAGACGGGAGGATGACATCTCCGCTAGCCGCCCAACCACCAGAGCCCATTTTCAGCTGCTTCCCTCCACCGAAAAAAAAAAAAAAAAAAAAAAAAAACAACACAAACAAACAGCGTTTCTGCCCACCCGAGCCCCATACACACAGTGGCAGGGCAGAGGCCCCCAGCCCCGACATGGCGCTTGTCCCTGCCAGCAGGGACCCCCCCAGTGCTGGCAGCGCCTTACCGGGGAGGGGGCCGCTCCATCCAGCTCCTGCCCCCCAGCAGCCGAGCGGGGAGGGCGCAGCAGCACGAAGCAACCCCGGGGCGCCGAGCCGAGGGAGGAGCCAGCGGGAGGAGCAGCCCCACGCTAGCGGGGCTCTAAAACAACCCCCCCTGAGGGGGGGGGTGCTGGCCGCGACCCACCTCCCCCCCGGTACCCAAATCATTTGTCTCCCCCCCCCCCCTCACCCTTCCCGGTGCCCCCACTCACCAGCGAGAAGAGGTTGGAGTGGCAGTCCTCCAGGCTGGCCCCGTTCGCCACCCAGTTGGCCGCCGCCGTCATGATCCTCGGCGAGCCGCGCCGCCGGAGCGGGGCATGTCTGAGGGGCCGGGCCCGGCGGGGCTGGGGGAGCAGCGGGCGCTAAGCCCCGACCCCAGCCCGGGGCAGGGGGGGGGGCAGCGCGGCCGGCAGGGGGCGTGAGGCGGCGGAGGAGAGGCCGGGGCGGCGCTGCTTCCAGGGGGCCCCCGGCGGGGAGGTGGAGGGGGGGGCGAAGCGAGGAGGAGGAGGAGGAGGAGGAGGAAGAAGAAGGGGGGGGGCCTCCCTCAGCGCCCAGCCGCGGCCCCCCCCCGGCGGCGGGCGGAGCGGCTCCGCGGCCTGCAGGCGGCGGGGAGCGGGGGGGCGCCGCCCGGCGGAGGCCGCGGCTCCTCCGCTCGCTGCTGCGGCCGAAGGAGGCCGGGAGCGGAGGGAGGGGAAGGAAGGGGACGAGGAGAGGCGGCGGCGGCGGCCCCGGGCCCGGGCCCGGCCGCGGGAGCGCTGCTGGCGGCGGCCCCGCTGCGGCCCCGCCCGGCCGCCCTCGCGCACCCGCCGCTGCCTCTCGCCGCTCTGACAGCAATGGCGGCCGCCCGCCGCACCGCGCCTCGCCATTGGGCGCCGCCGACACACGTGACGCGCGGCGGGAGGGGGGCGGGGCGCGGCGGGAGGCTCCGCCCACTCGCTCCCCTCCCTCCCCTCACGGCTCGCGGCCCCGCCCCGCCGGGGGCGCGCAGGCGGGAGCGCGCTCGGGGGTTGGGGTGACTGGGGAGGGGGGGGAGGGAAATGGGGGTCTGGGGAGGCCGGTGGGCACCCCGGCAGTGTAGAGGCTGCGGGAGGGGGGGGCACGCCGCAGGGTGAAGCTGTCTCGTGTCATTATTGCGGATTTTGTTCATAAGAAAGCCCAAAATTGGGGATTTTCTACATCCCCAGTGTCCCGCTGGGTCCAGCCCGCAGGAACCCGCAGGTGCAGGTCACAGCTCAGCGGCCTGAACATCACACGGACCGGCTGCTGCGACCTGCACGGGGGACAGAAAGCAACTGTCACTGTCCAAAAAACAAAGTTTGTGTAGAAACTCAAGCTTTGGGACAGAAACAGGATCATAGAATCTATAGAACTGTAGAACCCATAGAATCTGTAGGATCTATAGGAACTATATAATCATGGAATCTATAGTCATAGAATCTATAAAACGTATAGTATCTATGGAATCCTAGGATCATAGAATCTAGAATCATAGAACCTATAGGATCAACAAACCTATAGAATCTATAGGATCATAGAACCTATAGGATCACAGGATCTATAGGATCATAGAATCATAGGACCTATAGAATCATTCTATGATTCCGTAGAAAATGTAGCACGTTTCCAGTGCTGTCATTCAGTGGGAAAAGTTTTCCCTCCGTGCCTAATGGCAGCTTTCCTTATCACGATTTTTAATCTTATTTTGGCTTTTTTTTTTTGCTTTTCAATTTATTTTCTTTGTAATAAATTAAGAAGATTAGCATCTGTTCTAACGACTGAATGGCGTTTGTTTGGACTTACCTCACAGTAACAAACCTCTAAGACAAACAGGCATCACTGCCATTCACCCAACTTACGCACACAGCGAGAGAGAGAATTTGGGCTAAAAGAAAATTTCCACCCAGGCCGGCGTTCTCACGGCGTGCGTTCTGCCACCGACAAATCTATTGTGCCCCGTTCACGTCACTGTCACACCAAACAGGATTCTGTCTTGCAAGGGCTGGGGCTCTGCTGGTGTTTCCAAACACACAATTTAAATATTCACGTTCAGCTACAAGTGCACTTTTTAGTTTTGAACATGCTAAATCACCAAATAAACTCCAAACTCACCCTAGGGAGAGCTTTTTACCTTCCTTCATTTCATGCAGGAGATCAAAGTGCCACAAAGGTGTTGTGAAAGCTCCGAATTGGTAAGGGACAAAGCTGACAAAGTAGTCAAACTGCCAATATTCTAGGAAGCACTTGCTGCAAGCTGGCAGAGCAGAATCAGCAGAGTAGAGTACTCTGGTCCATATTACTCCCCTTTGTTTTAGAGACAAGTCTCATAAACAGAGAACACAATGTGACACTTGCAAATTTGTCAAGCAACAGGTGTTAACCACAAAGGTTGAAAAACTCACCCTTCCAAATTAATACACTCCTGCTTCAGTTATAAGTCCAATTATTAAGTAATGCCTAGGGTACAACAAACACTTTCACAAAGCATCCGTTCCATTTCTGAAATAGAACATTAACAGGAAAAAAATAATGTTTTTCTTATTATAAAAATATTTTGAAATCGAGGATCACTTTATTACTTATCCCAGAGAGCAACAACAGTGTGCAGAATTAGACCCTGCAGACCAGTGTATTCATGTTTCCTCCATGCACTGCTTACCCTCCAAACGGTACACCCACTTGTCAGCATTTCTCTTCTGTATCTCGCAAGTAAAATGACCTACTGTGCCTGATTTTCTCCTGATCTTAAGATAACCCCCACTGCGGCCTAACACATAATTCAAATCTGTTTTCGGGGGAGAAATGTTAATATACTCACACTGCTGCTTCTGCCATTTTTTCAGGATTCTTTTGAAAGCTAACAACTCCTTAAACTAAATATCTTTCAGTGTAATTACATTCCCTTTGTGAGCGAATGTTTTAAAGTCAAAGATTTGCTGTTCTGTTTGCATTTGTGCAGAGCTATCAGTTTAAAGTTTTGGCCACGTCTCCGCATTGCAAAGTTCAATTTGTTTTTAAACTGAAAAAAAGATACCATCTCTTTAAGTCTTTTACTGGTTACTTGACTTCATATTATGTTCAATTTATCAGACAAGAGAAATCACTATAGCCTAATCATTCACTTCTGTGTATCAAACCAGGAGAGTTCCCTTGCTGTCTTCTGTCAATAGTGTTACTTAGAACAGAAGTTGTTCCACTTAGGGATATCATATACAAGCACAAGTGACACTTGCTCATGCATAATTATCCTAGATGGTATGTGGTGGAACGTGTTTCCCAACTCAGGGTATTCAAGTTTTATTCCCTGTTTTCTTTTACTGCCAACTTATCGATGAACATGCCCAACACCACTGGGTTTCCGATCTTAACCAAACAACCATTTTTCTGTAGTAGCAAGGTATAGGAACTTTCTAATTAATTCTGCCAGCATTAAACTGCAAGCAGCAAGACCAAAACTCTGAACTAGAAAGGAGTTTCCAGCCTCCTGGAGATCAGCTGTGTCACACTTACCCCTCACTACTGGTAAGTGCTCTGGAAAGGAGCCAGTTACCTACCCTTCTGGACACCTCCCAGAATTAGAGTCCAAATAGAGATAGGCAAGATTATTTTATTCTACAACACCTTACTAAAGCCTACAGTAATGATCAAACCTGTTCTTCCAGGAGGATGGCTCAGCAGTTTCGTAGACTTTGTTTTCACCAGCAGGTGTTGCTTCTGCTTCAAACTAAACATGGAGGAAAAAACAAAGATGTCAGGAAGTTAAAGCAAATCTAAAATGTCAAGCAATCGCTTGGGTTTATTGTTATTAAGGTACGTCAACTTTGCTGTGCTTTTAAGCACAGCAGATTTATAACAAAAATATTTACTTGAGCAATACAACTGGCTCGAGCACTGGATTCAGGCAGGGTTATGAGTTTGGCCCTTCTTACACCAGGAGCAGTACTGGAGGTCAGCCAAGTTTCATCAGTATCAAAAAGAAGAAGTGTTTGGCATTTCACGTCAGATAATGCATTTCTAGGCAAAAGAAATGCTTAGAAGCCTAAGTTGCCAAAACACCCCCCTCTCAATTGTTGTTTCCAGCACAGTCATTATTGTCAAGATAGGCCCACATGTTTGTATGAGAGTAAGTCCAAATCCTAACTGAAATGCAACAGTGGTAGCTATGCTACTGACTTTGTATAATTCTACATCTTGTCATTTTCAAATTTTCTTAGAAATTAGCCTCTTCTCTGACATCCAAATATTACAAAGACATGATCAATACAAATTACTTCAAAATGCAAGGCAACAAAAATCAATAAGAGAAAGATAATCTTGTATTTCTCTGCTCAAATTTTATTTTTGAGTTGTATAGCTTAATAAAGATAAATCTATAAGGATTTTTCTAACTGAAGTTACACTTAGAAAACTAAGATTTGCAAACTTTGTAAGAAAAATGAAAGGTTTATTTTAATGTTATATACACTTGTGTTTGTTTTTTTAACCTCCAGGAATATAAAAATAAGAGCTTGCTTGTTGTGACTGACAGTCTTGATAAAAAGTTTCAGATAAATTCTGGACAATTTTAGTCATTAGCTGGAAGAGCTGCAAATGGATTTTTTTTTTTTGAAGTGTTCGTAATTTTTCACACATTTGAGATAGACACTATGGCTATTCACTAGCACAACTTCTAGCTTTTGCAGTATAAATAAGGATTGTCTTGTGTCTAATTTAATCAAGCATCATTTTTACCGTTTCCCACATTTTCCTCTCCAGATGCCTACAATTCCCAGTAATGGAAAGGGTAGGGTAGAGGAAAATGAGGAGAATAAAATTATGAATATAGTACAAGTAAATGGTCTTTAACTTTTCTCCAAGTCAAAAAATAAATGTTTAGATCCTCCCGCCCACCCATGAGATGCTCTTAAATGAAATCTTCTCAATTTAGTGATTTCAAAACCCCAACAATTTTAGAAGTTCATTGTCCATGATTCATGTAGTTTGTTACTGCATGTTTTTGCAATACAGTGCAGCTGAACAGGCTAATTTCAAACATGTTTCCAGTAGGCTCATTGTCTACTTTTTATGAGGCTGCATACATTTCTTAAGTGTTTTTTAATTTATCCAGTAATTACATTTTTTGTTCAAGTGGTTATGAATAAGAACACATAATGGTTTTGTTTTTAAACCAAATGTCTTTACTTCCACAAATTGAACACTTAAAAGAAAAGAAAAATAGTTCACTGACATGAATAAATTAACAGCATTTAATTTTAACATAAAAATAATTTTTTAAAAAAATCATACATTAAATCCATACTAAACAGTCCTTTGGGATATTTTTTTAAACATTCATAATCTAGAGATTGCATGTTAAGTAACTTTTTAATATCATTAAGATATGTGACTGGCTATATTAGTAAATTTATTCATTGTATCAATAAAGATAAAAAATTACCTCAGCTTTACAACAAGACACCGTGTTTCTGAAGGGAGGTACTTTTACCTAAGAGGAAAATAAACACATCAATAAAAGATCTGTTTGTAGAGAAGTAGTACATGAGTCCCACAGTTTAAGCCCAGCGAGCGATTAGACTGTGGCCTTTGAATTAGTCATCCTTGTTCACCATCGTTATCAATAAACATTGCAAGATAAATCCAGGCGGTCTGTTTATGATCACCCTAAGTATAGGAATAGCTATAGACACTCAGTGTATTTTTAATCAAAACGAGTAGCAGATTATTTTATCGTGCACAAAAGCAATACAACCACATCTCACGTGACCCCAAACCTGCCCAAGAGAGGCTGTCTGAGGTTTTTTGTGTTCTCTGGTACCTGAATATTGTCCTTTCACAATCAACGGCAGCAGGGATCATCTGCTGGGACTTCACGGAGTTTCTGTTCCTTGTCCTGGATAAAGAAAAGATGAAATACAGGCTACTGCCAGATGTGATGCCAGACCCCCCCCAGCTGCTATTCTGCAGGAATATTGCAAATGCCCTCAGAAACAAACAGCTTCACCCCACTAAATCTGTTGATGTCCCTGGAATTTCTTAGGTGAACAAACCTCACATGGCACAGCTGCCTCAGGGTCAGGCCCTGGTGGGGTTCAGAAAAGCACGCAGGTGGCAGAGGTCAATGTCTCAACACATCTCTGAGAATTATACACCTGAAAATTCCCTGAAATTCACTTTATTTGCTCATAATGAAGACTGTGGTAACAGTGCCTATTAAGGAGTAGTTTGAGGAAAGGTTAATGACCTGGAAAGGCAATTTTGGGAAGTTTTACACACCTGGAAGATAATGTTGAAAGAAATCTTCAAACTGTTTTAGAGGACACAGATTAACTGAAGGTCGTATCATTCGCAAAGTGAAAAGAGAAGAAAAGTCCAGGTTAATAGGAGAGCCATAATTACAATTACCATGAACCATTACACTTACCCTGGTGAAGCAGGAGGAAATCTGCATACGGGGTTACAAGAAAACGCTCCTATATTTTTATCAAAAATCAGAGGAATTACCTTAGTATTTCCTCATTTTCTGGATTGTAAAAGAGAGAAGAGAGGCAGGAAAGGAAGCAGGGGCAGGCAAGAGGAGCCTAGGTAAGGTCTTCTACCGGCAAGGAAGAGCAAAGGTCATTTCTTACTATTAAGGATGAAGTAGTAGCAGGAGCAGAGTAAGAGTGGTGACCACTGGTATGAGCAAAGGAATGAACAACGAAAGGCAGGAAGGTGCCAGAGGTGCTTGACTTGTTATAAAGAGCAATATCAATAACACAGTGCCTTTACTAGTGACAGAAGCAAGGGAGTCAGGGACAAAGGATGGCTAACTTTGGTCACATTAAGTTTAAGTTGCCAGCAAACAATTCAAGAAGAAAAAAAAAAATAAGGAAACTCTTTACAAGGTGGTTTTGGATGGCAGGATAAAACTAATTCAGGAGCAGAGAAGTACCCTGATTTCTTTCCCATGTCATGGTGATATTTAGATGACATTTCAGGTGTAACTGGAAGGGATGAATAAAATCATAGCCAAATGCAAACCGTTACTCTCAAGAAAATACCATGCTAAAAATAATAGTTGAAAATAGTACTAAATAAGATTAATAATTAAAGCTTTAGGCAGTCCCGTGTATGATGTCCAATCTGAAAGTCAAAATGCTATTGATGTGGTAGAAAGCTTTCACTTAAAAAAAATAATATATATATATACACACACCACAAGGACCTTTGCAAAGCTGATGTGTAAGTGGTCGAAGTCTCCACACGGGGTGATGGCCAGCAAGGACTTACAACAAGGGAGCTGCCCAAGGAGTGTGTTTATTTTTAGTTGGAGGTAAAGAACAGTTTTGTGCATCAGCATGCCCTGCTGGTTTCTGTGAGACACAATTGTGAATTCTCATTTAAATATTCTGTAGGACTGAGGCAAACAAGCTATTTGGAAAACCAGAAAGGAGAAAACGACAACTGAAAGTACTCCAGAATAAAAGGGGAGCATGATTTAAGCAGAGCAAAATGGCAAATATTTTTTAATTGTAAATTACTTTTGAACTCAAAAGAGGAAAGAATTGTGATGTCTGCTAGATACCTTGCATTATGAATAAACATACCTGAGTTTCTAAAGGATTTAATAATCTAACATGAAGCTCCTACTAGCCCTCTAGGCAGAGAGTGGGCCTGTTGGGTCATGGTTTCATACCATCAAAGAGATAGATTTCATCTTTCAGATGTTGTTGTGCTCGCTTGGTAAGAATTCAGCTTATTAAAAGGTGTGAAATAAGATACAGGATAAAAATACTACAAGAGAAAAAAAATTAAAAGATTTAAGGCTAAAAGGCAAAGTAAATATGGAAATAACATTTGGCGAACACATTCTGAGAACAAAACTCCAAGTTTATTCATTGGAATAGATCGCAGGGTAGGTCTGGATGGGTGATGTAGCTTGATGTGCTCTGACCTTGGAAGCAGGCAGTCAGGCAACACCCCGTGCTGCACATGTGGAATGTGCAGCTTTTGGCATGGGAGCTCAAATATTAAAATTGGCCCATAAATCTGAGTACAGTTTTTAGTGTTTAAGAAATTTATTTTATCTGGATTAAAGTCCTCTTCCCCTTTGGCATTAGAAGGTGTTTATGGCTGTTAAAACAAGAATTGCAAAATATTGCCCTGAAATACATATGGATTTATCCTGCAAATCTTACACGGTTTACTCTGCAGTTCAGAATTAAAAAAAAAAAAAAAAAAAAAAAGAAAAGAAAAAAAGTCTGTCAGAGGCAGTATGGCCTTTTTAGAAAAAATGTGCAGGAAAAATATAAGCAAATGTCATTTTTTTTTAATTCTAAAAATCATCTTACTTTACTGTATCAGAAGAAGATAAGATAAAGGTTTTGTTATAAGCCCTGAGAAATCTTTGTTCTTTGAGTCATGTCCAAGTTCTGTTACAACAGAGGAATGAAAAATGTGGCTTATGGTCTGTGATCACTGACCACATTAGAGCCTGAACCGATGAAGCTCTCATGGGTTTCTGCTGCCAGTTTGTCTTCAGTTATCTCCTAACTCATCTCCCTTCAAATATGAATTCTTTCTTTTCTAGAAATACCCTTTCTCTTCTTGCAAATCATGTAACTGTGAATAAAAGCTCTCTGAGAGTTGACTTTAACACATCCTTGTGTAGGGCTATTTTGATTGTAGTCTGATGTAAACAATTTCACACACTGTTGAAAGAAAGAAAACCAGGATTCTTTAGAAAACAGCATCACAGTAAAATCACAGTATATGCTCAACTGAAGCGCTGCCTAACGCATTTCTATATGGATATATGGAAAGAGTTGCCACCACCTGAAAACATACAATAAACTTCTAGACAACAGCTCCAGAACTTCAGGTCTTTTAGCAATCAATGTGCAGATTCTTTGTAAGGAAGGGATCATTTTTAATATCTCATTGTACATATATCCATCACTCATACTCAAGTCATTACAGGCACTATTAAATTTGAATCGCAGTTTTTCCTCTCCTTTCCTCTAGATTTGTTTTTCTTATCATTAAAAGTATACTAAATTGTAGCACCCCAGCTTTTTGTACTTCCAGATTTCTCAGGCTAAAAAGTTAGGTTGCAAACTGCTGAAGAGAGAAACCATTGAATAAGTTTGGGACTTGAAAAGGGGCGTGCAGTTGTTCCTGCCATATCCTGAACAAAACTGGGGTGAACAGAAACCAGTCTGAAGTAAATGCCATTGTCATGGGCTTTGCCATTTAAAGAGAGAAGCTCATCTAAAAACTAAAAAAGCTAGTGAGTCACAGGCACATTGACAAAAATGCAAAGGTTATGTCCATGCATTTCACTTTCCTCAGGCACACACATTACAGCATTTGTATTAATTTCTACATTGTTCACTTTTGATGCCTGTTCTCCCTTCCGTCCTTGCTTTCCCCCGTCCTGCTCCAAGTCTGGGAGTGTGAAAAACTAGGGAGGACCCACTGGAGGCCCATCAGTGATAATGAGATTGAATTAGAAGTGTTCTGGTTTACATTCTGTTGTTGCTCTCTTCCCTCATTAAGGCCCTTTTCTTCTGGACCCCAAGTACCAGGATTTCCTTTTGGCCACAAAGCTGTCAAGTTCACTCACAGCTCAGTTGTAAGAAATGTAAATCAGCGCAAATAGTGAATTCTAGCTAAATTCTGTCTTCAAGCCACATATAAACTGTATTTTTATAGAAAACAAAACATACGGAAGATGACGTTTGCTCTGTGAAAGATCCAAGTATTAAAATAATTCATTAGATATCTTTGATGTTCATTTTTTTTCCACTTTTAAGCATTCAGTTATCCATCAACTGCAGATAAATGTTGTGCTGAAAGCTTTTGCTGAAATTCAGAGAATGAATAAAAGAATTAGAGGCACAGCATTTCCACAGATGCCTTGTGTTGACATTCCCATTTCCAAGCCTTGTTAAATGAAACAATTCATTTCTCTGTGATTTTAAGGTTTCACGGGCCCTAACCTTAAAAAGGAATTACAGAGGAAATCCTATTTTACTAGGATTTTTACAAGGATACTATTTTACACTCCTACTATTAACAACTTAAAAGATCAGTCTTAGAAGAAATTATACTCATAGGTAATAAAATATTTCAACTGCTTTTGATTTGATTACTCAGGAAACTAGCCATGGCTTGAAATGTTTGTTTAACAGGAACCTATCTTTCAGACTGCTGGACAAGCTTAGAGATATCTGTTCATCCTTCTGTTTTTCTGCAGGCCAGCAAATGCTGCTTTACTGTTTTTTTGAATTTTTCTGACAGAAACCACTCATCTCAGGAAGAAACTGAAATGGCTGTCTTTGCATGCCATGTGATAAAATGATTTTTACAGTAATATTTACTGTTTTCTTGCACGCAGACTGAAGCCTCTTGGCCTCACTTAAGACATACAACAAAACTAATACCTGCATATCGTCTCAGTTAACAATTTTTGCTGAAATTCCTTTGACTGAGATTTTAGGCAGAAGAGCATTCAAAATGTGAATGGGTTTGCAAAACCAGATGGAAGGAGTAACATCGACCTGGTTATGACAGCAGCAGGCTTTCTGGCCCAAAGCAGGAATTGTCCTTGCCTTCTTGTTCTTTACCATCCACTGCCTGCTTGGACTAAGAGCAGTTCATATTAGAAACCTTATTTTCTGAAGGCTGTAGATGATTTTGTTCTCGTCTAATCCGGGATGACCTTCGATTTCCTGGCACATGGATACAACTTGGGCAAAGATCAGCTCTGCTGATTTAAACAAACCCTTCCAGTTATATTAGGAAACAAGCAGTAGCTGCACTCACTGATTATTTTGCATTTATGCCGGCTTTTTGGGTACAGCCTTATTCTGAGATTAGGGTGGGTTTTTTTTAGTTAGAGGTATAGCAAATGTTGCTAACAGAGATTTTTTAAGACGATTGACAAAGCTACAAGTCAGGCACACAGCAGTGTCTAAATTCTGTTCTAGAACTCCAAGCTAATACAGTATTTGACAAAACACATTTGGTGTTCCAAATTCATACTTGGAAGAAACATTTTTGGGTAAAATCTAAACTAAAATCACAGCTGTTCAGCTTGAGGAAAATGAGAAAGTTAATCATGCTACTGAATCTCTATTTTGTCTTTTAATGTTAGCCCAGGATGATGGACTGTATGAATGCATGCAAGTCATTATTTTGTTGCTGTTTAGCACAGCAGACACAGAAAGTCTTTACTAACATCCAACAGGACGCAGACCCCCCTGAGTTGCAGGGTGAGCAAATTCCCAGTCTTTGGATCTCTCCTCAGGGTATTAAGAACATGGAAGAGAGCAAAACTGAAGAAAGGAATTGGGAGCGTAAGAGCTGGATAACATTTAAAGCGTTATCCCTAATTCCCTTCACAGTTTTAGGGCAGTCAGTTGGCTTCTGAATGTCTGTCTGTAATACAGGCCCAGTATTTCAGGTAATTCTTGCAGATTTTAAACAAAGAATTACATCAGCGCTGTAAAAAGTTATTCCAGAACACTGTTTTTGAAGTAATGATACCATGTATGTGCCAAAATCCAGTTTGCAACTTCAGAGCCAGGAGTCCATCAGTTCCATCCGTTTGCAGACGCTGTGTCTACAGCGTCACGCTTGCTTCTGCCGCAGGCTAATACCTCAGGTCAAACTCTGTCATCACGCCCGCTGCCGGGATGCTGCTGTGTACTTTGGCTCCAGCCTGGGGTCAGCCAGCGATCTCCCTATCAAGGACGTTCTGGCGCAGGGTGGGAATCAATACTCAAGCCCTGCCTCTCGGCAGCAAGGACAGAAGTCCCCGGAGAGCATGTAAGCAGGCATTCAGGAGGTACCAAAAGCAACAGAATTCCTTTAAGTTCAGTTTTCAAATACAATACAAGCTGTGGCACTTTAGCCCGTACACAAATGTTGCAGCCCAACAGCTGGGAAATCACTTCGGCACTGTTTGTGTCAATAAACACAAAGCAATCAGGAGATGTATTCCGTAACCATTCTGATATCCCACTTTACTTCAGGAGAACCCACGTTTACCAAAGCACTTGTAACCCTGCTGCAGAGTCCTGGCGGTCTGTTTAGACAAGGCACAACAGCCCAGGTCGGACGTACTGTACGTATCAAACCCAGTATTTGGTCAACAACATTCCTTCAGCTCAAGTTTCGTTAAGTAGTGGTCAGCTAGTCGGGCCGTGCAGAAATAAGTCCCGAACTGTGCTACCAGAACAGTTCCTGTCTCCTATAATTACCTCTACTTGGAGATGGCTGCCAAATTCTTCCCAGTGGACATATGGTCTCAGCAGGTAGGAACAGGCTGAAAGTGCTTTTCTTGCACTGACGTCAGTGGGGGAAGTATGACTGAATTCAGCTCCCACGAAAATTAAATATTACCTGACTAGTGCCTCCTTTTCAAGAGAACAGTAGCTTGGCCTGCTTCTTTCTACAGCTTCCTGAGAGATCCTGATACTTTTTCGTCCAAATAGGAAGTGTCTTTACAGTTAATTAGAAGATAATACCAGTCAGCTTCTGCTAATTATTTGTATTTTCACTTAACGCTTATAAATCTACTTGTTCAGGTATTATTACAAGCTAATATTTGTCTTGTAAGATGCATTACTCATTACAATTAGCAAGTAGAAATAGATTAGTCATGCGCAAACAATCTCATAAATGAAGTATTTATGCCCCCTTTGGGGATGGAAAGGAAGGTAATTTGAGCCCTTTATGATTATCAAGGGAAACCCGAGTTGTCTCCTCTATACACATCATTGTTTCAGGATTTCTTCTGGGGCAAACTAACTGGATGTGGGCTTCCTTTAAAGTCTAGTAGCACTACTAGAAGCTGTGTTAGTGATTTAATGAAAACCATCAGGTGTTACCTTTTTTTAGGACTGCCAGTCTGCATTGTTCAACTGAAAGTCATTTTTTTTTCTTCCAAAAATCTTTTCAGTTAATGTGTCTGCTTTTCCTGAGGCTGGAAGAAGCCTTCTCTGCACTTGTATGAAACTAGCAGCGAACAAGACCTTTATCCAGACTTAGTGCTCCTATTACCCCTCACTGAGAAAGGGAGGCTGAAGGTTACAGACCTGGCTTGAAATGATTCAGACTGAGATGTCACCGAAAGCTGTGTGAGTGTGTAACCAGTGGCTTGCAGCTGAGCAGGCAGCTCCCTGTAAGACTGCTCTCAAAAAAATCCAAGCTGTGGTCAAGAGCTTCCACAGAAGCACCTTCCAAGGTAAGGGCTGTGCAATGAACTGGTTGAACATGTTAGTCCCTGGTATACCTACAGGAAGCATGAAAGGAATGGGTCAATAGAAGCCTATTGCTTTTTATTCCATTCTCCATTGGCTTTTCTTTATGTCACTTCTTCCTTTCCAATTTAATTAGCCACTCAAAAAGCTCTCTTGTTTGTGTGTGGCCAACGTATCCTAAAAAGTAATTTTAAAAACAGACTAAGTCAATACTCGAGACCTTTTACAGATTAAAAACCCTAAGTCATTTCACAAAAGTGAATTTAACAGCTGCATTAACCTAATACCTCCTTCGCTACTTATGCCACTTTCTTGCATGGGGCACAGCTAAGTGCACTACTACTGATAGTGCAACACGTCAGTCTGTTCCTCCTCATGTTTTGTTTTGTTTTTTTCTCTTTGCTATTCTTAATTTCCTCTAGTATTTGAAAACAAACAAACAAACAAACAAACAAAACAATTCACATCTCTTCCCAAAGGAAACATTTTCTCCATATAAAGAAGTTGTCAAGCCTCCTTGAAAGGTATCAGGAGCAGGGAAAAGAAGGAGTATGTGTTGCTGTGTTTAGCGCAATTACAGAAATAGGTCACATATTGTTTCTGAAAGAAATGGATCACCAGAATACAGCCCCCCCCAACTCATCCCGGTCTCCCTCTCGCCACCCCCGTACACAGAGCTTGAAGCATTCCAATATCCTTGCCAAATTCCCTCACAAATACTTTAATTCTTTACGTGCATGTCTCATTCCATCTGTTCCACATGCTCTTTATGCCATTTACATTCATTGGCAGAGGCTGTGAGATGACACCACACGTTTTAAATTTGCCGTGTTTTAAAGTGGCTTAGGTACACCGAAAGGGAAAAGCAGAGCAGCTCAAGGTCTGCTCTTTTCTCCTAGAGACCTGGGTTAATTCAGCTGCAGGGCAAACTGCACGTGAGTGTCACCAGCAGGTTTTCAGATCAGTACGGCTGTGGCTGTGAAACGTGCTACATTATGCCTTCAGGTTCAAAAAAAAAAAAAAAAAAAAAAAAAGGCAATCCTCTGCAGGATTTATGAAGTGACTGCATGTATAAGAGATTCTGTGCCCAAACAAACAACAAAGAAAAGGCAAGCGTGATGTAAAAGGGGACTAAAAGAAAGCCGTGCTCAGTGGGAAAGGCAGTGCGCTTAGGCATGTGTGCTTGTGAAGCAAATGCTATCGGTCTGATCCTTTGCCACAGGGGCACACCACAAAAATGGGCCCACAAACTCTGAGTCTTCAGCCTTTGCCTTCGGGAAATACGTGGTTGGTTTGGGGGTTTTGCAGTATGGTCACTCCAGCCCACAATGAGCCCTAAGTCTGTCGGTGAATGCAGAGGGGCCATCTGTTGGACACAGATTTAAGAGTAGTTTCCAGGATAAGAACAGGAAAAGAAAAAGCTCTTCAGGTTTCGACACAGGGACAACCAAAACACAGATCAGCTGCGTGCTTGGCCATGTGCCTTAAACTCCTTGAACAAGTTATATGAAAACCTCAAGCCATAAAATTTCACTGAAGTGCCGGACGCCAAACCTTTTCTTTCACCTGCATAAGAGCAGCTCAGATAAAAGAAACTCCCACTTAAAGGACACAGAAGAGTCCAGTGGAGATTCAACTCAAAAGCACCACAGAAGCTGAAGCTCAGAAGTGGCCAGGCTCATGGAAGGCAGCCGCAAGGCATCTGCCAGTCCCCTGCACACCCAAATGTTGGTGTATCCTACTGCACAGAGAGATGCTTCCTGGCCACCACAATACAAGGCCAGGTGCTAGAAATCAGCGTTAGAAGCATCCATTTCTCAGACCATTGTGCAATCCAATTGCTTCACTACTATTATTAAGTTGTTGTGAAAATACATATTATTATCTCATCTGAGGTCAGTCTGCAGTTCTTACAGCTTACTTACCTGGCCAGACAGATTCCTCAACCTTTACCTCTCCATTTTTTCACATTCCTTTCCTCATCTAATTTTTCCTGTGCGCTCTACCCAACACCTTGTTATCTTCCACCCCATCTCTCTCTTTTTTCCCTGCCTGTTATTACTACATTGGCTTTAATGCTTTCCCGCTCCCATTTGTTGCCAAGCTATAGTTTTCAGCCGCTGTGAAAACATTTGATTCATACACTTCATTGTTTCTCCTGTAAAGGAATCATCATCTAAAATAACCTGCACATGCTTGAGTAAAAGCAGTAAAGGAGAGACTGCCATCCCATGCTTGCTCTCAGTTTGACATCTTGTTGGCTGTTACATAGCAAACGAGAAATAAGAAAGACAAACAACTGCCAGTGTCTTGAATGGGGAAAGAGCTTGAGATAGTTTTTTCAGCGTGGCATTGGATTTGGGATGCAGTTTTTTTCATGTCAAGGAAGAATAAAGGCTAGATTCTGCGTTATCCAAACATGTGCCCCATACAGATGTGCCAAGTCAATGTAGAACAGTGTGTCTTTGATTCAGGACCACTTCACACCTTCCTGCTAAGAAGAGCAGAGAAGAATCAAGAGCTTGAGGTGTTGGCATCATACTTAGTTGGTTTGGTCTACACCTGAGAGCTACCAGACAAGTTAATCTGACAGGAAAAGCACTGAGGGCTAGATTTACAAGGAACTAAGGCTGATGCATGAGCCTATCTGAAAGAAGGCACTCTTCTTCCAGAAAGGTGTCCACAGGCATGTGTTCAGGACATTCAATCATGAAGAAAGTTTGATTCCTCAGCAAGGCAGTCACAGAAGATAACGTGCTGCTGAGAGGACTCTCAGCCCAGCCAGGGGGAAACACTGAAGAGAGCCATGGTATGAAGCCTCTCTCTTCAACAAATCTGTATGCCTCTTGGTCCTCAGAAACAAGATTATGACCTTCATGGCCACCTTTGCTCAACTCTGACACAACTGGATCCCCAGCCAAGAACATTTTTCTCAAGTTTAGGAACCTAAGGTCTTTTTCTAGAAAATATTTTCTTAAGATGCTGGGGTAATGTCCCCTTTGAATCCAGTAACAAGGAAGTGGAAGACATCTGCCTGTGGAGGTTCAAACCCGCATCTCCCATGAAAATGACCTAACTGCTAAATTACAGGGTGTTCTAGGTGAAGTGTTCTCCACCCATCCTTTGATGATAGTCCAGCGTGTGGCAGAGTGAAAGATACACTGGACAAAAGAGAAGGAGAATTATTAAAGCCTAGTGATTAAGGCACCGACTTATTTTGCCTTGCTTTACCACTTACCGCTTTACCTAATGACATCATGGTAGGCCCCTTGCAAAAGGATGCTTTTTGATCCACAGAACCCCCAATCAATCCTTCAGTGAATTTGCTCATCTCATGAATTCACTTGCCTACAAGTTAATTTCCCTTCTAATTTTTTTTTACTTCTTTTAGATTTTCTTCTCTTTTTTAGGTTCCTATTGTCTTTGCTAATTACTGCATTATCTTTACATTTGAACATTTCATCCCTTGCATGTGCTGCTTGCAAGTGCTGGTGGAGAGAAAGAAATCATGTCATAAGTTCATTTAATATTTCTTTGCAAGAAGACCGGGGGGATGGGATACAATAAATGACTCAGTAAAACCATCCAGGTAAGTCAGTTCTACTAGCTCCACTTCATCAAATTTAAGCAGTTCTACATTACAAGAGATATTAATTCATTTTACACTTTGCCTTCTTTCCAGGCAGATTTGAAATTTCACTTCTTCACATCATAAAGTATTACAGAACAATGTTATACACTGCATGTATCATTTATGGTTTCTTATATTACTTTGTGACCGTATATTTGGGAGCCAGAATGATGTGAGAATGAAAACTATGAGAAATATTTCCTATTCTCTGGTTAAGTTGCCAAGCATCTACATGTAGAAACAGAGAAGTGAGGAAAGTTCCCAACACAAGTGTGTCTGCAAAGTCACAGCCAATACAGAACGCTCTGCCACATAATAAACACAGCACCGTGAGCTGTCTTTATTGTAAACGTGATCATACGGAAAAAGCGCGTGCTTTTGTTCTACTGTCAAAAGGTTTTTAAAGGAGAAAAAAAATCTTTGTTTAAAAAGTTGTGTTCTCAAAATAATTCTAACAAAGAAGTGGGTATGGAATAAAATCCCTATCCAAAGAGCTTCATTAGTATTTCTGTTTTACAAGTGAAATGTCGTGAGCAAAGACATTGGAAACAAGAGTTGTTATCTACAACAGTTTAGGGTAGAGTTCAGTGTCTCCTGTGGTTTAGGTATGAAAAAGTCTCCTAAATATGGGGGGAAACTGGTCATGTGCACAGCATGTTAGAGGAGAAACAAGAGTACTCAACTGACACATGAGGAGAAGCAACAGCACGGGAAAGCATGGTATCTATTCACATTAAGCACCAGCCATACAGCGATTTGAATCAAGTAAGTCTGAGTAGTAAGCCCAGTGGGACTTGGGCCAAAAGGGTGAAAGGAAGGGAACAGGAGGGTGGCTGCACATTTCAGTTGTGATTCAGGAAGTCCTGGAATCCTTCCTGACCCTCTAGGTCGGAATTTCTGACTCGACACCCTGCTTTGACTCAGAATAGGAAACTGTATCCTAACTGCATGTTTCTTTTTATAGAGTAAACTTTATTGCCAACTTCCTTTGGAGCACAAGATTATTCCTCACAGTCTTTAAGCAAGACGCCAATCATAGGACACAAGTGCAAGAAAACGTGATCTCTGTTCCCGAAACATAACACAGGCTTCATCCAAAATGAAAACAACAGAACCAAAGTTTGTCTTTATTACCCATCTCAGTAAATACAGTATGCTCCGATGGTTTTTAAAAGCAGCTGGCTATTTTTTCGCCTCCTCCTTCTCCCCCTTTAAACTTGGCCAACATGAAAGGATAGTGGTATGGTCCAAGAAATGCTTGCCAAGATTAGAGGCTAAATTGGAGATTTCTTGTGTAATGCAGTAATAGGCTGGGGATGGGAAAATGGGCCCTCGTAGAGACACTGATCACAAGGACTTCCACTAAATTCACTGGAGAGGAGATAGGCTGTCCTAGAGTATGAGAAGAGACAGCTCAAAGCTGCTTTGGGCACTGGAACTGGTAATTTTGCAAACAGCAGAATAGAATATACCTTCTGCAATGTGTTTAGCTTTTGTGTTGATTACACCTTGAAAAGGAAGAGGTTGAAAATAATTGTTTCCCTTTTTGTATTATTTTATCTTTGAAAAGGGTAATTTGATTCTTTCAGCTTTTCCATTGAATCGAGAAGACCAGAAACACATTAAAAAACAAACCACACATAAATCATGTAAGCAAAGCAATATCTCTCAAAACCTTTTCAAAGCTTGAGCCAGCACCAACTCTTTGAAAAAGATGCACTTCACATATTTAATCAACCTCAATCGTTCCATCCTATTGTCTCTCACATGCTATCTTTTGAGTGAATGAATAATGCCAGATCAAGTGATGTTAATTAATCCTTCACTTTCCTTCTTACTGAGGCTTCTCTTTAAGGCTATGAAGGGGGCAAAGACAGCAGGCAGGCTCCAGCTCTTGGCATCCAATTTGAGCTTGAATGAAACTGAGGTGACTTGTCCAGCATTATGAAAAAATGTATAGAGAAACAACCAGACAGAAACTGTAGATCCAAGTCAAACACTTAAATTAAAAGGTCTTTTGCCCCATCCAAGAATTTTAAAAATAATATATCTTTAAGAATCAGAATTCCAGACAAAGGTGTTTGTAATACTGCATTTTAAATTGCTTGTTCTGTAAAGGAAAATAGTTTTAGGTAGTAAGCCAGTAATTTAAGTAGTAAGCCAGTAGTAAGATGTAAAGAAAGTCTTCCTATTCTTCCTATACAACAAAACTTCTATGAGTTTATGTTCTAATATCTGTTTTCCAGAAAGACTTTTACTGTCCTCAATCCCATCCAGTGTTATTACTGTGGGAAACTGCCAGTCTTTGTTACAATTAGGTAAAAGAATTTTCTACCACGTCATTAAAACACAGGGAAAATGCATACATTTTTGATTTTCTATTTTATCATTAACAAATAAATAAATTGCTTTATCTAGAAATTGGACCTGCAAAGACTGTGTCCTCTCATGCATGGTCTCACTGAAATCAAAGGAGAGTAAAGAGCACAGGACTTACAGTAGGGTGAGTTTCTGTTCCTGGAAATATGCATCCAACTGCACTCAGCAAACATCTGTAGCACATGGATTTAGCCCATTCTTCAGTCTGCAATGCATGAAGATTCCAACTCCTGGGGATTTGTTTCATCAGGAAATTTGAACTGACTTTTGTCCTTGCAACAGGAGAAATAATATTTCAAAATTAGTAATGTAATTACTAATGAAATTTGTAATTACTAACAAAATTTCTAACAATTCCAGAATTTATGAAATTATCCAAGCCCCACTGATTTTCAGAACTGTCAGGTGCCCAGGTCCCATTCCAACAAAAATTTTCAAAAATTTCACTCTATATCTTTATCTATTTGCCATACATATCATGGAAATTATACAATGGCTTGGGTTAAAATCTAAACTGGATGCCTTGTCTTGCCCTCTATCTTTTCTCGCATAAAGTGTTCCAGGCAGGAGCACACAGATTTCAAAATGGCTACATAAATACTTTTATTGGAAATTACTACCAAAATACAATTCTATTGCTGTTTGTGATTTTTAATTTGCTTTTCACACTACTGTAGGCATGGACACACGCAAATGTATTTGTATGAGTCTGGACGGACAAAAAAATTCAACAGAAAATCCAAAATACACCTAGGTGAGATTTAGGATTTTATTCCAATTAATATTCACTGCTGCTATTTCATTGGGTTTATTCATTCTAATTAGCTGCAATTTAAAGAGAAAATCCTGCTTGCATTGCCTCGAGGCATGCAGAAGCAGCAATTGACGTTGGCTTTAACACATTCTTCCTACACAAGGGACAGAAAAGTTACCTTCCCTTGTACAAATAGTGAAAGGATTCAGATCCATTTCATCCTAGGGGTCTCCTCCCTCTGGAATTCTCTGCACATGACAGAAAGGATGGGTTGGAGGAACAGTGACAGCTTCCCCAGCCAACCACTCCAGCCCAGCTGCTAATGAAGGTGATGCAGACATCTTTAAGGCAGCACTGTGGGGAAATTAATTCTTCCCACATGCTGCTAACAGCCCTGCCCGTAACCCAGGCTGCAGGGATTTGTCTCTAACGGCAAATTTTAGCTAGCAGGTTTGCAGAGTTATCGCCTCGTGATGAAGTCAGATTAGAGAAGCTAGTCACAGAAGTGTGCAAACCCTCGCCAACTTCTCCAACAGACCACAGACTGTTCACGGTTCCTCCAAGAAAATTTTTCAGTCCCATAAGAACCAGCTTAAAATGCTTGCTAGCAGCCTGACTTCAGTCCTGGGCTTAATCTCGGTCCTAGGCATTCAAGGTAAACCAGGGGAATATTCTTCCCCCTGGCCTGTTCTGTGTCGTCTGAGCAGAGCCCGTGCATGGAGCTCCCATAGACGTCAGTGGAAGTTTTATGCATAAAATGAATGCAGAAAAGCAGCTGAAATCTGCTCTGCGGCTAAGGCATCTGCATTGCAGATTGGAGAGGAAAATTTTGCCCTGAGTGCCAAATCTCATCTTTTAAGAGGAAAACTATTTTTGTTTTACACAAGTGCAGAAAATGATCGCTCGGGTAATACGGAACTCAGAAGTTTAAAAGTTAAGAAATGCAACTTTGCTGTCATTTGACCAAGTATTGCAAAAATACTTTTTATTTATTTATTAAAACACTTTTATTTCCACATGTTTGTAAGACTGACGGTAACAACACAGGGTATGTGTGTATATATATATTTGCCTACTAATTTTCAAAACAATTTTGAAAACTTAAGCTGATGTGCCGTGATAACTAGTCACTATTGATGCGGGGAAAGGCAGCGCCTTTAAGGAACAAGCGATAACCACACCGAAGTCAGAGGAGACTGCTTTGATAGCAGAAGTAGATGGTCATATCGGGATTTCAGTGTTTGATGGCAGTTCAGAACATGAAGAAAAGCATGCCATGTAACACATTTTGAAAACATAGTCGAGGATTTAGAAGTGGGTAAGCACTCTTTCAAGTTTGGGGTTACGTTTCAGATTTAACACATTTGTTCATGACTATCATGAGTGCCCTGGGACATTTCTTTCCATCTTTACTGCAACCTCCACTGTTTGAAAAATGAGCGATGAGGAAATAAAAAGCTTCCTTGTTCTTTTACTCGTACACTAGACAACGTTTTTTCCTTCTTTCCTCCTCTTTGCCCCCCATTAATGATAAATCCAACATACAATCTTCTGTCATTTCAAAGCCCCATTTAAGTAGGGGTTTAATGAACGCTTACAAAGAGTAGGTACATTTATTGATACACCTGATGATGTGAAAAATGGGTACTTATGCTTACAAAGTAAGTGTAGTGGAAGCTTTGTGTTATATTTCAGTTGGAAATGGGTTTCTTCTCTAGAAACGTGTTTTGTAGCAGTGGCATAGAATTAAGAGCGCAGTGATGGAGCAGTAAAACAGACAGGTTCAGCAGTGTCAATGACTGCAGGATGCAAAAAGAAATTGCTTTGACAGATAAACTACTTTTTAAAATAAAATATAGTAAATCCATTCAAGAAGCTCTAGCTTCAACTCCCATATTAATCAGTCTTTGAGAATAATGATAGAGGATTTTATGTGCACATGACAGTGCTTCAAGCACTCCTGCTACTTCTTTTCATTAGCTTGAACATGGTGATGCCTTTAACAGATACCTGCATCAATGACAGATGAAAGTATTTACATATTTGTAAAATCCTGTGTGTGAGCAACCACCTGTGAGCTCTGCCACTCTACCTGACCTCAAGAAATCTCCATCAGTTTTCAGATGAGCAGCTGAGTTTGTGAGTTGCAACTCATGCTGGGATCTCTCCAGCAAAGCAAAGTATCCAGCAAAGAAGTAAAACAGATGTCAAACCCAAACAATGTTGCTTCGTATTAGGGTTCAATAATACTGCTTTTCATAATTTGGCTTTCCTTTCTCTGTTGCCATCTATGTGCTTCAAGGAGATATTCCTCCCAACAGCCCTTACGTTAATCCAGACTGTTTCTGTTGGCTTGGATGAGGTAGATAATGACTTAATCTGAGATTTGATATAATAGTAAATGAAAATTGGCCCTGACATCAAAAGCATTTTGGGAAAGGGACATGGTTTTAATTATTGCCTGTAAACAATCCGTTTCCCTGAAAAAAGGTTTTTAAAAAGGGTTCCGTGTATAATTTCAGAAGATGGGATCCTGTAATGTTTTCTGTTCGAGATGGCTCCTCATAATTCTTACTGTGATTGTCCCTCTTACACATACCAAAAACTGACAATTAACGAGCAAATGAATAAGACCCACCTATCAGCCAGGCACTGGCTGCACTCATATAGCCAGAGAAACAATTACCTCACAAACTGTTTCAGAAAATGAAAACAAGGAAAAAAAACAAACTCTTAGTGACATACTTGTTTTGAACATTGTGTGCATTTCTTTCCCCCTGTATCAATACAGTTAGCTCATGTTCTTTTTTCATCAGGTTACAGTACATTTCACTCTGTCAGCATGATATAATTTGCAACAGAGGTGATATATCTCCCTTGTTGAAATAAAGGATCTTTTCATACCGCTTAACAAAGCTCTGATTCTAATCACATTCATCACTATTTGGTTCTGAAATTTGCTGGAATATTTACATTAAGGAAAACAAAGCAATCTGAATAGACAATCTGAAAGGGGAAAAAAAGCTTTACAGATTAAGATCCTGGTTATATCCAAATCCTTGAGAAGAGAACCTGGTAGAACTTAAAAGTTCCCATTAAAACTCTTCACTTAGAGCTAATCTCTCTTTCAAAGATTTAGCAAGGGAAAGAAGGGTTTGAATGAGACAAATCACAATTTAATAACAGTTAAATTACTTAAGAAATACTTACATAGGATTTTTGTCTTATCCTTTCACTTGGTCCAGGAATGATGGATTCATTATATGAATTGTGATTCATGAGGGAGGGAATGAATAAGGAGGTGTGGGGGACATTTCTTTCAGCTAACAGCAATTAACATTTTGAATGGGCTCACTGTATACTTTTCTTACATAGCAATATTCATATTTTAGAACCAAGAAAATTTTAGGAGCGTTTTCCATCAAATAATGGTCTTATTTGCCAAAAGCAATGCCTGTAATTGATATTTGTACTTTGTATGAAAAACAACTTGTGAATGAGAATGACCAAATTTATACTCACGTCACCGGTATGCATACTTGTAAATTAATTTCTAGGTTGTGAATGCTGCGATACCTTTTTTATATAATGGTCCTTAAGTTCTTTAAAAGCACCAATTACCTTATCGTGTAAGGAGTATTGTCCTTATTTCACATGCACAGACACTACGGAGCAGAGCCACGCAAGGACTCTGCAGCAGTGACAAAGTTGTATTAACTGTTTATCTTCAGCTTGGAGAAGGGGTAAAGAAGAGAGATACAAATCCTGAGTAGGGCAGATAAAGTGGATGAAATATTAATATTTAACATTTCTCACATTACAAGGAACAAGGATCCATGGTGAAGAAATGCAGTAATTTAGTTTAAAACCAGACAAAACAAAGATATTCATTCTCTTTTAGACATTTAATATTTGAAACTCGAATTCATCGATGCAGGATTTTGTGGAGGCAACATGACTTGAAAGGGCTTAAAATATTCCATGGAGGACTGATCCACCGCTACGTATTAAACATCATGACTTAGGTGAGTCCCTCATATAAAGATACACCATAAACTACAACTGCAAGGGGCCAGGAGGACATGAAAGCAGGACTTTATCCTATGCATAGCCTATATGCAGCTCTAGTTTACCCAGCAGAGCAGTTGTTGGTTGTATATTATTCAGGTGCCATAAATACACAGAAGTCAGGTGAGCTGCCCTGACATCCTCAGAGTTTTCAAAGAGAATTTCTACTTTGACTGGGAGCACAGGGATAAATAGGGGTACATTTAAGCAGCCCTCTGCGGGAGGTCTGGGTTCTGAAACAAGGTCACAGCATGGCTTTGGATTCTGGGTCCTCATCCTGGGGCAGGAGCAGCCACAATACCACAAGGATAAGCAATCTGAAATTACAAGATAATTTAACCAATTAAAAAAAAAAAAAAAAAAAAAAAAAGGAATAATTATACACAGCTTCTAGCCCAAAATTAATCTTAAGTCATCTTAAAATTCTTGACCTGCATCCAGTCAGCTTTCTCCCTGACCCCTTCTTCGAGGAGGAATGAAGAAACCATCACAGAGCTGCGCAGAACCCAGGCACACTTCTGGTATGGGGAACTGCACATCAGAAACTAGCCAGCTTCCTCTCCCTACTTTCTGCTCTGGAGAACTTCATTCTTCAGAGACGAAGGAAGAAACCAGGTTCCAGGGATGAGATGAGCCTGTAAACTTCATGTTTGCTGTGGAGCCCAGCCGACGGCTGTCCCGCCTGAGAGCAGCTCCTCCTTCCCGCAGCCCTTCAGAGGGCGCAGGCCGTGTCCAGCGCTCAGGCCGAAGAAACTCTCCAACTGCATTCCCCAGCTCTGCCTGAACTTTCGACCCCATTGTATACTCTGATTATTGGAACCAGCAGGATTATTTCCACGATCTACTATCTAGTATGTTTTGCTGCTGCAGAGTGATATGGCCCGAGTGCTACTTGATGCTGCAATTTTCGTGTGGCAGGAGCTGTTCAGCTGCCACATTAAAACTTGCATGGAATAAAACAGCGCTCCTCAACTCTCCGCAAATACGTGACTGTTATTTCCAACAAAACAGCTGTTAAAAAAGCAAGCTTTCTCCTGCTGGAAGCGCCCAAGACATTGCAATAAACAGTTTTTGAGTGGTTCCTCAAACTCATCGACCCTGAAGTCAGAAAAACTGAGAGACAAAGCCAAAGAGAGTTTCCTTCATGGCTTTATTAATTAAGCAGCTGCTTCTGAGGGATTAGTAGGCGTACGCCCTGCTCCAGAGGCAGACGTATGTTCTGCCCTTGATGCACAGCAAGGCATTGTCTGTGTCACATCCAGCTACCAGAACAACGGCGCCTCTGCAGCAAGGCATCTTCCGTCCCACCTTCTAAACCTCCAGACTCTAATCCTTCCCCTTGTCTCCCAATACATCTTCTTACATTTAAGTTGTCCTCAAATTGCCCTGGCCTCTGAAGTTTGTCATTTCAGATGAAACACCCTAATAAGCAGTGCCATTCACATCCTTTGGCAGGATGGATATGAAAGTGGTATGTTTGCTCTTTGTGAGACTGAACCTTGCCAGTTACACACACCATACGAAAGGTAACATTTTCACCCTTCCAGATTGCATCCTTTCTGCTGCCCTCAACTCTTGAATTCCTTTCACAGAACTGTAAATAATAGATAGTGTCAAGATTCCCGGCAAAAGACTACAGAAGCCTCTTGTGGTTCAGCCAAAGAGTACAGACCCTTTGACAGAGGGCACATGTGTCTGTGCTGCTGTGTAAGCATGGGGCTCTAGAGCCCTGCTAAAATCAGTGGAAGTACCGTGGTAGAAAAGAAAAGCTTATCAGGAACCAACTGTTTTATAGGGGGGCTTGCTTTGGTGACATTATGCAATGAGTGTGTAATTCTTGGCAAAGCCTTACTTTTATTATATGTTTTACTAGGTCTGTCTAAACCTTAAGTCAGGCAGGAGGTGACCCAGCAGAGCTCGGCATTGCCATTTGACTGCCAGGGTTAAACTGATTTCTCTTCTACTTAAAGTTTATTTCCAATATCAACGCAGCTGAATTTTTCCTTGTAATTCTGAGTATAGTTTTAATTGCTGTCTGAAGAGCCGCCACCCAGCAGCTTATCTACATTACTGCTGCTTGACAGGACTGTAAAAGGAGAGATAAACCCAATAGCAGGAGGTCCACTGCCTTAATGGCCATTGGCTTCAATAATTAACAAGCAAGGAAAAGAAAAACAAATACTGAGCACCAGGCCAGTGGTGCTGGCCTCTGAAGAATCCTTGGTGCAAGGACGCCTTCTCACTGGTGCACTGATCAGTCACACAGCTTATTTCTTTTTTATGTGATGCCTCTTTCTTCCCCAGAAATCTCTTTGCTTTCTAATACCACAATGTCCCTGCATCTCCAGCCAGAGTCCCAGACCTTCAACCCAGCCAGAATCCCTGCCCACCTTCCTGCAGCCCACACTCCTCTCCCTGTGCTTTCTTCTGCCAAATCTCCTGCAGCAGACACCACTCACCCACAGTCCCTGCAGTTTCTGTCCCTCCGCTGCCACAAGGACTCTCCAGTTCCCTGTCCTCTCGGAACCAAAATAGCCGTAAGTAGGTCTTCATAGGAGAATAAATCATCTTAGTATCTTTAAAAATGGCAAATATCATGTGGAGATGCCTGAAAGATTATACGAACATTTAAAATAATAGTTTAAATGATTAAAATATTTGGTTTTGTCCACAGACAGTTACTTTTTGTTGCTTTGTGTTCTAAGTCGAATAATTCCTTAAGCACTACAGGTACGTAAAAAGTTGAAAAAAATGTATGAAATATCTCTTAAAGGAAGCAAAGAAGCAATATCAAATTATACAAGAAAACTCTGAATAAGGCAAACATCCTGAGGTTATGATAAAGCCAAAAATGACTTAGTTATTGCATCAAGTGAAATTCACTCCTTAGTTTACCTTGAGCTTCCTATATCACCCAAGGACAGGGAATTCATACCTCCTCCTGGAGGTACAATGAAATCCTAACACTCTTATTCCAACAAAGAGGTGCAAAAGCTTTCAGGAGGGTTGTGTCCTGAACATAAACTTCCCAGGCTTTGTCCAAAGCAGAAATCACTGGTGAATAACCCTGAAGCACTGCACTGGATTAAGCTTGAGGACATTTGCAGAGTGGGCAGGCTAAATTACTTCCAAGTTTGGCTATCTCTGCAGTCACACTGCTCTGGAGCAAGTGAGTTGGGATGCTTTCTGCAGACGCTGCCATACTCCCTGAGGAGTGATTGTGAGATTTTGCAACAACACTGGGGTACCAAGGGAATTAGATGCGTTGTTTTGGGCAGTTTGCATCCACACTGACCCTAACACAGAGTGGGATGAAAGAATGCACAGAAAATGAAACTAATCTAGACAGTATTAGGCAACACTGTGAATAGTTTAAGCACTTCTACAAAGCACAAGGAAACACAGTAGCAGGATCTGTTTGTTCTTCTGGGGTAAATATCTCCACTGTAGAAATCCATAACAAACACTCTGTAAAGAGTTATAGCCCTGTGTACTCCAGATGGCCCCTGGCCAACATCACTTACTCTGTAGGAGCCTCGTTGGAGACGTTTTTGGAACCAGTCTTGACTGACTGACACTCATCCTTCTCTCTCCTGCTATAAAAAGGAAGGATACATTTGCCTGCGTGTTGTTTTTAAACAAGCTGCTTTTGATAGTGTTATGGAGGAGAAATAACTGTACACATTATTAATAAGCCACTGAAAATAAGGTAGCATATCTGGAGTGTCTACTTTTCAGCCTGTTCATAACCGGAGGGAAATACTTTTATTGCCATGTTGTCAATGCCAGAATTAGTCCCTAGATTTTGGCTTTGGTTGTTCTTCCTCCAAACCTTCAGAGAAGAGAATTCATGCAGCTATTTTCTGGAAGCAGAGCATGGTCAGAACACAGGACCTGGACCCAAAACACAAAGTACAAGAGACTGAGCAGGCACAGGAAAAGAGGGTGCACTGCCCTTCTTGAAAGTCTTCCCTTTCCAACCCTGCTTTTAAAGCCACTCCATCATCACATTTCCACACATGTATAAGGCTGCTCCTTCGTTTGTGAAAGGGATGAAAAGTCATTAAAGTTCTCGTGATGTTATCTTTGTGCTTCTTCTTTCCCCCATACTAACACCAGTAGGATTCTCAGGACCCAGAAACCGGAAACTCTGTCATGAATTAAATGTGTTTAGGCTTAAATGACTTTAAAGCATCCGGTTCCAATAAAGCTATTGCAGTATTTCAGTTTTATGGTACATACAATTAACATGCACTCTAAGTTCACTGAATGCTTCAATAAACACGATGGTCTGATGGGCTTTCTTCTTCCACCCTAGCAATAGTTTAACTCAGAAGTAGCCATTTCCTCATAAAGGGATATGAGACGTTCGGTCTCTGGGGGTGCAGGTGCATGGGAACAAGAGAGAACCTTGGGGAAATCGCAGAGCAGCGATTGCTGTTTTGTTCAGGAATCTGTCAGGGCTCCAAAATGAATGCTCAGATGATCAAGCTGCCAAGCAAGAGTGGGTAGAGGAAAAGGGTGAAGTAGGAACTCTGAGCTGCATTACAAAATTCCAGAGTGACATAACAAGCGAGAGTACCGAAGTTCGTATATTTTCAGTAAAACAGCCACAAAATATGTCTCCTTGAAACTCACTTTCATTGCTGGGCTGCAAATAAACTTTGTCTTCCATGTCTGTCTTTGCAACAGGCTTTTCCTTATGAATATAAAGGGCTGAGGTCCTCCCTCTGCTAGGTGTTTCCTTTCTTGTGTGTGCTGGAGAGCTGTTCCCAGGGCTGGGAAACCAAGAAAGAGATGTGAACAAGGATGGCTCGGGACAGAGCAACAATTAGAGGAGAGCCTCCTAATGAGCTAACAGGCTCACATGGATCTGCTTTTCTACATGTTGCTACCTTTAGGCTTGAAAATATTATTTTATAAGGAGATTGGACTACAAACACCTGAGCCAAATTCTTGGCCAGGGCTCAAAAAAACACAATCTGGAAAAATAATAATAATAAATAAATAAATAAAGATACATAGGGAGAGAGTTTTCCTTTATCTACCTGCATTCTCCTGGGAATAGGAAAGCCATCCTGAAGTTTTCTTCTCTAAGCTACCAACACCACACTTTTCCTCCCCTTGCTTGATCCTATTGGCATTGTCATCATTCAAGAAAAGTTAATTTATCCACCCTGAATTTACTTTCTTTCCAAGACAGTAATTTCAGCAGGCATGGCTTAGAACTGGATCCCCCTGCCAGCACTGCTATTGGTCTGCTGTGACCTTAGGCAAGTTATTTAACCTCTGAATGTCTCAATTTGCCAGTCCGATGAATGGCGATGAAAACTGTTTCATGATAATACACTTTCTTAAAAAGTTATTAAATACCTTGCAATTACTGGATAAAGATTATTTTTAGCTGTTCAGCAGAATTCCTTCTCTTACCAGACATTGTAAGCAGCTACTGCCCAAGCCTGGAGCCCAGACACCTCTGAAGTGACAAGCTAATTTTCTCAGAACACCACCACCTTATGCACATGTCTCAGCTTTGTGTCCTCCTTTCCCAGACACATGGTCTTTTCTGAATTCATTTCTTAAGCACAGTGAAATACATGCTTCTGGCTGCTGAGCCAGACAGTACTTGTTTCTAGGTCAACCAGCCATGATGGCTGATTTGAAACGGGGGTGAAATAAAAGATTGGCGTATTTAATTTTTTAATGTAACAGTGTTCCATTCATTCCCTCTTTCCAATCATTCACCTTCAGGAATCATCTTTGATTCTGCTTGCTCTTGTGTAATGCTCAAATTACCACCAGCTGATCAAATAGCACAGTTTCTAAGCAGTGACCCCAAATTCTTGGAGAGCCACAGAAGACACAGAAATGTGACCTGACCTGCTTAACCCTGTCTGACCTTCCTTGCCACGCAGTCTGACCTGACCTCACTCCTTTTATTCTTCCCAACACACTTTAATAGAATCCACCAGAGGAAAGCAGTGGGGGGAGAAGTAGTCAGCCTGCCTTAACGTCTTACTTCAGAGAAGTGTTTCCTTAGCTAAACATTATAACTCTCAACAGTGATTTCCAAATTGCTGGAACATTACCTCCCACCTCGCCACTGTAATCAGCTCTTTGCTTGGTACATATTCGAGAGTATTCTTGAGCCACCGTGCCTTTGCCAGCAGCAAATTAGAGCAAACAGAACACATTCCTGCGCAAGAATTTCTCCATATTGCAGAAAACTTCCTTATTCTGTAGATAAGAATATTTGGGAATTCTACCCATCAGTTTGATAGATGCTGCCACTCTGCTCAGATTTGTTGGGAGAGGACTTGGAGGTTTTGGTTTGTCCTACTGCTATATAATCCTTATCATGATATAAGAATAAGTAACCACAAAGAGTTGCAAGAGCAAACCACCCCTGGTAAGAAAGAGCCAGGATTAGCAATAACCACACTACTGGAGTTTAGCCACTGACTCCTCATCACTTACTCCTCTCCCCGTTTCAAAAGCACAGAGGTACTTCTGCCTTTCCAGGAGACCTGTATTTGCAGGCAAGCCTGAAAACTCAGAGACATAACAGATGTCTCCCTTCCCTTTAAATTTTTGCTTTTCTCTCCACTTACATAATGCTAATTAATTTGGGCTGAAGATAGCAGAAATCTCCTATTCGTTGCTTCCACAGCATACATTCCAGCCTCGCTGCTCTCATAAGCAGTCTGATCAGCATTACTCTGTATGTTCCTGCCAAATGCAGAGTGCTATTTTAACTAAGCCCCATGTCTCCCCTTGCCCCCATAACATGAAATATCACTGCTTTTGAATGGATTCAGCGTAGGATAATCATTTACACTAAGAAGTGCAAGTTGGTTTCCAGAATATGCACTCAAAAGCATTTCCCAGTCACTATAAAGAAAGTTTTCTGTCTTCCCAAGGAGAACGATCTAAAAAATCAGGCACACACAGAAGAGAAATAAAACCATCGAAATGGAAGGCACCTATGCCAAGGAGCTCCTATGTATGGAAATTCACCTGCATGGTGAGGTTTTACCAGAGGGTGGGGAAGAACCCAAGGGAATACTGAAGATTGCATCTGAAAAAATGGGTTATCTCATGTCACTATGTTGATCTGGAAATCAGGACGATTCTGTAATTTTGGTATCACATGATGTGTGGGAAGAGTTGGCAACACAAAGCTCTAGCTCTCTCCAAGCTCAGCTGGCATCAGGAAGACCATGCCTGGTTGGCAAAATGGATGCTATAAAAAACCAAGAGCACCCTGACCAGAGACTCCATCACACCCAGAAGAACAACGCTGGACTGAGAGAACCCAACATGCAAAGCTGGAGTCAGCATTGTGAAAAGCCAAGCTAATTTTTAACAGTCCTCATAAAGGGAGGTTTGGAATACAATATCGGTATCCCAGCAGACTTAGAAATGGACTATTTTTTAAGAGCATGAGAAAGCAGACTTTGCTAACCAAAAGAGTCCTCTTGTAGGGTGATGAGTTCCAGCTCTCAAGACTTTCACAACATTTCTTCCAATAGCTCCATAACAAAAGAGGAAAAAGTCATGGTGCCGGGCTGGATACCTCATTCCGAAATATATAACATGCACTGCATCAAGTTTGCCTTGCAACATTTCTAACATCAAGGTAGTCTACAGATCCCTGTATTACCAAGAGCCTGGACATCTGTTTGACAACTGTGTGCTGCCTCCTCTTTTTTCTTCCTGCTCGCTTGTTTCATACTATAAATCCTTCAAGATAGACTCTCTGTTTTTGTTGTTTGGAAAACACATGGCACAGAAATAATAACTCCACCACTGCCATCATGCCACATCACCATGGCTTACTTCTTCAGCTTTTCACCACCAGGAAAAAAAAAACAGGTCAAAGTATGTATTTTATATATGAGTAGAAAATTTGATTCAAGAGCCTCACCCTAGCTGCACACATCATGCAAAGAGCCCATTGTAGTGAAGGACAAAATCTTACTCAAGACAAGACCTGAGCTGGAAACCAGAATCTGGAAGCGGAGCTGTAACAAGTCAGATGTGATATGCACTGACATAACTTCTCAGGGAAGCCTGCACAGTAAACTCTTCCTCAGTGCCTGCCAAAGGCCAGTGTCATCATTCCTCATGTTACTCTAGGAGCCCACAAAGTAGTTACTCGTAATATTAATTATTTTTATTGAGGATTATTCTGAATCAGCCACCAGGTAATGAATAAGTTCCTGAATTGTCTTCATAATGCTCATTTTTTCTTTACATCTATTGAGATATCCCTTAATGAGCCTAAGAAAGTGTGATTGAATATTGGCACAGGAAGAGAACTTATGCAATGAATTACCTCCAGCGAAGGCCTGAGTCTGCTCCTTTTAGCATGCCTCTGCTAATCCAGTGTGCAAGACGTGCAGACCTGGGGATGAGCACACAGCTATGCCATTGTGTTAGCAAAGATCCTTTGTTGGACTGGATGAGAGAATGGAGAGGTTTTTTTATTTTTGATGGTTACAGAAAAGTACCTGGTAAACAGTACACATCCTATCAGCAGTGCAGAAGAAGGACATCAACATGCAGAGAAACAGCAGAGAAGAATCTATAGAAAGCGGTGGAAAAGTATAGGCAGAGATAAACACAGATAGTATTTCCCAGAGTTTGATCAAGATTTCTTCACGCTGTGTTGTTTGGTCACTCTTTTCACGCCCAGATATTCCCAGTGTTTACACCTCAGGCTCATTTCGTACTTGTTCCTGCCTTCCTTTCCTGTTTATTGCCTTTTCCTACCTCTGATCTACTTCCAGAGTCTCCTATCCAAAAAAATCATGAGCAAGCATGACTTTTTTTTGCTGGCCTTACCTTCCCTGTTCATTTTATTTTTAACCATTTGACTTCTTATCAACTGCAGGCTCCTTGGGAAAGACTCCTGTTTTGATTTCACTCAGTGGGCCCAGCTGTGGACCGTTCAGTGCCCCTTCACTATAACAAGTATGTGTCATTAATTAAATACATTCTCAGCACTTCAAATGTTAACAGCACAGGAAAATCCTGTTTGAAATTTCAGGAAAGGAACCTGACCATCCTTGACTACAGATCTGCTTAGTTTGATTGTTCTTAGTCCTACTTCCCCACTTTTATACTTTGTCTCCTGAATGCCATTTTCTGAAAACAAAAACTACAGCAGGTATTTCCTGAATATATTTGCTTTCTCTGCTCAGTGCCTTCCTTGGCAATTTATGATCTTCCATGCAATATGTTTTTTCCTATTTATTCCCGGTTTCCAAAAAAATATATACATATATATAAACTTTCCTCCATTTATTTTTGTGTCAAAAGCCAGCCTAAATCCCTAAGTCTCAGCTTTCCAGAGTGAGATTTATTTGTCCTGACCCAGGCACCTCTGTCAGGGTGATACAAGGAAGACATCTAAGTTAGATCAAATGACTCTCCCTCTGGAATTGCCCTCTAGCCTTCCCAGACTGCAGGCAGAGCTCCTGGGTTATTGCTCAAGATGGATGCCAAAGCCCTGAGTTACCCAAGCGAAGTCCTCCTTAGCACCCCAAGAACAAGGCAGACAGCAAGGACAAGGACTCTCCATTTTCTGATGCTCATGACCCAGAGTCAGACTCAGAGCGAAGAAAGGCACTTCCAGGATCTGCACCCTGGCAGCCCCTCTGCTGGACAGGCTCCTCCACCCAATTTGGTTTAAAACCCCAGAATCAAAATGGTTTGGGTTGGAAGGGACCTCAGACCATCCTGTTCCTGCCCCCTGCCAAGGCAGGAATGCCACACACTAGATCAGGTTGCCCAGGGCCCCATCCAGCCTGGCCCTGAGTACCTCCAAGGATGGGGCATCCACAGCTTCTCTGGGCAGCCTGTGCCAGGGCCTCAACACCCTCCAAGTAAAGAATTTATGTCATCTAATCTAGATCTCCTCTCTTTTAGAGTTTTAAAGCTTCTTTTTAATGAAGGAGAGAGAGATGACTTTCAGTTCATAACAACACTCAGGAGCTCTGACAGGTAGAATTCACTTTTCTTACAGTAGCCAGCCCCTGCTGCACCTCTGTACAGAAATAATTTGAGATTTATTTGTCCAGAAAGGGCCAGCCTTTTTGTGCATCTTACTCGTCTTACTCACCTGGAAAAAGGAGTTTTAGGCTCTGATCCCTGCTTCCAGGACTGTTCTCCAAGTTCACATCAGCCAGTTAGTGAATAGTTTATAAAATCTCTTATCATATCTAGCCCTAGGGAGCAAATTCGCATAGCTTCTAGTTTACTGAAGTCCCTGTACTTACGGATCCTGAGGCTATCTTTAGACAGTTGTTCCCTCACAGCCTCCATGGACATTTTGAATCTTCTCACAAGTGCTTGTCTCTTTGCAGTAAATAGACATGGGAGCTGAGATGAAAATTATTCTGCTTGAATCATTAAACGGTTTGGCCTCGATACCCTGCAGACAGCTTCCCTCTGCAGGAGCAGTATCCAAGGCTGGTAGCAAATTACACAAATAACCCAGTCAGTTTGGGGAAATTCATCCCTTGTTTCAGATCATCATCGTGCCCCAAAAGAACAGGCATCCCCTCACATTCATGGTGAGGCAACCAGGGGAGAAGGGAAGGATGGATTTTCTTTCTCCATCAACTCTAGTACTTCATCCCCTGTTTCTGCTTGCATATACATGAATAAACCTAATGGTATAAACTCTGAGAGTGCTTTACACTGCAGTGTACTCCTTTCTGGAGAGGAAACTGATAGATACAGAGAGACGCAGCATAGTGTTAAAAAGTGATCAAACTGTTCAGGATAGTCAGAGCTGGGCGCTCCTTGTACCTGAAGCTGCAAAGGGAATCCAGGCAGGCAAAGCCCAAGAACTGGAACCTGGCCAGCCAACAGTTCTCATCTCTTGCACAAAGTGCTAACATGCAACGGGAGGTCAGAGCTACAGCCTTAAATCTCACCAAAAAAAAAAAAAAAAGGCTCTTTCAGCACAAGTCTCCCTAACACACCAGCAAGAGGTGCTGCCTATCTGGTCCCATTATGCAATTCCTAATGCTCTTGCTTTGCCACTCATACTCCCACGCCGTAACAGCACACACTGCTGGCACCAGCTGAGTTAAGATCTGCCCTTCGCAGGCTCCTGTGGTGTTCCCAGCACACAGGCAAAGATTTCAGGAGCAGTGCTGTAAAATGGAGGGTCAGTCTGTCAGGCGGAGGACGTTGTGCTGATTCCACCCCATACCGATCCGATGTGTAATTAGAGAACAGGGCTTGAGGCAGTGCTGGTCACAAAGAACCCAGTGCATAAGGCTTTCTTCAACGATGAAATTTCCTCCTTACCAAAGCTCACAAATAACTTTTTAAACCTTAAGCAAATAAATTGGCCATTTTTCTTGTCATACAGAACCAGTTTTTCTCAGCATTAAGAAGAGCTGAGGTGGCTCAGCTCATACAAAAATCTTGGGTTTGTACTGCTCTGATTCACAGGTTGCCAATGGGGAAAGAGAAGGAGGACGTTCAACTTTTTGTGTTAGCATGCATGGCACACTTGATCTGTGCCTGCGGTGATCCTGGCACCGTCAGGTATTTCTGATCTGTGGGACAGCCCCCTGAGCAGGTATCTTGCAGCACTCCCCTCAGCCTGTCACAGGAGGTACAAAGCTCATCACTAACAACCAGGCAGCTGTTTTTAAAAGACATCGAGGCAGACGTACATGGTACCTCCCCATATGTGCCCAGCCATTCAGTAAGCCTCTATCAGAGCTGGGAACCTATTCTGGGTCACCCGGCAGTCTTAGGCAGCAGCCAGACCATCCTTCCCCCAGTTTCCCGCAAAGCACTTATTGTATCCTCAAAAAATAAAAAAATTAATTATTAAAAAGCAAAACATGTCTCAGAGTTTAACAGCCATGAAGGGGAATGTTCAGCCACAAAAGGTGTATTTTTAATAATTAATTGCTGCTTTATTTAGCACAGAAGCAACTGTCTTAAATCAAAATTAAACCCTTGTAAGCGAGTTCCCTGAAAAGGGCCACTCAAAGAAAGTGGCATATAAACATGGTTATAGGAAGAAGAAAAGTAAAGAGTTCTATAAAAGCCTAACCTGAATACAATTGGGAAAAGGCTAAAAGGCTGGTGTGTTGTTTTTTTTTTTTAACCACATTCACGTTTTCTTCTCAGTTCCATACCCTGGATGCAACCTCCATGGATTTATCCCACTCTGTGCCACCATTTCCACCACCTGGAAATGTTCTCTGGGCAGCACTGCAGGGAGCCACCAGGCCTGCCTACCTCGGCCACCTCTCCTGACCACGCTGCGACCGCCCTGCTCCTCAGCATCCTTTCCTCTCCCTCCTGCTTCTCACACCACCACCACCACTGCCGGGCTCTGCTGGGCAGCTACAAGAGGAAAAAAAAATAATGAGTTATTTGGCTGAAGGCAGAGCAGGCAGCAGAAGTCGGCAGAGTCAGGTCTGCTGCAGGAAGTTGGAGGGGGGAGAGTGGGGTAGGGTGCACAATAAATAGCATAGAAAGAGGAAGAAAACTTATTTTTCTTGATTACTTTCCAATACACTAATAAAACCTGCTTACTTCATTTACTCCTGAGAGAAATAACATCTCAGATGTGTTTTGCAACCCAGTTACCATAATGCCATGTTAGTGCAGGGGACTAAGAAAGTGGAAACATGTTAAAAGACTGATCAGGCTGTCCGGCTCCCTTAACCAGCTCACTGGCTAAACTAGACGATTACAAAGGAGAAATAAACTGCATTAGCTACATATTTGTAGCAATAATTTAATTTTTGTACCAGCTTGATGCACAGCTACGGATTGTCAGTGTCTATTGCTGGGTACTGCAGCTTTTTAGTTTCTCAGAGCTTTGGCTGGGCCTGGAAGCCCCAAAACCTTTTTGTTTCGAGGGTTGCCCCAAACTAAGAGTGAAGATGCACAGCCAGTGCTCTCATATGGAGACACAGTGCTCGTTCACTGCAGGCCATGCCAACCTAAAATGGAAAAACACATTCCATAAATAGTAAATTCTTTGAGCCCCCCCCCAAAAAAAATAAAAAAAAAGAAAACCAAAAATGTAAACGTGTATTTTCAGGGGTCAGAGTCCCCTACGATAGATTCTCTCATTCGTGAGCCTGGAAGTTACTGCTGACCTTCAAGCTAAAGGATGTTAAGGCAGGAGTGGAGCCATAAAGTGGGATTTACAGTCCAGGGTAGGTGCATTCCTTTCAACCTGCAATTTAATCTCAGCTTTCTTTGAAATAGTTTTATGGCATCCTTGAGTAATTTTATTTGCTTAACCAATCTTCAGAATCTATTTCTGAGGCATGTTTTCTATGTTTTACATTTTCAATTATTTTGAAATCATTAGTTATCTCTTTGCTCTCAAAACCAATTCAGATTTCCACATAGATGATAATAAGGTGGAAAAAGTATTGACAAAATCAAGATGCCCCTCCACACAGGAAAGCCGAAGGCCTGTAACTATGCTTTACTATGTAGAAAAAAAAAAAAAAAAGTTGGCTACTCCCTCCATATGTTGTTCTTTCTCAAGAGCAGCTTAGTAGCTGATATAAAAGGCATGTTGCAAATCAAGCTCAAGGTGCACATGACAGACGTGGGACTGGAATAACAAGCATATCACAGTCTAGGATTCAGATATAAAAGCAGAAGCTGTATGAGAACCATCATCCAGGATTATAAGGAATGAAAAATGTTTGCAGAACTGCAGGCAGCGTTGCAAGCAGAATTAATACTTGGAAAGGCAGAATTTGAGAGCTGCAGACCAACTCGCAGAACAGCATGAGGAGTTTAAGCCTGCTCCAGCCGTCCTGTTTCACTAGGTACCCATAAATACGATAACCATAATCTTTTCCTTTGACTGGTCACCTCGTTTGTGGCAGTTGTAAAAGAAGAGGCATGACTAGCTGCAAAGGGGAGTTTTACATATGAGATAATTCTGCTCATGAGAAATAAATTAGAAACATTTGGAAAATAGGGTGTGTAAGTTATTACTGCCTGAGGGCAGCAGGAAATTATGAGAATAATAGTGTATGCATGTCTTTTGCCATTATTTACCTTGGCATTCAATAAGCCATGTGCAGTTGCCAGAGCAACTTCCACAGCACATGGTACAAAAGCTGTACGTACACGCTGCTCCCTCGCACAGACACCCCCAAACCTTGAAACAGCAGGGGCGACTTTCAGAAGGAACCTGGAGAGAGCCTGCCTCACGAGAGGTCTTCCTCGGTCTTGGAGCAAATAAATAACTTTAGGGAATCCAGCTTTCGGCTGAAAAAATGTTCACTGCAGACCCTATACTGAAACCTACACAGAGCCTTTAGCTGGAGCCAGAGTATGGCCATGGTGCCCCAGGAAAGATGCATTATCAACACTCTGCTAGCAAATGTTTTCCAGCAGTACCTGTCAGAAGTGAATCCAACGTTGGATATTGAATTCTCAGGGAATCTGGCTTCAGTTTGGACAGCCCCTCACGTCCTCTGCTCTCAGACACCGATGACCTAGGCATTGTCAGAGTCCAAAACAGAAAATAAATTGGAAATCATAAAGAGGGGAAAACCCTGAGCAGTTGAGGCAAGGGGCAGAGCTGAAGCAAGCAGCCCCAGGCTTGCTCTCAATGTCAGGCACCAAAGGACCTGGCACTGCACACTGAAGGCCAGCAGCTGGTTATTAAATTGGTAAGGTAACCAAAGGGATGATCAACACACAACTTGATTTATTTTTCATTAACTTATTTAGAAGAGTTACAGAGAAGAAAAAAAATTATGATGTAGACATGAGACCCTTCCCAAACTTACAAGACGCACACATAATATCTCAAGTTGTCTTTACATAGTACCTGGGCACCGGCAAACTGGTCTTGCAGGACAATGCTGCTCTGCAGAGGAACTTCAGAACAAGAGACAAAACCAAGGAAAGATATTAAAAATTAAGTGGGATGCAAGCAGCAAGACCAAAAGGGAAGGAAGGAACCAACAAAATCAGTTGCTAGAAATGCTGGAGTTTTATAACTACTAATTGTATGGGGGTTTTTTGAGGTGGTCTTAGGAAAAGAAAACGCCTTAAGCTGTGAATGGGTTTTATGGTTGTGGATTAAATATCTAACAATACTTAGTGGGTGTACACTGCTGTGCAAAAGGAGACTAACAATTGCAATGCTGCAGTCTCTCTGGTTGTTTACTCTACCATTTACTGAATTGTGGGTTAACGCAAATGGGAGGCATTCAGAGCACATGTGTTTAGGAAAGAACAGCAGAAGATCAGAGCTCCATAACCTGAAATGACAATGAGATGAGTTATAAGCCTCAGCACAGCATGCTGGATATGAAGTACAGGGGAAGAAGGAACACCAGGGCAGTCCAGCACAGAGTCTGCTAGAGAACAGGGCTTCAGCATCGGTGTGGTGCCAGCGCTGCTGCAGAGCAAGGGTTGTGCACAGGGCCCCCCTGGAAACCTGCACTGGCTTGATAAAACTAGGACAAACCGCAACGTTCTGAAGTTACATCCAATGGAGAAAAATCTCTTCCTTTTCTCTTATAAATAATACCACATAGCGAGGTTATCCTCAGAGTCACATCATTTATTCTAATGAAAACATTCAGATTCTGAAAAGAAAAAGGGACACAATGTTAAAGATGAGCAGGAAACCAGTGAAAGAGACAAATTAGTTATTGCCAGAATTTTTCATTAGTTATTCTCACACACAGTAAAGTTCACTTTCCCTGTGCTCTCTGAAATTTATTCCTCATTTTGTGTTTGACCCTAGGATCTCAAAGTAGTTTAGAAAAATTAGCCAGTGGAAAAGCTGCTGGAAGACAATAATATAAATAAATGACATGGGTTAGGGGTTTTGTTTTATTTGTGTGTGTGTGTGCGTGTGTGAAAAACTGTGAATTTTCAGAATTCATGTGTGGTATTTGATTTTTTCCTTTTCTTGTTGCTTACAACAAAAGCTGTTGTATATGAGTAAGTGCTAGTGCTTTGTCCACTCTCAAGATCTTGTAATGAATCTCAGTTTTATAACTTCTTCTTAAAGCCCCAGTTTCTCTGGCCACAAGACTGTCCAAGAACCTTTGTTTCAGCAGAAGGAACTCTAAGTTTATTTGATTTTTTTTCATTTGTGGAGAACAGTGGAAAAAAAAGAAAAGAAAAGAAAAGAAAAAGAACCACAGTTTCATTAATCTCATGTGGGTTTTTGTTGTTGATGTTGTTTTGGTTTGGTTTTGTTTGTTTGTTTTTATAATTTATTTTTTAAATGTCCTGGTAGAAGATTTTTGATTGCTTGAGGTTGAAGTATGGATATTAGCTTATGCATGGTCATGTCTGACATGCATAGGGGTATACGTGAATACTCCTACCCAAGCTACAGCGTTTGCCATAATTCAGTTTTAAAAGTATCACTCGGGAAACACACACAGCATTATGTAACTTCAGGGGCCTGACGAAGTGAAAAAAAAAAATAAACAGCATTCCACAAAACAGCCCATATGCCAAAAGCTGCGGGCACAGAGCAATGAATGGGAAGATGTGCAATAGCTGGAATTCGTTCTTAGGGAGAGACAAACCCACAACAAGTAATTCTGCAAGCTGGGGGGACTTCTGGAGTGGTTCTGTGGAAGCTTCGCTCATCTAAGAAATACCGAGCATAGGTGACTTTCACTGACCTCAGTGGAACTGAGCAGCAAGAAACCTTCTCCAATTTGGTCTGTGAGCATTGGAAGCATGAAAGTGGTCCCAAATATTCTGGAAAAGTCTTACCTTCCTCTTTAGAAATGGTAGGATCTCTCCCTGATGGACTCTATAGGTAAGTACATACCAACAGCTTTCAGATAGGGAGAACAAAACCAAGATATCGCAGACACCTTTCTCCTCTGCCTGCAGAAAGGCAGCCTCACATGCCAGTGGAACAGAGTCTGCTTGCCACAGATAAGCCAGCCTGTGACTTTGTTTCTTCATTTAGAAAGTGAAGAGAGTACACATTGACTCTGCAGGATTCCCAGCATATTCCTATAGCAGCTCTGAGATCTTCTGAGCAGGACATTACAGTCCCAGGACTGCAGCCCCAGGCTCCTCACTTGCACAGCGAAGGATTTCCTTGCACCAGTCACCTCCTGTTGAGCTCCTTCAGGAAAGGCTCCAGAAATGTGGTGTCAGAGGATTTCACTAATAAAATCTCCTGCCTTTTTTCAGCAGTCAAGCTGATGCTAGACTGCTTCTAAGCTGCTTCCTAAGCTGCTTCTGTGAATTTGCAGTGAAACTGGTGTTTCATTTCTCTGTCCGAATACCTGCTACGAGCAGAGTCGGGCTTGGCTGCCAGAGTTTTAGCGACCCCAGTTGGAAGATGCCTCTCGTAAAGGCCCATCCATACTTCAGGATGCCTTCAGGCAGAGGCAGCTTCGGAAGAGGTCACTTGCACCGAGGTGTGCAGATGGGAGCTCTGAGAAAAGCCCGGAGGCATCGTGTGGTAACACTGGTACCTACAACAGACCTGCTTGTAGTCTTCTGCTTGCCTTGCAAGCCTGCATTGATACGTATAATACAGAATCATGTCAGAGAAGCAAAGAAGTTGAAAACTTTCCTTTCATTTTACAGTCTAACAACAGGCTTGTTAAACTGAGGCAGATTTGAAGCAAAGTCGAGCTGACAGCCTCTCTGGAAGGAGCCGAGTAGCAGGGATGTGATGCTCAGCAGGCTCGTCCCAAGCTGCAGGAACACCGTGGGGCTCCTGCGCCCTCCGAGGCAGAAATTACCCTCCACACACAGAGCAAAATCAATGAAAATGCTGCAGGGGCCTGGGGCTGCCAGCTGAGAAACACTCAGAAGTGCTATTTACTGACAGAAAGGGGACATTTTACTGCCTCTAACCTGCAACTAAGGAGGCACACAGGGCTGCTGGTGGAGCCACGCAGCGCAAGGGGAGGGAGCACGGCATCAGCTGCTTCCTATACAGCCCGGAGGAGTTTACCTGCCAGCACAGCCCCTGCTAAAACCAAGTGAGGAAGGAACAGCTAATGGACTTGATGCCCATCTCACATGGCTCCTGTGCCTTTACCAAGCCAATACAGAGCTATTCCTGTTGAAATCAACAGAGATAAAGATTGGTGGCTCAGTGGGGAGAGCTGGTGGAGAGCTTTGGCTGGCGGATGGTAGTATTCAGCAAAGGAGAGCTGGTCAGCCCCATAAATTTTCTTCTCTTGCACACATAGTAGTACTTCTGAACAGATTCCTTGCAATTGTCCATGAAGGGAAGGAGCTACTATTCACTAGATGTGGGGACTAAGGCAAAACCCTGATGTTGCCCAGTGGGCTGAACTGAATGTAGTGCAAGCAGCTGCAGCCACAACTGAATCTCTCAGGCATGTTGTTTGGGATCACATTCTGTCACTTGCTTTCTCATCTTACCCCTCTCCATGCAGTGGAAGACTTGTCCTTTTCCTCTTCTTCTTCTGAAGTAGTATTCAGTGATCACACACATTACAGAGTAGCAGACAGAAGTGGAGAGTAGGCAGGCACTGGCAAGCTTCCCGCAGTCTTCTGGTGTGATTCATGTTCCTGTACTCTGACCTGGAAATCCTAGCGTTCATTCCCCTTTCACAGAAAAGAAGCAGTAAGATAAGGAAGAAAATGTCAAGACTAATTTTACCCAAATTAAATCTAAGGCAAGGTTTCCACTATATCGTACTTGTGTTTTCCTCCCTAGACCCATGTCATCCTGATTGCTGTGATGGGGAAAAAAGGATTATTTTGGATATTCAGATGTGTAAAAGCCAGACCACGGTGAAGAATTTAAGGTGGAGTAAATGGAACAAATTCCATTTAAGACAGCACAGAATACATCAGACTACAACAACCAAGATAGCTGTAGCCCAGATATATATATACAAACATCACATTTTGGAAGCTGGTCTTGCCTTGCAGTATTTTGTATTTTCCATGAAGATCCAGCTCCTGGAATCAGACAATTACAAAGCAGTCATCACTGTCAAATAAGAGAGTTTCTGAAGTGTGTAGAAGAGTCTGGAAAACAGAATCCTTAAGGGCATCTAGTAAGAGGAAAGAAGCCAGGACAATATCTTTGCTTCTGGGATCTGATTTATGACTTTTGTACACTTTGAATGTTCCATAGTCATATAAAAGAAACATGTAAGTCAGCTGGAGTTCTTCTCCTTTAAAAATTTGAGATATAAAATAGTATGAAGGAGTGAAACTTCAGTGCTCTAAGTCTTTCCTTCAACAGTTTTAAGCTAAAATGTTCAGCACTTTCCAAAATTCATTCCTACATGCACGTAGGGTGCATAAAACTTCTTTTTATTTCTATGCATATTGAGTTCAAGCTCTCAGCTGACAATGTAGAAACACATAACCTCAGTCAATATTAATGTATTTTAATTACATATAACATAATACTAACAACTACACCAACTAGCATTGGAAATCATGTGTCCAAACATCCATGCATTATCAAGCAAAGCACCATAAAAATTAAGATTTATAACATTCTCACAAAAACAAGCCGAGCAACAATAGCGTTAGGAGGTAATAATTTAGACTGGTACACCATGAAATTTCATGGAACTAACGGGAACAAAAAGCTCGACTTGAAAACAATGTCAGTGCTGCTTTTCTGTAAGAATTCCTTTGTTTCCTCACCCCATATGAACTACTGCATATGGCAGAACCCCCTGTCCCCTAACAGGATTCCTGTCTTCAGTACTGCTTCAGCCCATGAATCCATTGTGTCCCATCTCCCTCCATGTCTCAGGGCTGTACCAGACCTTAATCTCTTATTCTTGCACCCACATTCATAGTGGTTCTCTTCTCTTTGACGAAAAACCCAATACAGAATCCAAGGGATGCATATTAATGATCAGGAAGAAACAAGTATAACCTTCTCTCCTTAACAGAACCAAACAATTAACGCTTGTGCTCATCATGAAGAAAGAGGAAATTGCAGACAGCCACGGGGCATGGAGTGCTTGAATCACCCCAGCTGTTTTCTAATTCTAAGATGAAAGTTTTCAAACCTTTCCCATTTTAGAATAGTGGCAAAAATGATGGCATGCAGCCACGGGCTGAGAATCGCTGCCCCACCCCACAGATGAAAAGCCTGAACATTTACCTCCAGTTTCCTTCTTCAGAAGACAAGACTTTTGTGGGGAAGGGAGGGAATTTAAAATTAAAGTTCCCTGGGGTTGTCTCAGGTATCCTTGTCCTTTGAACAGCAGGGAGATCAATCTGCAGCGCAATGCATAGGCATGCAGCACATACTAACGACTTCCCATACCACACAATTTACTGTTCTCACTTCTTGATAGCAGGGTTTAGCTTTAGTCCTTCTCTGATAAGTGAACTTTCACAAATCTTCTGTTGACAGTCATATTCCTCTGTGCAGGAAAGAGGGGTTGCCTTCACTGAGAGGATTTGGTAGGCAAAGAAGACCAGAACTTTGTATCTGCTAACGCAAATGTGAAGCTGGGGGACAAGTAGAGGGCTGCTCACGGTGTGAACTATTGGGATGAACTACATGATGAGATACTGCCATGGGTGTGCTTCTCGTTTCTCCTGTTTCTCATCTTTATATTTAATCCTGGGATTTAAACCCCAGCCACTTCTGCCAACATCCTGCAAGTAATTTTGTACAATAGGAGCACATCAGTAGATCAAAGCACACACTAAATGCAATTCCGGAGTTTAGCTTTGGACTACATTTAGCATAGTTCCATGGACCAAGTACTCCTGTCACATATTTGGTTCAGGAATATCTGTAAGAACAATCTTTCTTTTGGATCTTTGTATCCCTGCTGGGGTTGTGCTGCTCCTGGAGCGGAGCTTTTGTGTGGTGCCTCCTACAGAACCTGGTTAATGCATTCCAAAACCACTCTGATGCACGGCAAGTAGACACGATATGGGGACTTGCTTCCAAACTGCACTATTGTTCCATATCAAAACACTAATTCAGGCAAAGCCTCTTTCAGATGAAAAGTAATCATTGATGCAGGGTCTCAGGCAAGTGGGATTCTGATAAGGGTTCATTACAGTACCTACAACCATTACAGTGAGTACTGGAAGCTCTGTATCTTCTAACATGTAGCCATCCTTAATTTACTTAAGTCCCCAGCAAATCTTTCCCCAAACACTGGAAAGCCTCAGATTACATTCAGTGGAAAGATGGAGGGCTTATGGTAAGCCTATGTCTGAACAAATCGTATCGCTTTCCTGAACACACCGTATCCCTTGCCTCAAGAACGGGAAGAAACATAATTGTTTTGAAAAGTATTTGGTTATGTTCCCATGCTGTGCATAGGATGTAAGGACTCAAAATTATTACAGCCTAGGCTGTGGTTGATAAATATCACCTTTAGTAATCTGTATTACATCAAGTGTGGATATGACACACTAAGCTGCCACAAAAGCAGTGATTATCCATTGTAAGGATAATGAGAGATGGAGGTGAAGGAGAACTGTAGTTCTTCTTCCATAATATTGGTGGGTCAAGAAGCTGTCTCTGCTTCCACAGCATAACTGACCAGAACTTTCCCTGGGCTTCCAGTGCAGCAGTGCCCACTAGAATCCTACCGAAGTCTGTACCTTTAGTCCCTGAATATAAGGAATAACAGCCGTACTGCAAGATGAAGAGCTGAATATACAGATTTTGAGAAAGGTACCAAAGCCTAAAGCCCATTTTGTGACCCACTCAGCAAAGATGCTGAGTCCATAAAGGAGCTGGTAGAACTTAGGAACTGAGTCCCCACTGTCTGTGTTTCTAGAACAACTCATTTGTTGGTTGTGTTGGTTTGTTGTGGTTTTTTTGTACAAATTTACACATTCATATCGCAGGACAGATATTACCAGGAGACCAGAAACTCCTTCCTTGGCAAAAATCTTCTTTGTGGTTTGTAAAAGGTTGTCAGTCTGAAGAGAAGATTTAAACCCATTACCATTTTTCACCATAAGAACACAAAGAATTCCAACCTAGAGAAAAAAAAAAAGAAAAAAAAAAAAAGATTATAACATGATACCTGCCCCTAAGAGCACCCAATACCAGCTAAACAGCATAACCTACATAGCTCAGGCTATCTTAGTGATCCTTCAGGATTTTGTACTGCTTAGCATTCTCCCTCTAGCAGCAGCTCTCAAACCACTGAAGGGCAGCAGTCTGGTTTAACACTGGCCTTGCTTAACTGGCTGCATTTGTCAGACATCCCCCACTTGGGTGAAATGAGATGAGATCCTGGATAAGAGCCTTTCAGGACAATTCCTTTCCACTCACCCTTGCTTGCCGCCTACAGATCTGCCTTCGGCAAAGATCTTTTCTGTATTTCTCCTGTCCAACCAAATCAGACACCCTGAGCTCAACGCTCTCTCTTTTTATCCTTCCACATCACAAAGGGAAATGGGGAAGAAGAGCCAAGGGGGCAAAGGAATTAGAATACTTTCTTCTATTGCATAGATTAAAAACAAAGGGGAAGAGGGGATGTTCTGCTGCTCTGAGCATATTTTTTTTTTCAATCCCTTCATAAACCCCACCTATTTTTTTCACTAATTTAAGAGTCTTTTTTTCACCTATAAGAAACTCCCACCCACTGTAATCTGTTATTTCTCGTGCATCCAGGTTTTCTGTACAAAATGCTCCCCGGGTCTGAACTCCACTACTTCATTTACTTCTACATTTACATTACCTCATTTTCTTCATTTACTTCATTACCCCCTTTGGCACACCAGGAAAAGCATTCCTTTTCTTCAGGTCAGCGATCCACTGCTACACTTTTTTTTCCCTAAGAAAATCCCAAACATGTTTCTTTCATGTATCCTTCAATTGCTGACTGACAATTACTACTCCCACTCTTGAATATCAGCCTATTTATTCCTTGCATGTTGTACACAGGATGAGACTGTAAATTCCTCCAGGCAGGCATCTGCTTAACCTACGTGTTCTAAAAAAAATGTAGATTGGGTCAGACTGATTTTTCAGGTGAGGGGGAGTCAGGCGGAAAGAAAGGAGCCCTAGGATAAGGGAAAAAAGGGAAAACAAAGAGCAGTGGAATGAAGGGAAGAAAGGATAAATGAAAAGGGTTGCTGAAGAGTGGGAACAGAGAGGGAGCTAATATATTTGATGAAAATGCAACATTAGCAAGCACAGTGTGATTTGACAAGTGTGAACAAGCCCACACCAATGTTAAAAAGCACTACATCTGGCAATGTGTCAATGTTTAAGGAAGCACTTTGCTTCTCCTTCCCATGCTGGGTTTCTGCATCCTTGATATTCCCTCAGATCCACTTCTAAGCTGCTTAGGTCTATGGGAATACATTTTAGAGGTGGATTGGACAGGGAACAGATATAAATCAGTAGTAATTAAAGGTACTATCATTCTCTCCCTCCCCAGGTTACCTCGTTATAAAAGAAAAGATCAGCAAAACATTTCAAAACACTGATATACACCCAAATGCAGGGAATCATTTAAAACAGAAATGTTGGGGTTAACCATATGGCGTTTAACCTACCTATCCCCTTGTGGATATTAGTTTTACTCCAGCAAATATATGGCAATGAGATCACTTGTCTTTCGGAATATTGCAACAGTTCTGGGGCACTAAATTCAGCAGCTGCAGAATCTTAACTAGAGCAGGATACATATGTGAAAGGAATTTTTAAAATTTCCTCTAACAACTTTCTTTGGGGACCCACGTTCATATTTTTTCGTAAGGAAAGCTAGGCTGTCCCCCTGCTACTCTATGATTAATTCTGTACGTAGATCTGCATACAGATTTGACTGCAAGACCTATCAGTACATTTTATCTGTATGCTTACACACACGTCATACACACTTGCTATTTTCACGGATATAAAACCGCAAGATATGTTAACGGTTAGTTTTTAGCAGGTTTATCCCATGTTGTTTTAGCCAGGGCTTAAACATTCTACATTTAACTGTACTCAATCACCTTTTGTTCCTTTTTTACCCACAGGGGCATTGGTGGGAATTCCCTTGTTGCAGAACAGCTCCTATCCCAGTATGATCTAGAGAGCTCTGTATTTAATGACATGAACTACCAAATTGCTCACGGCCTTTGATTTTGATTATGGAAGCAAAATATGACTCCTCAATAGTTCAGTCTGCATGAATTGCACTCAATATTGTACATCATCAATTTAAAATAACCTAAATCACAGCAATACAAACTTCCTATTACTTATCTCTCTTTTGCTACGGTACAGCTCATACGAGCACATTGTTGTTTATTCTCATATGGTAAAGCATTTGGAAGCTATCTGTCATTTGGAGGGGGTAGGCAAGAAAGGAAATCCCCAAGATTTTGCATGTAGGGACAAATTCAGTCCTGGATTAACAGGTGCAACAGTTGTTGGTTTTGCCAGATTTATTCTAGTCTTGCAGGACAGAGCTATCATGGGCCGAGTAAAACAGATTTATCATTTACATAAAAAATAATTTCTTTATACTTTGTATTCTGTGTCCTGTGCTGCTACAGAATTCTTCAAAATTCTTTCCTGTTGGACAATAAGATGGTTCTCGTGGCAATGCCATCTGATGTCACACAAACAAGGAGTGTGAGGTCATAAATCCTTCAGATTTAAAAATAAAATCACAAAGGATGTCCCAAACTTTACGTATCTGTGATTTGGAGTTAATATTGGCTTCTTTGTTCTGTGAGACTTAGTTTTACTCTCTTTCCTTTTTTTTTTTTTTTTTTTAAATAATAATAATATATTAAAAAAAAAAAAAAAAAACATTGGAAAGATTTGTCCCAGGAATTTCCTGTTGGCTGTTGTCCAGAAAACAGAGAATACCAGCAGTAATGTGAACAATGCAAGTTCCTCCTAGGCCTGCTTGAAGAAAGCTTCCAACTCCTCCTATAACTTGGCTGAAATATGACAGAGCTTTGGGGAGGTTGCTGTGCTCCACAGCCAGAGGTTTGTGCAGCAACATTTCAGCTTCTCTCCCGCTCCTTCCCCCTTCTCCAGGCTCCAAGTTCCAGGAATCCAACACTTCTTGTGACCGAAATAAACATCCGACTTCTGCACAGCGAGGAATACTTCCACCGACTTGCTTTGCAAGGGGAAAATCCAAGCTTGCATCTGCTGTATTATTTTCTGAAATGCGGTACACAGCCAGTGTGGGTGAGCGGAGCAGAGCAGAGGAGAGGGGAGCGTCAGCCAAACGCTACGGCAGCGGTCAGCTCCGGGTATTGGAAAGAGAAGAGCCAAGAAAACCTGCAGAAAGCAGGTAGCTGTAAAACAACCTGCTCACGGGTTCTTATACACTGGTGCTCAACACGCCTGTCAGAAGCAGTATGCCAGCAACTGTGCACACACACACACCTATGTAGGCATGCAGGCAAACACAGGCATAGTTTTTCCTTTTAATCTCTACACTGTGGTATTCTTCTCTTCTAACTGTCGCCCTTTACTCACTGTACCCTAAGAAGTGAACCCTAATAGTGACAAAAAGGATGTCTCTGTAACCAAAGACAATGTGCGGATGGTCTGAACTCCTTAGGCCTACCCACCCGAGAAAACCAGGCAGCCATGAAGTGGCTCCTGGAGTTTCACTAAGGAATTGGCCAGCTCATTGAGAGTCAAAGAGAGATGTCAGGGGACATCCAGGGCATGTCAATAAAGTTTTAAGAACTGAATTTTTCATTCATTTTGTATGTTGATGCATATTTAAGACTATGGGTGGTTTTTCACAGCTTCTACTCAAGGATCTCAAAACATTTTTTTTGAATGGGTTTCTAATTTACACTTTGTTCTTCTACGAGCATTTTGTCAGTAAAGGATACATTCAAACTCTAGAATTGAGTATGACAGCAAAAAATAGACAAATAATTGTGAAGTCCAAGAATCCAAAATTCACGAGTCAGGAACTTGGAAATACTCCTGCTTAAATTAGAGGCTATATAAAAAAGAATACATGTTTAAGTTATTTTTTCTAGACTTAACGGTGCGCTGAGTTTCTAGTTCAAGTTTTGCCTCAGCTGAAAAAACTTAGATTACACCTTTTATGTAATGAAGTCTATTTCACATATTTGCATTACTTCAGGTGCTGGAACTTTTTGAAAACACAACAACTGTCCTGAGACTCAATAAAAGCTGAGAGCTGGCAGCACTGTGCTTGGGACGGGAAGTAATGAATGGCAGTGCTTTCATTCAAAACTCCAGGGAGAATTTAGGTACAACACGATTCCTAGAGTACGAACTCATACCAGGCTGTGCTTAAATTTGCTCTCAGGAAAAAGAAAAAAAAATAGAAGACACAAAACAAATCCCCACCACATCTCTTAATGACCAGAAGAAGCAGAAGTTATCAGTCAGATGTGTAATACATCATCAACCACTACCCTGTGCTTTGGTGTCTCTTCTATGCTGAAGCTACAGGTCACAAGTGGCTTCAGTAATATTTTACTTTCTGCTTTGTTTGGCATTCAGCTGTGAAAATACTGACTTGGAGCAGGGTATCTTAGGAGATAACATGAGCACAGCACAAACACTATGGCTTTTCTACTGGTGGGATGCAACAGAGTAATACAAAGCATTTCAATAAACTGTGGATGGAGGCTGCTCCACATACAGCCCCTCGCCAGCCCCCTGTTTGGTGAGCAGAAGTTAAGTTCACTGTAATATGGTGTCGTGCCCACAGGTACAAACTGCTTTTCCATAACAGCTGGGCATATTCAGAAGGTGGAAATGGGTGGTGGTGAAGCACTTGGAGGTACCTTTTATGAACACTTTGTCTGGGGAGTAGAGTTTCAGAAGAGCCTGTTACCATCCTTCGGATGCTGGCAGAACAGGATAATTACCAGTGATGACCTAAGATCTGTGCTATATATACTTATACCACATACGTGGTCATGGAAACCACCACAAAAACTGCTGTATTTTCAAAACCATGATATAAATTTCAAACTATTATATAAAGTGGTTTTATACTTCACTGCCATGGTGCACTAGCCTCTTTCCATACCATTCACAGCATAGTTACTATAGTAACTAATGTATTGCAAAAGGGAAGAAGCTAAAAAGAAGCTAAAATTTAAAAAAAAAATGACAAAGACTAAACAAAGGCAGTGTCTTAAAAAAAAAAAAAAACAAACACAACAACAAGAATGCAGGCACAGTTTTATGGTCATGTGTTTGGAAACACCAACACCATCTCACTTGGGATGTTGTCACTTAAACCCACAGAAATGCTTTAGCCAAACAGTTTTATGGCACCGCACAATGCAGTACCTAGGTATATCCAAACTTCATTAAACTGAGATTTTACTGCCTTCCTTTCAATGACTCAACAAAGACCGAATCACCTAAATAACTTCCTCCATCCATCAATTAATATTGCAAAGCTTTAGAATCCTTGAAAACTTCCATAGCTTGTATCAAATGGAATGACCATAGGTGGGAGGGGAGATCTATGAAAATCCATGGCAAGTTCAAAATTCCATGTTCTGAAGTTTCATGTGCAAAGCAACCATCCTGGGCTTTAGGAGAGAAGTGTGGGAGTGACAGAGCCACAAACAAAGTAATAGAAACTGTTACATAATATTGCATACAGAGGAGAAGAAAACCACATCAATGGAAAATAAGGCTCTCTCAAGTCAGGGATTAAAAAGGTTTATGTATCATTTTACCTGTGTTCCTGCGTATATACATACAATGCAGGGTCTGATTTTCTACTACTTCCCATATCCAAATCTTCATGTAAAAGTATTACATCAGCTCTATATTCATTCTCATTGTCATTCTACAGCTACACAATGCAAACTAGCTGTGGGACAGGAGAACTAGATATAAAAATAGAAACTCAACAGCTTCAACTAGTTCAACATTTGGTTGCTTAAGGATATGTCTTATAAAGCCTGTAGCTCTCTCTCTGCATCAGTGCTTCTTTTTTTCTTCAACCTTCTTTGATACTGTCTTCTTAACAAGAAAGCCATCATCTTATGATTTTTTGTTGAAATATTATTCTCTTCTCTGGTATCTTCCTGAAGCTGTCAGGAAAGCGACTATCCCCATTATACCCTTAAAAGACTGGACAGTCATTTGAAGGATGCTTTCTGCATCTGACATTTCCCAAACACTTCGTAAAGAACGTGAAAAGGAGTAAAAACAGTTTCCGCTGAATCTCTTGGGACTGGATACGTTCAGCCATTCAAAGGCTCAGACAGCTGGTCAAAAGTCACATGTCAACCACAATAAGCTAACCCATTTGGCTCAAAAACAAAGAATATACGGAAAATTGCCACCACAGTCAGTTAAATAATAAAAACACAGCAAACCATTTAGAAATTTTGTAAGACCTTTCATTTTGCAAATATTTTGCAAACCTCAGAAAACAATCAAAGTTCAAAAACAAAGGTTTTGCCACCAGTTATTTTTGTTGGCTGCAATAAATGAAGCAACAATAAAGCTTGGCTCCAGCATACTTCAGGCATCAAAAACATGCATCTCACCAACCACTGAACTTAGGACAATTGTAAATAAACCTTGGACAATTTCCAAGGGAAGAAATTTAACTCACATCCCCTTGTTCTCTCCCCTCAGTGCCTTATCTAAAATCTCGGTTGTGGATTTGGGAATTTTAGAAAGACAAAAGGAAAGAAATTGAATTTTTTAATCAGCCACACTAAATCATATAAAAAGCAACTTACAAAAAGTTCTAAGCTTTTTCCACTGAACCTGAATTGACAAGTTCACCTGTATTTCTCATTCCTTTTGATTTTTCTCTTTTCCTCAACTCACAGAAAAGATAGCACATACTCTTCAGACAGTCTAATATTTTTTTAATCAAAAGGAAATTAAAGAAGAGGCAATGATGTACATTCCTTCTGGGGAAAGTAGAAGCCTCATTCCTAGCCTGTCTTAAAATAGCCTGATTGAACTACAATATTTGCATTACAATTCTGGGTCAGCTGCACCATGGGATTATGCGTGCAGATCAGAGGGGTGTTTAGTTTTTATTTTCAGCCTTGTAGATTTTTCACATTATATCCATTCTCTGCACATTCCTCCTGACGTTACGTATCAGTGCCGTTTGGAACAATCTGAGAGATTTACTCCCCAGATACCTCAAGTAGGAAACAGGGCCTACAGCGCTTTTATGCACTGCAAGTGGAAATCTTTGCTGCAGAAATCTCTCTGTATCAGGTGTCAAAGCAGACAAAAGAGCCTTTGCTTCTTTTCAAACACTGACTCAGATTCTGACATTCTCGACTTCTCTAGCAAATCACAGCAGTCCTCACTACACTACTCTGGATTTTACCTGCAGGATGTAAAACGAGCACCAAACAATGCTGAGGAGGTGCTATTTGGTAAAAACTCATGGTAAAGTCTTGCCTGCCAACCATACCTGAACAAAGATTTCCTACAGCTCAGCACAGGGTCCCAATTCATTTGACTTTCTTCACACATCGGATGTCAAATGGTCCAACACAGTTTTCATAAGAATAACTTGCAAACATTCACTGGATAATTCCTCATCTGCTGGCAAGTCTCGCTGGACAGTTCAGGCTGGGCTCCTTCCTTACACGGATCAGATATTTTCCCATTCTTCTTCTGGCAGCAGTGATTCAAAGTAATGCGCAGACCTCGTAAACGCCCACCTACAGAGAGCTGCGTTTCATACTTATCTCCCTTTCCCAGCTCGTGGGTAAGAAGCAGACCACTTGTTGATCTCAAAGAGGAATTTTAACTATTAATTAAAGCTATTAAAAAACAGTCGTTGAAAGGGGCTGCACCAATATGAAATCCTATTATGTGCCATAGGCTGAAAGAGGAAACAAATCCAGGCAATTACAAAACCTAGACACAGAAGACACTACCTAGTCCATAATCCTCATCAGTGCAGCAATTACGCTATTCCACGAATGTTACTCAGTCTTAGTCAGTGACTGTACCTCTGTCATATTTCTTAGAAATGGGCTCCTCTGTACGCTGACTCATCCTCAAGAACAAATTTCATCATCTCATTTCACCTCTACAAGTTACGCTCTTTTGTATCATCTTTAATGGTTTTTCCCTAGGGCTTTATGCTGCATCTTCTGGGGTTCGTTTTGCACAGCATTTGAGACCGTCTGAAACATGTTAGGTTATCAGGCCATTTCCCTCTCACATTTCTCTTCCAAGATGTACATAAAAACCTCTCCTGATTTGCCTTCACAAATCAAATGTCCAGGTGCTTCATCCATAGAGCTGATGCTGATGAGATTTTATCCACATTAAGCAGGAGATTGGTGACATCCACCATGGCTTCAGTAAGGGCAGATTGTGCCTAACAAATTTGGTGGTCTTCTACGACGGGGTTTGGTGCATAGAGGAAGAAAAACTGACATCATCTGCCTGGACTTGTGCAATGTATTTGATGCTGTCCTCCATGCTATCCTTGTCTCTAAGATGGAGAGATGGATTTGATGGATGGACCACTTGGTGGGAAAGGAATCGGCTGGATGGTCGCACTCAAAGAGCTGTGGTCAATGGCTCAATGTCCTGCTGGAGATCAGCAACGAGTGGAGTTCTAATGTCTTTGTTAGGGACATGGACAGTGAGATCGAGTGCAGCTTCTGCAAGTTTGCCAATAACAAAAGGCTGTGCAGTGCGGTCAGTGTGCTGCAGGGGAGGGATCCCATCAAGAGGGACCTGGGCAGGCCTCAGAGGTGGGCCTGTGCAACCTCATGGGGTTCAACAAGGCCAAGTGCAAACTCCTGCACCTGGGCCAGCACAATTCCAAGCACAAATCCAGGCTGGGCAGAGAATGGATTGAGAGCAGCCCAAAGGAGAAGGACCTGGGGGTGTTGGTTGACGAAAAGCCCCACATGAGCCAGCTGTGTGTGCTTGCAGCCCAGAAAGCCAACCATACCATGGGCTGGACCAAAAGCAGCGTGGCCAGCAGAGCAATGGAGGTGATTCTCCCCTTTTGCTCTGCTCTCGTGAGACCCCACCTGGAGCCCTGCGTTCACACCTGGGGCCCCCACCACATGATGGGCAGGGACCTTTTCTTTAGTCACAAAGTGTGAGAGGGTCCTGACGAGTCAGAGCATTCCAGGACTCAAGGCGAGCGTCCTCCAGAAACGCCATGGCTAGCAGCACCCACAGGCACTGCCGTGAGCTTCCTTTTGAGTCAGACCAGGACACTGTCTGTGCAACAGTCACGGCTTTTATTTTCCTTTAATTGCAGCCTATGCAAGCCCTCCTAGTGGTGCTGGGGGGGACCAGAAATATGTGCTGGGGCCGGAGAGCTGCTGGAGAACGTGCTGCAGGTGAGGATGGCCCATTGTGAAGTTCCCAGCGATGTCCCCTACTGGGGGGCGGCCACGTGCCCGGATGCTGTCTGTGACATCTCGCTGATGCGCTGCGATGTCTCCAGGCGATGCTCTGTGACTGCGTGGCCCTCACGGCTTAAATCTGGGCACAGCGGCTCAGCCCACCAGTTTGTGCCTCCCCTCTATCCGAGCGTCTTTGCGAGGACTGGAGCGAGGAACAAAGCGTGCCTTGGTTCTGGAACGTGCTCACGTCTCCAGAGCCACTTCTGCTTCTCTCCCAGCCCTGTTTCCAACAGGCAGCTGGGACATCCAGCAGGAGCACCTGCAGCAGCAGAGGTGAGTTGCATGGGGACACCTTGCACAGGCAGCAGGAGGTTCCTCCTTCAGGGACCCTCCCCACGCCAGAGGTTTACGGTGACCCCTCTCTTCCTCTTCCAGAGTGACACCCGCCGCTGCAGCTCCTGTGCCTGGGAGGAGATTGTCACCTGCTCTTCCTCCCAGCCCACTGCAGACTGTGGCAAGCATGGCCGCGGCACTGGACACCCGCTGCCCCATCTGCCTGGACACCTGGGGCAGCGCCGCCTTCACCATGCCGTGCTGCCACCAGTTCTGCTATCCGTGCATCCGGCGGTGGGCGGACAGCAAGCCCGAGTGCCCCCTCTGCAAGAGGAGAATTACATCTCTAGTGCACTCGGTGCAGGCTGATGATCAGTTCGAGGAGCTGGTCATCAGCCCATCGGCAGTGGCATCTGCCGACAGGCCGCCTGTCTGGGCTCCCATCACCTTCGTTGGCGGCCTCCCCGCGGACACCTGGGGACAACTCTTCCGGGAGCACCCTGCTCTCCTCCGGCCCCTGCTCTCCTGGGTGCACCACGAGCTCAGGAGCGTCTTCGGGGCACGGCGTTTGGAGGCACTCATCTTGGAGAACGCCGTCATGGAGAGCCTGCGCCTCTTTGGGCTTGAGGAAGACCTCCTAGTCCAGCTGGTGGAGCTCGACCTCGGCCACCACGCGGCGACATTTGTCAGTCAGCTCCTGGAAGTCGCCGCGCAACGGTGCAGCAGGGAGGCCCACCGCCTGCTGGGACTGAACGCTCCACCTGCAGCCCAGCAGCGGGAGGCCAGCCCCGCACCCGGACCATCCGGACACGGAGGGGTGGCTCCTCCACCTGTCCCAGCCCCCACTCCACAGCCCACCAGCTCCAGCAGGGATGAGGTGCCTGCAAGCTCCAGGGACGGCCTGCGAGGGAACACCAGCCGCCCTCACTCCACCTCTGCTGCGGTCCCCATGGAGCAGGCAGCGCCTCCAGAGGAGCCACAGGAGGCTGCAGCAGGTCCTTCCAGTGCCAGGCGGGGCACGGGGTGCCAACCTGGGGGGCTCCGGCGAGCCCCCAAGAGGAAGAACAGCTCCTCACAGGCCTCTGCACCACCCAAGAAGAGGCCACCCCGCCGGCACTAGAGGACCTGCGGAGACCAGGGCCGGACAACAGCTCAGGGACACGCCGGCCCTAAAGGACCCAAACGTCATCAGGGTCCTATTCCACCACACAGAGTACAAATAAAATCATAAAATCACAGAAAACGTGTCAGTCTTGCAAACAGCACAGTGGTCATTGCCATCCCCACCCCTGCTGCTTGCTCCTCCCTTTCCTGATGCTGTGCCCACTCTTAGTACAAACTTGGATAATTTTCCTTAGCTGCCACTTATGTCTTCAACCCAAACTTGAGTATTTTCCCCTCTCAACTTGCTTGACATTGGTCTTTACATTGAGTGCTTCTTTGGTAAATAATATACATTCTACAAGAAGGAAAAAGAGATTTTTTCTTAAAGCTACCTATCTTCCTAATGAGGAAAGGCTGAGAGACCTGGGTCTGTTCAGCCTGGAGTTCAAAAGAAGACTGAGGGGGGATCTCATCATTGTGTATAAATTGCTGAGGTATTGGAGACAGAGGGATTTGGCCAACCTCTTTTCAGTGGTTTGCCGGGACAGGACAAGGAGTAATGGTCACAAGATAGAGCCCGGGAAGTTCTGCACCAACATGCAAAAGAACTTCTTCACGGTGAGGGTGATGGAGCACTGGGACAGGCTGCCCAGGGAGGTTGTGGAGTCTCCTTCTCTGGAGTTATTCAAGGCCCATCTGGACGCCTACCTGGGCAACCTGCTGTAAGGAACCTGCTTTGTCAGGGGGGTTGGACCCAATGATCTTTTGAGGTCCCTTCCAACCCCTTCAATTCTGTAATTCTGTGATTCTGTGATATGTACACAAAACAACTCTCTTTTCTATTTCCTCTGTTTCTCTTTCTGTCTTTCTCACTCTTGTACCCACAGCTACTATGCTAAGACCCAAGATGGAAAAGCCACAGTTAACTCCCCAGCAGATAACAGTAACAGCATTTCATGTATATTAATGAAGATTCATTAAACATCTTTCACTGTGACTGAGCAAAACAGTGTTTGAAACCCATAAGTTATTTAGAGAGACAGAGAGTAATATAGAAATAAACACAACAACAATCTGAACAAGCCAAGGGCAACAGAGAGATTTTTCACTTCCTTTCTGCTAGCATCTGTAATGGAGAGAATGTATCAGAAGTCTCATCAGGTTCTACATGCTGACTGTGAATAGGATACTCTTGAGTACTTTTTTATCGTTTAATTGTCTTCAGTGTTATTGTTGCTAATACCCACTTAGAAGCATGGAATTAAAATGTTTTTTCTGTTACCACTATCATATTTTTCTGTTTGCCAGACTGATTATTTAGTCTTCATTTCTAATGGGACTTGAAAGGAATATGATGTGCAATTTGTTTGTGCACAAGCTTTTTCCTCAGTGTCTCAATTGAGCGTTGCCCAAGGTGGTTTAGTAGTTAACTTTCACTCCCTCTGCTGGCTCTCAGGCATCAGAGCAGAAGATATTGTTTTGTTTAGGTCCTACAAAAATAAAATGTGTTTACTATTGATTTTATATAAATATAATGGTAGCATTTGAAGGAAATTCCTGACACATTAAAACAGATCTGCGTATACACTGTGTTCGTGTATTTTGCAAGTTCTTTGAATCTTTTGGCCTCCTTGGGCCTTGCAATTCACTCTTTGGTGGTCCTAAACAGCCATGTGGACAGCCAAAGTCTCGCAGCCCAACAGTCAACCTTTAACACAGAATCATGCAGTACAACATCCTGAGTTGGAAGGGACCCATAAGGATCACTGTGTCCAACTCAATAATCCACAAAGCTCCACAAAGAACCACCCAAAAAGCAGACCACGTGTATGAGAGCACTGTCCATAAGCTCCTTGAACCCAAACAGGCTCGGTGCCGTGAGTACATCCCTGGGGAGCCTGTTCCAGTGCCTGACCATCCTCTCTGTGCAGAATTTTTTCCTAATACCAAACCTAATCCTCCTGTCCAGCTCCATGCCGTTCCCTCGGGTCCTGTCGGTGTCACCACAGAGCAGAGCTCAGCGCCCGCCCCTCTCATTCCCTCATGAGGAGGCTGCAGGCCGCCATGAGGCCTCCCCTCAGCCGCCTTTTCCCCCGGCTGAGCAAGCCAAGGAACCTCAGCCACTCCTTGTGCATCTTGTCCTCCAGACCCTTCACTACCTTCAAGACCCTCCCTTAGGCACTAATTGTTTTATGCCCTTCTTATATCCTGGCACCAAAACTGCAGAGTGCTCGAGGTGAGGCTGTACCAGGCAGAGCAGGGTGGGATGGTTCCTTCCCTCGACCAGCTGGCAGTGCTGTGCCTGAGGACCCCAGGACACGGTTAGCCCTTTTGGCAGCCAAGGCACGCTGCTGACTGCTTTTCAACTTCCCGTCAGCCAAAACCCCCAGATCCATGAGCCAGCAATGGGCCCTTGTGGCCGAGAAGGCTGACGGTAGCCTGGGGTGCAGTGGGAAGAGTGCTGCCAGTGGGGCCAGGGAGGGGATCCTGCCCCTCTGCTCAGCACTGGGGAGGCCACACCCAGAGCGCTGCATCCAGCTCTGCGCTCCCCAGCACCACGAACATGGAGCTGCTGGAGCGAGTCCAGCTGAGATGAGGGGACAGCAGCATCTGTCCTGCTTGGAGGAGGGCTTGGAGGAGAGAAGACCAAGAGGGGATCTCATCAATATGTACAAATATCACAAGGGAGGGTGTCAAGAGGTTGGAGCCAGACTCTTTTTGGTGGTGCCCAGTGACAGAACAAGAGGCAACGACCACAAACTGAGACGCAGGAAGTTCCAGCTGAATATGAGAGGGCATTTGGATACCGTGAGGGTGACACAGCACTGGAACTGGCTGCATTATATCCATTCTCTGCACATTCCTCCTGACGTTACGTATCAGTGCCGTTTGGAACAATCTGAGAGATTTACTCCCCAGATACCTCAAGTAGGAAACAGGGCCTACAGCGCTTTTATGCACTGCGAGTGGAAATCTTTGCTGCAGAAATCTCTCTGTATCAGGTGTCAAAGCAGACAAAAGAGCCTTTGCTTCTTTTCAAACACTGACTCAGATTCTGACATTCTCGACTTCTCTAGCAAATCACAGCAGTCCTCACTACACTACTCTGGATTTTACCTGCAGGATGTAAAACGAGCACCAAACAATGCTGAGGAGGTGCTATTTGGTAAAAACTCATGGTAAAGTCTTGCCTGCCAACCATACCTGAACAAAGATTTCCTACAGCTCAGCACAGGGTCCCAATTCATTTGACTTTCTTCACACATCGGATGTCAAATGGTCCAACACGGTTTTCATAAGAATAACTTGCAAACATTCACTGGATAATTCCTCATCTGCTGGCAAGTCTCGCTGGACAGTTCAGGCTGGGCTCCTTCCTTACACGGATCAGATATTTTCCCATTCTTCTTCTGGCAGCAGTGATTCAAAGTAATGCGCAGACCTCGTAAACGCCCACCTACAGAGAGCTGCGTTTCATACTTATCTCCCTTTCCCAGCTCGTGGGTAAGAAGCAGACCACTTGTTGATCTCAAAGAGGAATTTTAACTATTAATTAAAGCTATTAAAAAACAGTCGTTGAAAGGGGCTGCACCAATATGAAATCCTATTATGTGCCATAGGCTGAAAGAGGAAACAAATCCAGGCAATTACAAAACCTAGACACAGAAGACACTACCTAGTCCATAATCCTCATCAGTGCAGCAATTACGCTATTCCACGAATGTTATTCAGTCTTAGTCAGTGACTGTACCTCTGTCATATTTCTTAGAAATGGGCTCCTCTGTACGCTGACTCATCCTCAAGAACAAATTTCATCATCTCATTTCACCTCTACAAGTTACGCTCTTTTGTATCATCTTTAATGGTTTTTCCCTAGGGCTTTATGCTGCATCTTCTGGGGTTCGTTTTGCACAGCATTTGAGACCGTCTGAAACATGTTAGGTTATCAGGCCATTTCCCTCTCACATTTCTCTTCCAAGATGTACATAAAAAACTCTTCTGATTTGCTTTCAAAAATCAAATGTCCAGGAGGACAAGGAGGAGATCAGTAAGGAGATCGGTTATACCCTCCATGGCTGCACTGAGGGTAGACTGTGCCTTAAAAATTTGGTGGTCTTCTAGGATGGGGTTTCTGCACTGGCGGATAGAGGAAGAACAACTGACATCATCTGCCTGGCCTTGTGCAATGTATTTGATGCTGCCCTCCAGGCTATCCATGTATCTAAACTGGAGAAACAGATTTGATGGATGGACCACACGTTGGGTTAGGAATCGGCTGGATGGTTGCACTCAAAGAGCTGTGGTCAACAGCTCAATGTCCTGCTGGAGATCAGCAACAAGTGGAGTTCTTCAGGGCTCAGGATTGGGACCGGCGCCATCTAACATCTTTCTTGGGGACATGGACAGTGAGATCAAGTGCAGCTTCTGCAAGTTTGCCAATAACGCCAGGCTGTGCGGTGTAGTCAACGTGCTGCAGGGGAGTGTACTGGGTCAGCATGGAATGGTAACTTCCCCTGCAGCAGCCCATACAGAGAGGGATCCCATCAAGAGGGACATGGGCAGGCCTCAGAGGTGGGCCTGTGCAACCTTATTAGGTTCAGCAAGGCCAAGTGCAAACTCTTGCACCTGGGCCGGCACAATTCCAAGCACAAATCCAGGCTGGGCAGAGAATGGATTGAGAGCAGCCCAGAGGAGGAGGACCTGGGGGTGTCGGTTGATGAGAAGCCCCACATGAGCCAGCTGTGTGTGCTTGCAGCCCAGAAAGCCAACCATACCATGGGCTGGACCAAAAGCAGCGTGGCCAGCAGAGCAATGGAGGTGATTCTCCCCTTTTGCTCTGCTCTCGTGAGACCCCACCTGGAGCCCTGCGTTCACACCTGGGGTCCCCACCACATGATGGGCAGGGACCTTTTCTTTAGTCACAAAGTGTGAGAGGGTCCTGACGAGTCAGAGCATTCCAGGACTCAAAGCGAGCGTCCCCCAGAAACGCCATGGCTAGCAGCACCCACGGGCACTGCCGTGAGCTTCCTTTTGAGTCAGACCAAGACATTGTCTGTGCAACAGTCACGGCTTTTATTTTCCTTTAATTGCAGCCTATGCAAGCCCTCCTAGTGGAGGTCCCTGGGGGGGACCAGAAATATGTGCTGGGGCCGGAGAGCTGCTGGAGAACGTGCTGCAGGTGAGGATGGCCCATTGTGAAGTTCCCAGCGATGTCCCCTACTGGGGGGCGGCCATGTGCCCGGCGGCTGTCTGTGACATCTCGCTGATGTGCTGCGATGTCTCCAGGCGATGCTCTGTGACTGCGTGGCCCTCACGGCTTAAATCTGGGCACAGCGGCTCAGCCCACCAGTTTGTGCCTCCCCTCTATCCGAGCGTCTTTGCGAGGACTGGAGCGAGGAACAAAGCGTGCCTTGGTTCTGGAACGTGCTCACGTCTCCAGAGCCACTTCTGCTTCTCTCCCAGCCCTGTTTCCAACAGGCAGCTGGGACATCCAGCAGGAGCACCTGCAGCAGCAGAGGTGAGTTGCATGGGGACACCTTGCACAGGCAGCAGGAGGTTCCTCCTTCAGGGACCCTCCCCACGCCAGAGGTTTACGGTGACCCCTCTCTTCCTCTTCCAGAGTGACACCCGCCGCTGCAGCTCCTGTGCCTGGGAGGAGATTGTCACCTGCTCTTCCTCCCAGCCCACTGCAGACTGTGGCAAGCATGGCCGCGGCACTGGACACCCGCTGCCCCATCTGCCTGGACACCTGGGGCAGCGCCGCCTTCACCATGCCGTGCTGCCACCAGTTCTGCTATCCGTGCATCCGGCGGTGGGCGGACAGCAAGCCCGAGTGCCCCCTCTGCAAGAGGAGAATAACATCTCTAGTGCACTCGGTGCAGGCTGATGATCAGTTCGAGGAGCTGGTCATCAGCCCATCGGCAGTGGCATCTGCCGACAGGCCGCCTGTCTGGGCTCCCATCACCTTCGTTGGCGGCCTCCCCGCGGACACCTGGGGACAACTCTTCCGGGAGCACCCTGCTCTCCTCCGGCCCCTGCTCTCCTGGGTGCACCACGAGCTCAGGAGCGTCTTCGGGGCACGGTGTTTGGAGGCACTCATCTTGGAGAACGCCGTCATGGAGAGCCTGCGCCTCTTTGGGCTTGAGGAAGACCTCCTAGTCCAGCTGGTGGAGCTCGACCTCGGCCACCACGCGGCGACATTTGTCAGTCAGCTCCTGGAAGTCGCCGCGCAACGGTGCAGCAGGGAGGCCCACCGCCTGCTGGGACTGAACGCTCCACCTGCAGCCCAGCAGCGGGAGGCCAGCCCCGCACCCGGACCATCCGGACACGGAGGGGTGGCTCCTCCACCTGTCCCAGCCCCCACTCCACAGCCCACCAGCTCCAGCAGGGATGAGGTGCCTGCAAGCTCCAGGGACGGCCTGCGAGGGAACACCAGCCGCCCTCACTCCACCTCTGCTGCGGTCCCCATGGAGCAGGCAGCGCCTCCAGAGGAGCCACAGGAGGCTGCACCAGGTCCTTCCAGTGCCAGGCGGGGCACGGGGTGCCAACCTGGGGGGCCCCGGCGAGCCCCCAAGAGGAAGAACAGCTCCTCACAGGCCTCTCCACCATCCAAGAAGAGGCCACCCCGCCGGCACTAGAGGACCTGCGGAGACCAGGGCCGGACAACAGCTCAGGGACACGCCGGCCCTAAAGGACCCAAACGTCATCAGGGTCCTATTCCACCACACAGAGTACAAATAAAATCATAAAATCACAGAAAACGTGTCAGTCTTGCAAACAGCACAGTGGTCATTGCCATCCCCACCTCTGCTGCTTGCTCCTCCCTTTCCTGATGCCGTGCCCACTCTTAGTACAAACTTGGATAATTTTCCTTAGGCCAACGGTATTTACAGTTTTACAGGCCGACGGTAGCCTGGGGTGCAGTGGGAAGAGTGCTGCCAGCGGGGCCAAGGAGGGGATCCTGCCGCTCTGCTCAGCACTGGGGAGGCCGCACCCGGAGCGCTGCGTCCAGCTCTGGGCTCCCCAGCACCACGGACATGGAGCTGCTGGAGCGAGTCCAGCTGAGATGAGGGGACGGCAGCATCTGTCCTGCTTGGAGGAGGGCTTGGAGGAGAGAAGACCAAGAGGGGATCTCATCAATATGTACAAATATCACAAGGGAGGGTGTCAAGAGGCTGGGACCAGACTCCTTTTGGCAACGGGCACAAACTGAAACAGGAACTTCCAGATGGATATGAGAGGACATTTTGTTACTGTGAGGTGACAGAGCACTGGAACTGGCTGCCCAGAGAGGCCGTGGAGCCTCGTTCTCTGGAGATATTCAAAACCCACCTGGTTGTCATCCAGTGCAACGTGCTCTGGGTGAGCCTGCTGGGAGGGGGTTTGGACCAGGCGGTCTCCAGAGGTCACTTCCCACATCAGCCATGCTGTGATTCTATGATCCCTTTCCACAGGGCTGCTCTCCAGCCTCGTTTCCCTACATTTGTACATACAGACAGGGTTGCACTGTCCTAAGTGCAGAATCTGGCACTTGCTCTTGTTAAACTTCATGTAGCTGGTGATTGCCCAGCCCTATAATTTGTCAAGATCTCTCTGCAAGGCCTCTCCATCCTCAATGGAATCAACAGCTCCTCCTAATTTAGTATCATCTGAAAACTTACTTGGTGTGCATTCAAGTCCCTGTTTATAAAAACATTAAAGAGAATGGGCCCTAAAATTGAGAGCCCTGGGGAACCTCACTGGTGACTGGCCACCCATATTCATTGACAGTCTTAAGTTTAATGTCAGAGTGAGAATTTTTATCAGAATTTAACTAAAGAAAGAATATATTTGACACAGTTATCAGCCAAGACTATGAAGATCCTTTGGAGAAAATTAACAAAGATTTTAAAGTGTGAAATGTGGATGATAGGAAACTAACAGCAGGTAGAAACAGTAGACCAATTAATCCCCTGAACAAGAAGGGGAGCCCAAATTGAAACACTCAGTTATGTACACCTACAAAAATGTTTTGCCAACAGCAAACATTATTCCTGGTGATAATACCAGGAACCCTTAGCCCATCATCCACAGCTCTTTTTTTTTTTTTTTTTCTTTTCTGTAATATCTGTGGAATTAGTGTATATAGAAACAAGGGTACTCTCAACCACTTTGCAGCATTATGGAAAAACAACCTCACTATCTGCATCTAAAATACAAAGGTCTTTTTCAACCTTACAGCTGGCCTTTCTGCTCTTCCATCATCACAGTTGACACAGCTGACAAGTTTATCTATCTTAACAGTACTCTCCCTAGCTCAGCAGTAATTGCTGACAAGTATCTCTCTGCTTTCAAAACAAGCTGAATACTGGGTTTTCTGCAAAATCATGTCTGGAGCAATCACAGGATCACTCACCCTGAATCTGTGTTTGAAAAGTCTGGTTTTGTTTCTGTTCTCCTTTATGGTCCTCCACAGAACTCCCACCTCTGACGATGAAGCCTGTTCCCCCAGTGCTGCCTGCGCACGAGTCTGGGAATCTGCTGATGAGACCATGCAAGAAGCATTGAACTTCCATCTCACAGCAGGATTTCACCTTGTATTGAAACTTTCCTAAAACCTTATAGACACTGAAAGCCCTCCCCAGAATTTGTCAGGTCAGTACCAGTAACACCACTAGAAAAGACTTCACTTCAAGAGATGTGAACAGAAATCTATTACAATATTCTCTCAGTATCTGTGGCAAAATGCAGACAACCTGGTGGCTAACAGAGAGAAGAGAAAGCTGAAAAAGAATCAATTAGCACCTTCTCAACACTTAAAATTCACATCTGTTCCTCCTAGGTGGTCTGTTTCCAAATGGCAGTACGCAGAGATTGTGGAAGTAAAAATTGTTTAGTCGCATTGAAAGTGCGATCACCGCCAGCTACAACAATCAATAATAACAGAAAAGCTTCCAGTAGCTACGAAAGCTGAGTGCCATAAAGAGATGCCTAGAGACAAAGGTTATGATAATGACAAATAGACCTAATGCATTCTGTTCAGAGCAAAGCGAAATCCAAGCCTGACACATACACATTTTGAAGAATGGCATGAAGCATTACTGAAAGATTACAAAGAGTCAGCAAATGAAAAATAATTCTAAGGAGACCGTTAATATTAAAAATGTTTTTCAGCTCTATAGGTGATACTATCAGAAGTCAGCTTTGCTCAGGATTTCTGAGCTTCTTCTGAGAAAGTCTAGAAAATATTTTGGGCTGGAAGAAAACAAACATTATTTGACTACAGGTCTCTCAATGATACTCTGAGAGAGACGTCTTCAGAGAACTTCTACGTGCATCCAGGAATGATCCCTGTTACTGTTCCCTGTGTTGAGTGGCTTTATAAGAAAGACATGCATGCAGTGAGATATGGTTTAGAAATGTCAGTAACATTTCTAATATTAGTGTCACCTGGCAGGCCAGTGTCCCCTGCCTGCAGTGGCTGCTCCTGCAAGGTGACCTTCTGCTCTTGTGAAGTAGAAGTAACATGATCTCTGTGAAAACGCACAGCGCAGCTGAGAAAGTCATTAGAGAGCTAGAACTGCAACTACCAAGAGTTGAAGAGCTTTTTGTTTAATATATTAAATGAAGCCTCCTTGAGGTAAAAAAATTAAAAATCAAACTATCTCACATATGAACCAAATGGGACTCTGGGTATGTAAACAGGTAGAAAGTGCCTATCATTTCTTTGGGCCAAACACAGACCCAAAGGTCACATATTCATCAGACCCCTAGGGTCTATGACACTGACAAGCATGCATTACGAAAAAATTGTGCCTGAAAGGAAGTGCAATTAAACGCACTTGCTGCTTTATGCAAGTATGGAGTGCAACCTGAATTAGCTGGCATATTCTGGCAACCTAATGCATTTGTACGGGTGATGTTCCACTGAAGACAATACACTGAGTCCCGTGTATTGGCATAAATGCTGGGAAAGTCGTGCTCAGCATTTACCTTGGCTCCACAGGATCCACACAGAAGCGTGTGCCAACATGGGAACAGGCCAAATTTGTAATCTAAGCAGTTTAGAAACAGTCCTTTCTAGATTTCGGTCATTTTAATCGCATTGAACTGTACTTTGTTTCCACCTTGGAGTAAGAACTCCTTCTGCATCTAACTGGACAGACAGGAGTAAGAAAGAAAGACGCGTAAGGATAAACTTTTCAAGCCTTCTCCTACTCTGTCTATAGCAGATGGATAGAGCTGGGGCATAACAAATTATGCACCACCACAATAAACCCAGGACTTTACCCAAAGGTATAACCTCGTCTAAAATCTGCATTTTGATCCCCTGCTCTTTCAGGTGTCCTCTCAGTTGCCTGCTGCAGTTGGAAACGTTGTGGATTCCAGGACACAGGCTTTATGTTCTCCAGAATTCTGCAGTTTTCTGCAACTAAATTGAATGTGTATGAACTTATGGACCTTCCTCCTTCTCTTTAATGAAACAAGGCATGGTCCCTGCGAAGACCCAGGACACCAGTCTCAAGTCTTTTTTGCTATACACTGTAAAGCCCACTGAGAAGATAAGATGTGGACAGCTGGGCAAGACTTTCTCAGTTCCATTTTCCACGTATTGTATCATTCCAAACACTGCATGTCACAGCTTCATTCTAGCAGAATAAACTCTAACGAGGAAGAGATTTCAGTTAATTATTCTGCTTTTTCAATACTGGATTTGTGCTGAAAATAATGTTAGAGACACTGAATGTATGGATTTTTCTGATATAGGTAAGAAACATAGCTGGAAAACTCAGCAAAACCTTAAGCCCCACAAATCAGAAACCAGAAACAGGACTGCAGTGCTTAACAGCAGGTCTGGCCAATAACTTCAGTGGAAAAACAAATTTGCAAGGATCAAATTACAGAGTCAAAAAAAAATCCAAATCCACATTTTCAGGCTAGCTACTCCATCCTGCACTCTTAATTTGAAATCTTCTAGACTTCGTAATTATTGAAATAGACACTTTTTTTATGACTCACAACAGAACAATAAAGGGTTAACAGGCAAAGATTTAAGGGCCTACCTAAGTAACCAGGGGAACATTGGAATTCCCAACCTGAGAGAAAATGTAAAGCATGGATTACTTCCTGAAATCTGCTCAAAATAAAATAAAAATAGTGGTAATTTTGATGAAAAAAAAAGTGTTGTTCCTTCCCAGTGATCCTTGAAGAGCAGAGCAGTGCAGTGGAAGGGAAGGGAAGCCAGCACTTGGCTTGTAGTGCATTAGTGCTCTATCACCTCTACTGCCAAAGTGAACCATTACTTACTAAAAGTGCTCTCTAGACAGGCCCCTTCTGGGACAGCGTACCCATCACTTTCTGAAGGGTAGTTTGGAGGATTCCTCCCTTTTTGTTGGACAGTCCCCTGGGTTTCTAAACCTCATGCATTATGGATAGGATCTTAATGGAGACTGGCTGCATAAGCACTGCTTGCTGAGCCTCTCAGCTCAAGACAGCCATTGCTGCGCTGTGCTTTCCACTTTCTTTCCATCTTCTGTATGCCAATTAGGCTCTAATTTGATTTCTGTTCTATCTGTATGAACCCCATTAAAACCCAATTCTGCTTATTACCAACAGCTTTCTTTAAATGAAACTACTTTCCCTCTAAGGATTCTCCCAGATTCAGAGGCAAATCAATCCACAATTACCCGATGTGTTGCCAGCCCATGCCACTTGGACCGTACGCCCGCTTTGCATTAAAAGCAAGCCTCCAGCTCACCGCCACCTCCTTGGCACTTTGCAACCTGCCACGATGCCGTCCATCTTTGCCTTGCCAGATCAATAACGACAATTCTTGTACATAAATACCCTCAAATTACTTCTCTCTACAGTAACACAACACCAGTGTATTCTCTGTAGTACTGGCCACACAGACATTAGCTCTAATGGTGGTCTCTGCAAATGCACTGATGATTTAACTTCTGAGGGAAAAGAAACTTGCTTATAAAATATTTGTCAGTATCAATAGGCAATTAATATAAAATAGCCTCTTAATGAAGAGTCTCCCAGATTATAATGAAGCTTTGTAGCTGTGTCCTAATGTTCTTTAGCTAAGAAACTTGGGATATTATAAACATTATGGAATCTCACTGTTGCTACAGACATAGAAGAATGTGAGTGGGTGCGTGTCTTCTCTTAACAGAAAAGGAACGGGCAGAATAGAAATAATTTTCTCTCAGAACACAAGTAACCACAGTCTTTTATGACTCCTTGGAAAAGAAATAGCTTCAGGAGGGTGCACTGAGGTTCTCTTCTTCATGTCTTTTCCCTGTGAAGATTATAGCTGTTAAAAACAGGAAGCTGGTGTTTTGAAAATTTTATCTATGTAGCTTGATAATAGACAACAAAATTTTCTACCCTCCATGAACAGAAGATCTACTCCTTCCTCTTTTCTGGTTAGCCATCCCTGTTCTTTACTTCAAGTGGATATGAAAACTCTATCAAAAGGTTGTACATTTCTACAAACAATTGCTAACAGAAGGTACTTCAGATTTGGGGAAGATTTTACAATGACAGAACTGTCTTTAAAATCAGGGAGGTTTGAGCAACACTTGAACTCCAGTACATTGATGCTAAGGTTGTTTCAAAAGACTATAAGGACTGATGTCGATATGAGGTTTTCTCTCCCAGGGAAGGCTCTACTGAGAGAATACTGATTCCCTAACACCTTCCCATGTTGAAGCTGGAAGAAGCAGGGGCTTCACAGAATGAGCTCGGATGGAAGTGGTTTTGCTGACACATTACCTGCTGACGGGGGTATTTTACTCATAATATTCTTCTCACAAGTAAAGTAAGTGCAGAAAAAGCATAATGTGGTATTTTCCTTTTCCTTACTAGTTCTCACCTGAAGGTTTCATCAAGGAGAGATGACCCTCATAAGCATCCCCATATAAGGCAGCAGTTGAAACATTCCAGGCTGTTATGTACAAGTGATATCTAGTTTCTCCTGATAGCTGCTCTGATTTTTTGTCTGGAACTTATCCAAGAAGAAGGAACAGTCAGACTAAAATTACTAAGAAGACACAACAGAGATATAAAAAGTAATTAAAACTTATTTCGTATCTAGAAACAGTGAACTCTTCAGAGCAAGAATGCATCTGGCTATTTTAAGAATTATAGCAGGCCTTTGTTGAGCTGCATAAATGAGTAACGCTTGTATATACAACAGATAATAATAAATATAATGATATTTTACAAAGTATGCACATAAAATGGTAGCATGATAAACTGCAAAAACAGGCAATAAATCCTATTTTTCATTCAACCCTTGCCACCTCACCTGTGCTCTGTATGCTAACTCTCCTCTCCAAGGATTTATCCTATTCCAGAATCTAGAAACAGCTTGAAAAACAACTGCTGCTTCAAATATAGAATGTGAAAAGCGGCCAGAAGAGTGGTTTCCTTTCTTTTTTTTTTTTTTTTATCTTCCTCTAGTTACACAGGTTCAGAGTGTAAGATGGATAGCAGTCACTCTTTCATTTATGTTAAAGATCTGTTGCCCTAGTCTACCAGGGCTGGAAATGGGTGCTGTAAACCAGCTGCACACTGGTGTCAGGTTTGGGGAAAGGTGTAATTCCTGAGAAAGGAGAAACAAAGCAATCACAAAGCACTTCCTTTTAGCCACTGGTTCTAGCTAAACAAAACTTCCTGCTCGCATGTTGCAGAAACACAGGACTGCTGCTTTTTTCCACTTATGAACAACAAAACTTGATTTTAACTGTGGCTTCAGCCTCTGGGCATCAGAAAAGTTCATCTGAGTTCAAAACAGGGTAGGAAGCTGTATTTACTGTTGGGAAATCCTGGGTAGAAATACACTGTTTGTGTGCTTTGTAACGCATACACACAGAGCTTAATATATCTGGGACATGGAAAACCTTCTCTGCAGCTTGTTGGAAGCAGTACCCACTGCTCTGGCCAGGCTGCTGGACTGCCCAAAATCCAGAATAAAATCCTCAAATACCATCCAAATAATATATTTTTTGGGGAAAAAAAAAAAGACATAGCCAAGATGATACACATACGTGGTTGTTCTGAGATGAGGAGGTAATACTGTAGGTACTCTTCAGCTTAGGCAAGGTCAACTAAATGAGTCTGAGTTTCCCTAGAGTCACAGATTTTTTTTCTTATTTCTCTTCACTGGCCATCATCACTGTTTCTTTCTTAAATCTTTTGACAGTTAAAGACCTTATATCCTCATGGATATGTATGGCACAGACTTCCTACTATAATAGTATAGCTCCCTGGGTGAGTGTTTTTACACTGGAACAAACACATCCACACGGTGAGATACGCTGGAAGAGCCAGAGCAAAAGAATTACACCCCTGGGGGCAGGTAGCTCTGTGGAAGTTTCTGCGTGGACAAGGCCAGGAAGAGAGACTGGCTTCACCACCCAGCCTAATAAAAACACAGTTAACTCACTCTTCTCTCTATAGCTGGCAGCAAAGGAAGTCTTTCTGTGTTACCTTCTTAAAAACCTTCAGAAGCATAATGTCTGCCTGAACTACACCAGCAAACACCACCACAGAGTCAACCAAGTTCTAAAGAAATCTACAATACCAGTTTCTACATCTGATGGATTTTTAGGTAACATCCTTATGATTAAACACAATGGTACACTTGAAGTATGTAAATAAACATACATTTTGGTACCTCTGTGCACTATTCCCTGGCAATGTGGATGAGTCACCTCGGAATGAGGAGGCTGCTGAAGAGAAGGGTTGGATAGCACAGTTTGTTGGAGAGCACAGCACGGCTTGGGAAGTTCTGTAGGCACAAAAGGCAAACAGTAATGTCAAGCAGATGGCTAAAAACAGGAACCAAACAAGAAAGAAAAAGAAAAAGAAAAAAAAAGAAGTTGCTTGAGCAACACACACACGTATTTATAAGGTCTCACCGGCAAACCAGGACAATGAGTCTTTGTACAAGGGAAATATATTACACAACATAAAGCCATATCACTCGCCACATAAAGCTGCATTAAATGAATTCACTGATTAATAAATCAGACATCAAGAACTACAAAAAATTGTCCAGGAACTCTTAATGCCGTATCCTTCAGCTGTGCACATAAATGACATACTATTGTTTCAAGTGGTCAGAATCATATCATATGTAAATATCATAAGCCCTTTATAGCAAAGAGCCTCTGCAAATTCTTTTTTTAGCCTAAATGGTAAGAGCCTTTGCTTTTGGAACAGGACAGTTCAAATTCTATCTCCAGTTAACCACAAAGCCCCAAGTGACTATAAAATGCAGTAGTGACATCTGTACAGTTTCAGAGGCCACAGATTGTTTCCATATTCTAATTACTACATCTCATTACAATGAAGAAAAATCACTTATTTTTTTGAGTCGCAGATGTGAAAGGAAGATCTTGTGGTTAAAGGACTCACAGAACTCAGAGGCCTAGATTTTTTTCTCTTTCCAACTAAATTGCAGAGCACGAGAACACTCACTTTCTTCCACTGCGTCTTGGAAGACTTAACACACCCATGTTCACTAAGTGTTTTGATGTCTTCATTTAAGTGACTCATATGGTCACAAAATACTTAAAATACCTTGCATGCAAAATTTTGATTATCACAGATCAGAAAGTTTGGAAAGAAGAGATACTTAATTAATTCTTTATGGACAATTTTCCTGTCTTAATCTTGTTTTTAGAACACTAGACAATTAGGAGATATTATACAATAGTTGACTTTCTCAAAACATAGTCTGTGATTAAATCATTGTTATGTGAAAAAAGCCTGTACGTGGTAGTGTCCAATTCACGTAGTACTGCTGACCTTTTAGCTTTTCTAAGGCATCCAAGACACATGACAACTACAAACACTGGTTCAACCAGAAAAGACACACCGCTGCTATGATCAACTGCACCTTGATGTTGTTTTCAACCCAGTTCCACACACTACTGATGTAATTGTATCTAAATTTAAGGCAGCAATTGGCTGGGTGGGTGATATTGTCACCAATCCGCAATTCTTCATCAGCTTTTATAGACTGTAGCGTCTTCTTTGGAAACTCTGAGTTTCATGTGAATGCTTGAGCAACAGCTGGCATGATAAGGCATGCATACTTGTGTCCAAAAATATGCACTCTGGGTGTGGTGAGAGGAACAAGGTCAAGGGACATGAGCCTTCCGGCCTAGGTCCTAGCTGGAGAGCTCGCACGGTGCAGGAGCACTTACCTGGTGAGGCACAGTCAGGCATCACTCTTTTATAAGGGGTTTTCATGACACATGAATGGGAGTCAACAATGGATTGCTAAAGAATGTAATGAGATTTACATTTACAAGTTTTTAATGGCACAAAAAATCATCAAGCTTAAATCTCCTACTGAAACTCTAAAGCCAGAATACCTAAAAGGCTACAAAAAAGAAACTTGTGATTTTTAGTGAAACACAGGCAAATTGATTCAGAGGGCACTGTGCTCACTTTCCTCTAACCCAGAAAACTTGTCCTATGAAGCAAGGTAGCTCTGCAGACCTGCAGTAGGTCCTGTGAGCCACTGTCTGGAAATGTAGGTGTTTTCCTTTTCCAAAAATGCAGACTCACCATGTTGTGGTGGGGGATCCCCAAGGTGTGAGTTACCTGAATGCAGATGTCATTTTTCACCTAAGTAGCACGCCTAACTTGTTTTTGTCAGCAACAGATGCGAAATCAGAACTCTGGGGTTTCAGTCCCTGTTCAATCTACAGTTATCCATTCTTTCTCTCCAATTGAGCTCGCATTGACATTTTGCAACACACAGTTAACTGCAGAGTGAGTGACATTACGGTGGTGACACCAGATCTTTGCAACCTGAACTCTCCAGTATAAACAAAAAGCAGAAATGAATCCCCTGTCTCCTGAGCATTAGCAGTTCCTGAAAAGAGCAAATGCAGAATTGCTTTCCTTATGGTCAAAAATGAATACTGCGAGGAAGTGACTGGAGGGCATTTTAGATTTCATGTTAAAGAAACAAAGCACAAATTGACTTTTTATAAAGGTCAAGTGAAAAATTGGATATCTTAAGGCTGCAGAGAATTTCTACCCTGTGTTCAGTCCTGTTTATACACAAAAATGAGGAGAAAAATATTGTCATGGCCAGCTTAACAGATGATCTGGCTCGGGACAAAGGAAAGAAAAAAGGAGAAAAAAAAGACCATTTTTTCATGAAAGCCTGGTATTATACACAATATCATTTACAATAATTTTCCTCAATGGAAGTTATTACATTGCCCTTTCACAAACCATCTCAGCAGTAACAAAATCTATCCAGCACGGCTTGCACATAACCTGCAGGTTCCAGCATTTGGCACTGGTTTGTGAATTAGTTGGTTATGTGCTGAAACAGGTATTTAGGATACATAATTCATCCTCTATGCTAAAAATACACAAAATAACAAATAATGCCCATACTTAAAATGATATTTTCACATTGCTTTCACATGGGCTAAATCGTGTCCCATGTGAACTGACTAAACAACTTTGTAGTAATTAAAAAAAAAAACACAAAACTCCTGAAGCTGATATTTTAACCCGAACCAGTTTTAACCATTACACATCTGGGGACATTCATCGCACAGTTTGCTTTGTTCATGCCATTGCTCAATCCACTGCGGTCTCAGTACATTGTGGTTCACCTCCTACATGGGAGAGGAGCACTCAGACCAAGGACATCACAGCCTGCCGAAAAGGAAGCAAGAGGGCAGCCTGGGGGCAACAGCAGCAGCGCTAATGGAAACAACAAAAATCAGAATGGTCAGAAACACACAACCTAAAAAAGGTTTTGCTGCTTCCTTCCCTACAGCCTCCCAGTGCTTTCTTCTCCCTGCACAAATACTGCACATTTTGTGTGCTTGCTTGGGGAGGAGGCTACTCCCTTTCCAGAGATCACAAGCGTATTTCACACAGGGCTGAGCAAGCTCTTCAGAATAGAAGCCACTGCCCCCAAATGTTCATCTCCTTCCTTCTGTACGCAAGCCCTCCCTTCCAGCCCCCTTTAAATTTTCTACTCAGGGAGATCAGGGTTGTTGGGTCTTTAATCTCCTCCTCACAGTTTCACATACAAACCTTGGCTTCAATATTTGGATACGTTTCCTCCTTTTTTTTTTTTTTAATTCTCTTTTGAAGCCAAGTCGCTGAGTGAATCGTAAAGAGAGAGAATTCCAAGAGCGTTAGCTTCTCTGCTGTTCCCAGGGCAGGTCTGGGCCAAAATAAACCCCTGCCGTGCCAGCAGCAGTTACTTACAGTCGAACACCAGGCAGCACAGCACTGCAGCTTCCCAGTCCAAACCGTCTCCCATTGCCTTGTTAGAGATACCCTCCTTTGAGATTCTGTCTCCAGCTGCACCCCTTCCCACGTTTGTCTTGAATCACAAACTAACGAGCAGAAAAGAAAACAGAGAGAAGGTAAATAGTCTGCCTTGGATCCCAAAAGTCTCTGCCCAGAGTGCAACCTGCTTCACTCCAAAGCTTTTCCATCCCCACCCTCATTTCTGCTTCGTAGCAAAGGTTTTAGAAACTGGTTACAGAAAGTGGTGGTTTACAGTGTGCCTTCCCTCCACCACCTCTGTTCGCGCAGTGAAGTCGGATGCCGAAACCAAATTCCTGTTAAAGAATTCAAGGAGCAAAAGGCCGCTGCTTCACGGGTCTCCAGCATGCCAGCCGGGACCAAACCTGACAACTGGGCAGAGAAGTTGCAGTCAGAGATCTGTCACCCAAGTCAGCCATTGCACAGAAAGATGCAATTATTTTTACCTTCGGGAAAGAAGCTTAACCTTAAAGCTCAAGCCATGCTACAGAGCCTGTCACTACAGCTATTTGATATCATGTTAATATTGATTTAAAGAATTTAATATCATTTTCTCATAAATTTCATAACAATCATGTGAAGAATTTTCCCCGTAGTTGTTTTCAGTCTTCTACACAAGTAGGTGAATTTGCACCAGCTCTGTTCACACCCTTTTGGCATAAACATTTATCCCACAAATTCTGGTCACTGTTGTGTTTGTACAGAGTAAATTTCAGATGTTTATTGGCAAAGGGCTGTACAGGAAATGCCTGCACATATGATCAACCAGCCAACGCAAACAATACCATGACAATTGCGGTTTGGGTGATTGTCAAATAATGGCAAAAAACTGTCCATGAGCAAGCCTCGGACATGCAGTATTTCATAAATTTATAAAATGATGTCCGATCATTCATTCTGTACAGACAACAAGTATAACCAAGGAAACCAGGGATATTGAAGTGGCAAATTATTGCCATAGGTGCTGTCATCTTCAGAGTAGAGCACTGGAAAGCCTCACACTCTAATTTGCATGAGGAATGCTTCAGGAAAATACCAGCCCAATCTATCGCCCGATCTATTCAGAGGAACTATTTCCTCATTTTTTTCAACACGTCTTCACACTCCTCTCCGAGACCAGTAAGCTCCCTGCTCACAGGGCTGGCCCAGGACACAAACAGCTGAACCGCTCGCACCTCCACACCCTGCTTTAGGGAAGACCCATCCTTCAGGTCACTTTGAGATGGCATCACTGTAAAACCACAGGCTTTTACAACATTAAGGCATCAGGGACAGCATTCTCTTTAGTATGATCATAAAAAGCTGAGAGTGTTTTTGCAGTCACAGATTGAAGTGCCTAAGCCTGAACAAGGAGGCAAAGCTGGGAGTCCTCGTTCTCTCACACATACACACACACACACACACTTTTTGTAATTGGTTCTGCTCTAATCACAGCTCCTCCTTCCTGCTTTCCTCTTCTTTGTATTTATTTCTTAGCATTCCTAGCTCCAAATAGCAGCCACTGCAGCAAATCCTCCAGTTCTCAAGGGCAGTAATAGTAGAAGGGATTTTTTAATTCAATCAAATGCCTAACAAATCACAAGAATTAATTAGTCTCTCTCATTTGTCTTGTTTTTCTCCTGGTTGCAGTCTCCTCTCACTTCCACCCCGATCCTTTTTTCTGTTCCCCCCTCTTTTCTGTTTCCATATGAATCTGACTTTTCATTTTCCCCGTCCGCGTTCCAGCTCTCTCTCTCCCCCTCTCACAGTGCTGCTGGAACATGCAGCAGGAAAATGATGGATGATCACCTGTCACAGCTTGTTTATTATAATTCAGACAATCAATTACACATCCCTAATGCTGGTTGTCCCGCTGGAAATTTACATGCTCGGCACAGACCAATGTGAAAATGGAATCTCATTTGCCAAATGTCTTTCTGTGGGTACGGCGTGATGATTACAGTCTGGTTGTTTCAACAGTTGTGTGTGTCTGACAATGTCATCGCTTACTGCCTGCCACAGGTCACATTGCTCTGAGGCATTATTTATTGCGTTCTGCAGGCTGAGGCTTTCAGAGGACAAAGATGTTGCTAAAGCCACCGTGCTCAGGGCAAGCAGGCAAGGTAGATCAGAGAGCAGGCACACAGCTCCGGCGCCCATCACCTGCCTTTGTTTCCACTGGTGTGAATCCTTGTACCCCCTCCACCTTCTTTTCTTTTATGGATGACTGCCTTGTATGAAAGGGCTCCTGCATTGACAGGCAGGGCTCTGGCAGGGGGAAAAGCTGCTCATGCAGCTAAATAATCCCAGGACAGCTAGCGATTTAATAAGGAGCAAAGAATTGCAGATAAATGAGACAAAGGGGAAAACCAAAAAGAGCTTGTAAGCGTTAAGCTAAAGCGCAACACAGGAGTCTGTGCTGAACCTGCTGGGAAAGGGTTACGTGGATTTCACTGACTGATTTGAGTGGTAGGGTTCATTCTTCCACCTAATTAGGAAGAAGGTGGGAGATCCTGCAGGGAAAAGGATGTAGAGAATGGACTGAGCAGCCCATCCTGGGAAGGTTTTGATCTGAGGGAGCCACAACTTCAGGAAAAGGAGGGAAGATATTTATATCACGTGTGAACTGTGTTAATGAGCAAATTTAAAAACACACAAATTTCTGTAAATGTAGGTTTTAGAAATTCTAGGCATGGGATGCTTCAACAATATGCCCATCTATCAATAGGGACACATATACATGCAACCATGCATAATATACAAAGGAAATTTCCTCTCCCTTAGCAGGTGAGAAAGGCAGGGAAAGGAAGGTACCTTTCTTGTCTAGAAGCCATGTTTCTAACGTCTCCCTCTTAATTGGAGAGAAGGACATAAGAATTGTCCCATTAATTCATCTTGCTGCCTTAGGCTTGCCGTTCCCTGGCACAGAAGTCAGCTGCTTCCCTCCACCTTTCTGCTGGACACAGCCTGGTTTGGATTTTGTATCTAAAGAGCCTGAGCAATAAAACACCCACAAAGTCATTCCCAGGAGGCTCGGGTGGAAGATGGGGAGTAAAATTGTTATACCCACCTTCTCAACATCAGTCTCAGTCATGCATGTGGTTGTACTTCTCCATACAGCGGTTAATCTGCCGGATTAGTTACTTCACTTGGTTAAAATTATGTTTGAGTATTCAACATCTAAATGGTGCACTTCAATTTCACGCTGTGCACTCATTTGTTTTTCTGCTTTTTGACTTCTTAGAAAATCCTTCTGTTCTATGGTATTATTACATATTTATACTTGTATTGATATCAAGTGCACTTCCAAAAATTTTGTATAATTAATGGCTTGCTTTTCTTTTCCTTTTTTTTTCCTTTCCCTCCATTTCCTTCTCAGTAAAGTTACACCTTTCTTCTTAGAACTAATTTCTGACCAGTGTGACTCCATGCCAGATTGTGCCGGCACAAAATATTCAAGGAAGTGCAACAACTGTCTTACTGCCACCGACTACAGAGCTCAGGTGCAAAACAGGAACGGGGCACTAGGGGAGCAGGCCTCATCAAGCATCCCAGTCGTCACTGTGGGGCACTTGCAGAAGGATGGATACCTGCTGATTTGAAAGACGTTCACACGAATTCTCAGGAACCGGAACTATCCCCGGGAGTAGTCTTGCCTGTTACAAATGCCTCAGCACTGAACAGGATGGTCTCAAAGCAATTCAAATATTTCTACATTCTCTCTCTTCAAGGCATTCACCACTGGCTCAGAGTTCGGGGACTCTGAAAGGCTTACGTGCCACAGGGGGAAGTTAAGGAAGGACACATCCACATCATTTAAAGAGCAGATGTGGAGCAACAGCTCACACACTGGCCTGTAAATATTCAGATACAGGCACACCAAAGTGTGCACAAAACACTCAAGAGCCAAACACAAATTCTGTTGAGCTGTGCATGCATGTAGCTCTACAGGCACACATTTTGATAGAAAATTTCAGGCTTGGGTATATTCTGATTACAACCGTACATGTACAACCATGCAGGTTCTTAGAGCATCCATGAAGCCAAGCTGGATGCCCATAAAAGAGATGTTTCATGGGATTTAGATATTTGTGTGCGTGCTGGCTTTGTGAATGGTAAACTGTTTGTTTCTGCACTTCTCATCCATATTCTGCATTCTATTTTCATTTATTTACATGAAGTGCAATCTCTTATTCACCGAGGTTTTATCAGTTATACACACACAACGTATGCATGGATGCAGAATTTGGCCTACTGTGAATGACAAAGAGAGGAAAATATCTGAGGGCTTTTGCTCCCTCTTTTCTTTCTGAGCACATTAAGCTTCTTAAGTTTGAACGTTCCTACTGAGTCAGATATTGACAGACATATTTGCCTTTTAGTGCTTTCAGGTTCATTGGTTGCGTGAACTTGAAAACACAGCTGGTAAACATGGAAAACATCCTCAATTTCAAACGAGAACATCGAGGCATTTGGAATTAGAACCAAAATGCAGATAACAAAATACATTCAGTACACGAAACATTGTCCAAAAAGAAAGATCTGCCCATTGCATTTGAGAGAAATGTAAAAACTAATTGAAATTGTATGATTTTGGACATTCTCAAACACAATCAGAAGCTTTAACATGGGTTTTTGCAACAATAGCCAGTGTCAAAGCCTGAACAGAAAACTAATCTCAAAGCCTGAACAGAAAACTTTATACAGAGAGGCATTATCTTGGTTGGATTCCAGTGTTTGGAAGTGATGACCTCTCTCCATGAGATTTAAATGTATTTTCCCCACTTATTTTAATATTTCCATCTAATTAATATTTTATAGCAGACAAATACAATACAATCTGTTTGAATGCAATACCACGAGCCAGTGCTTGTTATAAATGAGACAGCCTCAGTGTACCGCATCGGAAGATTCAATAGAGTAAACTCTGACCTTTGAGTGATGGAGAAGAGGACTGGTAGATAGGAAAGATAACATAGGATACTCCTGATCTACATCTTTTCCCACTTAAAATAATCAGAGAGAAGTTCTATTCTCTTACTTCAGATTCCTTTGATATCCACATTTAACTGCAAAACTCAAGAATTCAGCCCAATGGATAAAGCCATGTTCACACACTACAATAAAACCTCTGATTCTCATACAAGAAGCCTCCAGTGAAGGTTTAGATCTATGAGAGTGAGAACAAAGAAGTTCTTGTCTGTCCAAGACACTTTTCTTCCCTTGCATTTTCTCCTTCCTAAAACAGCGTATTGATGTCTTTGCTTAATCAGCAGCAGTATATATTTTTTTTCAAAAATAAGTATATGAATTTTAATCTGTGAGCACAAAAATATTAGCACTGTCTGCAGAAAAAAAACATGACATCCATACACCTCTCAAAAAAAAAAAATAGATTAAATAATGAGTTTCTACTTCAATAAGCAGAACTAACCCTAAGGAGGGGTGTCCTGCTGTTCAGAACAGTTGTCTTACCAAGGTGGAGGATGAGTGGCAAGTCTTCCCAGACAGTGAAATGGTGATGTACTAATGACACCTTTAATGATCTTATGAACCATCTACTGGTGTTTCCTCAGTTCTGTGTGCACATACGTCAGAAAACATGCCCTTTTTTCTTCCTTACAAAATACAGGCAGAAGAAAGTACACAGCTTGGGATGACAGCTACGTATGTTCCCTGAGTGAACAGATGTATGAGATGTAGTTGTGTGTGACAGCAGAAGACTGGAGCAGATAAATTTAGAAGAACCTCTGAGACCTTTGTTCCTATTGAGACCATGTGTGATATCCGTGGTACTGGGTTCAGCAAGTCTGTGTGCAGCAGATCATGTTGGTTAGTTATTCATACGTTAAATCTCTGTCTCGGCAGCCCTGTGAAAAGTAATATTGGTTGCAAATCCCACTGAGTCAACTCAAACCATAACAAAGCACTCTCTCTCTGCATATACATACACCCACACGTGTACACAGATCTGTTGACCACGGTGGTTTTGTTTTTACCTAACCTGTTGCTAGAGGACCAGCACGCTTAGCATTTCGGCTACATGTGCATCTAATTTCACAAACGAGGCAAGAGCATGTGAAAGGGCTCGAGTCCTTCTTACATAGCAAAAGGCTTCCTGTGCTCCTGAGAGTTCTGTATGAGTTGGCATAAAACAAAGTCTGCTGAGGGGGTTAGGGAGGAAATGGAGCAATCAAGTGTGTAAGGAGTCACTGCTACCCACAGAGGGAAATGTCATTCTGAAGCCGGCTGAAGTGAATCATATTGAGCCCTCAGCCTCTTCTCTTTTTTTCTTTTTATTTTTCCTTTTCTTTTTCTTTTTTTCCTACTCCTGTCTTCAGAAAGATGCAATAGTTACTAATAGGAAGAAACGTAAACAAATGCTAGTTCTTATTGCTATAAAATCCTAATTGCATATGGGAGAGCATTTGGGATCAGGAAGGCCACCTCTGTCGTTACCTGTGGAATGTGAAGCTGAGCTGAAGGAGGAGGGAGTGCTGCGGCATCATTACCACTTGGCTCGGTATATTAGTCAGGCTGTGAGGATCAAAATAGTGCCAGCTGTCTGCAGGTGCTTAGTGAAGTAAGATCTCAAGAGGGACCTGTAAAACAAGGCGTGCTCTGGGATACTCTGAGTGAGGACACAGTGCTTCCCGAGCCTGGTGCTAGCTGCAGAATGACTGCCCTGAACAACTGCAGGACTGTTCACAGCCCAGGCTGCTGGCGTAGGCAGCCAACCCTGATGCCTTCTGTGCCAGGCTCATAATTCGGTCAATTCTACCCAGAACGTGAAGTACACCTTGCCTCCACGACAGGCTAGAGGCACACACAGATACATGAGTCAGGGAAGGTTTCTGTGCTCCTAGGGGAGAAGTTTTCTCACTCTTCTTCATCAACTTGGGAGCTGCCAGAAGACTCACTTCCAAACTGAGGTGCGGCCAGAAAATCTAATCCATTAAAGAAGCTTTTTTCCTCCTCAACTGCTACCTTGTGAAACAGCCAAATTCTCACACTTACAAGGAAAGTTCCTTTTACTGCTGCCCCCAACAAACTTGCTGCAACTGGAATTTGAGTTTGCTTATTACGGTGGACTCAAGTTACACCAGACGTCTCATTCCTCCTCGCTCTAACTGGTATTTTGCTGTTCGTGCAAGTCCCGCTGTTTTACAAAACAGATCCATTTCTACATTATTTTTGTTACTTATTCGTAGCGTAGGAGCACTGAAAGGTTCTCCACCAACTCAGTTTTTGACTGTTAGGCACTAAACAATCACATGTAGAGGGACCACCTTTCTATCAAAGAATTATAGTCTAAGCAGGCGATGCAGACAAAGGGCAGAAAACCAAGAGGCAGAGAGAGTTTACTTGTCCAAGGTCAAAAGCACAGCTGGTAATACAATCTTCCTATTCTTATTCCATTACTCAAACCACTAGGCAAAAGTGTCTTCCTAGCCTCCTCTCTCTCCGGTTCTTATCCACCCGCTCAAAATCCCCCAACTGCGGCGTGTAAACACTGCGCAAATCAGTAACACATGTGGAGAGCTCAGATGCTACCCCATGCACGGGATATGCTGAACCTGTCTGGAAAGTGTGACTCAGGACGCGTCCGGGACGTTGTGTGTTGTCACAGGGCCGAGGTGCAAAAAGGGCTCGGATCGTTCTGCAGCGCTACCTGGCAAGCACCAAATGCTCTCTGCTCCTACTGACAGCAGCTTTCAGTTCCCTGCAGCACCCCAGCCTCGTGTCAGCTCCTCTCTTTCTACACCATCGAGCACTTCTACAGACATTGCCAACTGATGCATGCAACGTATTTCTGAAATAAAGACCAGGTACTTGTTCCTTCTTTGCGGGCGCGCTCCCCAGAGCAAATGATTCATGTCGCTCGAGTCGGAGCACCTCCATCTGTGCGAGTGAACGCCTCACTCTTCACGGGTTGCAGGAGGTAGCAGAGAGGACCCCACTACTTCGCCCGCAGCATTCCTAGTCTTGCTTGAGTGCACTTTTTGACAGTTAAGACCGGAGTTTTGCTGAGTCAGGCAGCTCCCCCAGCTGCTCACCGGAAACACAGCTGTTATGCAAAAATAACCATGAAGGCGAGAACTTGGTCTTTTTTAGAGAAAACGAAAAGCAAAACACAGTGACCCTCAAACTCAATAACAGGCTCCTGAAGCTCTTCAGTTAGATGCAATCCTGCTTCGTGCACCTCTCCTGTTTGGGGCCAAGACCCGTGCTGATCACTGTCCTGTTCTTTTTAGGCTCTGTCTGGGTGATAGGGCAGGAGCCAGAGCCATCTCCCCTCCTGATTTTGTTGATCCAGACTGGGAAATCTGAGCTCACTGTTTAATTAGGAAAGGATGGGGGAGGGTGACAGGCAGGTGTACAGCTAATAAGTGGAACCCCACATTGCAGCCCATTGCCTGTATCAGGTTATGGAACAATATCAAACCCGGGCTGGCCAAGCTGCTGTTTCCTTGCGCCTGTGTCCGCGCCGTCCCCAGTTGTGCGGTGGCACCTGTTCCTCTGAATGTGAGCACAAGCTGTTCCCTCGGCGCTCCAGCACATACGAGTCACGACTCTCAGATTCAGCAGCTACTTGGATAATGCCCTCATTTCTTAAAGGGCTCCGGCTCCACTGCTGTTGGCCAGCTCAGTATCACCCTGCACAGAAACTGCTCCAACAAGAGCTGAAGTTTGGGAGAAGGCAGAATCACAACACAGCCGTGGGAAATGGGGGAAGCTGAGTGTTCACAAGCAAAAAACAAAATAAAAAATGAATTGGCTTCTTTAGGTAGCCAGAACTGCAGTGGTTTGTTGATCCTGAATGTGACCAGCACCGAGGCATCTGCTGTATGACCTCATTTATCAAGGTCCCCTAGGTTCCAAAAAGAGTAGCAATACATAGGGAAACACACAGCACCCTCACCCGTTGGCTGGGTGAAGAGGAGGAAGGAGCAATGGGGAGTGCCTCTCTGTCCTTTAAAACCCCATGGTTTTGTTCTACACAGCATGTGCTGTAGATGGGCTAAACCCACCAGGCTTCTCAGCATCCCTGCCATGGATCTGCTGAGATGCTCTTCAAGCCCTGGGCACAGCGCTCATTTTGCCTCCAAATGGGCCAATTAAAGGTCAGTCCTGAACAACCTTAATCTCATTTCACCTCTCCCCAGCCGCTGAGAGAAGTGAGCTGCCCTTTCCCTCCCCCTACAGCTGCTGCCCAGGGAATTACACCTAGCAGTCTCCATCCCTTATCACTGCAGCAGATTAATTTGGAGAGGCCCAAAGTGGCAAATAAGCAAAGAGGATCCTGTGGCATTAAGGCTCCAGAAATCAAAATGAAGAGGATAATTAAATGTAGGCTGGGAAAGAGGGAGTAGACGGGGGCAAGAGAAGAAGAAAAGTTATAGTGGACATTCAAAAGAGGCAGCAAGCAGGTATTAATTCACACAGTAGTTCCATGAACAACAACGGGTGCCCAGAAATTCTATTTGAAGGCTGTAATATTAATTTAATGGGGGAAAAAATCTAATACAATTCCCACAGATTTTTTCAATTAAATTAATGTGATGGGCTTTAATGGATATCTTAAGTAGCAAGCATGATTAACCGAAATACTGCATAAATTACACTTACATATTTCATTAAAAAAAACCCTGGCACACGGCCTTGCCATGCAGGGGACCTTATTCTTTTAAATACAGTTACAGCTGGACGCCAGGGTTTAGAATTCCCCTGCTCGGAGATGAACCATTTCCTCTTGGGATATTTCCCTTCCCATAGTCTTGACCAGCAGTAATGCGATTCCAGAGAACCAGGAGGAGCTGAAGCTGTGAACCTTGTTTTTATCCCTGTTTGTAGTGTCTGGGAAACGCGGGTCTGGTCTGGGCACAGGACTTTGGAGTTGTTGCAGTACACCTGATGCATTATTAACAGCAGCCTCCTGCGGGAGAAACGCACCCTGCCACGGCTCAACACTGGGTAAGACAAGGCCAGGCAATGTAGCAAGGAAGAATTTTAATGACATACTGCCCCTACCCTAACCACAGTGCCAGCACCACGAGCACAAAACCCAAGGCTCCAGGAGTGGTACAGATGTAACCACAGCATCCAGCTCCATCGTCCACAAGACAGACTTAAAGGGCTTTCAGATAAGCTGCCCAGGTCGCGTAGCCCAAACCAAGCTCCGAACTGTATGGAAATAATAAGCTGTTCGATCAACATCCCATCTCCAGCCTCGTTCCCCTTCTCAGCCTCAGACACCTTCCTGTTGCCATCCACAGCCCACACAACTGCACCCTCATGCAGGAGAGCCTCGGTGCTGACCGTTTTGACCACTGATACCTCATGTGGTGTTGGTGAGGCCCTCATAAAGTCACGCTGCATTTCTCCCCCCTGCTTCCTGCACTAGTACACAGTAGGAAGCAATGCAGAGGTGTTTCGTAGCAGATGTTGGCCGTGAGTTACATGTAGTGACTTTTAAGTCAGGCAAGAATTGCAGGGCCAGAAGAGGTCCATGTATGTACCAGCGTGGTGGGGCAGTGCCCGCAGTCAGCATCGATTGCTCAGGAGCAGCTCTGCAGTGCTCCTGGACAGGAGCCATTGCTCTTGTGGTTTCAGATGGCTCAATGCCGTATTAATTAGTGAGTGCTGTCACATAGCTGGCTTACAGATTTTAACATTTGTCATGCAGAGGTAGGAAGAGTTTTGGTGGAAGCTCAAGGCATTGGTTGTTGCACTACAACCACTTTTAGAAGCTGCGTATATCATTCATCAGATGAGCTCAGTGTAGTTGTACCCCATATCTACTGTTTTTTTAGGTTATACCCACACATGGAGCTAAATTTTATCACAGAGATACCACACATACATTTCATACTTCCGCCCACACAATCCGCACAGAGATGTATTCAACAAGCTTTACAAATACTTGAATGAGAAGAGGATCCTGCAGATAAAATAGATCCAAGTTTTATTCTCAGCTTAACTACTACGCGAACCTGCCGCCCCTCTGAGCAATTACTAGGCGCCAATTTTCAGCAGCAGTGTCTCTCACCTCACTCTTAGTTTTGGCGAACTGAGGCTCCAACTCTCCTCTTGCTTAGCCATTAAGTCTTCCTGAAGTAAGCAGGGACTGATATGCCCTGAACATCAGGACTCGGTTCCTTCAAGTCAAGCCTTCAAAAATGCTAATTTTCTGAATTAATAGTAATTTTGAGTACTAAAGACACAATTAACTTTCTAATTTGCAAACCTAGTTCAATAAATTTTTACAATTTTCATAATCATCAATCCTAAATATATATTTCACCCAAGCACTTTAAGGCTGCTGGACAGCAGGTGCTAGTGAATGCTAGGTGTTACTATTTTTCTTGTGAAAATCCTATCAGCAGCTCCACACTGTGCTATCCAGAGCAGCTTCCAATGAAGAAAAATTGCTTGTCACTTGCTGCCTCAAGATGCGAGATAGTTAAAGTTAAGCAGAAGCCATATTGCTGTGTTTTCTCTTTCTTTCATAAAACACAAATAAAGTACCCTCTGGAAATATGTGAGCTGAAGTGACAGGCATCTCTTGAATGCTTTTAATTGCTGCCAAAAATAGTCTGAAGCTTTTACCAAAGTTAACACAGACAAAATTTCCATGGAAAGCATCATCTCCATGTGAAAAGAAGCTAGCTATTTCATCAGTTAAAATAAAAACAGCAATTACACACTTTAGCTCTTCCCAAAATTCCATTCTACCTTACAACAGCGAGGGACATTTTAAATACAGTGGAGAATGTGTGACTCTTGGCACACCAGCTCACTTCTATCAGTGCACAGTAACACCATTCCCTGCCACTAGTAGGCAGATTTTAATCATCTTCTTTTCATTATTGTTACAATAGTCCCTAATAATGCCAGTCAAGGACTAGAATCTCATTTGCTAAACTCAGCATAAAGACAAAACGCTCCCAGCATGTTCAACAACAGACGTATTTAGATCGTGCATTCCGAGCTTCTGTAACCTTGTATCACTGATAAAAATTCAAGCTGAGATAAGGGAAGATTCGCTCCTGGGTTACAAAAAATAGTATCCTTCTCTCATTATAAATGCAACCTGTAAATGCTCCCCAGGCCAGCAGGAGGGTCTCCTGTTGCCCAAAGTCCTGTGCACTATAGGGTCAGCCATACGCAATCGCTTTGGACAAAGACATTGGTAGCGCTCTGACTGCCCCGTCCCACCAGTGCTAGCAGATGGCAGCGCGTAGCTCATGTTAGAGCCAGGCAGAAAACATTTTGCTTCTCTCCCCAAATGTTGCAATTTCTTTCCTCTTCCTGTCTCATTTATCATCCGGAGGAGCTAAGAGGTCTCCTAGGCTGTATTTTTGATTGTTTCCCCCATTTTCCATGAAACAGAAAGACTAAGATGTCCGCGTACTCAAGGCACTCATGTGGAAAATTGTCAGTCTGCCTGCTGCGGACCTCTGACCTGACCTAGATCTGCACCACCGCAGGTAAATTCTCTCAACATGAGGCTTTTATTATTATGGGATAGCGTTCTGGGACAGGTCTTCCTTCTAGCTAAAGCTAGAAGGGTCTGGACCCAAGGGACTACCCTGACAGTGTTCCCCAGCCACATTCTTGACAAAGAAAACCCATTAATGGGTGTTTTCTGAAACATAACCTTACTTTTTTTTTTTTTTTTTTTTTTTTTTTTTTTAAACATCCTGGCCAGATGTAGCCTAAAACCTGTATTTCCTGAACAATGACACCTCCCAGTGAAGCCAATGCACTCACAAGATGTACACGATGCAGGAGCAGGCTCCTTGTGGTTAAATTTACTATTTTTCCAGTTTGTGTTATTTAAGTTTTGCTTCTCTGGTATCCAGAACAAACATACATCAGCATGAAAAGAACCCATTAATATGTCTAATGCTTTCCCCCTAAAACTACCATGATCTCACCACTTCCAAAGCCCAAAGGAAATTAAAGCACGGCTCAAGAGGATGGCGCTGAAGGATACAACTTAAAACCCACAAAAGCTGGGAAATTTCTGTGCAAAGGCTGCAAATCCGGGCTTGGATAGACGCTTCTAATGAGCTGTAATAAAATTATTCCAGTCTGTAACCTGAAAAAAAAGAAAGCTTGCCATGTAGCAAACAGGAAATCCCAGAATTTATAGATGACCCTGTTACAAAGCAAATGTTTTGGAACAAATCGTTCTTTCCCTAGCGCCTGTTTTCCACTGTTTTCTCTCCTGCACTTTCCCCTATAATCCAAGGGCCAGAGCAGCACCGTCTGGCTGCCGCTGGTAGTGGCACTGCTCAGGCCCACACCCACCAGCACAAGATGTGAGCAGCTGAGCAAGGGACTCAGCCTGAAAGTGTGCCTGGGTTTTTTCAGCTGTATCAGTGAGCACAATACAAGGTATTACCCCCTCGCTGTAAAACTTGCCTTTTTCTGTTCCCGTTGATCATCGTAACCAGAGTGCAATTACTTCTCCTACTATAAAATTGAAGTTTAAAAAGCCTGTGCGTAGGTGTGTGACATGTGGAACTTCTGTCCTCAGCCAATCCTAAATTTCACCTGCTCCTTGTACGTGCAGTAATGGGGACTGCAAGGAGAAGAGAAGCAGCAGCAGAGAAAACATCCACCACCAGCTTCCCTCCTTTTCTCCTGCTGCTCACTGTGGGTCAAAGACCCAAAGGACTGCTGAGAGCAGATGCTAAAGGAAAAGGAGGAACTCTCACTACAGTAACCCAGGTAAAGGTGATCAGAAAGGAGAAGCACGGCTGGGTGCCAGCCTCACCAAGACAAGACAAGGAGGAGCCTCTTGCCTGCCTTCCTACCACCACAGCCCTTCTCTCTCCTTTGGGACAGAGGGACGTGAGGTCAGGAAATGCTGCAAAGACCCATGCTCAGCCTTTGCATCACCTCCCAGAGGCATGCAGGACAGCTGGAGTGGCTCTGCAGGACTGCAAAAGGCCATGTCCCCAAATGCCTGGCTCGGGAACGCCTGCTGCCCCACTGGTCTTACCCCAGTAGCTGGCAGGGCTGGCAGGTCTGACAGCTCTGCCCTGCGGGCACAGCGAGCATGTGTCTGCACTTGTTCCAGGTAATAGGGTCACCCAGCAGAGACTCTCTGTTATCTGTGCTTTTACAAAAAACAGGCGTGCCAAGGAGGGCTGGGCTCAGCTACACCTGAAAGAGCAAAGCCCGCGCTCCCAAAGGACAGCGTTCACTGCTCGGCATGACCCAAGGACTTGACTCCTGCAGGTACAGAAACCATCTATCAGAGAGAATCTCTCTTTCCATTTATTTCCATTTCTTTTCTTGCTCTCATCCTATACTAGGACTGTTTAAAGTAACAAATAGACATTAAAAAAAAAAAGCAAAAAATACACACATTTTTCCTCTGCAGCTATCAAATTGCCTGGGTTCCTAAACTCTTTAAAAAAACAGATATTGAATATGTCTCTCCTTAGTGAATTTACTCTGTAGCATAAAGCATTTCCCACAGGAAGTCTGTGAGGCTCAATCACTATGACACAGTCAAGGGAAATTTAGACAGTCAAGGGAAATTTAGACTGATGTTTGAGAAGCCAGGACAAAAAGGATCAGCCCTTCTCAGGATGAAGAGAAGGTGCCTCAGCTAAGTGGGGCTGGCAGAGCAGCTCTGAAATTCTCTTTAGATATGCAATTACAGTTATCCCTAGGGGTTTTGCTTTTGTGATGTTGCTTTTTAAAACCCTTCTCCAGAGTCAACAATTTGCCTGAATCGCTTCTTATTCATTTCATCTTCATGACTTCTGAAGGCATCTAATGAGCCACTTTGAAGTTTGCCTGAAAACAAAACAGGAAAAAAAAAAAAAGGCAACCACCCTGAGATGACATTAAATCTTTCTCCTGAAACTATAATCTTCAGGATTAGAGCTCAGCTCAGCTTTGTTTTAACACTCTGCTATCTTTGGATTAATGGACTTTGTCCTTATTAAGTTGAAGTATCTTGGGGAGCAAATCCAAAATGTGGCAGCTATGATAGAGTTATGCAGCCTTGACGGGCTACACAAACTCAGAGCTGGGTCTGAAATTAAACATTTGAGGAAAGCAGTTTGTTATCTCAGCTTTTGTTCAGAATACCATCTTGGCCTAGTCAGTTCTTAGAACACTGCAGGTGCAGTTGTGAGCAATTTAAAATGAGATAAATCTGGAGTTGCTCATGTTGTTCAGCAGAATGTTTTAGATTTACAGTGGTTTGAGCGCTTAATCTCGCCTTGTATCTCTTGGTCAACCCCGCTTATGCACACTCATAAAGCTACAGAAGCAAACATAATTGAAAACACTATTTAACTTTATTGCCCGACTCCCTTCTCAATATCCCTTCACAAAGATGCATATTTTTGGTAATTTAAGAAGAAATCAAAAGAGTGGAATATCTATGGAGATATGACCAGTCTCCGCTGAGGCTGCAGCCTGCCAAATCAATCAGCTGTGTGGTTTACGTGGTTATTGCCATCAGCTGAAGAATTTCTTTCTTCATTTTAAGAAGAAGAAAAAAAGAAAAAAAAAGCTTTTCTATTTTTGAAGACAGCTATCAACACTTTGTTATACAAAAGCATTTGAACTGTCTTGTAAAGGGCCCAATTGTACTGTGAGCTAGTTCTTCCTGAAGGGAGTCTGCAGGCTTCAGCCAGTTTATTCAATCATCTGTGCTAAGACTGATAATGTCGACGTGAGAGAGGCTGGAATTGTCAGCCTGTCTGAACACTGACAGCTAGGGACAGATTTTCAAAGCAGCTCAGCTCCCACATATAAATGGCCACCTCTTAAAAACTGCCTCGCACATAAGAAGCCATCAGCATGCTGTTTGCTGAGCAGCTTTTGAAATCCAGCCACACGACGGATATGCAGAGATGGCCAGCCTGCACGGAGGAATCAGTTTCAGATTCTCATGCGGTATTGTGCCATCAGCACATGTGTTACCAGAGGAGATTGTTTTTTCACTCTGCATTTTGTTAAAGCCAAATCCTAGGAAGGAAGTGGGTCTTGGCACTAATCAGAAGGTCCACATTGTTCCAAAATAAGGGCAGGAATGGTGACAACTTATTTCACTATTTGCCTGCATTTTTCTTTCTGCAGCCATGCACAGAAGGTAAGTTTGCAAAGTTCTCTATTAGAGCCATACACAGGTTCTCTTATTTTAACAGATCAACATCTGATGGAACAGCTGATGGTGGGACATCATCCTGTGTCCAGCCTGACACATGGATGGGATTAAATTTGGTTTAGGCTCTTTTAGCCGAGACTCCCACCTTAATTTAACAAAAAAGGGCCCCTCTTTGTCAACCCCTTCTCTTTTTGCTGAGGTTTTAGACTGAAATTCCTTGATTTTTGTATGGAGATTCCTAACTAAAAGGTTCATTTCAGCAGAGGTCTCATCATAACCTGGCAGTTAATTTGCCACGAACTACGAGTTTTAGTCAGCATTGTGTGGTTTTTGAGAGCAGTTTAGATGTGAGCAGCAATACACATAACTAGTGAGTCACATAATGAAGCTTCAGTGCTTGGAGGCAAGGAGGACACAGCAAGCCACACCTTTGACATTTTGCCCATTCCTCTCTGCTGCTCACACCAAAACATCATTAGCTGTGCAGCTGCTGGTTGGAAAGGTTTCCGTAACTCCATGCTGCACCAGCGCAGTATTTGAGACAGGCCATACACAGCATTCCCTGACGGCATGTGCAGCAATTCAGAATGCCTTTCTGCAGCCACTAGACACCTTCAGGTTTCTCTTCAATTTTGTCAACCCTGAAGAAGCTGTACAACATTAAGCAGAAGTCTTACTGTAATTAAAATATCTTTCAGACTATATAGGCCACAGTACTGAAAGATGGAATAGGGACAAATTAAAAAAAAAAAAAAAAAAGAGTAATTGTTTGCAAATGTGCATGAAAGATGAGATGCTTTATGACAGCTCTCTTACCTGAAAGTAGCATTTTGGGGAGAGAAAACTTCTTTCTTCTTCAATGCCTTGAGAGTCAAGCACATAAACATAAGCTACAAATTCATTATTCTGATGTTGATAAGCAGAAATCCAAACTACCAGATTATTTATGTGCTTTAGATAGCTAATTTTGCTCTAAAAGCCTGCTAAAGAAGTAGCTATTTTACTTTCACAGCTGCTAGAGCCTTTTCTAAGGAAGACACACATACATTGAACTCTCTCATGGGAATTTTGTTACTATTTAACCTTAAATTAGAATGAAGCTTTTAACAAGCATTTCTGAACTGAAAACATATGTCTGTCCTTTGAGTATTTGAAATATAGCGTCCAATAAGCAACACTGACTACAGTGCAAAGCAACTTCAGCTACAAGAACACTTGTTCCAGTACCACAAAGAAACTCAGCCCAGTGCATTACAAGTTGGGAAATCAGGTATCAATATTCTCCATTGGGTAAAGATGTGCTCCCAGCTCTAGTTAAGACCAAAGTGGAAGATGAGGTTTGGTCACCAAGGATCACACAACTGTTGGTAGGTCCGTTTGCAAGGGGGGTAAAACGTAAAAGAGACAGAATAGGTAAATAGTGGGCTCGTTTGCTATCTTTGTGAAGTAGCAGCCTTTGGTTAAAAACAGCTGAATAGCAGGCTTTAGATCCAAGAAACTAAAGGATTTGTAGAGGAAACTCATCTTTCAGTTGAGTTATTGCAATAAATAATAAATGGGAACTTAAGAAGCTGATTGTATTGTGGAAGCCCAAATCACAGCCGAGACAGAAACTTCTAGGAGTGTATCAGGGTGACAAGACTCCTTTGTATGTTGATTAAGCTCTAGAAACAGCAGGTACATTGAATGTGAAGCTTCAAAAAACAAGTCTGATTGAAGTCTCTTATGAGGATATACTCAACTATTTTTTCTCTGTGTTGCAGTGTTACCAGCAAGGCCAATTCGATTCTGTATCTCTGCTGCTCCTTTGTAAACTTAATGAAGTAGCAAAAAAAATTCTGGCTGTCAGCCTAAAAGGCTTTGGGTAACCATCAGTATCTTCTGTTAATATAAATAAAGCCTAGATCTGCATAAAATCACGGCCCTTGAACATTTTCTCTGGTAAAAGATAAAATTAAGATAGTCTTACTTCCCTTAGGCCCATGTTAATCAGGCAAAAATCCTCCAGTATAAACGAACAAATTCAGCTCAGTTTGGAGTGTTTTTTTTAACTACACAGCAAACCCCACTGACAAGTGGTCTCAGTGGGATCACCATGCTGGTCAGAAGAGGTTCTTGAGATCTTGCAGGAGATTCACGCAGACCTGAACTCTGTCGTCTAGTCAAAACACAACCTCAGAGCATCACAAGATTCACCTGTCGGCAGAACCTGAATTCTTGGGCTTTTCCTTGCATTTTCTGTTAGTATGGCTGAAAGACAACTCCCAAAGATCTGAATGTGCAGCTGCATGGCAACTACCTCTTCCTGTTTATACTGAACGTAGACAAACGGTGACCTAACATCATCCCATAAAGTGGTATATACTTCAGGGAGACTAGCAAAATAAATAAAAATGCACACAACAATGACATTCTTAATTCCATAGCATTTGAAACTGAACTTCACTCGCTTCCTCCTGCTAGCAACTGAGAATTTGCAGATACAGAAATCCTGAAAAACGCACACGGTACCTTTCTTCTTGCACTTTGTTGGCATGGTCTTCAAGACGACTGAGTGCATTTGGCCTTGTTTTCACTCACAGCTGCATTGATTTAAGTGAAGAGTGACTTCAAATCCATTTATTCAAATGCTGGCAAAGGCCTGCATGATATGTTTAGTTTGGTTTAGCTAATACAGATTCAGAATACGCAGTAAACCAAAATTAAACATGAGTAAGGCCCTCTTAAGTTGAAATAAAGTTGTCTGCATAGTGGATGTTTAAGTAATGCTAGGTTCGAGTTTTTATCCAATTGAATTACCCTCACTTTCACATCTAGAAGAGGCCCCTGTTTCAAATGCCCCTTTTTTTTTGCCAGAAAAGTACAAGGTAGCTTTGTGGGCTGGTAAAAATTCTGTTGAATGCTTCTGAGACAACTGCAGACCACTTTGGATAAAATATCTGTTAAGTACCCAAAAAAGAAACTAACCTTCCTTTTCTGCTTGAAAGAAAAATGGTTTATAAACTGTAGATGAACCTCTAATCTGGTAAATCTCAGAATCTATGAAATGGCTTGGAAAACAGCAGTGCAGGGGAGGAAGACATTATAAATCATCTAGAAGAAGAAATACAGACCCCAGGTCCACCTCCTTCTTGCTGGGCAGAGCACATACAAGTTTTTCTGGCTACTGAGTAGTGTCATTTTTTTAACTTTTATATAGGCAATCAGCACCGTCTGTACTACAGCGATCTATTACCAGGAGAGAGGAGTTGTAAGGGAAGGGGGGCAGAGAGAGAGAGAAAGAAGCTGCCAGCGTTGGGCTGCAGCTCAGCCAATGCTTGATTGCAGGTATAAACATTACACGCTGTATCAGCAAAGCTGTAGAGAGTCAGCCATAAACCTCCCAGGAGGGGCTTTACAGGGAAGGCTGACAATGCAAGTTCAGAGTCTGTGTGTTATTTGGAGACATCCTGAACAGCTAAAAATACATAGCAGTCTTCAGAGAGAAAGCAAAAGGGAAATATTTTCCTCTTTCCAGTGCAAAGGGGTTGGGGGGAAGGAAGGAAAGAAGGCGTTATCAAAAAAACACACGGAACATCTAGCTTAGGGAAATCCTACAGGAGTATATGTAAGCAGGTAAGCCACCTGTGCTGCCAGTCGTAGGTTCCTGATGCTTGAACTGACTTTAAATGTAGGGAAGACTGCAGCCAGGGGCTTGCTCTAATCATCACTGCACTATCACCTTTAATAACTTGTCTCTGCTTGAGCAGATCCAGCAGTCACACAGCAGCTATTAAAACTAAATTACATTCATTAATAGAATTTCCACATTCCTTCCGTGCATGTATCCGAATGTCGTCTGTAAACGAACACTGAGCTTCACCAGAAGAACCCACAGCATAAAAACACTGGTACTTTGTAAGGTGTGACGGATGCAAGAGACGTGCAGTGATGGGAACAGAACATGTAATCGGGGGTGTTAGCTCTTGTTTTATCATACTGTCTTCCTCTCATAAGCAGAAAGTATTCTGCTGAGACCCACAGCTAGAGTATTCAAAATGGTTCTTAAAACCATGGCTACCTTTTCAAACATTATCCTCTGGGTAGGACCCATTTGGAAAAACTGTTGGTGATGGACAGTTCTGCAAGCAGCCTATGTGACTTCAATCACCTGCCCTTAGAGAAGAGGTCTCTTCCTAACCTGGCACGGGACTAGAAATGTTCTCTAACAGAAAAAAAAGAAAAAAAAAAAAAAAAAAAAGGAAAAATAGAAGAAATAGATGAAGAAGAAATAGAAGAAAGTTTTAAGCTGTTCCGTCTGATCAAATAGGAGCTACCTTTTCTAACCTTCTTGCTCTAATGCAGACACCCCATAGAACACAAAGCTGTCCCAACCTTTCCGTTAGATCTGCCCACTTTAAGACCTCAGTCACTCTGGGAACTCAGGCCATGACTCAGAAAAGCTGTTTTTTCCTGTTACTTGAACGAGAGGTCCTCTCATCAGTACCAACTGGGGAGACACGTCCCAGGTAGCATTTTGTATTCAACATGTGCAAATTTCTCAGAACGATACTGTGAGGATAGACCTTGATTATAGGTAATGACCAAGTGAGGTTATGTAAGTTCAGACTGAAATTATCTGTGTTATTTTGAAAGACTCTAAGATGTAGGATGAAGGTAGTGAGTAACTAGGCTACAAACAACCAAGAAAAGAGTAATTTCCCAGAGTAAAGACTCTGCAGCACTGTAACTACTACAGAGAGATAAACTACAATCTTGATACAGAGGATGACTTGCACTGTGGCTCATGTTGCCACGTTGTCCTGGAAATAAGTTTAGAGCAGTTCCTAGTGCCAGGAAGGGCTGCTGCCTCTGCCGTAGTTGTTAAGTGACCCTGAATAAATCGCTTAGACTTCCAGTTTATCAGCCTATACCACAAGGCTGACACGCATCTCAAAGTTGTTTAAGGAATTAACTCCTTAATGTTTGTAAAATGATTGGAAATCCCTCTGTAAAGGGTGCTGTAGAAGGGCAGACACATTATTGCCATCACAGATTTTAACTAGGATAAGAAAAGCTCCTGCAGGAATACACTGCTAGGGAGCTTAACGCGGCTGTTAATCCTGCAAGGCTCTGATTTGCAGAACTAAGTGCAGGAGGTGCAAAGAGTTGGGTTGTGAATAAAAATGACCCTTTACACCTCTAAAGCTTTTACTACTATAAAACTATAGAGCATCATATATATTTCAAGCACAAAAGGAGTATTTATGCTCCCAGAGGGCCAGCAGGCCACCCCACCAATTTGACAGGCTCAGAAATGAGGCAAAAGGAGTTCTAATACAGCAAAAAGCAGGCTTACTGGCAGGCAGGGCAAGGGAAGGACCCAGAAATGGAAGTGCAGAGGTCTTTCCAGAACAAGATGGGGATACCTTAGCGAATGAAGCACGGGTAATAGCTAACAAAAACATGAGAGACCTCCATTTTCAGAAGCAGTAAACCTGATGAAGAGCTGTACTGACAATCTGAATCTGCATCTTTCTTCCCCTTTTCTCCTTCCTGCCTAATATCATTTCCTTGGGGAAGATTTCAGTTCTTGTTCACCTCTGCTGCGATTCCCTTGAAGTCTCAGCTGTTCCAGGGAAAGTAAATAGGGTTTAAAATTAATTATCAATTAAAATGAGGTTAATCAGCACCAGACGTGTCATCTATTATCCTTGTAAGTGAGACAATCCTGTCCCCCTGCAAAACCCCTACAAGGAACAAGGCCAATAAGACTCAGCAACAAAGCCTGTTCCCTCGTGACCTTTGCTATGTTTAGGAAGAACAGCTAAAATAAGCTCTAATCCTCAGCCAGGCCAAACACTGGCGAGAACAACTGTGTTTAACCCTTTTGATGCACTGTGTAAGAACAGTGTCTGGAGAGCAGAATGTGTTTATTATCCTATGCAGCCTGTTACTATATTAGTTATAATATATTTGCTGGATATAGACTTCCAGCAGCCTAGCATGGAAGCAGTTAACATCTCCAAAGCCCTCAGCCACTCCATCAGAATATTTCCTACTCCAGATTTTAGGTCCTAATGGAATATGCTGGCTTCTACAATTATTTATACAAGCCCTTTGTTTCCAATGCCCTCTGCGTTTACTGTGGCGATATCCCCAGCCACATGACCAGGACTATGCAGGGAACTTGCTAGGAAACCAGACCCTGAACCTGCTTACCTGCAACCTTAAATTGATAGAAAGCAAGAAATCTCACCGCTGACATGTGCAAAGTATGAAACCCCAAACTTTGCCAGACATATAGCAGACACATAGCATGCCTGAGCTCTGACCCGTGCCAATGATTTATATGTCTTCATACTCAAGAAATCTTTTAAGGAATGGCTTAAGGATTTTACCCATCAGTTTCCACATCTGTAATGTGGGAAAGTATTTAGCAAGGTAAAAAAGTTTGTTATCATTCAATAGGAGATCTCCATGGATGCAGAACATATCTGCATCTCAGGGTTCAGATTTACATGTATTAACCAGAGAATAGGCACAGACCTGTGACAGGATGCCTGATGCAGGCCCAGGGCTGCTTGAGAAGCACCCTTGCCTAATAATTTCTGCGAGTCTCCAAAACTTCTCTTAGAATTTTATTTCTTGCTACAAACCTGGAAAAGGAGACTTCGAGAGACACAAGCAAGTTAAGAAAACTCAAGTCCTACTGAGTTGAAAAGACAACGCGAGCACTCGGCTCCCCTTTGTGTGTCTAAAATCTCGCAGAATCAGACTTGAACCTCAGACCTTTAACACGGGATTAGAAGAGAACACAGATTTTTTTATGAATCTGATTGCTGCCTGCTCTTCCTTGCATTCAAAGCCATAGAGCAGAATTGTGTGTCCCTTTTCTAGCATCTCTTTGGCCTCTGTTTTCATTTGTTTGTTTTTTTTTTCTGCTCCTATTGAAAATAATTCAGTAGTGTTTGTGTGTGTGTGTGCATGCACTAAACTTCACTCCCAAAATACATATTTAAAAAAAAAAAAAAAAAAAAAAAAGCACAAACCACAAGAACAATTTGTTCCAATCTGCTTCTGCAAGTTGTTAAGGGGGAAGCTCAGCTGTTGCTGCCCTAATGGGCTTTATGCAAAGAGCTTCCTGCCAAGAACTGCCACAGAGCTAGAGCCTTTGCCTGTGCGAAGGCTTGGTGTGGGTCTTGAAATAAATGGAGCTGATCTAGAGGACCTGGAGAGCAGCATCCCAGAGGGTGCAAAAGACTAAAAGACTAAAAAATCTTGCTGCTCAGCTATGCACAAGATGAGCCTGGCCCCTACTTGTGCTGAGCAGATGCCATGAGAAGCCCCAGGGAGCAGAGTACCAATGCAGAGGGTACACCACGGGTACGGATGGAGTCGGATGGAGTCAATTAACAGCATGGGAAAGCGACAGATTCTCCAGATTCCTTCAGTGCAGTGCTTTAACCCTGATACAACGATGGCAAAGGCAGCAAAGAAAGGAAATATCGCTGTGGTGAGGCCTCATGTGAGAACTAAATGTGGGTGAAGCCTCATGTGGAAAAATGTTTGCCTGCTGTCATTTGTTCTCTCATGGAGGTATCTTCGATATGACACGGAAACACGTGTTATCGGAAAATAGCCTTGCTGTTTGACTAAGCTTTGTTAAAAGAAAACATTTCCTTAACAGAAGTTTTGGCACGATAACATAAGGTTACTTGGTAGGAAAGAAAAAAAATTGATTTTGCAGGGATTTACAGCAGAGAAATTCTGGAGAACCCAGGATTTCAGCATCAAGGCTTTCCCTCAGACAGGTTTCTCAGCTGACAGATTCCAGTCTAGGACCAGCTCACAGTTAAGTTTTGCCTGGGACATGTGAAATGTCATTTCCTGAACCTCTACTGAAGATCCTCTATTCTTACCCTTTTTTCCAGTGACTAGCTGCTTTCATGGCCAGTACGTTCCACCTGGCTGTCTCACTGGAGCCAGAGCTGTACTGTGTGTCTTTGTAGAGCACGCCTTAGTGAAGTTAGGTGTTAGAAGTTAAATTAGTACCTCTCTTCTAGAGGAGATACAGAAACGGGTCCAGGCTAGAGGCTGGTCTGTTCAATATCTGCTAAAAAGACATTATGTTTTTTGGGGCACCCAAAAGTGGCCCTCAAAACCCACCCCAGAGGCAGACCCCAATAACCACCTTCCGAAGATCTCAGCTAATCGCCACTGCTCTGGGAAGCACAAGGGCTGGAAGGCAGATGTGCACGCTCGAAATCCCACTGCGACTTGGATTTCTGTATCCAGTTACTGTCTCAACAAAGACATTTGTAAAATGAAGCTGTCTTCACCCTCCCCCTTCTCTCTCGCTGCATTACTGGTATCTATTTTTGGTTGTTGTTGGGTTGTTGTTTTTTTCTTTAGTGTTCCACTTAGAACATTCTGCTGTGTTCCTTGCCACCGTGCTTGAGAGCTCAGGATGCAGTCAGGGTGTACCTGACTTCTGTCACGGAAAGCTGGGATCAGAAAGGAGTTCTCCTCGGCTTACAAATTCATGTCTTTTATGTCTTAGTACACTGAATAAAAGCAGGGGAATAAATCCCTGCTGATCTGTATGCTTTTGTGTAGTCTTTTCTAAAACACCAAATATTAGAGTGCTTTATTCTAGTCTAGTTAAAATAATTCCTACCCACCTATGCATCTGTACATATATACAGATCTGTTTCCAGTGGTATGATATGGAAGATTTATGCCAACAACTGATCTTGAAACAGTCTGGTACACTTTAGTACTGGTGAAATAGAACTTAAAATACAAATTGTATATATTTCTTGCTATTTTGTAAGGAAAAAATTACCCTTCTTCAATCACTTTTATGGGCAGAAAGAATCCTAGGGAGCAGAAGGGAGTTGAGGGACCCAGCCTGCCTGCCCCTCTGCCACCCTGGGATTTGCTGCTGGCCATGATGAGGCGTGGGATGCCCTCTAGTGATGCAATGTTCGTATCTTCAGAAATGCATTTTTGCTTAACGTGTGGCTTTTGAGGTCTCTGGACAGAAGAGAAGCTTGTGGCCTAGGCAGTTAAAAACAGCAGCAATAACACCACTGCATCCTGAGCCTTGGGGAAGAAGAGGTCCTGGGCACGTCCCTCAGCTGTGGTGCCTCCTGCTTTTTGGACAGGACTGTGTGGAGCTGATTTTGGCAGGATGCAGAAGGAGCCTCACACAGAGCACCTCTGTCAGAACGAATATTTCTATGATAGCGACGTAGCAGAAAGGAACAAAACTAAGGAAAGGGTGGCTTGAGTCAGCTTAACCTTTGGTTAATGACTGGCTCTGGCAGAAGCCTCATCTCGGAAGGTGGATTTGAAAGAAGGTCCTTTAACAGGCAGGAATGTAAGAGCAGAGGAATATGGTAAAGGTAAGAAGGTTGTAGAGAATCTTACAAGGGACAAGGAAGCAGTCTTGAGCGGTCAGTGGGGCACAGGCTCTAACTTCAGATCAGTCTTCAGTCTTTTAGGAATTTATGTACACATGACTATAATTTCTACTTGTTTACTATGCCTCCAACTTCCATTAGACAAGTGATGATTCACATGCACTGATTAATGCCAGTTGAAGGACCTACCTCATGTTGAAACCTATTTACTAAATTCCAATTTCTTCTGGCTTTTAAGGATCACAGGGCAATACTTGCCCAACTTAGGTAAACCTGGCCAATTTAGAGTCACCAGAATAATATCTGTCTTCATGTTCAGCAGAATATTTTCTTTTCAAGAGGTTTTACAGCCGCTTAGAAGAGCCAGGACCAAGGGGAATGGAGTGTGCCCTTGTATGACTGGATCAGCTCCATCACAATTATTTGATTCCACAAGAGGTCACTCAATCTGTGCCCTGCATTTCTGCCAGGACACAGCAGAGAGGCCGCTGCCTCCTCCTTGGCACCAGAAGCAGCATCACTGTGCCAGCCATGGAGCAGAAGAACTTCCTCAGAGGCGAGCTATAGCCAAGTGTCCAGCTGCACGGCCTTCAAAATGTATGAAAAACACATAGCATTAGAAAAGCACTGTGGAAGATGGCAACTAAGGCTCATCTATGCACAAATTGGAATTAAGGCAATTTTAAGATACTACAGCCAAAAGAGGCATGTACGCACAGACCTGCACTGAAATAAATGTCAGAATAAATGAAAACACGTTTTTGTTATTTTAGTTCAAGGTGCAAGTAGACAAGCTCTTGTTTCTGGAACCGCAGTAGAAGAAATAAATTAAACATGCCTCCAAGTAAGATAAGCAGTAAATATTTTGATGTGCTCAAGATCCCTCTAATCTATAAGATCTGAAATTCATCAAGCAAATTCTCTTACATCATACAAATAATGGCAAAAAACTTAGTGACATTCATCATTTTCTTTTAAAATGTCAAACAAGAGTGCAAGACTGAAAGCACAGCAACGCTGCTGCTGCTGTCAGCAACTCTTTTAATCAATGTAGATGTTAATTCTAATAATGTCCTGGACTCCATTTAATTTCAGTTACATCATTGTTTTTTTCTCAGTAAAATTGTGCACTGCTCAGGTCTGCAAATAAGTGCTTTGTATTTGATATTTTTCTTTCTCCATCTTGAATCTTTTTCTCTGCCACTTACACTTTTGTTTAGCATATAGATTATTTGGCTGAGATCTAAAAAGCCAAAGCTCCATCTGCTCTGATACTGGAGATTGGACAGTACATTTAATTCTGAGTAGCCATTTGCCCCAGATTCATGGTTAAGATTCTGCCCACGGATCATATTCACAGCACACTACTTCCACTGTCACCTGCTTTCCCCTAGACACTGGTGCATTTCAGTGACACTATCCAATAGAGATGTTGCTGATCTTGACACATCTCTTTCTTTCATGTCTTTTCATCCCCTACCATTTACATAGCTTCATTATTTTAACACCAATAATCCAAGCTAAACTACAGCATAAGCCAATAAGAAAATCATTCCAGACTTGGTATATTAAGAGCGAAACGACTGATTTTTAAAAACAGAAGACAGACAAATCCAATAATTTATCTTGATTGTATCAGTAGAATCATCCTCCAACATAAACACACAGATATGCTAAATACAAGTTGAATGTGGTCAGAAGGGATGTAAACAAAGAAAGAATTACAATAAACAAAGACAAATGAGAAACTAGCAAATAATACTGTGGTGGTTGCAGGGCTTGAAAACCTCTCAGATCGGACCAGAATATTTCTTACCTCTGAAGAAGCAAGCTTATGAAACCTAGACCTTGTAGTCAGATTGCTGCGTGCTTTTTTTTTTTTTAATATTAAATCAGTAATTAGAAGCCCATTTGTTTTCCATAGGAGCAGACGAAATGGGTTTCCATCCTTGCTGCTCTGCTTCTAAAGCCATGAGAGCCCTATCAAAACCAGGTGCTATTGCAACAGCCATTCTAGATTTCACTTGGACTGAAAAATTGACAGCTGTTTTAATGTTAGCAATTTCTCAGTTTTGCTAAAGACCCATACAATTTTTATGTGATTCCCAACACCCATGAATGTGTGGAAGTGGTCCTGAGGCTGAAATTCCCTATAATTGCCTCTGTGGCAGAGTTCATCCTTCTTACTCAGGTAGTACAACTAATTTATTATATGAGTTTTACGTCTGAGCTTGTCAGCACTTAATTAATTGTATCTTAGAGAACCGGCCGGTCTGTCCTGACAAACTACTCCTCTTCATGCTGCTAGTCTTACTAGGCCATGGAACACTTGTAGCTTAACGTTAAATAACCAGCAACGCAATCACAAACCAGTGCACGGTGGACTGCAGCCTTATATAAGCCAGAGCAAGGCCCTCTAAATGGAGCACGAGAACCTGCAGCACTGCTGAGGGGGACCCAAACCCTCACTTTAAGCAACCACGCAGCTAAAGAGGCTACAACACCACCCACCCATCAGATGGGGAGCTGTGTGCAGCCAGGAACCTACTTACACACATAAGCTCTCGTGTTTAAGACACTCAGTCTTGCCAGAATTCATGTAGTTTAAGGCCAGAAAAATACCGTTAGATAACTTTATCTGACCTTTAAAATCAGAGACAGTTATGTTCCAGCCACTTACCTCATATGTGAACCCAGTACCTTGTGTTTGGCAAAGGATGTCTTTCCAGAAAGCTTTGTAGTTTATATTTGTATCAAACTGCCAGCACTGGGACCTTGAGAACAAATACAAGGCAACTTTCTTTGATTTATGTTAAGTTTTCGGTGGCTGCAACAATGCAATTTAACACCTGTATGCCATTGTGCAGAACAATTCTAGTTTGTTTTGTTTCATCTTTTCAGCGGTACCTATTTCACTTCACTTTCAGCAGTTTGTATATGTAGGGTCAATCTGTCCATTACAAAATGAATTTACTTTAAATTAGACATATGAAAGCACTCTGTCCAGGGCAGGACTACTTAAATTATTAATCACTAAATATATTTCCTCCCACCATTTTTTTTTCTTTTTAATATTTAGTCATTCCATTTTGTTTAATATCACACCACTGCCACTACGGACACACTGCTCTGCCATTTTCCCCAGAAACAGACCCATCCTTTGCTCTCTAATTAGTGTTCCCCGTAATGTCACATTCTTCTGTTTCTTCCTCTTCCGAGGAACCACTGAGATTGTGGGGAGGATCCACATGTTTGGGCTTGGATACTCTGCGTTACGGGAAGAAAGGAAGTGGATGTCCCTTCTTCCTGTGAAAAGCCCTCGACAGGCCACAGACACACAGGAACAGATGCAAAAGTATCTGCCGCATAAACTCCTATACACAGCGCAGCACTGAAGCTTTGCATAGCTCACACGGCCTGAAAGCGGCATAGAGAAAGCACTTCTGGATGTTTTTATGTCTGTGCCAATAGAGCCATTGGCTGCGTTGGTCTGCTCGGTGCTCTGTGTGCCTTGGAACACACTTTTACTACACGCAGTTGTGTATCTTTGAAGGCAGCAAGGCTTTTGGATTGGCTCAGTAATAGTGCTGGGTGAATTGTAACATCCTGGAAAATCCCTTTTAAATGCCAGAGTAGGACTTGGAACACATCCAAGCATTTGCAGCAGGCACAGCAAAACAGCTTTTGGAATTTAACTTTTGTACTGTGCAGACACTTAAGACGGTAGAGGCACGTTCAGTAAAGCTAAGAGCACTTGAAGTCAAGCAGCATAAAATAACCCGGGACACTGGATTAACTGCTGGAAGATTCTGTACAGGGAAATTATGTGCTTGCCTGCCGGCTGAACAGGAGAGGGGAAGATTGCTCAGGAAGCTAAGCCTTGCATTCGTAATAAACACACTTACAGCAAGATCGCTTCTCATGCAGTGGCTGGATAGGGATTGCTGGAAGAAGACTTTATCTAGGAGGAGTTCCAGCTGTTTGTGGGGACTGCCGGTCTGAGCATCCCAAGCGCTGAGTGATAACGAGAGCAGATCTCACTCCACAAAGTGCTTGCTACTTGTTGTGCTAGCAAGAGAGCTCTCCTTTCTGGCTGGAGTCTGCTGGCTGCTCAGCAGAGGAGCTGTCTCAGCTTCAGGCTGCCAGCTGGTAGGGAACTCTTGGATGATCCCCTGCTGTCAGCCATGGCCTGAGCAGAAACCCCTACAGCTAGGTACTCATTTTGGGATCTTTTCCCCCAAGCCTGGAGCTATCGGTTTCTCCAGATCCCCAAACCAGACCTGGCTGGCAATAAGCAGCTCATTTTCTTTTAGGTGAAGAGTGGCTATAAAACTTCAAGCCAAATCCCTCAATCACATTTCCAAAATTAGCTGGTTTGCAGCAATTAAAACTAATCCTACTTCTACTGTATTTCTGGGTCCTGCAAATGACTGGTTCACAAGCTGGGCACTGCAAAACTGGCTCACTTTTTGTTAAGGGTAGCTACGTACCTTCAGAGCAACCTGTATCCCAGGACTGCCTCACCCTTGCTATTGTATGTTGCTGTACCATCACTAGCTGACTCAGGGCTTTAAAGCAGTATCATCACCCCGGCAATTTTTACCAGCATCCCGAACATTTTGTTTGTTTGTTTTTACAGGTACTTCTGACTCTTACTGTTTGAAGAATTCTCTTTCTAAGCACTAAGGAATCGCTTTACCACAAATAGCTTGAATTTAGAGGACTACTACTGCCATTCTCATTGCAAGACGAGTTTACCTATAGAAGAACACGTGCTCTTGTTTCAGACTCTATCTTCTCACTCATCTTGCAAAATTAGTATCAAAAGTGAAATCAATCTTAATGTATCCTTTACTGTTCTTAGCTGTTTGGTGGTTCAGGCCCTGCCATGCTTACTTTAGTACAGCTCAGTGCCTGTCACCGTGGAGCTTCTGTTACTGCTGCTCTTCTGAGACTAAAAAAGACCTAGACTGCTTTAAGCCGGGGCAGCACAAACTAATGGAACTGAGGAAGCCCTGGAGCTTCAAGGGCTTTGTGTAATACTCACAAGAAGTAGATCACTAGCTATGAAGCCTTAGTAGTTTGCGGTATTGGTACACAAATACATTTTCTTAAACAAATATTTCATCATCCATGACAAAGTAACCTAAGAATAGCACTAAGGAAAAAAAGGAAGTTGTTATATAAAATGAAAGGAAACTTCTGTGTTTACTACAAGTTTTCAACAAACTGCCTATGGAACATGCTGCAAGTTTGTATTTAAGGCAGTGTTAATTGCTTTAGGATTGTATCTTGTACAATTTTCATGTCCCTAAAAGGCTAAAATGCCAGGGTTTCAGCAGCATATGAGGGCAAAAGAGGAAAAGCAAATGTGGATTTGGCAGTGTGATGAGCAGTTGACAACAAACTGAGCAATGTAAACCAGTTTTTTATAATTTGGTTCTAAAAATGGAAAGCTCAGAATCATCATCTCACCAGGAACAAATCTGTTTTTCCCCAGCTCTAGGGAAAGTTTGTTTTCCTATACGACTCTAGAACAGCTGTGTACCGCTGGGACAGGGAGATTCTGTGAACCTATAAAGATGATGCCCGGTGGCTAAGGCATAAAAAAAAGACATGATGCATACGAAGAAGAGAGCTTGAGCTCTGTTGGTGAACCTGGGAAATAAACATAGCGAGGCAGTGAGATGCTGTGTTGGTAGAAAAACAGCTTTTTATACCCAAGGCAGGAACTGATGGTCATGAATTCATGTATCAAAGCTCCACTTGTTATAACATATATTTTTTCTCACAAATTAAATTTTCATGCCATCTATAGCTATTTAGGTGCCAAAAGCACTGGCAGTGTAAATGATGAGAGAGAAGGCAGAGTAGTAGTACTTTAAAACACAGGTTTGGTAAGACAGAAGTAAATCCCAGACTAAAGGGAAAACAGAGGTCGCAACAGAGGGAAGTGAGAACACGATGTGATGACACAGTGCCCGCCTATTCAAACTATCCTAGAGTCATTAAGGTTGGAAAAGAGCTCCAAGATCATCTGGTCCAACCATCCCCTACCACCAATGTCACCCACTAAACCATGTCCCTAAGCACCATGTCCAACCTTTCCTTGAACACCCCCAGGGACGGTGACTCCACCACCTCCCTGGGCAACCCTTTCCAACACCTGCCTGCTCCTTCTGAGCAGTAGTTTGTCTCTGTCCCACGTACAATGCTCCTAGGTGTCCTGTTATGCTACGATTTCTGCTCATTTGGGAGACATCTTTTGGAATAAAATATCCACAAGGACTGCTCAGTATTTTCTTCTGAAGTCCATCAGCATACTACACGTAAAACGCTCAGATCATTTTTATCTGCATGTGGCACTCAACATGTAGCCAAATTAAATTTCATCTACTATCATAGTCATCGTCCCCATGATTTACTTATCTGTGCATGACATTACAAGCTCCATAGCTTTTATCCACAAATTTTGAAAGCTTATCATCCATTTTTTCCAAGCCATTAATAGATTTAACATGCTAATCTCAACAGCAAATTCTAGAATACCCAGTTATTATTTTTGTTTCACTGCAAGATGCAGTCATTCTCAACAACTAGTTTCCTTAACACTGCATTTTGTGCAGAAATCACACATTTAACCTCCTTTTCCAGACGCTATCATGTAGGTGTTATCTTTGTGTCAAAACAGTGAAGATTCCAGACGAGGTGTAAATTCATATGATATAGTCCTCCTCGGTATCTGTTGAGATTCTGACTCCAAGAAGCCATCCAAAAAATGTGTTCTCAAGAAAATACTGTTGGTCAAACTTGGAAACCATTCTAAAAAAAGAAAGCCTATTTTTGTTTGTTTTATCTAACAAGGGAGGATTAGCAGGAAATTTTCTGTGGAAAATAATTTATGTGAGTGGTCTACTCTACCATTCTTACATCAGAAAATCTTCACTGGCTGTGGTTAGAAGTAAGGTGTTTGCAGCAGCTTATGTGATGTTAAAACTCCCAATAACTCTTGGTGGCTGCCAAGCTTTCCCTCCAAAATTTTTCAGAGCCCTGAACTGAATGTCTGCTGTGAAGTCAGAAGAACAGACCCAGTCGGTGCTGAAAGACACAACCATCCATGTTGGCAGCCTCTCCTGGTTTTATGCCGCTATGCAGCCAGTTGACAAAGTCATTTTATTAGGTCTTGGGCTTTAACTGGAAGCCTTTACTTCTGAGGTAACGTAAAGGAAATCCTCCTGGGTTTTCCCCTTCCACTCCAAACGGATTTTTAGGTCTTGCCTAGCATACACAAACATAAGATGATTGATGAGAATATTCATCCTCTGCTGCCTGTTTCATTTGCTAAGCACTTGGGAAGCAGAGAATAATGTAAACCAAAACTAATTCATAATTTTTCTTGTACAAGAGAGGAAAATTCTTCTATAGAGTGCTCTAAGAGACCTAAAAAAAAAAAAAAAGTTTTATCTGGAAAATAACAGCAGCCCTTTGGGAAAGGGATTTGTTGTTAAGATGACTGACCTCCCAAATCTTTCTTCAGAGTTCATGATTCATTTCTGTGAGCCCTCAGCTGGAAACTGAAGACAATCAGACAAGTAGTTCAACTACTAGCACACCACTAGCAGGATATTACCAAGGTATTTCATGGAGCAAGCCGGGTCTGCTGATGGCAGCGGTTAGCCAAATAAGACATGCTGACAGACAACACTTCACTTCTCTTTCTTCACATCACTGAGAAAGAGATTCCCACAAGGAAACTCTTGATACCTGATGCCATGAAGTCACAAGTAAACGGTCAATTTCTATAACCCCAAAATCAATTTGATTCTCTTACAGTCCATCATCCTAAGCTGCCAATGCTCTCCCATGTACCAACACACCCACTCACTCATACAAATCTGCATCTAAGGTACAGTTTTTGCTGATGTAGAATTAACTAATATTGTCCTCAGCAAGAGGACAATATTAGAACTTACTCAAATACCATGCCACTTTGAAAGATGCGTTCTTGTTTGCTTTCATTGCACTAGCAGCTAACCTCCAACTGCCCCAGATGGAGCAGATTAATTTTGATGCATTCCTTCTTTCTCAATGTCATTCCCTGACCATGGCTCTGCAGTCCAAAAGCTTCATTTGTAATTCTATCTTGTGTTAGAAATTACAGTATTTATTAAGTCTCATTCTACATTTAAGACTGGTGATGGTTTAAAGAGGGTGATATCTGTTACAATGTCAGAGTCATAAAAGAGCATATACAATAAACTTGGCTGTCTGTGCTCATCTTAAATCATGTGTCACCAGGGAAAAGCGTTCCCCAGAAGGGAAGGACAAACAAAGTGTATGGAAGGCAGAAAGTGGACAGACCATTGCAACACAAACCTATTCTATTTTCCCTTTAGAGGCCTCCCATCTGGAACGGTACAGAGAAGAGGAACATTTCATATTGTTTGTGGCCCATTGCTAGCAGTAGTCTGCCATCTGCTGATCCACGCAGCTGTGTTTATAGCCTTCAAGGTAAAGCAGTCATCCATCTTTTCTCACAGTCTGCTCTTATTTCAGCGTATGCTGGTACATGAGAATATGAAATGCAGTGTCTGCTCATCTATGCTACAGGCAAGCAGAAGCCAAAGCCAAAACCACAGGATATCAAAGTGCAGCTGACCATTACATTAAGATGCTTGGATCTCTGTCAAAAAGCTATTCCCCATGCTTAAAGCTTTGAACCATAACTTCAAAAAGAGAAGAGGAAAAAAGGGGGAGGAGGGGGAGAAGAGGAGGGTGAAAAAAAAAAAGAAAAAAAAAAAGACAGTTTACCTGAAGTACCTTCCTGCAACCAACAGAAAGTGGTTCTTAACACAGGCCAGCAAATTGCTGCCTTTCTGAGTAATGCTGGAGCTGCCAAGGAGCTTCATAGCTGAGCACGGTTAACCCCTTCCTCCTGTCCCTACCTCTGCAACGTGCAGTTGTTTACTTTCCCCTGCTCAAAGCCAGCATCCTTCCACCTATTTTCCCCATGCATGAGTACTGACAGAGCATGTGGTAACTCCATTCTCTGCACGTGGCCAGCTGTACAATTCCATTATGCAAATGACAATGCTGATAATTAAAAGTGTTCATCAAGTAACCGCAGAGGAACAGGAGTCTCCTTCATGACCAAGCCACACTCTTCATCATCGTGGGACTATAACAGCGCCTATCCATCACCTTTGCTATGCTTGCCTTAGTAGTTATCCAAGGCACTGACAAAATACCGTATTTTTCTAGGAGATGACTGACTTTCATAGGAGGCTGACTGTACCAGGGGTCTGATAATTAGAGATTTGGGTATTAACATCTGGAAATGAACTTTGAAAATACAGCCTGTTCTACCCTCCTTTTCTAAAGGAATTCACTTTTGAAAGATGAGACGTTCAGCCAGAAAAATAGAAGTGCATGCCTGGTGCATATCCAGGTCATACGCAGAAAAGAGGTTTCAATGGGACCTATTGTAATGCTCATGTTTTCTCAGACCTCTTTAAAGAAAAAAGAAGAAACAACACAGAAAATCGTAAATCAAGATGGCTTTGAGCACCCACCAGCACCATGAAGTACTAAATGAATTCTGAGGCTTTCTGACTTTCACACAGCAATACAAAATCAAAGATTTTTCACTCTCGATGACTTTCCATTAATGCATTTCAAGGGCAAAATGTGGAATTCATCTGAAAGGATAAATCTGAGTGAAAACAAAAATGGGAATGGGCTCAGAAATCCTCGAGTAAAGAAGCCAAAGCAGGACAACAGGCAGAGAAGTCCTGAGAGGGAGGAACCAGTTGGGGTGTCTGGAAAACTCGTGTTCTGTTTGTCCATATTGCTCATGCAGCCTGAGCAGTAACAGCATTCATTTCACCAAGTGACTTAACCTTATCCCTGATGAGCCAGCCACCTTTGGAAGGAGACATTTTATTTTACATATCTATGAAGAACTAGTTCCATTTCGTTAATTAGCCTGAGGGTTCCAGCTGGGATTTGACCAGCTGTTTCTTGGAGGACAAAACTCTAACCCACCAAGTGACTATCAGACACACCAAAAAGATATCAGAGTCTAAAATTTATTATTCATTACTTGGACTGCATTTAAGCTGACACCTCTTAAGTTCATCAAATTGATTTTCTCAGAAGTGTCACAATCCATTAACAATTTGCCAAAATCAAAACAAATCTAGTAAAGCTTTTGATGTCCCTGATAAGACTTCTCAAAGCAAAACAGAAAAAAATGTTACGGTGAACATTTGCCAGTTGCTAGCACTTAGAAAATAACAAAGATAAAGAACGTTGTTTTGTTTTGCTTTTTACTGTAGTGATGTTCTTTTACTCCTTTCTTACTACAGATATGGTATGGTGTCCCCTATATTCACACTGGAATCTTTTAGGGGGTAAGATCAGTGACAATATCAGCATAACAACGAAGTGGTAAACAATCAGGAACAGATTTAGAGTGGATATTAAGAAAAGGTTCCCTGACCATCAGACAGATGAGGTACTTTAACAGCTTTTCAGTTCTGAAGTGATTACAAAAGAGAAAAACTATTTGTAAATGGAGGTTAGTAAGCGTACAGAAAACACATCAGGTGCCTGAACTTGATGATGTGCATTCACAAGGCTGGAGGAAACAACTGATGATTCTCCTTCACAGCCCTGCCACGGGTCTATCATCTGATCTGGAGCAACTCTCCGAACTTCTGTATGGTTCATAGGGATCTTGGAGACTTTCACTGGAAAATACTATAAGGAGCCTAGGACTTGAGTATATACAAGTAAATACGTTGAATGTATACAAGGTAGGGAAAGGAAAAAAAAAAGATCCTTGACCAGTGCTGACAGTTGTTAATTGTCATCCTGTTATTTTTTCCCTCCCATTAGAAAACACGGTCCACTACAAGCAAAGTGCTCCAGTTATTGAACGGGGAGGGCAGGCGGTGGAGAACATTGCAGCCACTTGCAACTGCTAAAATGTGTCTTGCTGGCAGCTTCATTTGGAGGAAAAATATAATCTCAAGTAAAAGTGATTTATCACAATGACACATCTCAACGCAAAGCTCAGCTAGAGCCACTTAATACACACACAGAAATGAGAATGAGAGGCAGACACAAGAGTAAAAAAAAAAAAAAAAAAAAAAACAGCTTTTCTGATACCTTCAGAAATGACAGTCCTTCTCATCCATTCCCCACAGAAAGGGCAGCTTTCTTACCAGGCCCTCAATCCAATCCTCTCTCAAGTACATATTATCCATTTAACTGAAAATTCTTCATTGAAAAAAAGACTTTTTTTTTTTTGTTATTATCTGTGGTAATTTTAAAAATTTTGTATCATGGAAAAAAATTAGGAAGAAAAAAAAATCTTCTAATGGTTTAGTCTTCTAATCAAATCAAAATTAAAACATTTGGCTACCTTTTTTCCAGAACCTAAATAAGTTTTGATTTAAGAATATTTTTATTTTTTCTTAGCTTTTTAATTTCATCAAAAAGCAATTTTGTAGGGGAAAAAATGATAGGTGTTAATGAGACATTTTTATATTAAACAATTAAATTAGTAAGTACTTATGAACTTCCTGGTTAACACTGTATTTGTCATGGTAGCAATAACAGAATTTTGGTATGCCTGCTCTAAAAAGCCAAACTTTGCTCTCCTGTGCAGCAGCCAATTTTCACGAGGTGTTAGCAGAGGAGCAGCAGATGCAGCTGAAGAGGTCTGACAGCATGCAGGAGGTTGAGGCACGCACACCCACAGCTCCATTCGCTCCTTCACACCACATCTTCTGGTCACACTGTCCCAGCCTAAAGGCAGTGAGAGTAACAATATACAAGAACTAATCCTTTTACCTCTTCTTAGAACTGAACAGTTGCACGGGAAGCACTTTTCCTCGGGAGCTAGCCCAGGCTTGTAGAAGTTGCCATTCCTACTTCAGAGGGCAGCACGGTTCACACAGCTCCTGCCTCCAGGTGCCATGACCTGCACAGAGAGCAGTGCTGGAGTGCTACAACAACCTGAAAGCGTGAGATGAAAACACCCACAGCTCCTTTCCCCTCTGTAAAGAAGTTCATTACAGAAGCCATTAAAATACTTTTCAATGCAGGATGAGAACTGGACAGATGACAAATAAAATTTAAAAGTCATCAGATACTGTCAAGGCTTTTTACAGGGAAAGAAACCACAACACACAGGTGTAGCATTTATAAGCGCAGCATCTTGCCAGCAACAAGATCCACTTGTATCCAACCGTCTGCTACACCACGGCTCCGTTGGCTCACCTGCAGCACAATCCTTACAACAAGGCCAGCCATTCAGGCTGGTGCCCGAAGCAAAATCCTACAAAGGAAGACAGTTTTATTTGGCATCAGTTGCTATGGGTATCAGTGCATCTTGCTTTTAAATTAGCTCAGGTGTGGTTTGAACAGGAGAAATAAGGGATGCTGTAGAATTTTAGGAAGCCTGAGGACATTTCCCTTCAGAGATCAAATTTACCAGTGTCATATTCAACAGCTTCTCGTAAATAAAATAAAAATTCCTCAATAACCATGAATTGCTACCGGTTGTATTGGGATAACATTACAGTAATTTCACCACCTTAAAAGTTCTCAATTTAAATCACCAAGAAGAGGCAGAATTTATGCGGCTTGGCTCCAGATTTTCAATTCTGTCAAGAAATCTGGGGAAAGAATAAAAATAGCAGCAAAGCTATGCAGTGAACACTGTCTTTGTCTACTGAATCATCAGAGTGCCCTAGTACAAAACAACAGAACCAGCAATAAGCAATCACACAGCAGCAGTTTGTGGGAATTAACTAAAATAAAGCACATGTATTCAGCAAGGAGATCAGTGAAGTGTCAGAAAAAGCTGCTAATTTGAATACTGCATTTGTTTACATACTAAGTACTTTTAATATAGTAATATACATCTATTTCTTCAAAGAAATCATAACTGACCACCAATAAAATAAATATCGATACAGACCGTAATGGTAAGCAACTGAAAATGACTGCAGTTTTATCTTTTGCTGCCTAGTATACAAAACACCAAAAAAAATTGCCCAACAGATGCAAAACCAAACAAACTAACAAATGATTAAACAGCTCCCTGGCTAGGCTTTGCCTGCCAAATCTCTGCCTGGAGAGGATTTTTATGTCCACGTAATGAACCCTCAAAATTATGGACTTACAAAGGAAACAGCTGCTTAACCATAATGGCAATTACTCTGGTCAGATCGCAGAGCACCCAACCTTGCGGCTGTGGCTCTGGGTGCCTGCCTCGCACACCATGAGACAATGCAGAGCTGGAACTGAGTTAGCATCACCGCACAGAGCTTGCAGCTGACTCACCCACATCGCTCGCCATGAGACAGGGTGAGGAGCACAACAAGGCTGTACGGTCAGCTGGCTGTGGGGCAGGCCCTCTCAGGAAGGATTAGACCCTGCCTTGTACACAGGCCAGGTGGCTTCATCCTAAACTGTTCAGGAATATTTGGAAGTATCCCATCATGGCACAGCCAAACCCAGCTCATACATCCTACATCTTGGGGCAGCTTTTAACCTACACTAGGTTAGCGGGGCCAAGCTCCTCTCCCACTCTGAGGCCCACCCAAAAGCCACACTGAGACATTGTCTTAGGCTCCAAAAGCAGAGAGCTACCCCCTAGTACCCACAGTATTAAGGCTGATACTATCACACAGCACTGCTGTCATCCCACTGACCTGCAAACCGTAAAACAACTCCGGGTGCACGGCTGTTCATCTTACTGAACCTTGTAGAAGGTGGTGCAGGCTCACATGCTTCGGTACAATTGGTTATTTCAGGAGAGACAGGAACTTGTCTTAAGACTGTTCTATAGCAGACAACATTATAGCTGGGGCAAACCTGGATGCAACCTAGTGGTGCATCTTTCTCGTGGTCATTGGGTAGTTGTGAGTGTCCAAACCCAGAAAGCAGCATACCTGACTCGGTGTTATACATACCATAAAAACACTGCTTCCCACAAGTTCTGTTTTCCATTATTATCTTGATTGCCTACATAAATATGAATAATCTCATATACAACATGCCGTAAACTCTCCTTCTGTTCATGTTATCCCATAGATGGAGGCTGATTCTCCCATTACTACAGAACCCACACCAAGTGGGGACACCAAACTGAAATGGTGCTCTGGCTTGCACAGAAATGATCAGCATGAAACATATGTACCTGTATCACCAGCTATTTATTCAGCAGCTGACAAAGGATACCAGTATCTAATGATACCTGCCCTGTAATTTCATACTGGCATGAGCATTTTTGGTTCAGTGACCTGCAGAAGTAACTGCACAGCACGACCTATGAAGTGCATCCATGGTACTGGGAAGTATTTATGTATAAACTGCTCATTCCAATTAAAACAGGATGTAAAAGTTACTTCAATACATAAGTGCACAATAGGATGCTGTTGAATGTCTCATCTGCCAAATACATTTTTGATGGAAAGTGATTGCTGATATTATACAAGATAATTTCTCTATGAATTAAGTTAAACATGGCTTGTAAGAGACCTGGACAGCAGTATTTCAAGAAACAGCCTGCAGATTAGAGACAAGTGACAAGACTGATCTCTGCAGCTGCAATTAACTGTCTTCCTTCGGTCTCTCCTGCACAGTTCTAAGAAGGGCTACGTTTTTCTCCTGCTGATGAAGGTTGATTAGCAGTCAGGTGGGGAGAGGCTCCGGGGATGGCATGACGCATTAATTAAATCACTTCTACCAGCTAAGTGATGACACTTTGATTTATAGCAGAGCTCATTCAACCAGACACTGGCATTTCCTGGGCACCGAGATGAGGAAAAGGCAAGCTGGGAAGCAGGTGGGAGAAGAGGGGGATGTGCATATAAAGGAAAAGAAAGCAAACTGAAGTGAATACCTGCAGCTGATAGAGACTATTTTCAAAACAGCGCTTGCTGGAGCAGTAGGAATGACCGTGAAATAAGCCGAAAATGATTTAATCCACCTTTCTTACAAAGAAACTATTTCGTTTGTGTCTCTACCAAAAGCTGGTTTAGGATAGGGTCTTATAAAAATCTCTCCAATTAAATATGATACAAATTATTTCATAAGGCACATTTCAACCTGATATACTCCAAAATAGCTTGCGGTGTTGTGCCTGGAGATAGCACTGACTCATGTCTACAGTTACAAGCTCAGAAAGAGAAGATAGAAATCTCCAGAAAGCAGAGCAGGACAGCATTCCAGGGGCCAGGTTTAGATGCTATGCTCAAACCCGCACATGCTCCATCACCTGTCAAGAACAATGTCTCCTAAACACCGTGTTTCAATTTCTCCCTCTGCCAAAGGGCGATAATGTTATTTCACAACCTTTGTAAAGGGTTACCTTTATCCAACTTTATCTATTTTGTTTAGGATTCTGACATTTGAAAAGGCTAACTTAAACAACCTTCCTATTAGAAAGCTTCTCTTTCGGCAACAAGGCTACATACACTGCCTTGTGAACTCTGGTAAAAATCACAAACCTGTACGAGAGAGAAAATACTTCTACACCCTGGAATCTGAAATAGGTCAAAACATGATTATCACTACAGTACTGTATTTCATTCCCTCTTCTCAGTCACCAGGCTTTGGTGATTCTTGGATTATTTTTTCTTTAAAAGCCTGAAGCAAGCATTTGTGAACATTTTGGGGTCTAAAATATGCTACTCACTGTACAGTCCCGGGTATTTATTTAGCAAGACATATCTTTATCCTTTTGAAAACAAAAGAGGTTTGTCTGTTCACAACATTGTCTTGGGCAAACAACATGTTGCCTTTTTGATAAAAACTCTGTAATATACATGCAAATTTTCTGCAAGAACCACTTTGGACATCTTAAACTACATCAGACTCAGTTCAAGTTTAATACATGAGGAGGAGACATATAAGGAAAAAATGAAACAATAAGTTTGATTCAGAGGATGTGTTCTTTTTAGTCGATATTACCATCTTTCTTGTTAACCTCTGCTACTGCAGCAGACAGGACTGGAACCATGTCATGGTAGCTGCTTGTATGAGGATTTAATGAAAAGAGAATTCTTGTTCTCTAATGTTTCACAAAAAATGAGCAAAACAAACAAAAAGACCCACCTCTACTGAGTGGCTTTCCTAGCAGCGAGCAGTAGTAAAGTGACTGCTCTTGTAAATCTAAATTCCGATCAGAAAAAGATCTCATGAGCCTCTTTGCTTAACACATGCATCATGCACATTTGTCTCATCTCATTAACTTTTGCTTATCTAGATATATTTCTCCTTTTAGCTCAAAGCCTTGTTGTGTTTGTTGTAAACAATTTCTATCTCTCCCTCAATGCTACATCTCATTTATAGGTGCAATTACTGTTACACAAGATAATATCTTCAGCTTTCCTAGCATACCCCCTAGAATCTCCAAGTACCTGATAGCTAATTCATTGTGGGAGGCTAATATGAGAAAGCCTTCACAGACAAGGCAGCAACACAGAAATTTGGGTCATAAAAGAATTCTGCAGCAGACCAGTACATAGATCAGTGCTTAACCAATATCATTTGTCACTAATCTTCTATAATGCATTTGGATTCTTTTGCATCATCTGCACTTAGTAACAAAATACTTTATTTAACACCAGACTTGGTAGGCAGCTAGATGGGGGTGGGGAAAAAAAGCCAGCTCGCTTTTCAACAGATCTACATGCATCTCCTTTTCATCATTAGAATAAATTTCCAGAGAGGTGAGCAAAGGTTTAGCTGCATGACTCTCATTAACGTTAACTTTATTTCAGTAATGAGGTGAAAGCACAATCACTGGAGCTAATATAATCACAGTGATGAGACACAAAGTATGCTGCAGTAAATACGGCTGAAGAAGATGACATTGACAGTCCGGATAGGTTGCATCGAGGATGGAAAAACAGGAATCAGGAGCAAAATGATGCAGTGAGGGTAAAGACCTTGCCTTTGCATCTAGAAAATTAACAGGAACGAGCCCACTGATGTGAATGAGAGGACTGACACCGGTCAAAGGACTGTCCTTCGAGGTATTCAGCACACCAATGCTCACTCAGCTTTGCTAGTTCCTAGCAAGAACTGAAGAAGCAAAGGGGTAACAGTACTGTGCCCTTAAAAGTCATTTAGGAAAGATAAGGAAGATTACTGTAGCAGCTAAAAAGGAACGCTGAGATAAAACGAAAACAGCAGGTGTGGAAAATCAAAAGCTATTGGTGACAGCCCTTGAAGACAATCCCAGTAATATATTGCACCAGGAAAACTTCATATAATGAAAAGCGTGAGAGTCGTCATGCCATTGCACTCCATTACTTTAGCTAATAGTATGATCTGAACAGAACAAGGCTGGGAAGAATTTTATAGTAATTAGCAAACCTGTTGGTGTCCATTTTTCTTCTGCACAACATATGAACAAAAGAAAAGTACCTACAGCTATTAAGGGAAACGGGCAAGAAGAAAAAGCGGGAAGATGGACAGCAATTTAGGTACCCCTGCAGAAATAAAAACAGTAATTACAGTTTTTATTACAAAACCAGCGTACAAGGATTTTTAGCTTTGCATTAAAAAAAACGCACTGCAATACAAAAACTACTAAATATGTAGCACATAAACATCCCCATCCAAGTACTACTAGTACAGAAGGAGCAGAGGAAACATAATGTATACATCCACCCCATATAATTCTTGCAACATTCAGTACCTCTGTAAGCAGCTCAGTTAACTTCATCCAGATGCCATAAACAGTTGTTTTTTTCTTTTTTACAATCACATGGAACTGATCCACTGCAAGCTGTTTGTACAGAATCCATGAGATTAACCCTATAGCTACAAATGAAGCATACTTATAATGACATGTAAAACCCGTGTCATTTTCACTTGATTTTAGTTATCTTACAGACCCTCTGAAGGCTGGCACAGAACCACTCAATAGCTGCCGATGCTCAGCACTGAAGCTAGGTGATAAGCCCTCTCACCTTCAGTATTAAGACAATGCATATTTGGTTTTGCCATCCCAGCTTGTTGCACTGTCCTAGCCACTGCTATTGCAGATATCCAACCACTGCAAGGAGAGCCCTGATCAATACATCTTTGTTGTGTAGACCTGAATTAACTACACCTCACTTTCCTTTGACAGCGACACAGATCACATGCAGCTGCTACTTCCACTATGAGAAACACGAATTCTGGAAAGCATATTCATTATCTGGTTGTTAAAAGCAATGGAGCGTGCAAGCCTCACCCTGCCTGGGTTACCTGAAAAATCAAGATTTCTGTTTGATTAAGTGACTGCCAGCTAGTCACCTTCCCACTCTAACCTTGATGTGGCAGGACTGCGACAAGTGCATATATTGTAACATCACAAAATGTTTCACTGATGCTCACAAATAGATAGCTTAATTTGTTTAAATAGCCTGGTTCCTTGCAGCATTTTCACTGCAAGCCCTGTTTTGAGGACAGAATATATTGTCTCTTCATATGGAACCTACCTGTGTGCCAGCTGGCAGGAAGTCAAGGAGAATCCTGATGAGGTCCAAAGCCCTCGGACTTTACCCAACTTACAGCACGTATTAAATGTCAAAGGAATTCCACCTGCCACCATCATTCTCTGAGTTGTAGGACTCAGGATCAGAAAATTTGACTTTATAAAAATTATAGCTCCTTAACAGTAGAAGGACATTGAGGTGCTTGAGCGGGTGCAGAGAAGGGTGATGAAGCTGATTTTTTGTAGCTGAATATAACCTGTATATGACCAAAAAACAAAGAAAACCACCACTAAAGGATTTTCCATTTGATGTACAGAAAAAAAATAAGGCCTTATAGGTTTGATTTCTATTTCACAAAATAAACAAACAAAAAACACTAAAGGAATTTCCATTTGCTGTACAGAAAAAAGTCCTTATAGGTTTGATTTCTATTTCACTCATAATGCAGAAATAATAGGGCTGTCATTGGTGCTAACTCTCACTTTTTTTTTCCATGGTTTTCATTTGTTGCTTCTTTTCCAATAGTAGCTGCTGAAGTGAGGTGGCCACAGAAACCTATTTTTTTTTACATAAGAAGGGAAAATGAGACCTCTACAGCTGTAGAGAAGAACTTAGAACTCTGCAACTTCAGTACTCCATCTTCAGACGATAAACAAATACAATTTCTCCCTTATTTTTAAATTGATTACGGTGTGAGAAGCAGACCACACTTGCAACTGCTGAACACTTGGGGTTAGAACTTGCAGCATTTAACGCTTCTGTTTGTGATCGCATATCATCACTAAATCATCTCACTTCCAACTGCAAATCTTTCATCAGTAGAAATGTGTGTAATCCAGACAGAGCCCAGCTTCAATTTACAGACTAGTAAGACAGGAAAAAAAGCATGTTGAGTACTGAGAACTAGTCTTTAGAAGTGTCACTAAGCAAAGGAGGAGATCATTGTTTATAAATTTTTATGGAATTACATTTCAGCATAGGGCTGGACTTTCATGCAATGAGACGAAGGTCCATGAGTTCAATTCATCAGGGTTCACTTTGAGATAACAGAAAAAAATTAAGTAACTACTAAAACAAATGTATTACCAATGCTGGTGACATTTTGGCATTACAACAAATGCTAAATATAAGCCTTTCGTGATGAAAGATTGAGACCAGATAGCATGTACACTTTCCTTTTTCATAAGCCATATTTATCCTGTAAACAAGCCTCACATGCTGTTGGCAGCAACCTAGGATATCATAATTAGGCCAAATGATTTCTTCAGTGAAGCTTTCTACCAGTTTTCAGTAACTTTCAAATAGAGTGATGCTAAAAAAAGTAACCATATGCTTACTAAAGCAAAACCCCATATTCTAGAGATGGGTTTGACGAGTTCCTAGGGACAAACGCAGCAAAGTTCAGGCTCTGCTTCCTAGACCAGCTGACAGCATGGGTGCCAGGGAGAGTACCAGTTTTCTCACACAAAACTCAGGTTAGGTGTCGGTATGCTTTTTAATGTGTATTGCAACTGCGATACTTTGAAATTTTGCATAAATATTCAAAGCAAAGGCAGACCAAGAGAGTTGAAAGCTACAGCTAGCACCAGATTAAAGCTGGGTGAAGAGAAATTGAAAATGGAGCAAAATAATAGATACCCTTTTGCCTCAAAAGTAAGGGGGAGTATTACAATACCTTTTCTGACTTAGAAAAGCAACATTTCCTCTAGGAGTGAGGATTTCTGTTATTCTATTGCAACCTTCAATAACTGCAGCTGAGACAGACCCAAGGCAACACAGGGGACAGGAGAAAAGATACAAAGGCCTTGAGGAAAAAAAAAAAAAAATCATGAGAAACCAGAGCAGCCAGTGAGCTGACTGAAGAAAAATTGAAGCAGGTTTAGGGTGGTGGGAGGTTAAAAAGCAGAAACAGAGCTCTCTGTGGTGAGCGGATGGGAAAAGGGAGGAGGAAAACAGAGCTGTGAGGGGCCGAGCTGCCTGCCTCACCCTGCAGCATGCGGCCTGCTCCCAGTGTACCAGGGATTCAATAGGAGACCAGTGAGGTCAGCACTTAATTCCACCTCAAAATACGGGCTTATAAACTTGTTTTAACCGAAACACCACAGCAGACTAGTTCAGCTGTAGTCAGTCACTCTGGGGAAGCCTCCAAGTGAGCGTACACAAAATATTTTTGAAATAAAACAGCACCTCAGTGTTGACAAAGGTTAGAGCGCTGCTGGTGTGTGTCTCTGTGAGACCTCAAGCTGCCGAGACACCGCTGAAAGGGCACGCTGCCTTACCTTGTTTTTTTCCAGTCAAGAGCTGCCATGGAGGAGCCAGCCGGCCGCACCATCGCACAGAGGGGGAGAGGACACTCGGTGCTCTGGAGCTGGTTACAGAGCTCCTTGAGTAACAGAAAGCTGGTCAGAGACCCCGTCCTCCCTCACAACCTCCACCGGGGGCCCGGTTCACCTCGCCCTGCCCGTCAGCCTCCATGGCGGGGCCCGGCTCGCCTCGTGCTGCCCGCGAGTGAGGGGAAAAAGGCGGGAAGCGGGCGGGGCGGGGCAGGGCTGTGTGGTGCCTCCGTGACAGGACCACGGCGCCTGCCTCCAGCTGCCCCTGCTCTGACGGTCAGATGTTTTTTTATTATTATTATTTAGCACAGTGGAAATCAGTCAGGTTGCCCCTATTACCATAGGTGTTTTCCTGCACAGCACACAGCAAAAACACACCAGGCCAACGGGGCAGAAACGCAGGCAGCCATCCCAGGTGAGTCCATTTTGTGTGTTTGGCTGCCCACGACCCGAGGTGCAGGAGTGGTTCCAGGCAGGTCACACCACGCGTTTTCCTGGAGCACTGTAGTGACTTTTGTTCTAAGCTTTCCTGCCTCATACCGAGTGAAATGCAGCTCTAAAGGGCCATCTGCCAGCCTGACGCCAGCTTTTATCCAAATGCTGTGGTAACCTCTGCTGGCTGGTCCTCGCCGTTACACTGGTTGAGGCGAGCTGGGAGGCTGACAGAAGCACTTAAGCATAAACCAGAAATAAAGAAATCAAGAGGTGTGTTACCTTTGCTTACTCATAACTACCACAGAGAATTGCTTTTTTTTTTTTTTTTTTAATTTAATGTGCCTCTTTCAGGCATTAGGGATTTAGATAGATTAGTACCATGTATGAACACGTTTACTTTCTCAGCACAACTTTGAAAGTTATTACTAAGCAGCTCTATAACTGTAATTTGCAAATCATTTGCATTTTTCACTGTGAAGGTGTGGATGCAGCATAACCACTGTCACGCAGATAATGGATGAGCTTTTATGCATATGACAGCATCAACAGCTTAGGATGCTACACAGGCTAGACATGGGACTTTTACCCCACTGTAACCCACTTCTCCCAACAGTGATAATTCATATGTATATGGAAGACAGTACTACTCAATAGTTACATTAAATGTTTCATGCAAAGCCATCGCCAGAAGTAGTAGCATCTACAAGAGCAGTCTTCTTGCTCCAAGAAATTTAAGATCTGAGCAGATCTTGTGAGGAACAGGAATAGAATGCAGCCACTTGGCACCTGATTTGCATTCACCTTGATTCCCACTAGTCTTACTCTGTAGGTGCATGCAGCAAGACAGAAAACATACTGGATAAATTGGAGCTGGATTTTATTGGAGTATTAATTAAACTGGCAGGAAATCAGGTGCTAGTCCTGAATTCAACCACTACTAACAGAAACTGCTTAATTGTAATCTCACTCATGCAAAACCACAGGTGAACTAACACCTGCCTCCAAACCCTTTTGCAACTCTAATTTGTGATCATTTTAACTGAAATACACACTAGAAGAGTTTCTACAATACAACCTTTTCAGACAGAATTAATTTCATTATATTCTCTACTCTGTAAACTTGTGTTGTTTTACTGATGGTAAAACAGCAGATCACAGCAATAAACGTGCTTCAATTTGAAGGCACCCTGAGAATTCTCAACTAAGATCTGTATTTTTAAACTACCAAGGGCAATGATTTCTAAGAAAACAGTCTATTGTCACCTGACTGCCTCAGAAATGTAGATCATGTAGACAACATGCATGTTGCTACAAGTCAGACTTCTTTGACTGAAAATATTACATGGAACTGCCTTTTTAATCAGATGTGGATCAAAAATTAAGAACTAAGTACTTTCCCATTGCTCCCTGCAGGTTTTAAAGCTGGCACTTTTCCCCTCTTCTATGGGCAGTTGTTTGCCTTGGGTTGTAAAGAAATACATAGGAATCTTATTAAAGCACCAATAATTTGCTGAACTCCATTTCCGTGGAACTTGCTGAGTTCGAGAATTCCTTTTCATCTCCTCCCCCACCTCTCCTTGACTAGAATAACTGAAGAACAAATATCACATAATGGTGCTAGGTTAAAGGAACTAACGTGCTTGCAGTTTAAGCGACAAGCACAAGACAAAACAAATCCTAAAGCTCAAACTTGTCCAGCTAAATGACAAGGGCAGTCAGAAAAACATTTGCTTTTTGAAAGCGCATCAGAACTAAGACTCTTGTTCAGGATTTGCTGTGCTTAGTGCTTTATGTTCAGGAGACTGACAATTCATTAATCCTCACATAGTTTGTAAGAAACTCTTCCAAGTGATTAGAGCCCGAACACTTGCAGGAGATAAAGTGATGAATTGCAACTACAGTGACTGAGATTGAGGATATAGAAACCATGATCCCAATTCAACTGTTTAGTGTTGGCCTCAAGTCAGAAGTTTTCTTTCACCTTTTCAAAACTGCAGTTCACCACAATAGGAATTTTTAATCCAGCTCTCCATATACCACCTTCATGGAGCAGTACAGCAGGTTTTTTCAAGGCCAATGGCTCACATTCAAGTTCAGCTAAAATAGCCAAAGCAGAGACTGCTGTGCCCCTTTGCCATAGCTTACTGTTTCCAAATTGGTACAGCCAAATGCTATACCAGCTCCTTATCAGATGTGAGCTGCTACCATTTTTCACTAGCATTATTATTCTTGTAAACTACAGAAATGGAGTACACAACCCATTCAATTATCCCCAGCATTGACCCCAGTGCAGATAAGTAGAGCTAGTCACTCCATCAAACGCTCTCATTAAATCTGCTGCCAAAGATAAGTGAACGACCTGGATCTCTTAGCTGACAAACAGAAAGGAGATGCCAGTCACTGACAACCACAGAATCACCAGGGGTTTTTTTGTTTTTGTTTTTGCAAGAGGGATGGACATCACTTAAAACCACAAAAGTATTACTAGGAAGTACAGATTTGACATTTTTCACCATATCTTCAAGGCATGAAGCAATCCTTTGAGTTCCATTCCCTGCTTGGTCCAGTTTTGTGAAAGCCCAGGTTTTTCTGTGCACCATGGAGAGAAGCATGCTCTTTTCTGAAATTGGAGTGAGAAGTTTGCCATTTGCCTTTACCTCATTGCCTTTATTTACTTATTCAAGTTCAGTGTCCCTCTCTACTCCACTGCATTCTTCAAGTCTCCATTTTAGTACAGGTGCATTGTAGCTTGAGAAAAGAAATGAGTACAGACACTATTTGGAACACATACATTTTTAATGATTTAACATATAGCACAGACAATTTGAGCAGCTTGACAACCAGGGAGGGAAAATGCAGTTTGTCCCAGTGAATGGACAATGGTCACAATGCATTTCTGATCACATCCTGTTTCTCTGAAAGAGAAAGGGGCCAGGAATTCCTACTAACATTCCCTGAATCAGGTTGGTTTCTATGATTTCTCACAATTACTGCTTCAAGCAGTGGTATCACCAGCTAAAGAATTGATAACAATTTGGAAAAGAATGAAAGAACAAGCCATCCGTATCTTGATCTTGGTGAAACATGAAGTGCTGGCATACTTCTCAGTAGGAAAGATACATCAGACCAACCTGATGGTCTTTCCTGAGAAAGCCAGTTATAGAATGCTGGAACAGGGGTAAAGAATCCGTTTAACACTGAAAAGAGTAGTAAGTAACCTCTGCTACCTTCTCAAGACAGTTTTTCACACTGTGCCTTCACACTGCACCATGCCTGCTGCAGCAAGTTGCCATAGGATGGCAGCAAAGGGGAGACAGATTTCCAGCTGGATAAACTGCTAACACTAAAGCTTTTGCAGAAACAGGATTTTCAAGAGAATCTGCTGATGGGAATCGTTATCTCACTTGATGACTTTTGGGAAAGAACAATGAAAACAATGCAAGTGTATTTTATCAGATGGCTGATAACACTTCTTTATATCACATCTAATTTTAACTAGATGCACATGAGAATATCCTGCAATAGCATTGTATGGATATCTTGCCACTGTGCTTGTTTTTTCTTAATAAAGCCTCTGTAGATTGTTTTATTTCAGTCAGGGAACAGGAAGTATCAGTTTAAACAAGCATACACAAAGTCAAAATCAGAAGTGCCCTAGCTGGACAGAGACGGCTAGGGCAAAAACAAGGGAAATGACTCTCTGCATCGAAAAGAGCAGCCCAGTTTTGTCTAGCAGTTGGGCTTCACATAGGAACATGTGGGGACAGCACAAGTTTAGTCAACATCTTAAAGGTTTTCTACCTGTATTGAGCAAGCAGCATTACTTACAAGGGAAACAAACAGATTCTAGAGCTATAGGAAATTGGGAGAACCAATCCTGCTCTACTGCCATTCTGATCACGCTGAAATTTCAGAGCAGCAAGTATGTCAAACAGCAAATCAAAATACCCTGATGGTTTGACTGAACTCATGCAACACAGTTGTCCTCAGAGGGCTTGCACCACGTTCTGACATTCTAGCATAATTATTTCGTGTACAAGGAGATCATTAAACTGGGATCCTAGAACAACTCCACCCTTTTGCCTCCTGCACAACCAGGAGTGAAGTATAATTGAGCTACCAAGGCCTGAACAAGTTCAAGCAACTAAATTTTCAGTGCTTCCTGCGAGAAAGTGGACTAGCAGAGAGCTGTTCACAAGGCTAAGACTCCTCTTCGAGGAAACCTTTGCAGAGTACTAAGGAAAGCACTTACAGACAAACGTCCCATCCTGGGCAGATCCCTGCTCTTCTCCTGTGCTATGGGACTTTGACAGAGTAACAACTCCATTGGAGTTCTGAATGCTTTAAATTCACTAAGAGGAACATAAGCTCTATAAGCAATGAATCCCAATAAAAATCCTTTTGACTAAGGAGGAAAAACACCAACCGATTTTAGTCAGGATGTAAAATACCCTTTCTACCTGATAGAAAGAAACAGGGACTGAAAGGCATCAACAACTAGCTATGCAAAGCATCAATACTTTCAGCTAGTAATCCGTATAAATTGAATAAATAATTCATATTTGCCTATGTAGCATACACCATGCATATCAGAAAAGTACTCCAGAGAAAGAAGCACAATAGGCATGCTTTTTTACCCTCTAAAAGCAAGAATCCTCTCATTATTACCGTAATTCTGGAAAGTCTCTGGACTGCAGAGACAACTCAACCTACAGGTACAGCTGCAAAGCTACATTAGATTTTTCTTATGTTTTATAGATCCACTCCATGCGTCCTAAAACACTAGCTGTTGTAAGAATTACTCAAAGAATGCCCTTCCAGTGCTCTAAAGCAGGTGCATAACATCAACTGAAAAAAAGCAAAATTCAAGTCCACAGAACTTAAGTCCCTTGCTTACACTGTACACCTCCTGGGTTTGCTGCCAGAAACATCATAAACCATTTACACTGAGGCTCTTGTAAAGCAACAGCTGTTGTCTTCCTTTTGGATTCCAGTCTTCAGTTCCTTCCCCTTGTTGTTTAGATCGTGCAGCTTTCAAACAGGCAGCAGCTCTGGGGGATATTCGCCATAGCAGTATTTTGCAATTGGATCTCTATAGGTGTTTTCATGCTGCACGCTCTGTTGGGAAGAGGAGGAGAAACCTTACCAATACATGTGTATTGAAATAATACAACCCTTTGTCGAGGGTCAAAACCCAGAGTGCTTATGTGCATGCAAAAAAGCTCTCAAATTCTTCTGGAATTCTTCTTTAAGAGGCCCAATGCTCATTTAGACCAAAACTTCTGATAAAAATCACTGCATCTTTAACGGCTAAGAGAAGTTCACCTCTTCTCAAAAACAAGAAAGTACTGCAACATACTTTTTGAGTGACTATGCAGATGGTAAATCTAGAAGCACAGCATAAGGTAAATAGCATCTCTGAAGCTACGGGGAACAAGTCACACTGGTCTCATCCTTATGAGATCTTCCCAGTCATTAAACTCAGCTGGTCTTCTCAGTTTATCACCTCTTTTCTAAAGAGATGCTAACCAACTCATCCTGATGTAAACCTATGCTTTGCTCTTCACTTACTGTTGTTACAATTTGACCTTACAAATCAGAAAGTTGCCCTCAGATGAGCTCTCAGCTATAACGTCAGAGTCTGAGAAAGTACCCATATGCAGGCAAACAAAACAGAGCAACTATTCTTAGAACCAAGGGCACTTTTCCTTTTATGAGCCCTAGACATGTGCTAGTGGCTTACCTGTGATGAAGTCCTACATTTCGCCAGGCACAACTCAAAACGATCTTCAACTGCCATGAAGAGGTTTTGGAAAGCAATAGCTGCCCGGTTCAAGAAACGCTCCAGAAGATGTTGCTAAAATAGCAGCAAAAAAAAAGACTTTATTTCACAAAGAGTAATCAAAACCCACCTTAATCTACACAGCTCAGATTTCAGAGGAATAGCAAGTAACTCCCCTTAGATGTTTTAAGGAGCAATGAAAGGTTAACATCACAAAACTCTAGTAGTAAGAGAATCTAGAGGAGCCTTACACTGTGCTTGGCTAACAGAATACACAAAGTGCTAACCACAAAACTGATACTGTCTGGAACAGCTTTTCTACAATCACTTCCCTTCAGCAAATGCAATTCCACTGAAGCTGAAATACTCTACAAAGCACTCAATACATTCTCCTCTCAGAAGTAGGAAGGATGGATTATTATTATTTTTTTTTTAAGCTTTCATTTATAGCTCGCCACATACTCCTTGCAAGCTTTTCTCATCCTTCCAAGAAAAGGAATTGTCCCCTCTAAGGGAAAAGCTCCTGACAAACAAGTGCTTTTAGCCACAAAGGAACCCATCCAACTGAGAACACCTGAAAGGCCAAAGAAAGTCTGTGCACCTTGTTGGGCTGCAGGCAACAGGAAACACAGTACTCATACACACTGCAGCAGCCGTTGGGAAGGCAGCTGTCACAGCTGTACAGCTTTGTGCTGGGCACGTTGACGTTACAACAGCCATTGACCAGCAAGTCCTTCCTCTCACAGATGTAGCCTGAAAAACAAAAACAACAGTAAGAACTGTGAAGACTTACTCCTTTATACGTTCCATAGACATGCTGTAGGAAGAGACACATTACTGACAGTTTTATCATTAAGTTTGTGATCCTCCTTAATTTGACTGAAGTCCTAAGTAGCAATTCTTCGACATGGCACATGGACACAGAGCTGAGTTTTACAACTGCCTGGTATTACCTGCACAGCTGTTATGTACCTACATTAGCATAGCATATACAGCAACATTCTTTAAATGCCTAATATTCTAGTTCTTATTTCTTTTTAGTATAGTTTATTGTTATGACTGGAAGGGGAAAGGACAAGCATGGTGATTGTACTGGAAGAAAAACTTTGACGCATTCTTTTAACTAGTCTGTTACCTGGATAACTCTCTTTACTGTTGACTATGATGAAGAAACCGATTTATCCACACAGAGGAGCTGTAATACTCACTGTTTATAGGAATCTTTAATAGTATAACCAGAGCATTTCCTTACAGAAGCTGTACTACTACCACAGAGTTTGATTGTGAAAGATATCACTGATTTTAGAGACCTTGGTGAATCATCAGTGAGCGTTAACTCAGGCAGTGCTCAATTTTAGTATTTATGTAAGTCACAAAAGATGTGATGATTTCTTTACAGCCTTTCATTTCTGGTTGAGAACAGCCCAGTGCTTGAGCAACGAGAAGCACTTGTCCATGGCAGGAAAGGTTCCACACGCTGAAAACAGGTAGTTAATTTGAGAAACTGCAGCAGAGATATCCTTGGGTTTACAAGGGTCAGATGAGCTTGTTAGCTGTGACTGAGCACTAATTATACCAATCCTGACCTGCCTGTGTGCAAGACCAGTCAGGTCTCCCTAACACACCTTCCAGTAGGAACACACTGCAGGGAAATACAAACAGCTCTGCAAGCAACCACGCTGAGTTCAGCGGGACCCAATGTTTAGGTGCAGTATAAAGGCAGATGGGTTTTGCTAAACCTGAGATGGTCCTGCAAACAGTACAGTCACGCTCAGGAGGTACTGTGCCTCAGCTGAGCCCAGCTGGACCCAAGCCTGCTGTGCACAGAACCAGATCAGCAGTGCCTGCAGCCACAGCAAAACACAATCTGACCATGGCAATGCCAACAGCTGAGGTTCTACAGTAACAAAGCAGTAACAAGGAGCAGTTGTTGCTCGGAAGCCCCATCAGCAGAGGGACAACAGAGCATGCAGCACCACAGTATGCAGGACCAGTTCTTGGTGCATACCCAGTTCATCTGTGATGAGGAGCTTCCCCTGAACAGAATTCCGGCACTGGTTGCTCAGATGGCTGCTGTTCCCTGAGCTGAACTGGTCCTTCCACAGGATCGGCTGCTCATGCTCTTGCACTTGGAGGAGGTTCCGATCTCTCACCATCCTTTCTTCCTGCAGGGAAAGGCAGCAATGCAACCAAACACACAAGCTCCTTAAAAATACCCAGCAGTTTTAAATTCTGCAGCGCAGGAAACTCAAACATCAATGGAGCACACAACATACTACTTGCAATAGCTTTCTTTTTGCTACACGCAGCATATAAACAACATAACCCAGTAAAACAAGGGGATGCAAGTTCACCACAGGCTCAGCCTTTATATCTGGACTCAGCCACTGTAAAGGGGCACGTAGCGTATTAAATAGTTGTAGACGCACACATTTCTTTGCGGAATATTTGCTACGGGAATTACAGCTTACAAACCAGAGAGCAGCAGACCAAGTCCCTGCAAGATTTTCTTCCAGGTCAGGTTCCAAAACCCCGTTGCTTTTAACCTCAGCACCTGGCTAAACGCTTGGTTAACCCCCGAGCTTTTCAAAGCCCCCCTCTTCAGCAATCCCCCCCGTACTTATGGCACCGCTGCGGGGGGCTCCGTCCCGCACCCCCCAAGCAGGACACGGCTGGGGAGAGAAGCACTGACCTGCTTGAAGGTGCTGCTGAGGAAATAAACGAGGGAGAGCCCCAGGACGACGCCGAGCACCCAACGCTTCCGCAGCAGCCGCCGCCACAGCAGCGCCCCGCAGGGCACCATGGCGCTCAGCCGCCCGCGGGCCACGGCAGCACCGGGCCGGGCCCCGCATCCCCGGCTGCGGCTCGGGGAAGGAGGGAAGCAAGGACGGGAGCGGGGGAGGGCAGCGGGGCTGGCGGAGCCCCCCGCTGAGGCCCAGCCGCTTCCGCCGGCGGAGAGGCGGAAGCCGCGGCCGGGCGTGCGCTGAGGGGGCGCGGCCGCAGCGCCAGGGCGGCCCCGGGCCCGCTCGGCTGGGAGCCGGCTGCGGCCTGCGGGGTACGGAGCTCAGCCCCCCCCCCCGGTTCCTGTCTCCTCAGCCCCTCGGTACCTGCCTGCTCAGCCCCCGGGTAGCTGCCTCCTCGACTCCCGGCCCAGCTGGGAGGTAAAGGCCTGGCCTGTGGATATGTGTGCATGCATACAGCTGTATTTATAGGCATCTGTCTGTGGGTATTATATACTATAGCGTTTAGATTGGTTTAATCTCTCTATATACATGCTTTTCCATGTATATTAATTTATTTCCTACATGCATGTCACAAAGCCTGAGCACAGCCCAGCAGGTGCCCTGGGAATGGTGGTGCGCTGACCCCCAAGGAGTGCGGCTGCGTTGGGTGGTGTGCCTCCAGGGACTGGGGCACCGAGGTGCTGCTCCTCGCTGCCTTTCCTGAGGAGACAAAAAAATGAAACTCTGTGCTGCGGTGAAAATAATTCTGTGTGTGTGCTTCTTACAGGTGCGCCTGTTTGAGTGCCGTGATCCAGGTGCTTTACTCTCAGCTGGCTTGGAGGCCCTGTGATGAGTTTGCAAGTTGGACCGTGTTTGGATTATCTGAGGGACTCCATGTGGAAGGTGTTTGCACCCTCTTGAGCTGCCCTGTCTCCCACTGTGGCACCTTACACCTCTAGTTAAACCTGTTGTTCAGGTACTGTCAACGTGTCCAACTGGTGCAAGATGAAAACCCCTAATCTGGAGAAAATGTAATCATTTGGTACTGAAGCTGAGTGCCTTTTGGAACAATGTCCATTTAAATTGTATCTGACTTTAAATCTGCGGGACTTCTGGATGTAATACATAAGTTCGCATCTTACGAAGTCCTACGTCTTCAATACTAAACATTAATGTCACAGTAATAATAATAAAAAAAAAAAGCTTAGTAGCTGATGACAAAAGAACAAGTCTTTCCCCACATAGTTATGTGACATTTTAAAAGCTGTTTTCACCCCATATCGCAGTCTAGTAGACTTCTAATGGTTTGGAAGGGAGTGAAGGATTTTCCAAGTTTCAAAGTTACCTACACACTGACTTCAACTCAGCTTGTAGCCTGGGAAGGCTGGCAGATTTCTTTATAAGCAGTGACCCCAGCATTGTTCATAGGTAGGACAGCTTCGCCTGCATGGGTGAGCCTGGGGCCTAGACTGATTAATCATATCTTAATTATTATTTTGGTTAAAAGGGGGATAAAATTATATACTGAGTCAACAGAGATACTGTCAGGTCAGGATTAGATAACACCGCAGGGAAAATGTAAAAGCTCCCTGGAGAACTATGTGTTGTCAATACAAAGGCAGCTTTAAAAAAATCTGGGAGAGAAGTCTCATACATATTTTTTATTTTATGAAACTTACAAATACATGTAAAACAAAATTCAGCCCTGAGAACACAACCTAAATAGAAACATATATCTAGAGATTAAAATACAGTTTCAAGTTACAGGATCAAAATTTGTATTTAGGAGAGTGTTGGTAACTTATGGTATCTGAAAACTTTGGTGAGAATTAGATTTCTGGTACTCTTGGTGGCTACCTGTATCTTCTCCATAAAATGAGTTAAAAGTTACGTTCTTCCTGCCATATGTGATTGTCCCAATTTTTTATTTGCTTTTGTGTATTTTATTTACATGTGTATATTTATATTACCTGTCAAAGGGATGTCTAAAGTTGGTGTCTCATATTAAAGCCTTGACATTTTCTGTCATCTATGACTCAAATCCTGTGTCGTCCCAGTTCAGCCCACTTGATGGGGGTCTTGAAGACTGTATGGTGCAAGCCAAGTGTCTTTCTCTTTTTCGTAAACATTGATGTTTCTTCCCATCCTTTTAAAAGTTCAATACAATTTAGCTGTGTGATTTATGGATACAGGGCTGCACACTTATTTATGTATACATGTACTCTTGTGTACATGAATTACATGGATTCATGCCATATAAAATGCTATAAATAATGTTATCGCTTTTGATATCCGGAAGTATTTAAAGTCTTTTACATTTTTATTCAGTAGCTATTTTAGTCTAAAGCTGAGTAGGATCAGATTTATGTATTTAAATGATCTCTTTCTAAATCTTCTATGATGTGCCTGTAGGAATGTGCACAAATCACTTGCAAAAATTGCCTGTGCCTCAGGTTTTATATAAGTGAGATATCTTTACACTGTGTAGGACTATTTGCCATGTACTGTGTGCTATGCCTTGATGATTTTCTGTTCTTTTTCACTTTTGAATGATCTTGATTTTAAAAAATGTAATGTGTTTGAGGTTGTTGCCCTAAAATTAGCCACTTGAAAGCAGAGATTTAAATAACTAAATAATTTCTCTCCTTGTCCTAGTAAAAGATCCTGAAGTTAATACAATTTCAAAGCCTTTTTATTTCCTGTTCCAGACCTTACTTTATTTATGCTGGCAGTTCCAGAATGAATGGGACAAGAACATGTGATCTTTTGCACATGTGGATATCATTTGTGGCCATTGTGCAGTTTGCTAATGGCAATCTGTGGTTTAAAAGGAAGGGGTTGCCTGTTTAAAAGAATATTGTCATGCCTTGATTGTATTTTTTTCATTAAAAATGTTTACACATTTTCTTTTTTTTCCCTCAGTTTTGCTTTTTATTGCTCGGGAAGTTTCTTCAAAAGAAGAGGAATGCATTTCATTTGCAGAGAGCATATGTTGATTCACATGTCACATCTAGAGCTACTCTGTCAGATGTTCTGAAGTTCCTGTCGGAGACCATGCCATCATACCTGTGTACTCTCTTTGTGACTGCACCATGCTGCAGAAGGGGATCTGACTCATGCCTGCCCTGCTTGGAGACCTGTTTGTGAGCGCTCCTGTTTGCCATTTGAAAGTTGCTTCTTCACAAGTGTACCACATAACAATTGCAAGCTTCTCTTCCAGAGAAGCCAGTGATTTATTCCAGCCATGTCACTAGCTGAAGGGGTTTCACAGCCCTCTGACTCTGTGGACCTTTGTTAGTCACTCTGAGAACTGGTGACCTACAACGTTAATGTTGAGCGTGTTGTGTTTTAAGGTTTTGAGGAAAATGCAGAGACGGCATAGCAGCAACACTGACAACGCTCCTCCTGAAAGGTAAATCTTTTCCCTTCCTTTCTCCTGAAAGGTAAATCTTTTCCCCTCCTTTTTCCTACCTTTTCCTCTCCAGGTGGCAAAGTTCTGATTTAAGCATATGGTGTGTTTCATGGTAAGTTTTAGAAGACAAAAGCTCGGAAGTGAGAAAAACATAGACTTCCTCATCCTGTGCATGTAATGTGGCCAGGCTTTCTGCTTGGGTTTAGGGACAGATTTACTTTTCTCCTTCATGTCAGTTATTGACTTCTGCCAACAACAGTGTTACAGGTTTGATGATCCAGTATGGCACATATGGAGACAGCCGGCTTAGTAAAGGCAGGATGTTTTAGAGCTCTAAGAACTCTTGAAGAGCAATCCATGGCACAGTCCTGCGGGGATACTGAGTGCTGTCAGTCTGAAAGGGTCAATCGGTATGAACAGAGCCTGTATATACTTCTGTGACATAGTATTTTCTAGAGATTTAGGATGATTCTTTACGACATCCTAGAATCTGTATCTAGGTTCATGTATGTGAATAGTTAGAAGTAGAATACTGCTAATTCATTTCTGTAATTATAATATCAGCAAGGGAGGCTTGCCGCTCTTGTTGTTCTGGTACTAAACACTCCCTTGTGCTTTCCCAGAGTTAGTGCTTGACTTTTTTTCTTTCTATTTTTTTTTTCTTCTAAAGAAGAAACTAATCTAATTACTAAGACAAAGATGGAACTAACAAATTTCATTGCTCTGGCTCAGCTGATATTATAAGTGAAAGATCTGGATCATAAGCAGTCACTTAATATTTCTTAGTGGTTTTGCAGGTAGAGGGGAAGCTTGATGTCGTGACCACTTTTACCACAGATCCATTCTTAATTTGAGGGCAAAAGAAAAGCATTTTCAACTTGTTCTGTGTGATGCCACCCAAGCCTCAGTGCAGTCTATGGGTTTTTATCAGCAGGCAAGTCTGGGCCCTGAGAAGCACATAAAATGCATTGTGCACCTGTCATATGCAATGTAGAGCTTCTTGAGACTACAAACTTGTAAGACACTTTGGTATCTGTTTGAAGAGTTAAAAATATTCAGGGTAGGTATCTGTTATTAAGTGCAAAAGATGCACAGGGTAATATGAACTGGTCTTTTTAAATACTTATTTTTCTTAACAGAGTAGATACATGTCAGTGACATCAACTGAAGGTTTTCTAACTGTAGAATGAAATTCTTTCGCCAGTGACATTGTGGTCTTCACTTTGGTTGACTTCATCAGACTCAGAATTTCATCTGTGTATATTTATTTTTAAATGTGTGCCTGATTAATTCCTTCCTGCTGAAAGCATAGTCGTGTATCCTGGTAGTATTGTTGCAAACAATACTTTTGTATTTGTCTGTAACACTCAGTTCCACCCAATGTGTTTGTTATGTTCCCAGACGTAAGTACAGATCTGTCACATTATGTCCCTGTCTTGTGTATACATCCCTGAGTTGTAATGTTAGGTGTAAAATTCAAAATCTGTTGATGCATATTTTGAACCAAAGAAAGGTGTGCCAAATCTTGTTGACTTGATTCCTTGCTGGAGCCTGTGGAGAGACGTTGGGAATGGGGTGTAGCTATAAAAAGCCTTATTAGGAGTTTACCTCGTGGGAAGGTCTCTCTAGAGAGGTTTGAAGCTATCTCCAGAGTCAGATGAAAGGCAGTGCTCTGTGCCCTGTAAGATGTCTGGGGATGTTTTTGAGCCCACGGGAGAGGGCGGGTTAAGGGCCCTGTATGTGCCTGCATGTGCTGTCTCAGCTTGTGACCACTGTTTCTAAAGTTAGACATCTCCAAGGCTTAAAACCAAGAGAGACTGGAGCTCTGCAGCATGCCCTATTTGCGGGCTATGACTCTCGCTGCACATTATTTATTCTTTACTCTTCTTTTGCAAGTTAGAGAGGTATTTGCTGTCTGCCAGGCATTTACTCCCTAATGGTTGTTTCTACCTGTTACATATATTGCTGCCTTTCATCCAGACTTTCCACGTGTTCGTTTCAGTACCACAGGGTTGAGTTCAAGTGAAGAAAGCATATATTCTTCTGGTATTAGGATGAAGATATTTAAGACTTTCTTTTGGAATCTGCCTGTAATCTATCCAACAAGCTTAGTAAAGAATCAGTGCCAGACCTAATTCTGCCCAGTGCCCAGTAAACTGAGTACCTCCATGCCCATTTTGCTGAGAATATCAAAATAAAACAATTTCTCTGTGATCCATGAACGCATCCTTATTAATATTTGTTGGAACAGGGACACACAGGCAGCTTGCAACACTTCTCTTCCCCAGCTGACTCTCTCATTTGTGTTATTCATCAGTGGGCAAGTATTGATCATTTCTAAATAGAAGATCTTGGGGGTAGATCATTTCCCTAAGGTAGTCTGATTAATTTGTATGTATATAATGTGTCCTGGCTTGGTTGCACTGTTTAAATTTACATGTTTTTATCAATGTTTTTATTGAAATATTGAAATCATTATTGAAGATGTTGAATTTAATGCTAGATGTGTTATATGTATGTGTCCTCCAAAAGTAAAGGGAGCGTTTGGGAACTCTGATCCTCAGATGAAGGAACTGGTGCGTCTTGATCAGTGCTTTAGAAATACTCTGATCTTATTTCAGGAGTCTGGTTACTGGTCTCCATTTCTGCAGCTGTGACTTTCCAACAGCAAACAGAGTGAAAAGCATCTGTTATCTGGAGACCTACATATTCTGGCAGTGCATGAAGAACTCTTAAATGATACAGTCGGGAGTGGTCTAAAAGACCAAGAAGTTCTGTGGCACTCATTTAATCACTTTTCTTTAATCTTCTTCCAATGCAGAAACCGGAGCCAAACAGTCAGTTCTGAAACCAGCGTGGATGAAAGTGGAGTTTTTGAAAGTCTCAAGGCTGAAACTTCCTCTCCACAACAGCTGTTCTCGGGCCTGGCAGGTATCCCGTCGGGTACCATCACAGCCACGCCGTTCCAGTCAGGTTTGGTTCTGGGCTCTTCAGCGGGAGGTGGGGAAGTATTCATTCAGATGCCAACCCCGAGGGAGGAAGGAAGCAGTCGTACGGAAGGAGCCCCGTTTCACCACCGGCAACAGTCCCATCATTTCCACCATGGCCATCACCGGGGTTCATCCCTGCTGCACATGGCTGGGGGGGACCGCCACGGACACACCGAGGAAGGCAGTGACGAACAGGCCGGGACTCCAGCCCCAGCTCTTTCAGAGTTAAAAGCTGTGATCGGTTGGCTGCAGAAGGGACTTCCCTTCATCTTGATCCTCACGGCTAAAGTTTGTTTCCAGCATAAGCTTGGTAAGCACTTATCCTTTTCGGATTGTAAATGTATTAAAGGGTGGGTAGGAAGCTTTATCATGCTGTGATGCCTGATGCATATATCTCTGTGACAGCGTCTAGAGCTGGAGGTGTTCTAGCATGAAGGGGGCGTACTAAAATGCATGGGATAACCAGCTCCACATCCTTTCAGCTGACTTTCAATGCAAGCTGTTTTCATCTGTGTTAGTCCCATCTGTTTCCTATTCTGACAAGTAGGAGATCATTTCTGTACCTTTTCCTAATCTCTCCATGACATTCCTTTAGGGGCTGAGGATGTTACCAAGGCTTCCCACTCAGATCTCTCTCTCTGAGAGACAGAGAACTTACATTAGTGACTAGCAAAGGCTTCTGTGTAGCACAGAAGGTCTCAGGGGGATGAGACACTTGTACAGCTGAAACAAGGGTAGTTGTGAGAACAAGCCAAACAGCATCAGCTGTTACATCTTACAGTTGAGATCTTCAGAGTTCCTTAAAGAGTATGTCTATCCCAGTTTCTTTCATGGGACTTTCAGACCCTCAGAGGTCAAGTAAAATCCACTCATCTAATCCTTCTCTTACTGTGAAGTTTTATGTGTGGCGTTTCTGAGGATCCTTACTCATTTGGGGAGTAGTATGCTGAGATTATTGTCACAGGGAAGCCAATAATGCCTAAGTTTACACTGGTTATAGCTGCTGGTATTCCCCAAAAGAGGAATTGATTCATTTCTGCAACATCTTGCTCTTTAAACCTGGTATCCTATATGGTTTTGATAGTGTGCCCTGTCATCTAGGATATGCTGAACTGCTGCTGTAATACTGTCTTCTAGCTGACTTCTGTTTGCACAGTGCAGCCACAGCTTGCAGCACTTCTGTTCTATTTCAGCACAGAGTTAGGACAGAGTTTCTGTATTTGGCTGGGTGAGTGCTCACTGCAGCAGCTTCATTTCAGTTTAGCTTGTATTTGAATTTTGAGTCCAGTCTGCCAGTTTTAGTCATTTATTTATTTTTAATTCCTAGTGCATCCAGAATATCACCCAGTAATATTTTTCAAAGCTCAAGATGCTCTTACCCAATAACTTAGGACTGAAGATCCTCCTACGTGGCCTTTTGTACTCTGACAGTGTCTTTTCCTGCAGGGATTGCTGTGTGCATTGGTATGGCCAGCACATTCGCATATGCCAACTCAACACTCCGAGAACAGGTTGCTCTGAAGGTGAGTACAGCATCTTACTCTCTTTTACTTCCAAGCGACATTGCTCTTTGTATACAAAATAATGTATTTCCTGAAAATTCTTTTGCAATCTAGGGTTGAACACCATTGTATGTATACAGATCTGTCAGAACAAGAGTACTGTGGCAAAATCCTCACTTCTTCTGCCTACTTCTCCCCACTGATGCTCTCTCACAGTTTCCATTCTGCACTTTTGTGAAAGTATGTTATAATAAGTGCAAGGGAGAAAAAGTTGGGAAGATTGTAATCTGCCTCTGGCATTGCACTGGCAGCTTCCCTATGCCTCAGTTTCCCATCATGTATAGCAAAGGTGCTGAAACCAATTTCACTAGTTAATAATGATATTTAATTTATTAGCATTTAGATGTTCAGCTAAAGGAGTTTGTAAATGTGTTACTTGTTAGTGTCTTTTAAATTCTCTCTTATGATATGTTTAGAATGTGAAGAAACCAGATCTTCTGATCTATCGTGATCTTCTTCAGTGTCAGCAGGATACTTCAACAGCACTAAAAGCATAAAACAAGAATTGCTTTTTTGACAAAATGACATGGGTCGCACGAGCATATAAGTACATGTACCAGCAGCAGTAAAATAAATGTGATACAATGCTAAATGAACAGATGAACTGCACAATTGTGTAATAGATTGCTGTTGGCTTTCACTTTTCACCTCTGTCTTTCTAGCAGCATGCCCATTAATCCTTCTGCTTTAAATCTCAACCTAACATCCCTGGCTGTTGAATAGCTACAAAGAGCTATATTCTTAATAAATCAGCCTGCAAAAAAAAAAAAAGCTTTTTTTTTTTTTTTTCCTCCCAAGAGTAAAATTTACTCTTCAAAATTACACAGGACCAAGACCCAGGACAAGATCGTCTGTCTTCCAGCTTCCATCTGTAACATTCCTTGTGCTTTGAAATGTAAAATTCTCACTTCTTCTGACCTTTAATTATTTATTGAATCAAAAACGCATGTCATGTACCTTCATGTATTCAGATAACATTCACATGCTGCATATAGTGATGGGTTATGTTATATATGATTTAGCTAAGCCGTCTTCTAAGTGACTATGGATCTATCTGTAAAACTCCCATTTCACAAAGTGTCATTCCAGACAGGTGAAAGCTCAGAATTGTAGTACAATTGTATACAACATATGGAACTGACTTTTTTAACCTGTTTGTCAAGCTGTATTTTAAATATCAGGAGAACTTAGTTATCCCAGGAAAAATCCCAACTTTGAGCATTGTGCTATGCAAGCAAGGCTATCATCTTCGCCAGTGTATTTCCATTAATTTCTCTGAAATTGCTTTATTTGAAAAGGTTAGGTGAGTGAGAGCCATTTCTGCTTTTGTTTATAATCTTTACTTCACAACCTATTTGTGAGTCTTAGTCCTGTGTAAATAACTAATTACTGAATGCTTAATTGCATATTTGTGTCTCCTGGGTCGGTCGTGCATTTTTCAGCAGTTAGAGGCTCAGTACAACCCTTGAGACTTTGAATTTATCTTCTCTGCTTCTTTTTGTTGCTCAGGAGAAAAGATCAGTATTGGTTGTCTTCTGGATCCTGGCCTTTCTCACCGGAAACACCTTCTACTTGCTTTACACATTCAGCTCCCAGCAGCTGTACAACAGGTGAGCAAAATTTACGTTGTACACGGGAGGAAAAAGGACTTCAGGTGTCTGCTGTCTTTGTTAGGTTTTTGTAATAGCTTTCAATGGAGGAAAAGAATGTGTGTCACTTTTACCAGTGGACTGTACTCCTGTCAATAAATGACATAACCAGGTCTGAATGGGTCAGCTGTGATGATACGCTACAGTTTCGGGTTGAAACATGTACACTTGCCACTTTCTCATGTATCAAAGCAGGATGGATAGTTTTGTATAATGGGACTTCTAAATTCCCATTTTGACCACTGTGACTGAAGGTAAAGAGCAGGTGTTGGAAGCAGACGAGAAACTGATCGACTGTTTTGACTTTTCTTGTAATATTTTTCCTTTTCAGTCTATCCAGCTTTTAGTTTGTTACTGGAGATAAAGTAGTAGTATTTTACCTCATTATACTCAGGCTTGGAGATATTTGAGTCTGGTGTAATTAAGATAGTCTCCACTTTAAAATGCTGACTGAAGCAGTTCTCTGGTACAGAAAAGTTAGTGTCCATGGCTATGGTTTGGTGCCGTCCCTGCTCATTGTAAAGGAGGGATTAAATGACAAATAGGAAGCAAGGATACTTAAGCAAGGGGACCTTAGCAGAATAAATAAAAAGAAACAGAGCAATTATCAAACATAGTTACTTGATAAAGTAGTTTGGATACTACTAGTTAAAACCATATTGATTATCTTCCCAAGTAAAATTGAAGGCAACTTAGAAATTCAGACTGAAAATATTTACTGGAAAATACACTGTGCATAATATGCATCAGTTGGGCTGCGGCTGGATGTCTCTTGAGCATTTTTTTTTCTCTCATTTATTTCATTGCTTCTCAGCTTCTTCCCATAAGTGCTGTCTGTGCAGTGAAAGAGTCAAGGGCCCACAGCCCTTGTACCTTTTGGAATTGGCCCTAACGATTTTGGGTTTGATCACTGGAAAGCATTGCATGTATATGTAAATACCTTCAGGAAAAGGGAGAGATGAGAAGTCTTGTATGCGTGGGTTAGAATGAGAGATGGTGAGCTATGGGATAATCTGTATGTGGTTTGTGGGAGGGAATGGAAGAGAAGAAAGAGGTATGGCAGAAAGGCATTAAGAAATTTATTTACACTACAGGAAAACAGCAGCTTTAGGAATTAGGTTAAGGTTAAAGGGATGAATGAGCACAGTTTAAAATAAAAGATAGGTCTCCTAAAATAAAAGATTTTCAGCAATTTGGGGCCGTTCTACGCGCTGGTTAGGGCATAGTTTATTAACTGTGAACAGTCTGAGCAATGGCTTCACTGAAAAGCCCCATTCCTGCAAGTGATGTCGTGGTGCATGGAGTGCCAAGCTCCCGCTAGTGGATCTGTTGCTCTCTATGTGGGCACCTCTGCCTGTGCACAAGGCAGGCCTGTGGAAATAGCTGCTTTGGTTTTGTTTCTTTCTCATCTGTTTTTCATTTCCTAATTTATTTACTTTTTGCTTGTTTCTAGTGCACGAATAGTAGTAAAGTTTCTGATTCTGTTTCTGTTTTTAGGATTTAATTTTACCTGTTGTGCTGTGCCAGTGTTGTGAGTATTTTAAATTCATGCTCAGGCTTTTCATTCTGGGTTGGCTATCTTACCTTTCCATTTTTATTTCTTAAGTTTTTGCTTTCTGTCATTAGGCTTTGGTAGGTAAATATCCTGAACAGGAATCCTGTATTTTCAGTCTGAGTAGGGCCCAGACCTTATGCTGCTCAGGTCAGTAGCTCCTGCTACATGAAGTTGTGCTGTCCTGGACTCCCCTTCTTTAAAGGCCGAATGTTCAGCGCAGTCAATAGCATTAAGTAAGGGATGCTACCTTTCTGGAGGTTTGGTTCAGGTAAGAGTTGCTAACTAACACAGCCCAGTGAGCCACTTTTGGAGCACGACCTTCCTGAAGTTCTGACCTTTCTGCCAGAGTTCTGCCTAATACAATGCTTCCTTTGTCACCCGCTTGTTTCACGTGCACGAGTAGCTTTAGAGATTGCTGCCCCTGAAGTAGCTCTAGTCAGCCAGCCTCGGTGGAGAAGGACACAGTGGTCTTAAGTTGTCCATGACTTTCCTCTTCAAAGACAACTGATGACTGAGACTTCAAGGGAAGAACCTTCACAGTCAGGCCTGAAAGAGCAAGCCTATGAACTGAAGGTGCTGTGGTTAGACCAGATGCTCTTTTCTAGTGTAGATTGTGGTTTTGAAGACTGCAGTCTCAAAAACAGATTTTTTATGTGTTTGGGTCCTGTTTTCTGATAGTGAGCAAACCTCAGTAGAAATGGGCAAGAACAGACAAAGTCAAGAGGCCCAGAGGAACTGTGGGACTAATTTGCATGTCTTATTCCTGTTGCCCTTAAGGACTTCACTGAGGTTCAGTGGATTTTCTAGGCCTTCTTTGGCCAGCAGTGGATAGAGCTGGTATCAAGAAGCCTAAGCGAGGTTCTCCTCACTGGTATTTGAACCTTGTTGTCATGCCTTTTAGCCTTATATTTCTGAAACCCAACCTTGAGAGACTGGACTTCTTTGACCTGATGTGGATTGTGGGGATTACGGACTTTGTGCTGAAGTATCTCACTATTGCATTGAAATGCCTAATTGTTGCCTTGCCTAAGATCATCCTAGCTGTCAAGTCAAAGGTAAGAACCTGTTGTCTTCTGAATGTGTGGATGTTTGTCGTTGATAATCTGATACCTTTACAACATGTACAGACAGAAACGCGTGTGGAAGGACAAAAATAAGAGAATATGTGCTAAAACTTTAGGAGAGAGTCACCTAGGTAAGTTTTGGTTTTTGAACAATTGCAGACCTGAACAGGGATTTGGTAATGCCAGCAAGCGATTGAAGTCTAGAAAGAGAGAAGTAAACATTATTTGAGAAGGAACGAGTGTTAGCAGTGAGATAACTGCTTTGCTGGTTGACGCTGTTGTAAGTCTTGTTTTCTAAGCAGTCTTTGTCAATAGATGATTGATGAACTATTTTAAGTAAACAGTTAAAATGTTTAAATACATACAAAATCATACATAGACCATGCCTAAATTTTGGAACTTTCTCTCTATACTTTCTCTCAAGTTACCATTTCATATATATATATATATATATATTTTTTTTTTTTTTTTCTTTTTACTCTTCACAGGCCTGTCATGCTATCCCTTCTTCCACTTAGTAGTGTCTCCATTTCAGTGGCAAAGGTAGCAATGTATACTTGCATTTGATAAAGAAACTTTCTGGCAAGTGTTTGGATGAAAGGCACTGTATAGATGCAAGATACTATCATTAATTGCAGAAAGTCTCAGGCAGGGCACTTAAGGGGATATGTAAACTGGGAATAGTTTTGCTTACAAATGACATGGGTGGCAGGGGAGTTGAGCAGTTTGTTCCTGCACAGCAGGGCTATTTGAGATGGTTATTAATTTATTTCTGGCGAATGTCCAGGTGCTTTTTTTCTTCTATTATTATTATTTTATTTTGGGAGATTAATGTGCTAGGTCAGAGCATAATCCAGCCTGGGGAGGGGAGGAAAAAGTGATGTGAATAGTCTTCTCAAGATAAATTGCAGCATTGGAAAAGGTTCACAGCCTTTGCTTGCTTGTCTGAGAGCTATCCCAAGTACTCATTAATCCTTGTCGGGAGAGAAGAAAGAGAAGGGGTCTTTATTTGCAGCTACAGTGGGAGGCTGGTAAGATCACATCTGTCACGGGCCTATAATGACTCAGAGCACAGATGCTTCATTTTTAATACCTTTTTCTGGATAGCAATATTTCTCACTTTTTTTAAGTCTCTTTTTGTCTTAGGATGTTGTTGATGGTCTCACTGTCCCTTGACATCTGAGACTGATGTTACCTACTGCTATGGATCTGGATTTTATTTTTTATCCCACCCTCCACAATGCATCCATTAAGCCAACTAGGGATGAGATCTGGTGTAACAAATTAAGTAAGATCAAACTAGGATGGGAGAGCTCCAAGAGAACCCCAGGATGCCATGGAAATTGTAATTGGTAACCATGTAGCTGAGTTCTTTCCCTGAGTCTGATGACCTACCTTACTTCTACAGGCTAGCACAATGCTACACACGATTTTTCAGATGATTATTTAAAAAAAAAAAAAAAAAAGTATTTTCTGAGTTTAAACAGTTCTGTTGCACTTCAGACATTAACTTGACCAAATTCTTACCAAGGTATTTGCCATCTGCTGTCTTAATGTTTGCCAAAGTTACTGTTTTCCTCCCCAAATACTTGTAGTAGCATTTCTGCTTGAAGCCTTGTCTATAGCTTGTGAATTTCTGGATGCCTGTTGCTTAATCATAGCAGGTAACAAGCTTTTGGAGAAATAAATTTAATTTGTAGGGTAGAGATATAAGGTGTTTTTTTTGTTTGTTTGTTTGTTTTCCAGGAAATATTTTTGTTGTTGTTTTTCCTGTGGATAAAACTAGTTGGAACAGCAACCTCTAGCTCCTTATAATACAGGTCCTGAAGAGGAGCCTGGTGCTCTGCCAGGGACAGAGTTCTTCACAGCTGTGAAGGGCTTAGGGGTATTTAATCTTGAATTTCCTTGCAGTACCTTCTTGCTGGCAGTAGATGATAAAACTTGCCAATGGCTGGGATATCAGGGTCTCTGATCAACTCTGAGTAGGCCAAGATATTCCTTGTTTGGGAAGTTCAAAGGCACTTCCAAAGCTAGTCTGGATTTTCATACTGCTACTTGAGATTCTAGTCTTCTCTATTACATGGCTTTCACTGATGCTTGTGTAGTCTTTCTAGTGTGAAGCATCACCTCAGAATGGCCTTCTCTTAAAGCTCGTACCTCTCCATATCCATTGTGATTGAAGCAAGATCAGATTCTTTCTTTTAAACATTGAAGCCTTCATATATCCAGTCTTCTGTGTAGAAGAAACAAACCCAAATGAGTCTTTTCTCAGATACTCATTCATTCCAGAACTTTGATTTTATTATTGTTCTCTGCTGGGCTGTCTTTGGTGTTTCTTTAATTGCACCCTCAGGTTTTCCAGGACATTTCTCTAGTCTGTCAAGATGATTTTTGAATTATAATTCTTCTTCCCAATGCGTTTCCTACTTTAGTGTGAACTGCACATTTGATAATGATGGAACAGAGTAGGCTTAAGGTCATTCATGAAAATAGCGAGTAGTACCGAACTCCACTTAGCTCAGATGCCTATTTTCATTTTGACAGTGAACACATGAAAGATGTGGGCTAGCACACTCAGTTCTCCCAGTCTGAAGTACCGGTGTTATGTACTTTTAGTATGGCCCCATCACATCAAGAGCCATCTTGTATCCAGTACACATTTAAAAGGAAAAAGCAAAGAGGCTTCCCATCAGCAATGGAAATGAGGTTTACTAAAGCCTGATCCGATGTTATAACTGAGAAAAAAGCAAGCAAACATTAAAAGGTAGAATCTCTTTGATTTGCTTTTTCAGTCTGAATACAGGCAGCAGTACACGTCGTTTGGGGCCAAAAAATGGTTGTCAGGAACCAAAATTACACTCAGTGCTGGAATATGAAGCATGAAGACTGCTATGTCTACCCATAGTTCTCCAAGCTTGAATAGCTCAGAAATGGAATATTTTTGCAGGCAGCCCAACCAACGAATGAGGGAAGATCAAAAATTTAAGAAAATCCCAGAGTTTCTTAGGTTCTAAACTAGCCTGGAAAAACAGAGGTGCCAAGAGAATCTGAGACTGCAATCAGGCTGGAAGGCAGGGAAAGAGCGGCTTGTGCATGGGGGGAGAAAAGCAGCAGAAAAAGGAAGGCAACCCAAATCAGTGTGATCTTGTACCTTTGCAGTCAGAGGGAGACTGTGGGAGAAGGAGCATGCCTGTGGCTAAAGATGTCCCTTCCTCCCCCACGAGCTTCAGCATACCCTTCAAAGCTGGGTACAAGTCTTAATAGCAGCTGGGCTCATAATTTCTTTGGGAGAGGGGCTTGGCTCCCACCCTGCATGTTGAAGGCTCTCCATCAAAAACAGCAAATAAGATCATTTGGTTCAATATAAAATGAATTAAAGTAAATTAAACTGCAGGAGCCATGTGGCCTGCAGAGGCCTCCATTGTTGTGCACACATAAATGGCAGCTTTTCATTTTCACTGCTAAGAAATGACAGCTTGAGAGGGGTGGAATTAAAAATAAGGAAATAAATAATAAAAAGACATTTGCCAAAGATTTCCCTTTAGGAAATCCCAGGTGCCTGTAAGTCTCCCATCCCCTCCTCATGCTGCTGTCAGTAATCGAAGCTGATATCCTGAGGAATGGAGTGAAACATGGGGGAGGGAGTAGAGAAGGAAAACCAAAAGAACTATGTAAGAACCTTGGATATACAGGAGAGAAAGGCACATACCAAGAACACACTTTTCCAGTAATCTTAATGGTTGGTGCATAAAAAAAGCCCTGAGTAAGAATTTTCTTTGCGTATTCAGTACAGGTGTGCAGCCAAGCTACAACACCAAGGAATCCCAGAGCTCCATTCCTAGAAAGTTGAAAATTCGTAAGGCAAATATCATTTGTTGAAAATGTAGCATGAAGTTGATATTTGAATAAATACTCAAGATTTTTCGTTTGAAAAGTGGATCTAGACATTGCAAATTAGTTTTTCTGAAGTCTGCAGTGATACTGGCATTACTCTTGAAGATTTTTCTAAATGCTTTTCAAGTTGCATCAGTGGCAAGTGTACAAACTAGCACTATTGGCTGCTCACTGCGTCTATGGAAATAGTTGCTTGTTCTCTCTCTCTCTTTTTTTTTCTTTTTTTTTTTTTTTTTTTAAGTACTATCTCAGCAAATCCAGTTGGGGAATACTTCATTTGTATGTGTGACAGCCATTCTTTACACTTGGACTTAGGACTAAATACTGTTTTCAGGTGCACCCCATGTTTCCTAGCATGGAATGCTTACAGCTCTACCATGGAAACTAGCACATTAAGCTTTCCATATTCCTTCTGAAGCTTCATTTTGGACATGACAGAAATATCAGAGTATCTTCTGAACAAGGGAATATGATCATTCAACTGAAGCAAATCTTAAAAGAATCTTAAAGCAATATATAACCACGCAGCTGATCTGTAGTAACTTCATTCTGAGTCTGAAGCTAGTAAGGCCTAATTCTAAGTAGCCCCACTGCTCTTCCACATTAGAACGGTGCATGAGCATGAGTTGCTTCAGTTATCATGTTTCTTTCTCAGTGCACAGACAGTTCCTGTAAGGAGAATGAGCACCTACCTTACAGAGTTTAGGACTTTTCTGCAGCCTGCCTCCATCTTCTGTCAGAGCTCAGCATCACAGGATACCACAGTTCAAAATCATGGGACCCTGCCTCTGACTGATCAGACTGACCCATCCTTCATCACACAGTAAGTTGTACAAACAACTTGCACGTGCAGAGGTTTTATGTTCCTCGAGCAACCAGCTCATCTTGCACACAGTATTCATGTAGAACAATCCATCGCATAGAACAGGTCCATCATGATGGCTCATGGAGGAGAGCAAGCTGGAGCAGCTTGCAATTCCTGCAGGCTTCAGCCTCTTCCAGAAGGCTTATATTAAGAGAAGATGCCAGAAGGGGGTTGAGTTAGTTGCAATGGTGATAGCAACAGCCTTCTCCTAATGTCATGGCAGTCCCTCTTTCATCATAGCACCGGATATGTATCAGTCATTTAACAAGAAGGTGATTAGAATATTTTTTTCATCCTGAGGTGGAAAAAAAAGTCACTTGGAGTATTTGAGGCCTCCAAATGCTGCTAATGAAAAATATGGGAGCATTAAAACAAGGCACATGAGCAGTGGGAATTGGTACATAAATGATGTGTTACAAAAAATGTCACTAAGATTTATTAATTAATCCTAATCTTCTCCAACAGTGTAGGTAAATTGGTGTTTCTAGATAGGTGACAATAGATAGGCCTATCCTCTTGGATGCTCTCTGGGGGAAAATTACTCAAATGATTCACTCTTCTTGTAGAATAATCTGAGCCTTGATCCTCTAGACCATAGGAACTGTGTGAGGGTTCTGTAGAAGCTTTTCCCTCTTTCAGCCTACAGCAGGTGTGGCATCCCGGAGATGAAAGTAAGGGATTAAAGAATAACTAACTAAAGCATACAACTAAGTTCTGAAGAACTGGGACTCTTTCCCATCCCTCTCCCTACCAGGCATTGAAATTCATAGCTACTAATATTTTTTTTAAAAAGAAACAGTGCTCTTAACTGCCTTCAGATTTTAACTTTCCAGTGTAAGTGATCTAAGGTATGACTTTCAGAAGCACTGCACTAACTATAAAATCTCACAGTCCCTCTAGTCCCACCTTTAAATTGCTTCTCAGTTTGCAGACAGCACACTGGAGGGAAGGGATCCCATCCAGAGGGACCTGGACAGGCCTTAGAGGTGGGCCTGTGCAACCTTATTAGGTTCAACAAGGCCAAGTGCAAGGTGCCACATCTGGGCCAGGTCATCCCAAGCACAAATCCAGGCTGGGCAGAGAATGGATTGAGAGAAGCCCAGAGGAGAAGGACCTGGGGGTGTTGGTTGATGAGAAGCTCCACGTGAGCCAGGTCTGTGTGCTTGCAGCCCAGAAAGCCAACCGTACACTGGGCTGGACCAAAAGCAGCGTGGCCAGCAGGGTGAGGGAGGTGATTCTCCCCTTCTGCTCTGCTCTCGTGAGACCCCACCTGGAGCCCTACATTCAGCCCAGGGCCCCCAGCACAAGAAGGACATGGACCTGTTGAAGAGAGCCCAGAGGAGGCCACAAGCATGATTAAAGGGCTGGAGCAGCTCTCCTACAGAAACAGGCTGAGGGAGCTGGAGTTGTTCAGCCTGGAAAAGAGGAGGTTCCAGGGAGGCCTTACAGTGGCCTTCCAGTACCTAAAGGGGGCTACAGGAAAGCTGGGGAGGGACTCTTTGTCAGGGAATATTGAGACAGGACAAGGAGTAATGGCCTTAAACTGAAAGAGGATAGATTTAGATGAGATACAAGGAAGAAACTCTTTCCAATGAGGGCGGTGAGTCACTGGAACAGGCTGCCCAGAGAAGCTGTGGATGCCCCATCCCTGGAAGCGTTCAAGGCCAGGCTGGATGGGGCTTTGGGCAACCTGACCTAATGGGTGACATCCCTGCCCTTGACAGGAAAGGTCAGAGCTGGATGGACTTTAAGGCCCCTTCCAACCCAAGCTATTCCATGATTCAGTGATTTTCACCAGCACCCTCTGTGCCACAGTGCTGTTTATTGCTCCTACCCAACACTTTCTGATATTGGCAGTATGACCTGAAATCTCAGCAGAGCCTGCTCTCCTCTGATCCAAATTGCCAGCAGGTCTCAGTTTTTCTAGCATCTTCCTGTTTCAGTATATGTCCTAATGCTGCTGGCAGCAGAACAAGTGAGACTTGGAACTTCCCTTGGGTGCTAATCACAACTTACAGTTGCCTCATTGCAACTTGTCTCACTTCTTACATCCCATTTTAATTCTGCCATGTAAAACTTTAGCATGCCGTTCTCCATTTCCTTCTGTGAGGCACATGCACGCTTTTACAAAGCTTTATGTTAAATAAGACTACAACATCAATACTCAGGGTTTGTGGAAATTAGCATTGCTTTTGCAGCTGTAATTTGCCCCCTTTTGGTGTTGCATATGTTGCAATTCATTTTTTAATTACGTGATTTTATGTTATTTTTCTGTAAGACCTCTTCATCCATCACCAAACATGGTATGCTGTGCCCCACAGATGGAGCAAGGTGGTATATTGAAAGAAGCTGGTGTAGAAACTGGAAAGCACGTAGAGAACAAAGAGACCATTGGAAGAAGAAAAACACTGTATAGGTTAAAGTTGAATGCTACACTGGAGAATTAAATTCCATCTTTTTCTTTGCCAAATAATTCCTATGTGATTGTAGGAAAGCCATGTACAGCTGCAAACTGAAGTCAGTGGTTTTAAAGGTAATGTGATCTATTAAATTGAATATATTAAAAACTCTAATCCCAGACATCTCAGGTTGAACACCAAAACCAACCTTACCCTTCCTGTGTCTCAAGTTTTCATTTAGAAAATGCAAATAATAGCTGTCCCTTATGACAGCCAACGATGCAAAAAAAAAGTTTTTGAAAGTCTTATACTATAGTGGTTATGTCATAAAAAAAGACTCAGGGATCTTTAGTAATTCTCTCCTCAGAGCTTGAATAGCATGAAGTGGTAAGATGCAATTTGCCATCATCTAATGAGTGTATAACAAAACAGTAAAGTCATGTGCTTAATGAGTACCACTCACCTTCTGTGAAAATGGTGATCATTGTTAAACACTACATCTACAGAAGGAAGATTGAGATTGTATGAAAATCCTGAATTCTGCTCTTCCAAAATAAGTGCTAGATTTAAAGTACAGAAATTGTCTTTTACTATGATTGAGGTAGAGGAAAAAGGAGGGTTACGAAAGTCATTGACTTAGTTTTTAAACAAAGCATTCTGGAAAAAAACACAAATCTCACCATGTGGCATCACATGGCTCATCATCAGCATTGGTAATAATTAGATCCACAGCACAGTCCTTCGCTGCTTGTGATAATGAAGTGTTTGACAGCAGAAAGCTGACAGCTTTCGCAGTAACTGACCCTACAGAGGTTCAGCAGTGTACTTTCATTTTACTCCGGCTTAATTCCAACTTGTTGCAATGGCTTAATGAGACCAAAGCCAAGGCTTGTTCTGGTATCTGACTCTACCCAACAGAGAACTATAGTTTCTGTTAATTCCCTGTTTAGTCTGTGTAGTCCAGTGTGATGAAATGCTTGCTCAAGGACTGGGACCTACGCAATTCAGACATGCATCACACTCTGCAGAGTGCCTAGGTTTGCACTGATTTTTATGAAATACGAAAAGTCACCCAACAGAAGCAGCCTTTGACTTATCTCAGGTTGTTCCAAATCAGAGATCCACAGGAGAAATAATTATAGTCATGCTTAATATGAAAGTTCTTCCAAATGTGTATGAGAACTACCTGAAATGCTTTAGGTTGAAACTCTTGAATGCAGTTGAATGCAGGTGAAAACAAGTATTTAGCTTGAAAAACTTCAGTCTAGGTAGCCAAGATACAGTAAAGCTGGAGAACAGAAGACAGAAAGGAGTATTGGGTGCATTTACAAATGATGGGTGCTGCTAACAGTGAGTTACTGCTGTTAGAAAGCTAAATTCTGCTGATGAAATTGTAGGTTACAACCTTGTTTTCTAAGCTTCTGGCTCAGAAGACCCCATTTATTCCTGGCACAGCCCTTTGCAGAATTACTTCTGATTTTCTAGGCACTTTTCCTAGCTTAAAAAAGGGCTGGTGTTGCACTGACATGCTTGACAAGCCTTATTTTTGTAAGCATTTACTAGAGCTCTAGTTCTCTTTTAAATGCTGCTCAGCTGTCCTTGTATTGCTTCCTTCCTCCTGGCTGTAATCACTCTAAGGTTATCAAAAGACCTCTCCTAAATGGTCAAGTGGATGGTGGTAATAGACTGGATGGAAGGATGCCTCAACTGAAAGGTTTAGCTGCACTCCTGTAAGGGTGTTAATTATCTAGCTGCTAAGAAATCCCAGTATCTTGCAGTTACCAATGAAAACAAGGCTCACATCATAACAGAAAGGAATTTGGAAAGCTCCATAAAGGTGGGGAAATTTTGTGGCTAAAAAGAATTGAAATTTGTTACTTGCTGCACGTTCGTTTTAGAGCCCCCACTCTTCCACTTCTGATTCTGCAGCCTGTGACCCACCTTTCCTTACGCTGTGCTGTGGGCTCCAGTGTTTCAGTGTGTCAGTGCTTTGAGTTAGCAGGGTTTCAGCTTTGCCCTGATGTCAGGCTTCAGAGGAAGGAGCTCGCAGACACCCCGCATGCTGGATCCAGAAGTTCCATCTGATGCAATGAGAGAGTAAGCACTGACCTGTCCTAGCCCAGCCTGCTGGGGAAGTGAGGCTAAGTAAAAGCTGAGTGAGAGCCTGTTGGGAGGAAGGAGTCAGAAAGCAAGCAGCTTGCTGCCTCTAGCTTGCTGGTAGCTTTCATCAGAGCTGGCTGAGGAGGGGGAGGTGGAGAGCTGCCTGTGTGAAGGGAAGGAAGTGACAGCGTAGTCATTAGCAGACTGCGACCCTCTGTCACAAGGGCTCCAGAAATAAACGATGATTGTATTGAAGCACGAGGCTGGATAGAGCCCTCTGTGCTAATTTAATAAATTGCTTGCATTTAGGACCCCAGATTGGTGCTGTTACATTTTTGCTATGTGATGCCACCTGGGATTAGCAAGGAGGAGGGGATTGGGGGGGGGGGGAGGAAGAAAGCAGCCCAGGTCCGTTAGCAACTGCTGGTGTGACCTCACTCCTTGTCCCGGGGGGGATATGAGATCATGAGAATGCCAGAGCTCTCTGAAGGATTCGATTTGTTCGGTACGGCAGGATGGCCTGCCGAGTGATCTCATCTCTGAGACCCAGGGGAAGGGCGCTGGCTGCCGCTAGCCTCGCGGACCGGGGAGGACTTAATCCCCTCTCCAAATCTCACCAATTAACAACTGACCCGTGATGACATCACTGATGACAAAGCTAACTAGGACAACACAGCAAAATTCCAGGGGAATTTCCCCTTCTCCCTGATCTTATCAAATAAAAGAATTTTGACATATCAAAAAAAAAAAATCAGTTTGAATAATGTCACTGCAGTTTAGACATAGTTCTGACTCACAGCTTGCCCTGACCTACTCCACTGGCACTGTTCTCCTTTTAAACCATGTGGGGCAGAACAAATACCTTCCTTGACCCTAGATTAGGTAGCCTTATTTAGCCAGTTTGTTGATCCTAGTTTTAGGCACCTTGTTGTAGGAAAATTTCAGTTGTACCCCATGGTTGTGGTAAGTCAGGAGGGATTTTACTACCTTGCAGGTGGCCTTCAAGGAAGGCAAGCTTTCTAATTGGAGTGAACACCAGAATGGCAAGAACAGCTTTGGCAAAGATTCGCAAAGGATGTGATCACATCTTTGAGTCTTTTGCAGGAAACATTCCCACCAGTGTGCTTCACACAAACACTTTTCTTCCATAAGGTCCTCAGAAAGGTTTGGCATCTTTGAGTTTAAAATGCCCTGATGGTTTTTCAGAGCCAGCCTTATCTGTGTACTGTAAACACTCCAACACCAGAGTAGAAGAGGAAGGACATTGGGAAATAGGCAATTAATTTGATTTTTTTGGGTGATGTACAATGTTGTCAGGAATACCAGTGTCATCTTACATTTAAATCCCTGTACCTTCAGAAGATGTATAGCATGTGAAAGACCTCATTTGCATTCCCTTCCTCGTTATTTATAGCATCTACATATTAATCCCTGAAAACCTTAACCTCTACTGCTAACACGCTGCAGCACTGTACAGATATGCAAAGAGGTATATATCCATAACCTGCTCTAAAAGTTTGTGACTCAGAAGTTTAAAACAATAGCTGGATAAGGCAAAGAACAAGAGGAACACAGTGACAGCAAAGAAACAGTGATATGGGTTATCCTTTCCAGGCACTGGGTTAGATGGCTGCAAAGAAAAATGCATCTTATGAATACACTGGTCTTTGCACCATTTAACAGAGCACATAGATAGACAGTGAACAGAAGTCCTATAAACTTCAAGCCGTGCACCTGTTAAATGCTCTTTTGATTTCCTGATAGTAACCATCTATCACTTTTTTTAAAGGGAAAGTTTTATTTGGTTATTGAAGAGCTGAGCCAGTTGTTCCGATCCCTTGTCCCCATCCAGTTGTGGTATAAATACATCATGGGAGATGACCCATCCAGCAGCTACTTCCTAGGAGGGATTCTGATCATCCTGTATAGCCTCTGCAAGGTGAGTACCACCTCAATTAATATTTGTAGCAAGAGCAGAGCAAGAAGCACAGCTGAGGAGAATAAATACACCTTTAAATTGTTGCCATCACTACTTAGGAAGGAAAGCTGCAGCTGCTGAGGACACCCTGTGCTTCAGTTGTCAAAATATTTTGCTTTACCACTATGTGGGCATTGGTGAGCTAGAGAAAGATGTGTGATTGCTCATGCAGTGTTGCATCAGGCTGATGAAGTCATTGCTGTTTTCTAATCCCTTTCTATAAAGGCTAGAAGAGAATGGGAGTGGAGCCTTGGGGGACCAGTATCAGAAGATAGGTTAGCTACCTCCAGACTTCTAGATTCAGCACTAAAAGGAGGGTTGCAACAGTTATGTTTTTAAGTCTCTATCTTTTGAGGCAGAATAGGTACTCTGTCATTCACAGTACTGAGTGCAGCAGGCAGAGTAAGGGACTTGCAAGTCCTGCCTAGATAAAACAAGTAGTTCTGGCGTGGCTGAGACAAGTCCAGGATCTCAGTGACAAATGCCATTACATTTGCTCAAAAGCAAGGAGTTCAAAAAAAAACAAAAACAACACAGAGTCTGCCTGTAAAATTGTAAATGAATAGGTGTGACTGACTACGACAAGTCACAAATGTGAGCTCTAGAAACAGCTGTATTTCTAATTATGTGTATTCAGCTCTGCCTAGGGTTGCTATCTTTTGTTTGGTTATGGCTGAACTGGAAACTAATATTCCTGTCCTAGGCAGAGCAGTAGCTGAAACAAATGTAGACCTGTTATCCATTCCTCTGAGAAAGTTCTGAGGAAGGCCACATGAGTCTAGCTTGCTGCACCTCTGATGCTTGTCTCACCCTAGGAGAAAGGGACTGGGGGGGACTGAAGAACTGAGAGAAAATATCTCAGCTGAAAAGAGCTCCAAGAGGCTAATGGGTTACCAAACCATGTAAAGTCAAACTACAGTTCTTATCTGAGATATACCTGTATATGCACAGAAATGGGGCATATAAACCCTGCTGTAGAGGGATTTAGAGCTTTTGTAGAGATAAGCAGAGGAGGTCATGGGAAGCAAGATGGTCACAGACCCATTGCAGCCAAGTCAAGCCAGAAACAGAGCACTGCCAGAATAACAGACATATGAAACTAGTGTGGTTCCCCACACACTCATCGTGACTCTTAGCTACACATTTCCTGTTCTGAGATACAGGAGAGGATTTTTGCCCCTTTCAAAAGTATTATTGTCTGAATCTCTTCTGGAGAACAGTATCCCACCCTTGCGTGCCTTTCTGGCCTTGTGGGGGTCAAGGAAGGCAGATCACAAATCAAGGGCAGACTTCAGGTGATCTTTCTGTCATTCTTTCTTGTAAAAAGGAAGGAACACCTGCAGAAGGGATGCTTACCTGCAGTTTGTTGTGCTGTCTGTTGCATCTGGAGAAATCACCGCAGTGTCAAGGAGTAGTGGGGAGCCAGCTGCTCCCTGGGAGAAAGGGAGCTGAGCAGAACACAAGTGGCAGGACAATGGCCTCACTGGCCAGGGCTGAAGAGCCCAAATCTTCAGGTAAATAGTTTGCAGTGAAGCAGGTACAAGATAACAGCAGGAAGTTAATCCACAGGCCATGATCAGAGGAAGGCAACCAGGGTCAGACATAGTCCCATGATTGCTGGGTGTAGCCATAGTAATAAGACAAGCTCATGGTCAAGGTTGGAACTCTATGGATTGATAAGCCAAGATAATTAGAACCTGTAGGTAAATACACTTACAGCTAAACTGGAAACTAACATTCCTATAGCACAGCTTAAAGAGAAACTGAAGCTACAGACATGAGCTTAAATAGAGCTCCTGAGCCCATGGGCAGGGTATGTGGGGTGGAGACCCCAGGTGAAGTTCATCAGAACCATGAAGGCATATTAATGCACTCAGGACCCTTATGCACAGGTACAAGCAGTCCTGTATGGATTGGTTTGGTGCTTTCTCTATTGTCCAGGAATATTACTGTCCTATGTTGGTGTGTAGCAGTAACTTGGCACCACAGCTGTGTATGGGTTAGGGTTAGACCTGTCCCTGTTGGAGACTTTGCTTGGAAGTGAGAGAGAGAGAAAAGTAGGAGTAATGGGAGCTCACTCTTCCAAAGCAGGTCATGAAATACTAGGTATGAGCACCCCATCTACTATCACAAGAGCTGCAGGTCTAATTCCTTGCCTGAGACATAGAAAATATACCCAAAGGAGTCCACATTAGCAAAGCCACAAACCACATTAGAAAAACCACAGAAGCCAATTTGGCACTCAGGCCTTCTGTGCTTCTGGCAAACATCCAGGGCTTAGCTAGGGCTGCGTCCCCTCTCCCCACACAAAGAGCAGACTTGGCTTTCCGAAGATTGCGTATAGTGCAGCTAGTGGGAGCTGTCTTGGTGTCTCTGGTGTGAACCTCTGATTTCGGCAAAGAAATCCCAGATGTTCGTAAGTAGGGGCATCCAGGTCTTATACTTGCCTGTCCTGGACAGAAGCCTTTGACTGAGGGTAGGAGTGGTATTGAGGGGGAGAAAATGGCTGAGTGGTATAACAGTAGGTGTTTGCTTTGTTCAGGCTGTGAGTTGAACCCTACCTCAGACACATGCTCTTCAGCATAGTTAGAAGGGGGGTGATGGCAATTAATTCTACAGTAGCTCTTCCATTGACAAGAGAGCAGGCACTGAACCCAGCTGTTGCAGTCCTATTGCTAGAAAGACAACTGATGCAACGTAGTCTTCAGTGCATGGGGAGATAAAGGGATGTTAAAGGAACTAGTGAAACGTGCATTTAGGGGGGTACAGGAAAGTCCAGGGGAAATAAAGTTGAAGGGGGGGAATGGGCTGAGAGAATCAGAGATATCAGAACCAGGGGAAAGGTGTTAAAAGTCCTGTTATAAGCAAAGCAACCAGAAAAAAGCTGTGAACTGTACTGTGGGAGAGAGCTGATCCCTGCCCGTGTTAGAAGATAAAAAGTCTGTAGCAGTCGGCAGCCTCAAGTGCTAGTTGCTGACTGGAAGCATTACTGGAAGGACCCTGGGAGCCTTTTACATGCTGACTGGAAGCATTATTGGTGCCTTCATTTGATTCCACGTCTATTGCACGATGATCTCATTGGCATTCCCTGCAGTGAGCCCACTTAATCATGCTAGAAAAAAAAATAGAAAGCCAACCCCAGGCATTTTGGTGCCTCTGTACTGCAAGTCCACTACAACTCTGCGTATTCTGCACCGCGTCTTCCCCTGCCCTCCAGGCTGCTCCTCACTCAGGTTAGAAATGGAAAGGTCCCGTTATGTCATCTGGCCCTTTTCCCAACTAATGCAGGGCTGTTCTTTGCCCAATCGTTTCTTTCTATCTTGTCTAGTTCATAGTATCTTTCTCTCTGCATCCTGCCAGCAGACAGGGAAGATGGCAAATTGGATTAGGTTTCCAAGCCGTTTTCCCTTTTAGTAGTATTACTCTGTCCTCACTTTAAGGATGCTGCGTGTCTGCTCTCTTGCTGAGCCCCCAGATATTTGGAGGAAGTTTATCATCTTTTCCCCACACTTTGGTATTGCTTCGCCAAGCTGTAAATATTTATGTATTTCAGTCTCTTTTCAGAAATCATTTTCTGCAGGCTCATTTTCTGCCCTTCTCTGAACTGCTTTTAGTCTGTAATGAGGAGCACTGCTCTCCAGATGCAGTTACATCATGTTTGCTGGGCAGTGCAGGGAGGGGGAAGGAGAAGGACCTGGTGCTGTCCCTGCTCTTGGCCATCTTTGGCTGTGTGCAAGCACCAAGGTGCTGGTAGCTCGTTCCCTTCCAGGCATTTAAAGTTCCTCACTCTTTAGGCAGATGGGAGCAAGCCAGCCTCCGTCCTGCTTCACATTCCTCAGGCTTTTCTTCTCTTGGTAGTATTTAATCACTAAATCTGTCCCTGCAGCAGGATGGGCAATTCCCACTCCTTCTCTCTTAATATCATCTGGGCCCTGAAGTATCAAAGTGTGTGGCAGAGCCTCACAGCCCTGGAAATCCTCCTTCTCCCCAGAGGCTGCGGAAAGCAATTTCTTACCTCTTCCATGTAAAAAGGTAGCCTCTCCTTCCCTCGCTCTCAGGATAACCACAATGTCCTCTAGCCTTATTTCTGGGCTTTTCAGAGACTCAGGGTGGGAATGGGTCCATTTTAGCCCTTTCCTACCTAGGGAGGATGGGCAATTTACCCCACCACTACCCCATAATCTCTTTTTTGTACTTTAAAGTTACTGATTTGCAACCCGTTGTTGCCAGAGGTTTTTTGTTGGCTACCTTGCTGCACCATCGATTCACCTTTACTACATATTTCACAATCACCATGAAATATTTTTGGCACTATTGTTATTGAGGATCTTTGTTCCCACTGAGAATCCATTTGCAGAAACTCTGCCACGTGTGTCCTGAGTTTCTGAACTGTATGCACACATACACATGTTTTGTGAAAAATATCTAAAATTTAATGTCTTTATTGCAGTCTTTTGACATCTGTGGTCGTGTGGGAAGTGTCCGGAAGGCACTGAAAGTCCTTTGCACCCCACAGGTAAGTAGTCATAGGTTTCACAGAACAGTTTCCTAGGTGAAACCATGTTACTAATGAATGATGGAGTTGAAAATTGTTCAGCATATCACGATCATAGAATAAAATAACTTCTTGTCCCATGGCTCGATAAGCTGGTATCTCCTGTCAGGGGTGTTAGGAACTTTTTCTGATATCTGCCCTGTCCCAGCTATGGTAAATAGGTTGTTGCAAGTCTGGCTTTCCTAGTCCGATTGGAAGCCTTGTGTAATATGGATTAATCCATTGACATGAAAGCCACACAAGCTGGCAAAACTTTGAGCTTCAGAGTGTGAGAAGGATTTTAAATAAATGTACATAGTGCCTGATGTGCAGTGCCTTTAAGAGATGCTACATTGCCTAGCACTGACATTCAGATCTGTTGCAGTGAAACACTGTTATTTGTATTTTACAATGGTAAAACCACAGACTGTATAGGAAGGGAACATAACATCATACAAGTCTGTTAGAGTTTGCCTTGCTTATTCTGGGGGTTTGGGCTGGTCATTCTTCCTCAGCATGTTTCCATTTCCCCTATTATTGTTACAGTAGGAGAAGCAACATTTACTTTACAGTACTTAAGAAGAAAAGTGAGAAGCCTGTGGGTGCTGCTGCTGTTAATTCTTTCGTCTATTGTCTAACTTGCTAATAATAATACCTCCCACTATCTAAACACCTCTGCAAATGATGCTGAATTAATCCTTTCAGCTCCCTGTTGAGCTCATTAAATTTCATTATCATTGCTCCATAAGTGGAAACACTAAAAGATGGAGTCAGCTCGAGGGGGTAACAAGACAGAGAACACACAACTGCAGTTTCCCTGTGTTCTGCATGCTGATCCCTAAATCTCCCTTCCCTGTACATACACATACATATCTGTGTATGAAAAACATGATCTATGGGTTTTCTCAGACACAAACCAGGTTATCTTCAAACCTCTTGACAATGGCTTTTTTTCCCCTTCTTCCTAACAGACCTATGGAGTTCGTGCCACCAGCCAGCAGTGCAGTGAGGCAGGTGACATCTGTGCCATTTGCCAAGCAGAGTTCAGGGAACCTTTGATCCTTATGTGCCAGGTAAGATTCCAAGCTTCCCCCATCAGGTTCTCCTGTTGGCATTTCTAGGCACAGTTAGCCTAGGTAATTCTAAAAGCTCTTGCTGGGTCTTGGTCTAGGCCCTAGTGGATATTTATCGCCCTCTTCCAGATAGCCAGTGATTCATGAGAGCTGAGCCATGTGAACTCCACTCTGTAGGGTCTGATTATAGCAGTTGAGATGGAAAAGATCAGCCTTGTAGTCCAGGGACTGCCAGTTGGCAGTCCAGACCTTGGCTCTGGAATGCAAGACATTTTTATCTGACCCTTGGGGAGACTGGCTAGTCAATAGGCCAGCTGAATTATGAGCAAGAGCTCTGAGAGGGGAACAGATCCAGAATGAGCCTGATAGGGAGCATTAATACTGGTGCAGCACTGTGTAACTGTGGTGTCTGAACACCTGGCCAGGAATACAAGTAGTTCTGCCTATAGAAGTTGGTCACCCCTGCCAGTATGTGGGGATTGTTCTCATTTGGTAAACACTGGCAAAACTTAAAGCTTAAGAATGTCATGCTCTGAGTAATGCAGCAGTCCTAACCCGGTGTTGTTAAAACCCTGTGAACACACCACACTGACGTGTTTTGGTCATCTGTCAGAGGCCAGCTGAAGGCATTCCCTAGTGGTGAGATCGCTGGTGCTTCCCCAAGGTTTTCTCTCGCCTGTTAGGGTTGAAATTCTGCATCCTGCAGATCGTCTCCAGGTGAGGTGTGGGTATGTGCGGGAAAACCTTGATGGAGTCACCTGCTCTCTTGTGATGTCAAAATAAAGCTTTAGAGCCCTTGTTTGAAGAGCTCTAGCATTCTCATCCTTTGGAAGAGGAAGTTCAGAATCAATCAAGTAGGTCACCTATGCATCAAGCATGCCTCTTACTATTCCTGTGAACATCTGTGCAGATGTTATCAAGCTGTAAGCCCCAGAGGAAGCTATTTTTGCATGTGCTTGTCAGAGCTGAGATTTTGATGAACAACATTTCTGCTGACTCCACATGTGTTGAGGAGGTCTGAGCTTCTCACTGATTCTAGAAATCCCTTTCCCCTTCCTGCTCTTCCAGTCTGGGTCTAGCTGAGGTTGTGTCCTGGACAGCAATCCCTCCTTATCTCTGTTTCAAACCCAGGGTAGGCTGGAGGGAGAATCCTGTCGTGGCTCAGGATGGAAATGAGAGAAGATAAGGGGCAAAAACTGACTCTTATAGAGGGGAAATTGGGACTGTGGAAGCTACCGACTGGGACTGGGTGACATGAGCAGAAACAAATGCCATAAGGGATAGGAGAAGGAAAGGAAGTTGTTTGACTTGTAAAATAACCCAGGGATCTGAGGGTTGAAACAGGGTAAAGAAAAGTTAGAAAGAAAACCTGTTTCTGCTCTCAGTTACTTCATTAGCCCAAATGTTCGAGGCTTTTTTTAGTGTTTCTTTCTATTGATATACTAAGAAACAGAGTAATATCTCATTAGCTTTGGCAAACTGATGTACTAATAATTCTGGGCTTTATTTTTCATATCACTTGAGTATTGCTAGTTGGCTGCACTGTCCATGTGAACCTGAATGGTTCCCTGGTCCCACGACTGTGCTGTGGAGTGTGCATTCTGCTTAGTGACAAGACTGGACCTCCTGCCTGCATCATGATGTTGCCCTTTTGTCTCCACAGCATGTGTTTTGTGAAGAATGCCTCTGCCTCTGGTTTGACAGGGAGAAGACCTGTCCTCTTTGTCGTTCTGTCACGGTAGAAACCCTGCGTTGCTGGAAAGATGGCACCACCTCTGCTCATTTCCAGGTGTATTAAAACCAACACATACCAACAAATGGACTGACACGTGGAGAAAAGGAAGAGACAGAAATCTGGTGATCCTATGCCCCTGTTTCATTGCCTAGTGTTTCTTCCAGCTCTGTTTCTCCAAGAACCAATAGAACAACAATTGTTACTAGCCAGAAGTTTTACCCTCAAAGGCAAGTAAGATGTGTTTTGTGTTGTGGCAACCTCCATGGCTAAGCTACAGCCAGGGTTTTTTCCTGAACTTACATGGTTATAAACTGCTTGGTGTGTTTCCTTTTTTTCTGTCCTTTTAGTGTATGTAAATACTGCATGTATAAGGAGAGTGTACTGTCAATTCACCACTGCACGTGTATAACCTGGTGTACTAGAAAAAGGCTGTTGTTCTCTGGCTCAAACCATGGGTGAGATTTTCCACATTAAATGTCTCTAACTTCCCTGTATCTGTAGCTTCATAGAATTACACAGTTGCTGCTACATTACCTGTTCAGAACTCTTCCAAAATACCACTTCAGAATTGCATGCCCAAAGATTATTTGGGGGTTGGAGAAATGTCATTTCTCAACAGCCCTGTTTCTATATTAATTCCACAAATCGTGTGTTGTCACCTTCATGAAAAGACCATGCTAGTGACGCTGGAACTGACACTTGCTTCTCTTGGGAGTGTTTTTCCTCTTTAATTTTCATGATCAGATTTTCTGATTTCCTAGCATCTGGGGAGAATCGTGGGAGGCAAGGAGAGATTAAAGTCGGTTGATTGGACTATGTGAGAAGTTAAGGTCCTAAGCAAGACCATCTCACAACTTAAAGTATCTCAGCATAGCCACTTGGGGCAAGGCTTACTGGCTTTAAAATCCAGCACCCCTCAGCATCCAGAACCTGTGTGGGTCCAAAACCAGAAGTGCACTCATGCAGCACTGAGGCCACATAGCGCTGTTTCTACCAGAAAGACTGGGGCACCAGGATACAGGGCCCCCTGGAGAGACAGGATTTAGTGAGACTTAGTAGCTGGAGGGCAGAATTATACAGAAGCAGCTGCATTGCTTCAGGAGCCAGCCTGGTTTATACACAAGCTGGATAATCCACCTGTGAGGTGGAGACTTGATTGTAACACCTCCTCTTCAGAAAAAGCTCTTTGAGGAGATGCCTTGTATTGTTAACAGGAGAATTAACATACTTGGTAGCTGAGAAAGAAGAGATTGCTGCAATTTCCATCTCTACTGAGGGTGCTGCAGGAGCACTTGCATGCAAATTGAGTTGCTGTTCCTTTGCTGGAGCTTTCTCCATCACTAAACAACCTCTGCTTTTTGCTGCATGCCCAGAGAAAGTGCCTCATTAGGCAACTGTGGCATCTTCCAGTGCTCATTGCTATGGAAATGGCCGTAAGGTTACAATCCCACTTGAGTGGATAATCAGGAAGAACTGTACCTGGGGGAAATGAGCCTGTGTGTGCATACCGACTGCCTTCCCCTCCTGCCGTGAAACTCCACAGGGAGAAGAATTAAAGCAAACAGGAGCTAACGGTAACAGGATTAAGGCTCAACATTTCTTTGGAAATAATAGTTAAGTATGGCTAGAGGAGAAATGATGAGAGGCAGAGCCTGAGCGGGGAAGATAGTCCAAATCTGGTCTGAGAGATACAGGGAAATAGAGGAGGAATAGCTTTACTTTTCATAACAAAGCAATTTGATTCTCGTCAAATGGATCCCATGACAGTGGAAAACTGAGCCAAGGAATCCAGTGGCTGTCTCCAGTGGTATTAGACTTTCTGGGATGGAGAAAGAGAGTTCGGGAAGGAAGAAAGTGAGGTTTTCAGTGGGCATAAAAATGTTCTGCGTGATAGTCTGGTATATTCACCGGGAAAAGGGAAAATTCCTGTGTCTGCCAGCAGACTAATTTAATATGAAAGTCTTCGGCTTCAGTTCTCAGTGCTATGCCAATTAATTAAAAGGTTGGTAGTGTCTGCTTTTGAAATGTTTGAAAAGCTACCTCTAATTCTGATGTTTTTCTAAATGCTCCTGGAAAATGTATTAGGAGAGAGTATGAAAAGGTCAGTATGAGCCTAAAACTACAAATAGCATTTGTAGCACTGGTTCAACATTATTTATTTATTTAGTTTAGTTTAGTGATAAAGGAGGAAGGTAATCAACAAGAACACATGGGGAATATATTTTGCCATTCTTATAGTCCTTCTCTTTTTTTACATTTTTTCTTTATTGGCCACTTTTTCCCAGTCAGCAATCCGAGTAAGAGAGGACTGTCACATACTTCAAACCCTTTGCTACAGCCCAAGGACTCGGAAAAGGTCTTGTGGTAAGACTTGATACCAATACACAGGGGAAGAATTGCCCTGTACCTTGCATGCTTGTGGTACCCATGTAAGAATCCCTGCACTGGCACCACAATTTTTTGAAGAACTTCTACTGCTTTTCATTTTCTTCATCTCAGAGATTCTTGATTTTTGCTTTCCCCCTCTATTATAAAGCAGCATTCTGGTTCCCATACAGATGGCTGGCTCCTCTGGTGATTTGTTTCAGTGGTATCTGACACCTGTGTGCATGTAACTCATTGCAGGGCTCCATTTTCTTAATACAACAGAAACTCAGGAAAGCTGCTGTTTGGCTAACCTTTGAGACAGAAGGCTTTTGTTGCTATTTAGTGCGCTATATCAGTGACAAAATGGAGCACTGTGATCTGTACGTGAGGCCTTCAGTATGGGAAGAGCCTGTATCTGAGAGGGCATGAGTGCCTGAGACTCTGTGGACCATCCAGAACTCCACCTCTCTGTTAAGATTAATTAGTGTTAAATGTAAGGTGAAACTTTATGCTGTGGATATTTATTCTGGTGGAAGCCCAACAAAGATCAAATCTAAGTCCCACAAAATTGAAGAATTCACTATAAGCCACTATTATGTAGCTGTTAAATTAAAACAACATCCTTCTGTCCCTATTTTGGGGCCTGGACACTGTGGAAATGACAGCTCTGTGGGGTCAGCAGTCTGCCAAACTCTCCCTCCTCAGCTAAGTTACGGTGACGGTTTTGTCGGGCAGGATAATTCTACCCTCCTAAAACATGACATATGACCTTAAGATGTGCAGGGGTGACAACTGATGAGGAACTTCTGTTGATTTCCATGGGAAGACAGGGTTGTGAAAGGAAATTATTCTGTCAAATTTTAGAGTGGAAAATAAAAGCCGGAGCCTTTTTTGCCATTTAACAGTAGTTTTTCTTTTTTTTAATAAAGTCATTATAAATATGTACAAAGAGTCTCAACATATGAAATTCCTTTTACAAAAGAGAAGCCACATCCAACTATAAACAGGAGACTTTGTGGATTTGTATCAACAGTAAGTATAGGCTTTGCTCTTGCTTTTATGAGGGTGGAAACTTGCACAGTGACTCTGCAAGAGTTTACATCCAAATAGTACTAAATCAGTAATGTGCAAGGAATTGTGTATTCACTGCATTTCATCAATTTTATTCTGTTAGAAATGCATCTGGGAGCAGACTGGAAATTTTTCAGATGTCCTAAGGATTTAAGGTGATGGGGAGATTTCTTCTTGAAATAAACTGCAGTTTTCAAATTGTTTGGAAAGTTTATGCTGTGAATATCCATGAAAACTAAATCCCATTGCAGTTAGGTGGCATCTGTAACCAATAATGCATGGAGATTGACAGTTCAATACCCAGAAGCTTTCAGTGAATATTTGTCAAGCTCCAAAGTCACTTCCTGTAAATATTTAAAAACTTGTGAAATTCAAGTACTCAAGTATTTATGCAGAGTGAACGCTGAAGAAGCGTGATTGGAGTTAAGTGAAAATTCACTCTTGTTTTCAAATAAATATTGTCAGAAAAAATATTCACCATTTTTTTCAATTTTGTAGTTTTGAATTTATCTTGCAGATGGAGAATGCAAATTCTGTACCTTTGGAACAGTCAGCTTTTTCCCACAACTGCTAAGGGCAGAGCTGTAGTTCGGAAGACACGAATTTAGGAGTGCATTTGGAGTACATACTGATGGAGATTCTTTTTATGCAGGTGGAACGTGGTTCAAGCCAGTAGGATAGGCAGAGGGAAGAAGCACAGAAGTGTCTTATGCCAGGCACAGGAATAAACCTGTACTATAAGCAAAGATAGCCCTTTGAATTAAAATGTCTTGCACATTCAGACCAGCATGGAATTAGAAGAGCAAGGTAGAAGCATCATGTGAGGATTCCTCTCCTCCACTCAGACTAGTGTTTTCCTAAGATCAAGTCCTACCTTATTTAGACTTCCCTAGGCTTTTGGATTTTGAGTTCATGTGGCCAGTGTCTCCTAACCTGTTGTACAGAGAGAGAGGAACAAATTTAACTCAGCATACAGAAAGCAGTGAACTTTCAGAGTGTTACACTGAGGCAGAGAATGAGGCTGAGTTTTGAAGCTTGGATTCAAAATCAAATTTGCTCTAAGAACAGTTGTTAAGGTATTGTTCAACCAGTTGTGGAGGTAGAATATAACCATGAAGTTTTGGTGTGCCTACAAAAAATGTGGGCTTCACTGGGAACCACAGGTAGTTTGTTACATACACCCAGGCTTCTGTTACAATTGTGGACAGCTGTTTTCTCAAAACCATTTGTAGAAAAAATTAAAAATACATATTAAGGTAGATGTGTTATCCTGTCCTCACTGTTAGCCATTTTGTACATGGTACAGCAGAATTTCAGAAAGGATCTCCTTTGGTTTTGCTTCCCTTTTCTCCACTGCCTCCCAGAGGGAGATTCTCCTCTGCCTGTTCAACCTCCAAGGGCTAATGGCAATAGCAGCATTGAACAAATTGTTTCATCTTACGAGGCAGCAGGGAAAGTGCCTGGTGCCAAGGTGTTTGTGGATATAGAATCTGCATCAGTTTAACTAAATCTGCTTCTAATCATTTCCAGTAGAAGATACAGCTTCTGCTTTTGCACTGAAGTTATAATTTTAGCATGGTATAGAAAAAAAAAAACAAATTCACAAATCAGATTAAACTGATTTAACAAGTGTTTGTGATTTAAGTAAATTGCTTTAGTAATGGGCTTAGCTAAATTAGGATAATTTCTGCATGCCTACATGCTCTAAAACAGAAGCACGATGGGTTTCTCATTCCTCATCACTGGCAACTCATTGATTTGGGTGATTTGCTCTATGTTTTTATTGGGTGATGCTTGTCCTAGGAGGCACTGCTGTTCCTGTACAACATAAGAGGTAGAACTGGTCCCATTCCATATTTTCTTACCTACAGAAAATAATTCTGAGAAGGAATCTGGAATCAATAGACTAAATTCTGTCCTGGGTGTAACGCAGCTGTCTGTAATCAGACAGTGGTGATATCCTAGAATTAATTTGGCCAAGTGACTTCTTCTAACAGTCAGGGGAGAGGAACTGATTAGTGGTCCATGCTGTACTGCTTTTTTAACTTGAAATATGAAATTCCAATATGTGATAGGAGCTATCTTGGTGGAGTGCTGCTTTAAAAATTAATAAAGACTTTCCTCACAGCCACATTATGCAGTGTTCTATATAGACTATGATCTCATAACCTCCTCCTCTGGCTTGCACACGCACCGTCTGCTGAAACCTAAGATGAGGTCTTTTTTTTCATTTAGAGAGCACTCCCCAGTCTTCACCGAGGCACAACTGCGAAGCTAATCAAAATCAATGACTTCTTGGCTGCTGAAAAAAAAAAAAAAAAAAAAAAAAGGAGAGAGAAAGAGAGGAACTGTGCTGGTTTCCTACCCATGAGGAAGGTACAGAAACCCCCCACCACCTCACACAGCTGTTGTGATGCAGTATGAACAGCACTAGGGGAGTATACAGCATGCTTTCTTTTCTAGTACAAACATCAACCAGGGTTAAATCAGGTATTTTAAAAAGGATAAAAACACCCCTTTTCAAAAAATGGAGGCATTCAAGAATAGCAATTATACCAGAAAATGTAAGGCTTTGACAAATACATACCCTCTATTAAGTAATTCCATTTATGTACAGTGAATGCTAGCTATAAAGTGCTGGTAAGCTGTTTCTCTAGCAAAGCTTGCTTGACCCAGCAACTAATAGATGAAAGTCTCCAAAAGTTAACCCTTGGTTCACATCAAACATCCCATTTAGAACTACAAAAGTGAAGCAAATCAGGATTAAAGCAGGATCTGGAGTCTGTTCCTGCTCTTGTTTATACTTGGGAAGCACCATAGATTTGGTTCTTATTTCATGAGAGTAACAACAGGCAGCATGCCTTCTGCCATTGTGGCTGAATGTTGGGAACAACCAAGGAAGAGGCTGGTTCCCTGGGAGTTCTGTTTTGTTTTGTTTGTTTTTGGTTTGGTTCGGTTGCTTGTTTTTCAGAAAAGCTTGTCCATGGTGAGTTAGGACTCGGGAAGATTAGCCAATCACTTTGTGCTAAGGTTGGTCACTGATTTAAGGGGCTTTCCCAAAGGGATAAGAACAGAACTTTCTTTTTTCTTTCCTTTGCTGTGTGCTGTAGTGTTTCAGGGGAACTGCCTCTTTGGGAAAAAATGCTGCAAGAAGTCTCAAGGCTGCAAGCTCAAATAGCCAGCATGGCAGGATAAAACAGTGGTAGTGCAAACCGTATGCACAGAAGATGCAAGGGAAAAGTAATGCACATTCCAGGTTAGTAGTTTATTAAAACATTCAGATCTCAGGAGCTAATAGTAATTGTTAAGGGTGAGGAAATGTGGGAGAGCCCTCATACTTGAAACTGAGAAATGTAAGCTAGCTCCTCTGTTGGCTGTGTTGTCACAAGGCTACCTCCGTGTATGGGGTACACACACAGGGTGAGAGAAGGGGTAAAGGGAAGGCCCCCTTCAGGTTATGTGTCCTCTGTAGCAAAATTATGCATCCAGTCTTCCCAATCAATTATTTTCTGTTCAAATTTGACTATTGTGCAATACAGGAACACACAAGTTCGCTTCCTTGTTTGAGTGATTTGCAGAAGATTGTATTTTTAAGACTATGCCTGATCCAGCAGTCACTAATCCAGCACTTGCAACCCTGCTGAAATCAACTGAGGCTCCTCCATTTGCTAGAAGAATTCTTATTCTGATCAGAGACTGAGCCAGGAAGGAATACAGGATGCCTAGTATTAGTGAGCATCAGGCCAAAAATGGTAGAAAAATGTTTTATCGGTGGATGTAGTCCCTGTGGTTCTGAGGCCATCCAAACTCTATCAATAGACAAAATACACTTAGCTACATGATCCCTCCCACCACTGCACATAAAATAAAGTAGGGCAAGGTTATTCATTAGCAACAATTTGCTCTTTCAGCGTAGCCCTTTCTGCTGTTTGTGAATTGACTTGGATCAATAATTCCCATGAATATGTGTGCAGGTGCCCAAAACACATTGGTGAATATTTGATAAAGAGAGAATTTAGCTTTTAGATTGCTTAGAAACATTTCTCCTGCAGTAGTCAAAAATGCAAAGTTTGACTGGGACATAGCAACTGCTCGGTTTGTTCCTTGATTGGGCAGGGGTTAGAAAGTATTTTTAAAAGACAAGGAGCCAAACTTTGGAAACTGGAATCTTGACATCCCTTTATGCCTTTGAAAATTCACCCCTGCCATGTGAAGGTTAATTTTGTGCTGCAAATATCTGAAGCCAGGAAAAATGTTTCTAAAAAATGTACCTAAGAATTACCGTAAATAGCTTCTGGAAGGTATCCTGAATCTGACAGGTAGTTTTGGCTGCAAGAAAAAAAGTGCTCAGTACTAGGCTGGGATAAGCCTCTTGATTTCTAAGGACAAGTTCTCCTATTATCCTCTAGTCTCTTGATTAGTCTAGATATAGTTCTTTTCCATAGGTCTTTTCTTCAAATCCTGGTTAACAGGATTTGAGACCACTTCACTCAGCATCCAGGAGAACACCCAGCTCCAGAGCTGTAGAAGATTCTGCATTAGCAGATCTGACATGTACACTGCAGTGAAAGGAGCTGGTGTGTCTTTGCCACCTCAGCGAATGCTGCTTCCCAAGCTCGGAACTGACAAAAGAAAAAGAACTGCCCCAAAGAAAATTAGTTTTATAAAGTTCTGGGCTAAATTACTTTTCTGTCTTAATTTATGCAGAGGTTGAAAGAAAGAAAAAAAAATAGCACCTTCTTGAACAAGTATTATTTTTTGCTATCTTGTGTATAAATATCAATAACCAAAATAGATTTCTCCTTGTCCCATGTTTCAGAACATCCTCTTGGGGAAACTGTAGCACCACAAAGAGGCAGTTTAGCCCCAGACAAATAGTAAATGTAGCACCAGAGAAACAAAAGTCTTAAGAAAAGCTTATCTCACCTGGTGCTATAGCGCTTAATATATACACACACAAACTGTCTGTTGTCCAAGCTGCTAAGCACCTCTTCCTCCGCCACCAAGGCTAGAACATGCCCACTTTGCAGCAAGTTTGGTCAAGGTATTACTTAACTCCGGATGTACAGATAATTTTTCATCCTGCTGCATTGAAAGGGACATTTATGTCACCACAAACAAGGTGCAGTGGAGAAAATGCTAGCATTACAGCAAGGACATCACTAATCTTTTGACTCAGACTGCAGGAGCACGAATGCTCAGACCACCATCATCTACAAGGAATGTTGCTTACGTTCTCAACAAGGCATGCACATTTTAACGTATGCATACAGGAGGGTTTACATTCTTCTATATATAAGCATGTATGTGTCTCTGTTTTGCTGCTGGGCCCTTGAACAGCTCCTTCAGTGCAAATCCTTCTTCACGTTGCCCAAAGCACTTCCAACATCTTCCACTTCTTTCTTTATCTCCACTCTTCACAGCTGCTGCTCAGGCTCTGGATTCCCTGTAGGAAAAGGGGAAACAATTTCTCCAAGGGCACAGGGTTTCCTCCAGCCTAAGAAAGCAAAAGAATTGTGTTTGGTTTTAATTATATTGATGCATTGGTTACAATAAAAGCTTCTTTTAAATTTATGCTTGAACCCTCCTGCTAAATTTACTGACTAGAAGAGGTATATAATTTATGGGGAAGATGGTTTTGTGGTTCAACACAAGAGATGACGCCTTTATCTGCACTGCTGCAGGAATTCTGGTGAGCTCTCACTTTGTGAGGCTCATTCTTTCGGGCGATCCATCTTCATTTACATCACGTTAACAAAAATGTTAACTTTTAGGGAAGCCATTAATTTTGTTCCAGGTAGGCAATGGGGTGCACTGAGTATCACAAGAGACTGGAAGAGCTCGCTCGCTCCTGGTTCCACCACTGATTAGATTTGTGGCCCTGGGCAAACCACTTCTTGCAGTTGCTGCTGTAAAATGAGGGCAGTAATAACTTATTTGCCTCATAGGTGGGCTGCAAGCCTTAATTAATAAAGTGCTCAGAGAAAGGCACCCATCTAAGTGCAAATTAGCAGGAGAGGTGCCCAAGGGGCATCGACCGTGAAATTCCCATTTCCTGCATTTATACCTAGGTTTGTCGATACCAGCATTTGCTGGGGCAGATCCCAACTTTCAGGCTGTGTTGTCTAGCTTGCAGAGACTGTGGCAAGGAGTGATCTTACAGAAACCTCAGCGGAGAAATCTCCGCTGGCCTTCGGGATGAGGTGACTTCAGCCGGGCGGGAGGAGGGAGGGGGGAGCAGCTGACTCTGAGACTGCATCAGCCATGAAGTCAGAGCATAATTAGGGCTGGCAAACAGCTTGGGGGCAGATTCGGATCAGCGTTAATGTAAACCCAGATGTAAACCCAGAGTCACTTCCCTCCCTTCTGTAGTACTGCTCCATATACACCACTGCAGAGGTTATCACGATACAGCAGCACTGCCCCCGAGGTTAACTGAAACCTCTGAGGTGAAGAAGGTGGGCAAAAGCCGGTACTGCAACAGGCTCCGAGTAACCTAGAACGTCCCTGGATCAGCCTCCTAAGATTTATCCCTATCTGCTTTATCCCAGGTACTGCCAGCTGCCTGGTGTGTGCAGGATGTGGCAAATACAACCTCTCCCGCTCTCAGTTTACGGCTTTTGCTTTCTAGTTTTGAGGCAGCTAAAGCAACAGTGAAAATAGCATGAAGGACAAAAGCCAGAATGAATCATCTCGACTTGAAGCACATTTTCACTTGTCTTGCTGTGATCAAGGCTACCAGCTAGCCACATGGTTTTTATGGCTTCTATATCTGCATGTGCACAGATTTCACACGCACACCCACTCTGGAAGTACTGGAGACAGTTTTTCATTTTCTTTTTGCAAAGCTACTTTTTTTTTGGCAGTAAGTAAATGGGAAAGGTGTTTACTACGTGAAGAAGTGTGAACATGATAATACCAGCCACACAAAAACAGCCCACGGAGCACAGTCTGCCAATAAACAGCTGCCAAGAAATAGCCCAAAAGTTGACTTGTGTCCCTGTCTGGCCCCTTGGCCTGGCTGCCTGAAGTCACGCACCCTCCTGCCACCCAGGCTCCCACACACATCTCGCTGGCATCTCATCCTGGCCTTCCACACTGCACAGCCAGGTCGCAGCCAACGCTGAGCACAGACAGACAGACAGACAGACAGCGCCACGGCTCTCTCCAGCCTCCTGACGTTTCACAAGGAGGAGATTCTCAACATCTACATTTCTCACAGGGTGTCTTTATAGAGAGGTCTCCAAAATTAACCACATCAGCTAGGGTGGGAAGGGAAGGCACAACCTGAGCTGCCCGTAGGGTGCTGAGAAGGGCTGGCGATGCTGAGGAAGAGCCCGTGATGTCATTGCTTAGAGAGGTGAACTATTTACTCAGGTTACCTCTGAATAAAGACTTCGGGATTTGACTCAATGATTTCTTCCAAAGCAAAGCCGCTTAATCCTTATTTATTGTTTCTCCTGTAGTAGCACTTCCAAATGCCAGCTATGAACCCTTGCCCTGCTGTGCTGTACCCGGCCTGCAACAGATCATCCACGGTGTCAGAAGGTTTTACAAACGGTCTCGCTCTGTCACTTAACATACAGAAAATCTTTAAAAACCCATAAAAGTTGATAAATCCTAGAACATCTTGAACTCCGAGTGATAAATCTGCTCTGGGGCAGGCAGAGAGCTCTGCGCAATGTTTATGCATCTCACAAGCCCTATTTCTGAGAGCTTAAATGGCTCTTAAGTTCTGCATCGGCCTCGTGCTGGCCTTCTGCATAAAGGTGAATTTCATGGAAAGAATAAAAGAGAACCCCAGAATCCTGGCCTTCAGCCCGCCTTTCAATAAAACAATTTTGAATATCCTAGGCTGTGTTAAAGCCATTTCTGGGTGCACATTGGCTGCATTGCCAGTATCTGACTCATTAATGGAATATACTTTGAGCCAAATTCTGATCTCATTTACAGCACTGTAAATCCAGGGCAGCCCAATTGACTTCAGTGGAGTTACTCCAAATTTCCCACAATAGGCACTCAGCAGATAGATCAAAATTTGGTACTTTGGGTCTGAATAAGGCTCAGCAAAGCCAAACTACATCCTACTTGTAATACTGGGGTGGATAGTAAGTTGAGAAGAGTGCCAGCATGGAGCTGCTGAGAATTTGTTTATTTTAGGTGTCATTTGTAAAGCGTTGAAACTTTCTTGGGAGATTGTCCACTATTACAGAAAAAATTCATTTATTCCTGAAAAGAAGGAATTACAGCTGACTTCCTATAAGAACAACAGAGTCTACTGAGAACAAGGATTGAAAAAAAGATAAAATAAAAAATCATCTGCTTTGAAATTTTTCATGGTAACTAACGTTCCCTTTGGTGATGTATTCCCTTCTTCCTGGTCACCTGAGGAGATGCAGCCTCTGCTCAGAAAGTTGCCCTTACTCGTTTCATCGATGAAACGATAAGTTGTGAGATGACAAATTATGCTGGCCGATACTTGCAAAACCATCTCAGTCAGCCTTGACGCATCCCATTGCTTTTAATAATTTGGACATCTAGGCTTCTCCATTATTTTGAACTCTCCAGCCTTAAATTCTACAATTTTATCACACAGCCTGCTAAGGTGGTGTTTATGGAAAAAAGAAAGGTAGAAAAGTGCTCTTCTCCAGGATGCTGCATAGGTTGGCCACGAAACAACTCAGGCAGGGGGTCCCTGGTCTGATCTCAGCACTTCTTTAACTAATCTTCATTCAGAGGCAGGACGCAGTGCCACGGTTGGGTACCACCTGCACAAAGCCATAGGAAAACCTGAGCTCGTGTCCCCTAAAGCAGTTGGCAAAAGGAGCTCTGCTCACGGCTAACGTGCCAGCATGTCACTTCTTGATCTAAACGGCTTACACAGGCAATTCAGCTGGCACCTGTTCCACTCCTAATAAACAAAATAACAGTTATGAGTATATTTAAGGAAAAAAAATATCCGAGGGCTTGGGAAAGCTGGAGGTAGAGACGAAGCTCTTGCTTCCTCGTGCAGCAGAAGGTTAATGAGGAAACAAGGGCTGGGCAAGAGCCCTGTCAAATTCCCCAGCAGCCCGCATCCATGTACACTCACACTTCATTAGCATCTCTGTGGGAGACAGAAGGGTAACTTGGAAGACAAAAAAAAAAAAAAAAGAAAGAAAAAAAAAACAATTAGGAGGGGGCTCGGGAGGTAAGAGGAAAGAAGAGCAGATCTACTCGAGAAGAACATGAAGAACAGTGTGTCTGGGAGGTCTTAGTACGGGAAGATTTAGGAAGCCAAAGAGGGTAAAGAAATATCAGGGGCTCACCTCTTCCCATGGAGGAGTGGGCTGCCTGGCCACAGCCTGCCTGGGGAGAGGCATTTCTGGGCTGCTGCTTATTTTTGAAAACTCTTGCTGCTTGTTCAGCATGAAAGTTCACGTTTAAGGTTTTCCTTGCACAATTTAACTGGGGCGAGGGGTGAGGGTGCCCTGTGGGATTTGTGAGCAGGATGCTTGCCAGCAGGACGAGCAGGCTCCCTCACCCTCCTGGCGTCGCAGGAGGACAAACGGCAGCGCTGGGCTCTTTGTGTCAGGGAGGCAGACAGGGTGCGACACGCTGAATGTTTGTCCTCCTGCAAAGCCGCAGCTCGCTGCTGAGCCAGCCGGCTTCCCCCTGTATTAGCAGCACTGCCTCTGGTCCTTAATTTTCTCTGCACTCCTGCACAGCTCAGTGTGACATCTCCAGAAATCTTATCAACCCAATTTTAATACAGATAATTAACTGCACTGAGACTTTGGACAGAGTGGCTCTGCGTGAACCTAGCAGCAAACAGCGGGGGGAATTACTGGCAACGCAGTGGGCGCAGAACCAGGCTGGCGAGGCTGGCAGGGACATGTAGGGTTTGATTTTAATACACTGCCACTTCTGAACTAATAGAGCAAAATACAAGTGACATCCCATGCCAAACTGGCACATGACAACTATACTTCATGCCCTGGCTGGATATTTGAAGGTGATGTCAGATTATATATTATAAAACTGCCATTTGCAAAGCATTCATCCCCAAATCCCAGGCATGGTCCACAGATACAGAAGTCGGTCACATGCTGCAGCCTAATCCCACTTCCAGTGGCACCATCACCTGGGGGCTGTGCGAGCAGAGGTTCCCCAGCATACAGGATTATTTCCTGAGCCGCACAGCTGCATAAAGCCATGAGGAGCTGTGGGAACAACCACCACCCCTCTCCCTCAGAAACAGTCCGTGCACTCCCGTTTGCTAAGGACAAACGCTGTTACTGCTTGAAAAAGCAGGAGGGGAGCTCAAGTCGTTAGCCAAGTTGAAAGTGGCCCTTTCCCCTAACTTCTCTATTCCTTCCGTGGCCACTAGATTGCAAGCCAAATGCTGACTTGGCAGCACGCTCATTAGGTGCACAAGTTACTCCCCTCGTACGACCCATTCTGTGAAATCCCAGGATCACAAGCCTGGGCTTTCCATCTTGTTGCAGAACAAAGTTATTATCACCACACAGTGTCTCTGAGGATGCCCTAATTTTGTTCAGAAATACTCTGCTGAGTTAATAACACTCTGCTGTCTAACAACATCTCTTCTAAATCTAACCCATCCTCACTTGGGCGCTGAGGCGCTGCAGATGATCAGCTGTCTCCACTGGAGCGAGCAAAGCGCTATCCAGGAAGACTACTGATGAAAATAAAACAGCAAAAACAACACAGAAACTGAGCTGCAGAGGATGTATTTATTACTCTCACAGTTGCACTGTGTTTCCATCTGCAGCTTGGTCACCTGTGCCTAGAAGCTTGCCGGGAGTCGGACAGGTCAGCGCACGGGGCAGCCAGGGGACTTATTCTTCCTCTCCCACCCCTGCCTGCTGTATCCCTGAGACTGCTTCACCTCGCACACAAGGACCTCTGCAGGGACTGACATTTGTATTTGCGTTCACGAAGCCCCAGAGCACTTGGAGGCAGCTCAGCACGTCCTGTCTGCGGCAGCCTTTGAAGCTGCGAGGAAGGGCTGTGCATGCTGAAGGAGCCTCGGCTGCGCTGAGGACAAGGCTTCGCTCCTCCACGGCGCCTTCATCAAAGCACCCTACCAGCAACTGGTTAGCGCTGGGCCTGAAGTGCAGAAAGCCAGACAGAGGTGAGGGCTCCACAGCACGAGATCAGGGGGAAAAAAATCATCTGCCTAACCAAAGCTACGCAAACCTTCACAGAAACTTAAAATCCAAACAGGCGCAGGCTGCTCTGCCAGCCCTTCTCACCTGCCACCTCTCTGCGTGGGATCAATTCACAGCCTGGGCAGGGAATTCCCCAGGCTGGTAAGAAAGAAAAGGCCACTTGAGATGTGAGACAGGGGAGATCGAGACACTAGATAAGGGAGATGCTGCAGCTCCCCTCGGATTTCAACTTTTTTTGAGCACAGACAAACAAGCAAGACGGGGGGGTTTGATTCCAAACACTACAACCACGCTTGCCACAAAGTGATGGGAAGGGAAGGCAGAGCCCACGGCCCCACTGCCCCACGCCACAGGCACTGCTTGGGCTCACCAAAAATAACTAAAGACTGGGTTTGTTTTCAAAGAAATCTTTGCAAGCAGCTGAACCCACTGACAGCCACAGGAGCCGTGGCTCAGCCCGACAGACAACAACAAGCCCCGCGCACACGCACGCCATGCACAGACACACCTGCTGGAAATCCTTACTTTTAAACTCTCCAGATGATCACACTTTTCCCCACATTATGCAGACATTTTTGACTACATTTCATGCACCTAAAAAGCACACAAGATATTTTGCAGTATAAGCAAAACCCTGACTCCTGCCAGACGAGGTCTGGCCCATGACCACAAACAGCCCAGCTAAAACTAACTGTAGGAGATCGGCCACAGCTCTGGTGGCGTTATTTGGCCGCTTTATTTTAGGGTCTTGTCTAAGTCCTTCCTGAGCCGGTGGAATATGACACCGGGAGGCATTCAGAGATGTAATTTAATGCACCCAAAACAGGAGCCCCTGCTCCTCATGTCTGCAGGGGGAGGTCCATGTCCCAAAGAGCACTTCAGAGCCCCCCAGCTGCCCCGGGCTGCACCTTACAGTTTATGGCACATGGGACCAGCTCCCTGCATCCCTGTGGGATCCCAGGGTCTCCTGGGGCTGGGGGTGCAGAGCTGTCCCCCCCAGCCCAGGGAGATGACAAGGGTTATGGGACCAGGCACCTCCCGTCTCCCTGCTGGTTTGCTCGGTGGCTCCAGGGCACAGAGGGGGCTCTGGGAACCAGAGGTAACTGCACTCAAATGCTTTTTTCCCCAGCTTGTGGTTTGGGACTGCCCTTGGGGAGAGCCTCCAGCACCGGGTGAGGCATTAACCAAAACACAGAGCCAGGGGGAGCCCCTCCGGGTGGTCCTGCAAGGAAATCCCAGCACCCAGCGACCTCAGTGGTGGGTGTCCTGCAGCACCCGTGGGCTCTAAAGCCCAGAGGGGATGGCAGGACACAAGGAAGTTCCTCCACTCACAAGAGGGCTGGGGGCTCACAGGCACGGGGCAGGGGGCTACAAGCATCCTCCGTGCCCCTGGGCTGGCACGGGACCTGCTCTGATCCCCACTGGGATCTCAGTGCGGGCATGGGGACAAAACTGCCCAGCGAGAACACGGGGAGGCTGGGGGGAAGGCATGGGGCTGGAAGCTGTGAAAGTTCGGGGAAGGGGAAAGGGGTCGTTTGGGGACTGCTGGGAGAGGGGAACGGGGGGGAGAGGAGAGAGGGGAGAGAGGGGAGAGGGGAGAAAGGGAATAGGGACGGGGAGGCAGGAAAGGGGAGAGAGGGATGAGAGGGACGGGGAGAGAGGGACGAGGGGAGAAGGGAGCGGAGGAGATCGGTGCTACCACCACCCGTCCCCGCAGCCCGGGGCTCCGCGCGCTGCCGGGGCCGCGCTCAGCCGCCGCAGCCGGTACCGCGGACAGCGCGCCGGGCACTGCGGGGCCGGACCTCCCGTGCCGAGCAGCGCCGGCCCCATCCCACCTCCGGCATCATCCCATCCCCATCATCATCATTATCCCATCCCCATTCTATCCCTATCCCATCCCAACTCCGTCTCCATCCCCATCCCATCCCCATCATCATCCCATCCCTATCCTAACCCCGTCCCCATCACTTCCCCATCATCATCCCATCCCCATCCCATCCCAACCCCATCCCCATCATCATCCTATCCCTGTCCCATCCCAATCCCGTCTTCATCCCCATCATCATCCCATCCCCATCATCATCCTATCCCTATCCCATTCCAACCCCGTCCCCATCATCATCCCATCCCCATCCCTATCCCATCCTAACCCCATCCCTATCCCATCCCCATCATCATCCTATCCCTGTCCCATCCCAACCCCGGCTCCATCCCCATCACCACCCCATCCTCACCCCCATCCCACCCCCACCCCACCCTCACCCCCATCCCATCCCCGTGCTCCCCCCGTCCCCCACCTGCTGCTCATCCCGCCAGCTCCCCCGCTCCTTTCCAGCGGGGGGCCCCGCTCCCCATCCTCAGAGGCTCCTCCTGCGGATCAGCCAGGCCAGCGCGGCGGCGGGCGGCAGGGCGCACAGCAGGCAGACGACGGCGGCCAGGCGGCGGCGGGCGGCCGAGGGACCCCTGCCCCGCGCCTTGCGGCGCTCCGCCCGCTGCTGGAGCCCATCGGCCAGGCGGCGGAGGCGAGCGGCCACCAGGCGAGCGGCGGCCGAGGGCCGCTCGCCACGGCCGGGGCTGCAAGGGCAGGGCGCGGGGGGGCCGCCGTGCAGGGCGCACGGGCACATGGCGGGGCCGCCGCTCGGCGCCGAGTGCCGCGGGAGTGTGCGGAGGGAGGGGAAGGGAGAGGGGAGGGGAAGGGGAAAGGGGGAGGGAGGGAGGGGAAGGGGGAAGGAAGGGGGAGGAGGGGGGGGGGGAGGGGGGAGGGCCGGGGGGGTTACATCATCCCCCGCGGGGCGGCGCTAGGGTGGGGGGAGAGGGGTGGGGGTGGGGATGGGGATGGGGATGGGGATGGGGATGGGGATGGGGATGGGGATGGGGGGGAGAGGGGTAAGGGGTGAGGGGGGTGGGATGGGGGGGGAGGGGGGTAGAGGAGGATGGGGGGCAGTGAGGGATGGGGGGTAGAGAGGGGTGGGGGGGGTGAGAGGGATGGGGGGGTGAGAGGGATGGGGGGGCAGAGGGAATTGAGGGATGAGGGGACCAGAGTGGGATGGGGGGGTCAGGGAGGGATGGGGGGGCAGAGGGAATTGAGGGATGGGGGTCACAGTGGGATGGGGGGGCAGTGAGGGACAGGGGGCAAGGATGGGGGGACAGAGTAAGATGGGGGGGCAGGGAGGGACGGGGGGGCAGAGGGAATTGAAGGATGGGGGTCACAGTGGGATGTGGGGACATTGAGAGACAGGATACAGAAAGGGAATAGGGCAGAGAGGGAATGGGGGTGAGGAGGAATTGAGGGGCTGGGGGACCAGAGTGGGATGGGGGGATAGTGAGGGACAGGGGGGCAGAGAGGGAGTGGGGGGACAGAGAGGGATGGGGGGCAGAGGGAACTGAGGGACCATAGAGGGATGGGAGTAGAAAGGGACATGGGGTCAGTAAGGGACAGGGAGGGCAGTGGGGATTGAGGGACAGGGGGGCAGAGTGGGACAAGGGAACAGAGAGGACTGGGGGGGCAGAGAGGGAATTGAAGGACAAGGGGGACAGAGTGGGACGGGGAGCAGAGTGGTAACTGAGGGATGGGGAAAGCGGGGGGGCAGAGAGGGATGGGGCAGAGAGAATTGAGGGACAGGGTTGCAGAGGAGGACACGGGGCTGTGCACAAAGGGGACAGAATGGGATGGGAAGGGCAGAGAAGGATGGGACAGAGAAGGAATTAAGGTACGGGGCGGGCAGAATGGGATAGAGTGGTAATTGGGGGACAGCGAAAACAGTGGGATGGGGAGGGCAGAGAGGGAATTGAGGGGCAGGGAGGGGGACAGAGTGGTTTGGGGACACTGGGGGGGTGCTGTGAGGACTGAGGGACAGCGGCTGTGGGGTGAGCGGGCAGGATGGGAGGGATGGAGGGGAATTGAAGGACGGGGGGGACATTGCGGGATGGGGCGCAGTGTGAGGACAGAGGGACAGCACGGGGATGGGTTGGACAGTGTAGGGGTTCAGGGGCAGTGTTTGTGTAGCGGGACATTCAGGGAACTGGGGACGGTGCGGGAGTTTCCCAAGACAGTGCGGGAATGGTGGACAGCAGGGGGGGATTACACAGGGCTGGAGGGGATTTCATCACCCGGAGCATTACTGATTCTGACCACAGTTTGTGTGGCTGAGGAGGAGCCGTGCACGGCGTCCTCACCCGCCCCCAGGGACTGACCAGGGGGATGCAGAGCCCCCCAGCAGGACACCCTATTATAACACATCAGCTGTGGGGATGGCAGCGGGGGCTCCCTGCAGCTCCCCATGGGGCAGCAGTCTCCCTATAGGGGCCCATTCCCCATCAGGGAGCCTGCTGCCACCCCCCAGCAGAGCAGCCAGGTATGGCACAGGGGTCTGTGGAGACCATCCTGGGGGGCTTCTTCCCCCCATGTCCTCCCCAGAGCAGTCCTGCTGCAGGGGCAGCTTTTCCTCTGCAGTCCCTCCACAGTGGGGCTCCCCAAGTCAGAGTATGTACCCCACAGAGATCCTCCTCCAAGCCCAACTGGGAGTTTTATAGGCTATTTTATTTTATTTTATTTTATTTTATTTTATTTTATTTTATTTTATTTATTTATTTTTGTGAAGGGTGGGTGTCTAAATACAGCATTTCCAGGATGAGGTAATCCACATGAAAAAAAAAATAAAATCCAGAACTAAAATGCCCCTCTGCTTGTGTAGATGATCTTTAAGCTGCTCCTCTGGACTTGCTGAGGCAACAGCAGCACCTTGACCAATGTTTCAGCAGCCGCTTTTAGCAGCTTCAAGCCGCTTTTAATCGTCTTCAAGCAAAGCAGGCTGATAACGGGGAGACTCAGCTGGACACTGTCTCCTCCCCAAACATCCTTTCCTCCAAAAACCACCTCAAAAGTCTCATGCTGGTGGGGTGTGAAGGTGTTTGAAGCCTCCCAGCTGCAGGTTTGTGCAGACTGTGTTGGACCTCAGTGTGGAGCGCTGAATTCACCGCTCCATAGGTGTGAGCGCAACCCCAGACACCAAAGGGAATCTAAGGGGCATGGGGTATCTGGTGAAACCTTGATGGGAGAAGTGGGGGGCGTGGAGGCAGCGCAAAGCTCCCTGAGAGACCCTTTAAGTCCCCTGTGAGACCCCTAAAAGACCCTGAGAGAGCCCTGGGAGCCCCCTGTGAGACCCGCAGAGACCCCTGTGAGCCTGACTAAGACCCTGTGAGACCCCTGTGAGACACTTTCAGACCCCTGCAAGCCCCCGAGACCCCGTGAGACCCCCGTGAGCCCTCTGTGAGACGCTTTGAACCCCCTGCAAGCCTCTGAGACCCTGTGAGACCCCTATGAGACCCCCGTGAGACCCCGTGAGACCCCTATGAGACCCCCATGACACCCCTGAGACCCTCTTGAGCCCCTTTTGAGCCCCTTTGAGCCCCTCTGAGCCCCCCGTGAGCCCCCTCACGCCGAGCCCCTGAGCCTCGCACCCTCCCTCATGCCCACAAAATGGCGGCGCCCCTCAGCCCGCTCCCTGCCCCGTCCCGGGGGGCTCATCCCGGCGGCAGCCGCCCCCCGTAGCCCCTCTCCCACCGCCCCCCTCCGGGTCCCCCCGGCTCTGAGGGAACGACCCCGGCCGCCCCAAAACACCGCCAGAAGAGGCGGCGGTAGGAACCATGGCGCTGCGGAACGGGCGGGCGCGTGGGAGCGGTTTCCACGCCGGGCCGGCGGGAGGCTGGGCCGGGCCGGCCCCGCCGCCATGGCCGGGGGCTCGGCGGAGCTGGAGCTGTTCCGCCGCCGCTGGCGGGAGGAGCTGGCGGGGGGCGGCAAGCGGCGGCGCAGGGAGGAGGCCGAGCCCGGCGGGGGGGAGCCGAGGGAAGCGGGGGAGCCCAAGGAACCGGGGGAACCGGGCTACTTGGTGCTGGCCCGCGGCCTGCTGGATGGCGGCGAAGCCCCGGCCCGCTGCCGCAGCAGCCCTCCGCCCGGCCGCCCCGCTGAGGAGGCCGCGGGGGACGGAGGAGGGGATGGCGACGACCTCCTGGGGCAGCTCATCCGAGACCTGGTAGGACGGGGAGAGCCGGGGCTGAGGGGAGGCGGCGGGGGGAGAGCTCCCGGAGGGACCCCCGAGCGTCCCCCGGTGTGGGGTCGGCCCCTGAAGGGTCTTAGAGTCTCCCTCTCAGCCCTCCTGAGTTTGCCTTCCAGCCTTTGAGGCGGTATCGGGGCCTTTTATTCGTTTAAAATAGGTTATATTGTGTGTTTTTTGCTTATTCAAGCTGTCTGATGTGTATGCTGTAATTAAGGGTGTCCTGCCCTGTGACGCTGCAGCGTAGTAGGAGCACGAGTATGGATTCTTCGCGTCGAGGAGTTAATTGGGGAATAGTCTTAAACACAGTTCTGAACCGGTTAAAAGTTATTTTGGTAAATCCTCTAAATGCAATAGAGATTTTATTTACAGCGTAGGAAAACTAGGGGGGAAACCCATCTTCTTGCTTCTCGCTAACCTAGCTGTGACTAATTACTCTTTGCTTAAAAAAAAAAAAAATTAAAAGGAACAGATTAAATTTCTGTCTGCAAGGCACAAATTAATCCATTTAAAGAATTAGCGCTCCATTAGTACACAGGAGCCCAAATCTGTCTCAGAGGGGATGGCAGTATCTGAGATTTGGATTCATTCCAGTAGACTTGGAGTTGGGCTGCTGCTGACTTAACGTTACTGAGCGCTGTACTATTAACGGGCTGGGGGGGATTTGGGGTGTAGGAAGGGAAGATCTGGATCTCTCCCTAGCATTGAGATTGCTTTAGGAAGGAGTTGGTGTGAGCTTGTGCTTTGTCACAAGCCTGTGCTTACAGTTTGACTATGAGCACCGTGCTTACAGTTTGACTATAAGCCACTCCTACAGTTTAAAAATCTGTATAGCTGCTTTTTTCTTTTTTTTTTTAAACTTTTCCATGAAGGAGCTGTCAGTCTTGAGTGCTGTGCCTATACTGGCCTGTCTGTAGGCAGCCTGGATCCAATGATGTATTTTGGTACGTGCAGCCAGAGCAGGTTCTGCTGGTTGGAAGCGAGTCAAGTCCAATTTGGAAGCAGCACGTTCATAGTGGTGCTGTGCCTGGGCTCCTACGCCTAGAGCTAATAAGCCTTGCCGAATGGCTCATCTTATTTGTTTGGGCAGCGCGTTGCTCAAAAATGGTTGTGTGGCTCCTGGACCCGGGCTGGTTCGCATCTGGCCAGCTCGAGGTCTGCCTGCGTGTGACCGTGGAAACGCACTCCTAGAACCCCTTTTATTTATTTAATGCTGCTTTGTGTCCCCTCTGGAAATAGGTGCAGTTTAAGCCATGTGAAAACAGCGTTTGTGGAAATCCACAGCAGGGAGTGGAGCCAGCGGTTCTCGTTCGGAGGGCATTGAGAAGGAAGGGAGAGGAGAAGGGGCCATTTGTTCAGGAGGCTGATGCGTGAGAAGGGACAGGAGCAGGAGGTTTGGCAGCAAGTCTGTCTTCAAGTAACTACAGAACAAGTGCAAAGTTCCAGTGTTTATTATAGACTGAGGCTGTCTTGCTAAAAAGGCCTAAGGGGAGCTTTGCCCATCTTTCTGCTGTCTATACACCTGTCTTTAGTGTGGAAAAAGCTTTACATTAACATCTTGCACTTTATTATACAATAGTTTTCTTGTGTAATTGTACTGTAAGTAAACACATTATTGCCAGTTTATTGACACTGCAAAGAATCTATGTTTAAACAAGCAAGGAGCTGTTATAGAAGATAATTACTTTAAAAAACAAAAACAAAACAAACAAACAAAAACAAAAACAAACAAAACAAACAAACAAAAAAACCATAAAGGTATCAGGGCTAGAGAAGCACTAAGAAGCACTTTCTCCACTTTCTGTGGAGGCTCATGGGGAACAGTCGGGAGCTCTGACACACCTGAGGGGTGGGATGCAGACACCAGGAAAAAAAACCCTGGAGCATACAACTTCAGAGTGACTTAAGGAAATGCTCTCAATGGGCTGATTTTGCTGTCTCTGTATTAGGTAGTATAGGAAAATTGGAGTTGCCAGATAGAAATGCAGGAGAGGACAACTCTTGATGCAGCAGTCTCAAGAAGATTTAATAATGCGGTAGTTAAGGAAAAAAAGTCCCTCTAGGGCATGTGTGTTTTATTTAGGTATTTAGGTAAGTGATGGATTCTTTGGTGTAGAAGTGTTTTTGTGATAATTAGCTAAAGCAGCAGGTCTTTCAATACATTTCCTATTAAAAATTGATGTTTCTGACGAAGGACAGAAACAGACAGTAATGCCATCTCCATTCAGTTTTAAGATCAAAATGGTACTTTGTTTTCCATCATCTGTTTCTGGTCTTTTTGACTCTGAAACCTCTAAAAAAATAAGTTTTATTAGAACTTGTCTTGCCTTCCTGCGCCATCTGACAACAGACAAGCCTTGCAGTCCTCTTCAATTTGCTTTTTAGCTCCAGTTAGCAATATGACTCCCGTTTACCTCATATGATTCAGGGAGAACAGGGAGTAGCTCGAATATCTTTGTGCCAGCGTCATCTGTCTGATGTTGTGCCATTATGGGATGGAGAAGGAGAATTACTTCTGCCCTTTTTGTGGACCCATGATGGTTCTGAGTATACAATGCCCTTTCTTAATACCATGGTAACTTTTAGTGGTATCTAGTTGTGCAATAAAGAAGCCTAACGGATTTTTTTTTTTCCCTTTTCAGAATGAAATAAATGAGGTTCCCTTCTTTGATGTCCAGCTGCCTTATGAACTGGCATTGAAGATCTTTCAGTACCTGGGCAAGGCTGAATTGGGAAGGTGTGCTCAGGTAAGTGCTGCTGGCAGTTTGCTTCCCTTATTCTGCACACAACGGGCAGACGTTCAAGCAAGAGTCAGGCACTTTGATGCAAGGAAGGTGTGTTAGCCCTAGTGGCTCAGCTGATTGCGCTTTTGGAAATGCTTCCAAAACTGCATATTGAAAAGCAGTCATAACTGAGCTACATTTATGGCCTCCAATTGAGTGTAGTTAACCAAAGCAGTTGCGACTTGCACATAAGTGAAACCTTAACATTTAAAAGAAATGCTTCCAAAGATCTTTTGATTCAAGCAAATGTAGTCAGAAGCAAGTGACTGTCTTGTTGTAATGTTTAGAGCTTAGCACTTTACAGTGAGAAGGGAATGGCAACAAAGCTGCTTCCCCCACATAATAGCATGAGGCTTGAGCCATGGAAAGCTGACAAGTATTGCAGAGAAAAGTGGAGTAGCAACTTTTTGTCTTTTGTCTAAGACTTTTGTCTTAGATAATTTCACGTAAGGCTAATTTCTGATCCCCCCCTAGTTTGTTATTTTCTGGCAATGCTTTAAGATAATGCTTTCAGCAGTCTGTTCTCAGACGTACATGTAGTTCTTGCATTGTTGTAAACTGCCTTTCTCTTCACGTGGCCTTACTACCATACACACAACGTGCACGTGTTTATACTTAGGACTGTTCAGCCCATGTTACTGAGTTCCTGCCTCGTTTCTCCACACACTGAACGATGAACCTCCTCTCTGAACGAGTCTCCAAAGCAAACTTAATCAGCACGGGCTGATTACCCTGTGAAATAGAGTAGAATGTTGTGGATATGCGTTGCCAACTTCTCCCATGATTGCTGTTTAGTGTTTCCGGCTGGTGTTTATTGAATTGTGATGTGCAAAGCACATCTTGCAACTTCGCAAAATCCAATCAGAATGGATCTTTGTGTTATACTCAAAAATATTCCTTGGACTGTTTGTAAGATAAAGAAATGTTAGTGTGTAAAAACCCAGAAGTGACAGGGAACATCTGTAGTGGACGGTAAACTAGACAAAATATTAACCAAATTGCACATGCACTGAAATTAAAATGGGATTTTACCCTTCAGTATGAGTAAGTCATGGTTTTAAATAGTTAGAGGTCTTTATTCCTTTATTCTTTGACTTGCTAATGCCTTTTAGGATTGCAGACTGGTAGAAGAGAAATACTCTTGCCAGGCTTCTGTTGCAGAGGAGAAAAAATCTCTAGAACTATTTTTGGTACTGTCTAGAAGAAAAGAGAAGCTTTCAGATATGCTTGAGTTTCTGCCATTTAACATGGAGAGGTACAACCTGTAAAGGCCACATTCCACAAAAAGGGGCAGGATAGCGTTTTTGGAGTGGATTACTTTAAGATTATTCTCTCTCTCTTTCTTTCTCTCAGGCGTGATCAGGTTACCTTATGGCATAGTAAAAGATTGGCTGCTGAGGGGCTGCTCCTTTTTTCTGCACTTGAGCTGCGTTTGATTTCTCTCTCTCACGTTTGTTTTTAACTTGAACCTGCTCTCATAAGATGTGTTTAACACTTAGGAAATTTTCCACGTCTCTCGTTTGCCTTCTAAGGCTGAGTCAGTTGGACCTAAGTGGCAGCTGACAGGTAGCTGAGCAAATGCCTGGTGTTTTTACAAGGTTTTCCGAATGAGATGACTATCCAGTGCTTTTAGTGGGGAGCTGGCTTCTTGTTACGTGTTTAAATAAAAAGCAGAGCAATAAAAATAAATACCATTTTCATTTTTCTCTTGGTGATTTTGTTTTTGAAGGGGAGGGAGGAAGCCCTCTTCTGTTAAATGGAAAGCCCTGCTGCTTTACGGTGTTATCGTAGAAATGTTTTTTTTATTAAAGTGCCTTGGGATTTTAGTGAAATTGGGCCAGTTAGTGGAATTGGCATCATGAACTATGTGAGTGCCTTTGGAGAAAACCTGTTTGCTTAGTTCTTTATGCCAAATTGGTAACCGACTAACAGTAAAGTAGCCCGACTGTGGAGTGTCTTTGAGATTTAATCACACCACAGACTGCTCTGGAGAACTTTAATTTCACCCTGATATTTCCCCCTCCCCCTCTTCCCTGCAGCTTTTCTTTGATTTTTGGAATTAGTACCATAAAACACAAGCTATCCGTATGGCACTTGAAATCCTAACGCCATGTGCAGCCCATAAATTAATGGTGTCACCAGTTCCTGAGCTCTGGTGGGATCGCAGTAGCTGTGTCATATTCAGTAGTACCCAGCAGACCAGCCCCAGCAGGTATCCCCTCTATACAGTCGGAGGAAAAAGGTGTCTGGGACTTAATGTCTCAGCAGAGTAGCAGCACTTCTTTTCCTCAGCTTTGTGTTGCCCCTACAGACTATTAAGAGCACCTTTTGATTTCCCTTCTGACCACTGGAGGAAGGCTCCGTGTTATGAGCAGCTGTTCTGTGACTCCTGTGATGAGGATTTGAGAACAGCCTCTCCTTCCTCATGGTCGTGATGTAGAGGAAAAAGGACAACAATCACTGGGGTGACACATTGAAACACACTAGAACCTCTTGTGGTATTTAGGGCTGATGCTGCAGGCACCAGGGATTGAATTCACTCATGGCCTTGGGATGTGACCTTCAAACTGCCAGCTTTGTGGTAAGGTGACATGTTCCATCTGGGAAGTTCTGTGTTCTTAGTTGTGTTACTGCTTTCTAGTAAATACCAAAAGCTGCATAAATGACATGTTGTGGTGTGAAATACTTCTGGAGAGCGTGTATTGAATTATAGCAGTGCTAGGGCAGAGGTGTGAGCGTTTTCATCTCGAGATGATTTAGAAACGTTTCCCAACACGACAACTGTGTGTGTATCTAGGCCCAGGGAGACTCGTTCTAGGAATTTAAGAATGAATTGCATGAATCAAGAATTACAGATGCTTGCTGTTAAAGCTTCTGGAACTGTTAAACTGGTAGTGTTTAGATGTTTGAAAAATAAAATCTCAGTTATTTTATGAACATGCTTTTTTATTGTGGTTGTGTGTGGGTAAAAATAATCACCCATCCTCCTAGTTTGGAGAGGGAGAGCAGAGAAACGGATGGATAAGGATTTCCTGATTCAGGGGCTCAGAATGAGACTTAAAATAACATTATGGCTGTGAATTGAAAAGATGAGCAGCTTCCACCTGGTAAATGTGCATCTGAATGGCTTTGGCTTAAATACTATTTGGCGCCAAGCATTGTACTGAATTGAAGGTCCAGATATTTCTAATTGAGGCCCCTGGATTCAGCAAATGAACCTTGAATATATCTTTGTGTGACCAGGGAAGAAAACAAACCTAACGAAACAAAGACAGTTATCAGATGGGGAAGGATGAATAAACCTTCATTAGGACTTCAGCCAGTTGATTAAGACAGGATTAGAAGAATTTCGGATTTGTTGGAAGAGGTGGGTTCATTTTAGTTTCTTTGTTTTGCTTGTTTTTGCAAAGAAAAACAAAAAAAGAATCCTCCAAACACAAAACCACATAGCAAAACCTATGTCAGCAAAAGCCTTTGAAGACCTTCTGAGCATTACTGCTTGCCGAACTAGAAATATAAAAGTGTTCCCGTGTAGAGCCCAAGGGAAAACGAAGTTTCTTTACTGAGAACAGTTGAGAACTGTAGTAAAAGGATAATAGGAAAGCTAACGACAAAATTTAATTGGATACTCTAAATCTATAAACAACCCTGTAAGATGTTGTCATTGATCGTTGTCGGAGTTTGTATGTGGTGTAGATTTGGAAATAATTATGCTCATAGTTTAATAAGAGCTTTGCGTGCCTCAGCTCCTCTCCAACAAGCAGGATGTATGGGTGCATATAAATAAAGCTGTAATACTCTGGCTTTCAGTGCCTCACCTGAAACTCGAAGTCAAGCAGATATAATAAAGCTGACTTCAAGCCAATGGCTGGTTTTAATGCAGCAGCTCACAGTGGTGCTGTAAAGTGAAATGCTTGAGACACTTTTATTAGAGATTTCTTGCAGCTGAGGCTCGCTCAGTGGGGCTTTTACAAAGGATTGTCATGCCAGTTTTGGTGCATTAAGAAAAGGCTGTGTTAGGGACCCTTTGGAAATTCATGCTTGTAAAGCAGCAGGATTCGATGTAATTTGATTTAAAAAAAAAATCATAATAGGATAGGATCTCTATTCCCCTTAAATGTTTATTCCTGAAAGTTGAATAGGCAGTCTAAATTTTATGTAGTCGTCCTCCCCTCTTCTTTTTTTAATGTCTTTATAAAACGCTTTTAAGACCTTGAAACCAGAAAGGTTTGTACAAACACCGTCTGTTTTGGCAAACCCCAAAGGTTTATGTTTTTTTTTTTTTCTTTGCTTTTTTTTTTTTTCTTTCTTTTAAAGCAAGTGGGCATAGTTGGGCTTTGTTCACTTCTGTTTGTGCATTCACCTCCTCCATGTCAGCAGAAACGTGCCCCTGCTTTGGGGGCAGAGAGAGGTGCCTGTACTGTTCACCAAGCTTGGCCAGGGTGCTCAACTACTGCACAACAGCTGCTTTTTTGTGTGTCAGCGAAAAACTCATGTTTTTTTTCCTTTGAGCAATACTATGTGGGTTTATATTGCTTTACAATCAAATCATGAGCAAATTCCCCATTAAACTGCAGCAGTTTTTTTTTTTTTTTTTTTTTTTTTTTCCCTTTTGAACTTTGGGAGAGTGTCCCTATAGTTGCAGGATCATCAAGAACTGAAGTCCCTGCTTTTTTAATACAGAGCACCATATAATGCTGGAGAGTACTTGGTGCTGTTTTGGTAAATTGTAAGGCAGTTGTTATTGTCCTATCCAGGTTGTTTTCTTTGGTGATGGGAAAGGGTTGTGTGTCCTCTGAACTGAGGTCTCTTGGTGACTAACTAGAATGCCTGGACTTGGATATTCCTCTTCGAGAGCTGCTCTCCTGTACGGATAGAAAATAACAATATCCAAGTTGGAAAGGACCCACAGGATCACTGAGTCCAACTCCTGGCTCCACATGGACCACCTAAAAATCAGACCACATGTCTCAGAGCATTGTACAAGCAATTGTACAATGAAAAACTTGAAATCCAGCAGGCTTGGTGCCGTGACCACAACCCTGGGGAGCCCGTCCCAGTGCCCGACCACCCTCTCGGTGGAGAACCTTCTCCTGATACCCAGCCTGAACTGCCCCTGTGGCAGCTCCAAGCTGTGCTAAAAATATCTGTATGTTGCTTAGTCTTCCTCAAAGTTTTCTCTTGTATCAAACCCTCTACTTGTCTCTTGGAAGAAATAGGTCATGAGATGTGATGCAATTCCTGACTCCTAATGAGACACTGGCTTTTGAAAGCAGAAATGTCACACGTGCTTCCTTAAAAGAAGACCAACACAGAGAGCACAATGTAAATACAACAGCTAGAAGCTTCATAAAGGTTCCAAAGAGAGATCTGTTTGTATACAGTGTTTTTGCACTCCTGTGACTCAAGGAGGTCAGGGTCACATTAATGGGACCGAGTGGTCTTCTGGGTCTCAACCTCTCTGCAAGCCACAGCACACACTTGGGCACTCCAGTGGCTTGTGCTCTGTGGCCTTACTGCATGTCTGTAGCAGCTAAAAGGATCTTACACTTTCAGTGGTCCTCGTAGTGTAAATGATTTTGTGAAGCTGTGCTTCATAGCTAAAAGCTCTGTTTTTAAGAAGTCTGATGCAATGCATGCATGCAGATAACAAAATATAAAAGGAATTCATCTCAAAAAATACAGAACAAGTGATGGTTTATTTTTCTCTCCACAGTGCTTTGTTTTACCTGTGTGTAAACGTGGACTGAATGGCAAGTAAACGTGAGGAGGTGGTCCTGTGAGTTTCCTATGAACAGGGGACCTAGATTTTTAGGTGCAATCCTGGGAGTGAGACACAGCAGCTTCCAATTAAGCATCCAGAAAGTGATGTCAGACTGAGAAGGTTTTTTTAATCTTCCGGAAACAGTGTGTGATTGGTTGCTGCTCTCACTGGTAGCAGCTTTCATTGGTTAAACCTGTTGTTTTTTTTAGATTAAGAATTACAAATGCTACCTAAATAGCCTATTACCTCTTGAATCTTTAAATCTAAGCCTGCAATTAATTATGAAGCTGCACCCTCTGAAATGAACAGCAACTTGAGGCTACTTGATAACCTGAATAATTAATTTCTATTTATGCAGGCTGTAATACAAGAGGTGCACACCTTGCAAAAAGGTGCTTTCTCTCTCTCCTAACCTCAGCCAGCACCCAGGTCTGACAGCACCCCACCTAGGGCTGCCATGAAATAGTGCTCACAACGGAGAACTTTGGGTAGCCCTCATCCTTTGGCAGCCCTTTCCCAACCCCACTCACAATGGAGTCTGCACTTTCTCTCTCTCCAAATCCTAAACCTGACCCTGTTTAACCAATCTGCTGGGCAGGGGGGTTGGACCCAGGTGATCTCCAGAGGTCCCTTCCAACCTCAGCCATGCTGTGAAATCACTGTCACCACCTAATCAGGCATTGTCAGTAGGTTGGTGGTGTGATCTGCAAGGTTTTCTTAGCTACAAATAAGAAAATAAATTCATACTTTTGCTTACAGTACTGCCTTAATCATTTTTTTGCTTCTTTTGCCTTACAGATTTTCTGTGACGCTCATATTTCAGGTTAGGATTGTGGCCACTGAACACTGGTGTGGAGTATTAATGGATCAGAAACCAAGTGTTTCGAGTCAGTTATTCTCAAAAGAATGAACAGAAATGTTATATTGTTTTATGTAAAACTGAACTTCTACTAATAATTTAACATATAATAATTCTGTATACATATATATAGAAAATATATATTTGATTTCTAGGTCAGCAGAACCTGGAAAATACTTGCAGAAGATGAAGTGTTGTGGTACCGGCTGTGCCAACAGGAAGGATACCTATTAGATACGAGCATCTCTGACCATTCCTGCTGGAAGCTCGCCCTTAAGGACTGTCGTGCCAAAGAGCACACTTTGAGAACCAACTGGAAGGTAAAAAGGGAAAGATTGGTTTAATGGGATCCAGATGCTGTGGAAAAGTGGGAACCACGTTCAAACAAGTGGCGGTGAAAAGTTGGTCTTTTGTATTGCAGCTTCTTTTTGCTAGTTAAAAGGGAAAAGCTGCTGGGGGATTTATGAGACTTTGCCCCAGCTGTAATTTTTTTTTTTTTTTTCCTCCTCTGTGACTGATTACTTTGGGGAGTGAGTCTTTCTGTTTGCCATGCTACTCCCTTGACTTTGGTGAAAGAGCGATGATTTTACTTCAGCCGTCCTTTGGTAACGACAATCAGTCCTTAAGATGAAGGCTCCTTCTCAGTTCATTACATATCTTAGCAGAAAGCAAGCGCCATGTCTTTGTTGTGGTAGATACATTTCTCTACTTAATGATTATGAATGATAACGGAGAATGATAGCTTCTTTCTCCTTCGTTTTCCATCTGTAAAAAAATTCCAGGAAACAAGCATAAAATATATCAGTCTCTCTCAGCTGCACTGCAGCTTGTCAGGAGCAATAGAAAAGCTTGGAGTTTGCTGTGAGGAAGCAAATGAACTTGGTAGATGAATGCATTGCAATACCAACACCGTGTCTCATCTTTCTGCACAGAACCGCATCGGTGCTGTGAGTCAGCTGCAGTATGAGCTGGGGAAGGTTCTCTGTGATGTACATTCTTCTGATGGAGTCGTTATTGCTGGGTGAGTATGTTGTGTGATGCTCATTTGTCCTTCACCGAAGTCTCAGGCTGCTTCTTAACAAATTCAAAAGCAGCATCAGTTCGAAGCAACAGGGGTGAATTTTGGCTGCAGTTCCCTTGTGGGTGAGAAACTTTGGCCCTAAGGTAAGTGATAATTCTACATATATATCTACAAATCACTTCACCAGTGCAAGTTTTTATTGTAATGCTAGCTTACAGTAGTCCCTGGAGAGACTGCAGTACTTTCCAATGAACTTTCCAATTTCCAGTGAACTATATCTACTGCTTTGCTGCAGAAGCGCACAGAATAAAGTAGACACATATTGAAAAAGTTTATTACTTTTTTTTCCCCGAAAAACTTCTCATTTCAAAGATAGGTGTGTCCTGTGGCAAGATAAATTTAGGCCTATCGCTGTTCTACCCCATTTTTAAAAGACAATTAGGAAGAAAAACGTGGAGAAACTCAACCTCCTCTTCTCGTAATATCAGACTTTGTCAGGACTGTGATTTAGTATTAGTTATTCACTTGTCTTACACTTTTAAAATGCTATCTTAAGAACCTCCCAAACTCTTGGCAGAGATTTTTGCGTCTTGCCTCCGTAGAGGTAAGTTTTTACTGTATTCTGCTTGAATTTTACAGGTTCAGTAATGGCCAGCCTTCCAGAAGAAGTCACACTAGTAAATAAAAATGATATCATCTTGGGGCAGAGGACATTGTCCTCTAATATGCCAGAGTCCTGTATTTTATAGCACTCCAAGTTAATGGTTTGCTTACACATTGTGGTATGAGAGAAAACTGCCTATAAAATACTGTAAAATTGACTTGTCAGTTAAAGGAAAGGTGGCTTGAAATATAGTGAGTGTAGGTAACTCCCATATACGCTGAAATGCTTTTGCACACTGTTGGGCAAGTGAAAGCTCAAGTGTGAACTAGGAGACAACAGGAGTGAAAGGGGGATTTCAAGCTTTTCCTATGATTACTGTTTACTAGGTTCTCTCCCACTTGTTTTACTTTTCCCTTTGGAGGTCTCACTTTGTTTTTTTGCTGTCCTATCATCTCATTGACTATTGTTGCTCTTTCGCAGCTTTCCATGCAATTTTTTTGCTGCTGCAATCAGTTACATTAATATGGTGAAAATGCTTCTGCGGAAGACTTGGGTAACGTGTGACCTCTGGACGGGCAGTGCCACACAGTGGTTAACCTAAACAGTGGCTGTGGGAAGAGACATGAAGAACTCGTGCCGCTGGAGTACGGCAGCTCTTGCATTGCTCCTGCCTGATGCTGAAGTTTCCTTGGGCTGCAGAGGCTCCTGTAGGACATGGCAGGTCCCAGGCTGCTGTGAGCTGCAGCTGGGATCCAGCTCTGCAGATTGCAGCCTGCATTCTTTTGTGCCCTTCAGCCTGGGCACTGTGTTTCCTGGCCTTGGCTAGGGGTCCATGCTACTGTGTCTGTTCCACTGTCTCTAATGAAACCTCCTGTACTTCTCTGGGAGCCAGAAACCCCAGTTGTCTCCATGTTCCTGCCAAAATCTCCAGCTCTTCTTTTTCTTCATTTTCTCCATTGTGTTTTTATCCAAACATGCAGTACATAGAAGGTAGGCAGAATAATTTCTAAAGGATTAATAAACAAAGGAGGTTTGTTCTGTATGTTAAACTCATTAGTCCATTTTCTAGCTTGGTGTATCACAGAAGCTAGGCTTATGTGTGGTTTCGGGTGATCTTTTCGTACTGATTCCCAGTTATTCCAGTGCTCTTGATTCTTTTGGTGAGTTCATCTGAGTTGGCATAGTGAAAGGAGATGTGCTCTTGAGGAATTGAGGTTCACAAAAATAAGTGAGCAGGTGAGAAACAACTGAGGGAAAAGATGCATGTGCACTTCCACTGGGAAAAGTGATATTAAGGTTTTCACTCAAATTAATCTTCAATAATTTCCCTTCAGTGAGAAAATGAATTTTAAGAATGAAGTGCCCTTTTATGGAGCCGTGCGCGTACGTTTGATAAAACAACATGAGGAAATCAAATTCAGCTGTTTGACTTTACCTGTTCAGTAAATTAAATGTTTAGGATAGTAGAACACAAAAATTGTATTACTTCCTTTGCTGTTTACCTCTTGCCACTCCCTCCGCTCTGATAGCTTGAGATCTCTGCAGGCATCTCGCAAATTGCTGAGAGCCAAAAGCAATTCTGTATCTTGCTCCAAAGAAGGTGAATTTGTTGTTTTGCCAGTGATGATCAAAGTCTACAAGACAATAGCACACTGCTCTCCTCCCGGTAATATCTCAAAAACTATCCAACTAATTTAGGAACATACAACAATAAGAAAACATGACTACCGGTACTGTTACAAAAGCTGGATGTGTCTGCTGCCTCAGGTGTCTTCAGCATCATACACAGGTCATTGTTTCCCAACTGTTTCTCTTTTCTCATCTTTTGATTTTTCACTACCTGAGAGAATGAAGTCTTCAAGACTAAAATTTCCAGTTCATCCCCCTATAAAAAATAAAACAAAACACTTGTTTTTTTGGCAGATCTCTGGCAGGGCATACAGATCTTTTCAAATTTGTTGTTTGTTGCATTATTTTTGTATAAATGTTTTTATTCCATTTGTAGTAGTGTAGATCAAAGAAGACAGACTTATAGTTAAAACTTAAGAGGATATTACTTTACCGTACAGGGAATTACTTTGTCCATTATGTACATTTAGTAAGTATTGAGGTAGATTGAAGGTTTTTTTGTTTAAATCCAAACATAACCCACCCCTTTCTCTCCCAGCTTATAGTACTGTACTTAATGGCATTGTGCTTTCAAATTTGTCATAAAAGTGTAATGAATCTAGTGATCAATAGTTAGCTGTTGCATTCTTTCAGTACTGAAGAAGTAATTTAATAGCTGAGGTTAACAGAAGTCAATTTTCTTCTCAGTATAAATATCAATTATCTGTTACATTTAATGATTATATCTCTAGTTTCACAAACACTTATGTGCTTAGCTTTACATGTGAATAATCATAGTTTACAGCAAGGCTTGCCATGTGCATACAGCTAAACAACAGCCTGTGACTTTGCAAGGCTGGAGAAGTTGGCGATGATCTTAAAGCTAATTTTGGGTGTTGAATTTTGTGTGTTTTTTTGTTTGTTTGTTTTTGTAAGCAGTGGCTTGTGGCATCATTTACCTTTTTTTCTCCCTCTGTATTCAGGTTGCTGCACTGGAGACAAATAGGGCCACTCAGTTTTGAGCAGGTTTTTGATGCCTGACTTTGGGGAGCAGCTGCAGCGCTCTGGCTCAGCTCGGTCAGGCCAGCCAGGCATTACGTTCTGCCTTTATGGCTGGAAACTGTGGCAGTGCGTAGCAGCTGCTCCCTGGTTTCAGGAGGTTCAGCTCAGGATCTTGGGAGATCAGAGAACGGTTATAAAAATAAAATAAATAAAAAGGAAGGGAGAATAAAGTTCTCCAGCAGCATATTTGTGTATTTTGGATCTTGGAGCAAGCCTGGGAAGAACGGTGTTTGATTTGAACCTGTGCTCTGATAGACCTCATCTTGCATGCTTCATTATACTGCTTCAGACTCTGCTGGAAAGTGGAATGATGCAGCTTTATTTTAGTTGCTGTAGAGGTTTTGTTTTTGTTCTAATCGTTCCAAAAAGGAATTTGTACAGGTTGTGGACAGGGTGATTTATAACAGTGGCTATGAGTGTAATCCACAGAGGCATAGCTTGCCTGAGCTGGTCCAGGAGTGGATCTCTTTATTAATTTCTTGTAAAGAGGCAAAGATGAGCTATACAGGGTTGGCTCTTCCTTAGAGAAATGTCCCTATTTTCTTGCACTCTCTTGTACTTTCCCTGTGCTGCTGCCAAAGCTCAAGCCAGAAGATGGCAGAATATCAAGGACTGATTAAGTGCAACCTGAGCTGCGAGTCGAAGGTGGCTGCTAGCAGCTCTTCTTTCTCAGAGCGCCTCGCATTTACTGGCTGACATCAGATAATTCAATCTGGCCTGCATGCAGAGCATCTTGTGTTTATCATTAAAATTTTATCCCAGCGGTTACGATGCTTGTTTTCTGGGTCAGACCTTGAATCCCTTTTCATTTGAGACAGCGGTGTTTGTGGTTACCTCACTCCCAATCAATGTTGTATTCGCCAGCCTTTCTACAGTTACATGTCTCGAAGGATTTTCTTTAAAGAGATGTTGTCCTCCCCCCTCTCCCTATTCAATTCAAATGTAGTTTCTTCCTTAAGTCAGAGTTTACTTAAAGCAATTATGTCTGCTTACTTGGCTCTTATAAATTACTACTGATGCTTATGTTTGCTTTACCTGATACCATTGTGTGTTTGCTTTCAATACAGAATGCCTGGATTCGCTCACTTTCTGCTAATAAAATCTTAAATCTGGGTTCTTTAAGCAGGAGCATATTTGGATGGTAAAATCAGTATTTTTTTTTTCTTGGTGGTGTTGACAGACACGCTGACAGGCATATGTAGTCAGAGGTCGGGTCCTCCTTGAGATACAGATCTCAGTGTGAACCTGGGGCTTGCTGGTGGTGTCACTGCACAGTGGATCTCGTGGTGTAACAGGTCAGTAGTGTGTTGTGAGGCTCTCTGGCTCTGTGAAGTGCTCGCCTGTGGGTGTCCTTGCACTGCGTGGTAAACCTGCCCTGTGTTGGTGGCTGTCACCTCACCTCGCATTGCACCGCGTACAACCACACCACGGCTGCAGCGGTCCCAAGGCTGATGTTCTGTTGAGCATTGTGTTGGTTATTTTTATGCTTGCAGAGAGGGCACTTTGGCTTTGCTGGTGCCGTTTGTAGCTCTGACAGCTTTCCAAGTGAAAGCAACAGAAGAGATCTGTAGTAAGATCACTGTTCCATAGGCCTGAAAATACAAAGGTGTCTGATGCTTTTTCTTTCATTTTTTTTTTTTTTTAAGAATGTGTGGTACATAGTTAAGAGCTTGCATAAATGGAGATTTAAGTGGCACATGCCTGCACTGTGCCACAGAGACACATCAGTGGATGCATGGAGCCTCAACACCCCTTACAGATAGGCTGGGAGTCAGCCCTGGGTTCTTCTCTCTACATTTTAACTTCAGAGGTTTTCCTCCTTCTCCTTTCCTAGATACTTTTTTTTTTTTTTTTTTTTTTTTTGAGGTAGGGGCCAGTGAGATCCATCTGCTGAGTGCCCTCCATGAATCTGCAGGTTAACACTTCTCCTTTCAGGGTGGAGCTACCTGGCACAGATGGTGTTTCTCCTTTATTTGGGCAGTGTTGCTTAATAAAGGCAATGAGAGGCAACAGAGGAACTCTCTAAATATCCTGCGTGGTTAGGGGAATCGTCTGTTCTAGAGGTAATGATACCTTTTGACTCTGCCATACTGAGAAGCTAAGTGCACCGAGATAACTTTATTAATAAAGTTGTCTTTATTCTGGAGTCTTATGGGAGTTAGAGTTTAAACACTGCAGTGTCTTTGAACATTGTGGGCCTTGCAGTTTAAGTCACTATAAGCAACATACAGACTTAAAGCAGTTGCTGGTATATGGCGGATTTCTTTGTTCTCCAAGATCACCTTCCACACTGCTTTCCTCTTGCTCAAAGGTGACCTGCAAATGACTTTTTAACAAATGGGCTTGCCACCCTTTTTAGCTTCATTATGATGTGTGAAACTAGCCCGAAAGGCTTGAAAACACTTTTCTGCACTTTTCAAAACTTCATGTCAACTCTCATCTAATTTGTTTTTTTGCTATAGGGCTTGTGGGCTATTCTCTAGGTATTTATTATTAGCTCTTGCATCTTAATTCAGTATGCAGACCTGAGGAAACCAAAATATTAATTAGTAATGAAAATGAATAAAAGTTAACAAACCCAAGTCTTAAACAGCCTGAGCAAACCCCTTCCTTATTTAATTGCTTAAATTTCACCGGCATAATGATGCAACTTTGAGAGGTTTCTCCCTCGCCTCCCGGTGGCTGAGCCTGGATGTAAAACAAAGCAGGAAGGAAGGATGCAAAAACACTTGCCTTCTTCCTTCAACCACCCCCAAACCCTTTGTGCTCTCTTCACTCCTTCTTGTCATTGTTAGGAAGTAATAAGTGTCAGACCTGTTTTTTCATGTGAGTCACCTTTAGGAGGTTGAAAACGGGATGACATCACGAGTTCAGAGGGGTCAGATGACAAACTCCGGGAGTTAGGTAAGGTTGTGTTAAGTGACAAGCACATCGGCTTCTCTGTCATCTGGTGAAAAAAGAGCCTTTCAGGTGAAACCAATAGCAGGAGCTTGATACTGACTCTTTGTGACAGCTCCCTTTCCAGCCTGGCCCACCATTAAGCTATTGGTTTACTTACAGGTTTGATTGGATGCAGAAGAACGCGTTGCCGCAGCGGGATTTGCTGTATGTGAAGTGATGCCTGCTGTTTTGAAGTCACAGCAGTTATTTGCGAGCTTGTAAAACCCAGCTTTCTGCCGAGGCTGGACCAGCCCATCTTTCTTCTTTTGTGAATTTCTTGGACAGTTCATTTTTACAGTTTTCATGACCTACCAGCCTCTGTTGCCATCAGTGCCTTAAAGTTCAGGTGATGCTTTTCCTCTCTGTTGCAGTTTGCATCCCTTCTGATACACAAACAGATCAATTTACATCATCCTCAAACGGTCTTTTCTGTCCCGTGTCTGAAACCGGAGCCACTGTGTTATTTGTTCCATTATAGGGTTGTCCTTTTATCAAATAATATAGCTGATGTACCGGGTCCTTCACAAATTACATCATAATTCCTCCTGAGTTCTCTTGAAAAAAAATGTATATTTTCCCCTCCCACGGCAGCAGCCACAGGCAGTACACATTGTGCTATGTTTCCTTGGTCAGAGCAGCTGTTTTTGTTAATGGAGCCTTGTTCTTAATGATGGGAGGTTCTTGGCCTTAAAAAAGAAATGGCTAGAGACAGTTTGGCTTTCTCTAACTTCTTTTTAAAGTGTTCATTAAAATGTTTTGCCTGCCATATAACCCTTTGGCTTGTTTCTGTTCCCTTGGTATGGCATTTGCATGTGCTTAAAATTAATAAGAAAGTAAGGCACACAGAAGAACTTGGTGAAATGTTAATTTTGTTACAGATAACAGAAGAATTTCATGTTCTCTGCAGCAGCTTAACCCACTTTCTAGAGCTATGATTTCCTAAATAAGGCTATGAGAATGAAGGTGTAAACTCTTTTCCAGCTTAGTTTCTGTAAGTGTTCAGGAACTGATGGCAGGGATGCTCAGAATATACTTCCTACGTGTTAAGCCTTAAACTGTTTCCAAACCAGTTTTGGTACAAGTTCAGTCACTTTTTTCATTGCTGCTCTTGTGCAGCAACCCAAAGTAATGTTAGGATGGAATCACAGACATCAAGTTGTTCTACCAGTGTTACGATGGTTTCGAGTGCTGGTTTTGTTTACCTCCATCTGTTTTTTCTTGTGTTTTTGTTGTAACTTTCTGCCACTCTGTGTAATAGCAGAAAAAAATCTTTTCTATCCCACTTGTATTTCATTTTTTGTCATTGTGTTCCATTTATATTCCTTTCTGCCATACAAAGTAGCTCTCTTTACTCCGTCATTGTATTCTGTAACTGCTACTAGACATTTTTCCTGAATCTCTCTTAAGAAACCTCTTTGCCAAGCTATCTGCTGGTTTTATTTGTAGTGGCAAAATCAATATCTCTAACTGTAAATGAGAGCACAGGAAGGCTGGGGGGCTGCTACATCTTTCATCCAGCCTTATTTGTGAGGTGTCTCTGACTCTCGTAAGTAAGCTGTGTATCGTTCTCCCTCACTTCAGGGAAAAGCTGTGGGTCTTAATGTTGAGTATAAAGAAGGTGGCAGAATCTATTTAATAATTTCAGCATTGTGTGTTGCAACGAAGGCATTTTGTAACTTGCAAAATGTTTGATGAAGAGGTTTTTGAAAATAAAAAAGAGGTTTTTGAAATTGAACGTTATGAATTACCACTTTCTCACTTGAGCCTTAGTGAAAAATGAAGCTTTAAGAGCAGATTGAACCAACTAACAAAGGTGTTTGGACTCAATTTGCATAGCTAATTGAACTCTATTCTTAAGTCTGCTGAGGGGGGTCATTGACTAGGTACCCTAATTAACCACATGAAGGACTTGTTAGGTGCTTTTGGTGGAATACGGATGAAAGGTCTGAGATCGTTGTTGCAGCAAGACAGTGCAAAATACTCATTATTTTACTTGCTTACCAACAGGCATCCGTTTAAACAGAGCTATAGCTGGAGATTGTTACTTGAGCGAAATTCCTACTGACTTCAATAAAATGCATTGACATTGTAAGGACTTCATAATAAGATCTTTTGAGTATTAACAGATGGTCACTGACTGCCTGAAACAAAGTTGTTGGATTTTTTTGTTTTGTTTTGTTGATCACCGCAGGTATCTGGAAACTGAACAGACTTTGCCTTCTGGAAATCAAACCTGACTGTGAAACAAAGGCTTTTCTTTCTCCTCCTTTTTTATTTTCTTGCTATGATTTCTTTGGAGAAAAATATGAAAAATATAAACTGATTTGTGAGGTGTCTTACCAAAAGTCTTTGGCGTTCAGACCAACTCAGTGCAGTGAGACTGGCCCTGGAGTGGTGTGCTTGAGGCAGCCTCTGGAACGGACTTACACCAACATCCCTTTTCAACAGAAAGCCAGCGATGGTCTGGTTGACCTGCCTGTTTGAAGTGAAATTCTGCAGTGCCAGCAGTAAGTGGGCCATGAAGGAAAGCAGTTTGTCTTTGCTGCTGCCATGGACTGAATGAGTAGAGTCTACTGTTTTGAAAATGTTCCTGTTAACAGTTTTTCTTTTGTGTATTTGTCAGTTTATATATTAGTTGCAGTTGTACTTTGCACAAACACTAATTAGACAGCCATCAACACTCAGGGCCAAAGGCTTACTAACAATGCAACTGTGATAGCAGTGTCTTAATTGGTTGAGTATAATTGTCATTAGGCAACGATAAAGACATCTGGGGCTCTGGAGAGAGATCAGCCTCCCCCTCCTCCTCTTCCCCAAATTTGTTCTGGCTATTGCTATCCAACACAGTTGAGCTTTTTCAGATGAGATTCTGTGTTCTGACCAGTTTCCTGATGTTTTTCTCCTTATGAAATCGTCTGCCTCTTCAGCACCACTTCATTAGAGCAGTGCACAGCCTCCATCTCTGCTTCCTCCCACATGTGCTCTGCACTTCACCACCTGCTTCCCAGCCATCGTGGGACAGCAGCAGCTTTTAACCCCCATCTCCTTCTCCTTCGGTCTTCTGCTTTCACTCATGTGAGAGGACACGAGGAAATTGTTCATCTCATTATGACATTACTGTCAGTAAAGAGATGCTGAAATGCTTTTGATTAGCGAGCAGGTATTTTTATTGTAGTACGTTTGTAGATAACGTATGAATTTAATTTTTATCAATTTCTCTATACCATATGCATTCCACTTCTTGTTCTGTTTCAGCAAGTTTATTTTACTCCTCTGTAAAGCTTAAGTTGAATTTGCAGACTCCCTTACAGATGTATATACGTATCTGTCTAGAGTTACAGTACTGACCTGTCAGAGTGAAGAAGTATAGTAAGAAAAATGTATCTCTTCTTTCTCCAGCTGCTTCTACTCACGTGGATACACTGAGATGTTTAAAAGAACAAGAGCGAAGTGAAATGTAGGTCCATCAAAAAAGCTGAGTGACTTGGGTGGGCAGTGTCTGTCAAACACTAAGAGAAGGGCGGCTGCATCTGGTGAATTGGGAGAAGAGCATGCAGCCCCAGAGCTGAAAGCCAGGCACTGGAGGAAGTTGGAAGGCATCAGGTCAGAGGGTATCTGGAGAAGGAAAAACTTGGGACATTAAGCAATAGTCTTGCATTGCGCCCTGTTGTGCTCAGGAAAGCAAGACTTGGAATAACCTTTCTTGATGAAATACATCAGGTCTTAACAGTTTTATTTTTGTTTCAACTTGAGAACACAGATTTTTAGGTTCGGGATTTTGTTTGTGTTCTTTTTTTGTTTGTTTTGTTTTTGCAGCTGGCTTGTATTAGATATCAGAGTGTTTATGTGCCACTGGAATAATGATTTCAGTATACCCAGCATGGTAGGCTGTGGAGGAAAACAGCAGCTGAATGCTGTTGGTTATTTCAAACAATAGTACGTATTTGTTGTTGTATTAAAAATATTTTATTCTGTCTCCAGCAGAAAGCTCTGTGGGTTTTTCATAGCCTTTGTGGTAGAAAAATCAGTAACTGAATGAATTTGGAGCACTCTGCCTGTTCTGTGGCAGCATACTTCAATCTGGGGTTCTTTCATTCAGTAGCTGGTAGCCCAGGCAAAATTTTCATGGGGAAATGTAAAGGAGAAGAAAAATGTTGTGGTAGGAAATAAATAGAAATACTGAAGTTATCTAGGAATAGGTTCTGTGCAGTGCAGCGTGTTCTTCAGCCATCTATATTGATATGGCAGATTTGTCAATTATCTGCAATAAAGCAGCCTTTTTATTTTTTTACAGCGAGGCATTGCTTTAATAGTTTAAAAGCCTTTTGTTGTGGTTACAAATTGAAAGTGTGTTGCTCTTTACAACAGCATTAAAAGCCGGGAGTTGAACCATTAAATTTTTTAGGTTGGAATTGGACTTATCTGCATTTGAAACTCTTCCAGTTCAGTTCTGGTACGGGCCCACCGTGCTCTGGGAACCGATGGCGATGGCCAGCGGGGTGTGCTGTCAGCTGAGGAGGTGCTTTATGTCTCCCATTTCCCCATTCTGATTCAGTGCCCGAACCCAGACCTCCATTTAGCTTTCCAGTGTGGTCTTGGAATGCCTCTCTGTCGGTGAGGTTTGCTGCATGGGACTGAGGTGGTGCCATGCTGCACTGGGAAGGAGGTGAGTGGTGGGGCTGAGCGAAACGGGGCAGGAGGGATGCTGGAAGGATGGGGGCAGAGATGCCTTACTGCCCTCCTCCTTTCTCTTCCTGATGAACCTAAGGCACTTGTCTTGGCCTGCAGTGCACCGGTGGGATGTCTGGACCAAAATGCATGAAGATAGAGTTTGGTAGGCACTCAATGGTTCTCCTGGCAAATAAAATGCTCCACTCTGATGTTATTCATTAGGTCAGGTTAATGGTTGAACCTGGTGATCTTGAAAGCCTTTTCTAACCTAGGGGATTCCATGGTTCTCTCTCCTGGCAGAACGGGAATGAGCATTATGGCTGGGATCCTCTTTTGTGGTATTCTGTAGTATCTGCCCCAAACCCACCAGGGAATACCTGAGGTACACCTAGGAAATCTTTGTATTCAGCAGGTCCTTGCTGAGGGGGGGAGAGCAGCACAGCTTCATGGTACGGAAGTGAAAGCTCTCCAGCGTGTGCCTGTCATCATTGGAGAGGGAGTGAGGATAGGAGTGCAACCACAACAGATATGTGCAATTACCCATTCCAGATGCAATTTTTGTTGTGCTTCATCTCCAAAGTTTAAAACCTATCTGAAATGGGAGCTTTTCCATATTGCAAATTGGTGATATTTCCTGTGGACTGGTCTGGACAGCTTGTCTAGAGTAAAACATCTTTCTTTGCTTTGGGGAAGCTTCTTTCTTGTGGTATTCTTTTCAAATAGTGCTGCTGTAAATGGGAAACAAAAGCAAAATTTATGGGGAGACCTGGGCCTTATCTGCAGAAGGAGGAGGATGGAGAAGTGCTATCCCTCACAATTCTCTCATTTTCCTTTGTGGCATAAAGCACTGAAAAGGAAGCCAGGTCACAAGGACAGGGGTCCCATCTCCTCCCAGTGCAGTGCAGGGAATTAATGTGCATCTCTTTTTTTGCTTAACAGTTTCTGGCAGGTGCATAAAGTGGAGCATTTCCACCCAGAGATGCTGGGTAACCTGTCCTGAAGTCCAGCGTCTTCTGAACCTTTATTAAACACCTTCCTTTGCTACCTTTGTGAACAACTCCCTTCTTATTTTCGTCATAAATATGGGACAGGCAAGTTTCTGCCCTGTAGACCTTTGAGGTTAAGAAACACTCTTGAAATGTTCTTCTCCTAAAAAGCAAGATATAGCAACAAAGCTGACAGAGCAGGAAACACCCTTCATTTCCAACAGAATCCACATCTCAGGTATGGCAGAAAAAGACATCTGAGACTGTTAATTGTCACAGTAGTGTCAGAACTTGTCTTTACTGAGCTGTTCCAAATTGACCATATTTTTTGACCAGTCATAGAGGGAGCTTCTCTTCTACTTTGCCTGCAGGACACAGGAGTTATTTTTTTCCTTTAATAGTACATTGTGTGGCACAGAACAGTTTTTATGTTGCTGTGTTACAGCCTTCACTCCATTAAATATATTCAGTATTATCTGAGAAGCTTATTTCTGTTTTTTGATTTTCTCATTAGCAAAGTGTAGTTTGTCTGATGTTAAGCTTCTTTTTTCCTGATATTTTGGTAGGGGAGTCTTCTGTGAAGAAAGAAGCATTGCTTTAATTCTAAAGACAACACTTGATGCTAGGAATAAATTAATTAGTCTTCAGAGATGTAGGCAAGTGATCTGTTGGTGAGGCACTGAGGAGCTTAGTTCTATAAAGAGCAGTAGGTTGGATGGGTGTATGCATGTGAATGCTTGTATGTATGTACATAAATACTCTGATTAAACAGCCTTTCTTTGGCACAACCACAATCATACATTTTTAAAGACTAAAAGGAAACAGATTGAAGTTTTGCCATGATGTAATTTAGACTCATTACTGATTAACTTCTCTTTTTTTCCTGAAGCCCTGCTCTCGTTGCATTTTATCTGTAAAGCTAACATTGATAGTTGGTAAACTGTGGTAGCTCAGTGGTGTCGTTCTTGTAGCTCCAATTTACCTGTCTTAGTAGACTCAGTGCTGCATTCAGTAAATGGGAATAAAATGAACAAAGTTGATAGGGTTGTAAACACGAGGAGAATCAGTCTAGGAGCTGTAAATGGCGTTGAGTTTCCAGACGCTTCTTGTTCCTTCCTCTCTTCTCTTGCGGCTACCTCTTTTGAGATGTTTTTGGAATGAATAATAGCTTTCCTTTCCAGATACACATCAGGGGAAGTGAGGTTGTGGGACACGCGCACCTGGGACTACACAGCCCCCATCCTGGAACCAATGCACGGTCCTGGTGATGCTGGACCTCAGCCACATGTCTCCTTTGTGAGGATAAACAGCTCTCTGGCTGTAGCAGCTTACGAGGACGGTAAGTAACCACAACTCTCCTCCCTATTTAGGGGAGAAAAAAAAAAAAAAGCTTTACAAAAATGAAGCAGCTGTGCTCAGCTTTTTGTGTGTCTGTAATCCTGTATATACACACACACGCACACACTTGCTTTTATGTGAGAAAGTTGGCCAATAACCCTAAATGCATTAGGAGGCATTGGAACATAGCACCCATTAAAACTGATGTTTAATTCCTACTGGAACTGCTACACAAAGCTTGAGTGCCAGGCTGTAGTCCAGCCAAAGTATCTTAAGCAAATAACTTGTTTGGCTATAAAAATATTAAATATTCTTCCACCAGCATTCTCCTCTATCCAAAACTCCCTCAGGGTAGTGTGGGGCTTTGTTATGGGAATAGTGGTAAACTTGCATGTCTGATTAGTCTGTGTCCTCTTATGTTCCCAGTGCAGTTTATGGATGCACATTTTCTTAACTAAAATAGTGGTTTGCATTGTTGGATTATTATGTACTTTGATATAGAGAAATAAAAACTGTGACCTAATATTTAATGAAACTAATAAAATCCTGGTTATAGGCATTATTTTAAATATCCTTAGATGTTTGTATAAAGGGCAACAAGAGTCATAAGCCAACTACACATCTACTGGACTTGGGGTCAGCAAATAAAAAAAAGTCAGGGTTGAACAGTGCTGGACAACTGGAGTCCCAGGTTGAGTTGCCCAGGCAGAGCTCAGCTTTTAGCATCTTTCTTTAGGTTTTGTGATTTGGCACTTACACCTTTTCTTAAGTGTGAATAAAGACAGTGGGGTTTTCGTTTTTTTTTTTTTTTTTCCTTTTGTGTGCTTTTGTTTTGTTTTGTTTTTTAAGATATAGATCATTGCACACATACTACAATCTTGGCATTTTTGCATGTGGAAGCAAAACCAAAAATGGGCAATCTAAACAAAATCTCTAATCCTTATGTTTTATTTTATAAGTAAATTATATGTTTTATATCTGAAAATAAATGTTTAAGAAGCTCAGCTTTCGTAGTGTTGTTTCTAGTCAGGGTTGTGCTATTACTGTTTTCTGGGGCTAAGAATTGTTGATAGGAAACATTTTCTGACAACAGCGAGTCTGGTATTACAAAACAGTCATTAATATTATTTACTTGAGTCATAGGAAATTATAACAGTGAGGGTTTTAAGTGTTGGCTTTTTGTCCAATGTGCCAAACAATGAATATAGCAGAGGTTCTTTTGTTTGTTTTCTAGTCTCCCACTGACTAATCTAATAATCTGTCTCGGGTTTTTTTCTGTCACACTCCTTGTCGTCAGTCCTGTGTGTGCTGTGACTATGCTAGTTTGCATAAAGCTCTGCATCTTTTATTCTTTTGGGTAGAAATTTTAATGGGCTCTGTGATATGGCAGTTACTCTGATTTGAGAACCCTGGTCAGAATAGATTAGTTTCTATGTGAACAGGGAATTGTAAAAACTGTTTTTAGAAACGTTTACTAACGGGAATCTGAAAGCACATATTTACAGTTTGGTGGAGAGAATTATTTTCAACATGGGGGGGGGAGGGCGGCTTTGAAGATAATGTGTTTGATTGTTCTTTGTTGTACTTTTCCAGCTCCCTTTTCTCTTTGTTTGTAAGTTTGACTAACACAGAGAAACCATCTGCTAGTGTTGGAGGTGGTGCTGTCAGGCAAAGAGTCTAGACTTCTCTGTCGAATCCCTGGCTAGCAGACTCGTTCAGATAACATCAGTTTCTCCCAGTTCAACAGAGCTCACGCAGTGATGTCCTTGGCATCTGATCACAGGGAAGAGCTAACAGGCAGATTCTGCTCGTGCCGTGCCTGCCTTGCAGCACTGCTTTCTGGTTCGGTAGTAGCAAACACTTCCCAAGGCATAGGAAATACAGCAAGGAAAAAGGTTTGTCGTACTGGGATGCCTGCATCCAAAGTGAATTGTAACTCCGCGATGGCACTAAAGAAAAATTGAATTGTGACTTTTGGTGAACATTTCCGACGGTGTCATCCTCCAAGGAACAAGCTGCAAGGAGAGGTAAATGAGAGAGAAATGTATGGGGAGAAAATGAAGTTTCCTCTGCCCATGCCAATACTCAGTGGGGGCACTGCATGTACACCTGGGGCAACGGGACTTGGCAACTTGATCCACAGTTGTGATTTTTGAATTCCAACCCACTGGCCTCATATTTCTTCTGCCTTGTTTCCTATTGTCAGCACTGGCAGCCCTCCAGTTTGATTTTACCACTAATTGTGTTGCACGTTACCGAACTGAAATGAATCAAATCAAAATGCTTTTCCTGGAGCATTAGATAAAGCAGGCGAGGGTTCTGGGTAATGAGCAGATGCTGCTAATGCAGGGACAGTAGGGGCCTTGCCAGGACTCCATCTGCTCCATGCTTGCCTGCCTTTGGCTGCGAGCCACAGCTTTTGGGAAACAGCAGTCTACTTTAGCCATCACCCTCCCCCCGCCCTCCGGAGTCTCATAGTTTGACTTGAAAACAATGTGGTGCGACAAGAGAACATACTTGGGTGTTGGGTTTGGGGTTTTGGTCTTTTGGGGGTTTTTGAATGCAGCGCTTCATACTCGTTGTAGGCAAGACGGGGTGGTGCTCCTGCTTACGGGAGTGCGCTGAGACGTGTGGGGAGGACGTGGGGGCCCTTTGCAAGACACAAAGCATCCTGGAGAAGGGGAAGGTGGCTTCTGCAGGGATCAGAAGTGGCGCTTGCTTGTTGGCAGGCTCCAGGAAGGGAATTTTGGCAGTGCTGCTTTCTGGGACTGGAAATCTGCTGTCTTGTCCGTTCCGATGCCCTTAGAGCTGCTTGCGGGTGTTGTCCCTTCTGTACCCTGTTTGCAGAGACAGAAATGAAGTAATATGTTTGGAGTCTTCCCCTAAGTGCCAGGACCTGCTGTGAAATAGCTCCAGCAGGAAACAGGCTGCCTCAAACTAAGGAAAGCGAGTGTTTTAGGTTTCTTTGAAGAAAACTGCATGTAGCACGCAGCAGTATAATTATTCACGTAAGATGTACACAGGTGTGCAGGTGGCTGTCAATACAAAACCCTTGGCCTGGCTAAATGGTGTGTGATTTTACACCTAGGTCAGAGAATTCTGCCTCTCGAGTCACCGAGTTGGGAACGAAGTACAGGCTTTGTCATCTGCACCTCCAAATCATAAGGAAATAGATTTATGCTCCCAGCTTGGAGGAAAAAAAATACAAATAGGAACTGTTTTCAGAGGTGGGGAACAGATTTGTTTTGTTTATTTTTTGATGAGCTTCAATCAAAATAGGAAGTGGCAGGACTGCGACCTACAAAAAGGAAAAACGTCATGGAGATGATGGGAATTAAGCAGCTCCTGGCCTTTCCGTGCAGCTGGGCTGTGCACGAGCTGGAGTGAGTGAAAATGAAAACCAGGAGCATGTCCAGAGCCCCTGCTCTCGCATATGTATCGCTCTGTATTCGCTGTGGTTTGTTTTGTTTTAGGTAACGGACATGTAAATTGTTCTGTGTATTTTCTAGGGCTGTCAGCACTGCTAGCAGCAGCATCGTAACGTGGGAGAGCTGATGTAATGTGTGGCTGGGAGCTGAGCGCAGGATGCTGTGCACCAGGACGTGGCCCTCCCTCAGCTCAGCCGAGGGCAGCAGGTAGCTGCAGGTAGCTTTTAGGAGCATGGGCCACCCTGTCATGATGGTTGTAAACCTGATTTAATGTTTTTTTTTTTTGCCTCTGTGTTTATGCAGCCTTTTTCCCGTTAGAGGATTAGGCTAGTTTATAGGAGAAGAGGTGCTTTGTTTTGTGGCAGAGGTGTTGGGTTATTATACTGGTGAGAAACCTAGGTGAGGACAGGTGTAAAAACCAGCTGCTTTTGCAGGATGGTTTTGTGCTTCCAGCTGTAAGGAGGGGACTGCACTGGAGCCCGGCGCTGTTGATGTTGATGGAGAGCAGCTTCCAGCCGTTCACCTTTGATAAAGCAGGAGCGTGTGTGATGCTCGCTGAGGCTAGCGAAAATTGGACCACACAGCAGCACGCTGCGTAAGGCACGACGGACTCACAGTTTAATGTTTTATCCAAATATCCTGCAATTGAGAGTGAATTGCAATAGGTGGACCTTTCATCAGACCACATCTCAACAACGCGTTGGGTTAGAAGTTACAGACCTCGATTCTTTGTGCAACCTGGGCTGAAGGGACAGTCTAGGAGGTCGGCACAGCAATTGTAACATCGGGTGCGGGCAGTCACACCACCTTCATCAGCCTCTTGCCCTTAACTTGTTTCCTTGAACCGACAACATTTAAGCTGTAATTTCCAAATCAATTTCGGGAGTTAACTGTTAGAGTTCAATCCGAATAATCACAATAGCAGTGCAGGTTTTAGCATGCTGTGAAAGTGTTACTTGTAACTTTGACTGAATGACTTTCTAACGTTTTTAAGATTACAGTATTCACACGGAAAAATACATGGTACGCTTGCAACCTTAACTTCACCTTAGCAAAGATTTTTGCTTTGGAAATGAACTGGTCACTGCTGGAGGCAGGAAGATAGACTATGTAAAGCAGTGATCTCATCTGCACCGGTAAATCTTATGCCTAATTTTTTTTTATGTTGCCACACCAATATCTTTAACTATAATGGTGACATTTTAGTGCTATTACACAAACAAGATTAACTGTTACAAAGGCTTACACACCAATAAATATATTTTGCTGTTTCTGCGATGAAATGGAGAAGAAAGAACATTGGATGTAGCACTTTTAGAACTAGTAATAGTTTTACCTATTGATAAATACAGTGGAGTGTTTTCTTTTTCTGCATAAAAATATACATAAATTTTTCCTGCTGTCATATGCAAATGAATAAACTTGTTTTGACTGGAAGTGAGGATGGAGGATGTACATACAGAGCAGAACACTGTTTTGGAGGAGGGGAGAAGTAATCTTTTTGTGAGAAAATAGTTGTTCATCCTTATAAAAGGAATGCAAAGAGAAATAACACTTCTCAATTCTTCTTTTTACTCCTTATGTTGTGCTGCCTCATTAAACAGATGTTAACTTGTGACCTTACAAGTAATTAGTTTTGTTGGTCGTACTAGGGATATTTTCACACCATATTGTGCATCAGGTGTTGCACACGCTGTATTTGCCTGATAAAATGTTTAGGTGTCCTGGACAGATTTTGCTATTGAACATTTGGTAGGAAGCCACGTACCTGTCTTGAACAGATTGTATTATTGCATGCTCCATTTTCACTGTCTTCTCTTTGTGATGTTTGAGATGCAATAACAGTGGCTTTGCTGCCTGGTTCTGGAGAGCAAAACTCTAAATTCCAGGTTTCCCAGTTGTGCTTATGTGGTCAGAAGGGGGTTGTGTAACTAGAATGGTTTTTGGAATTTTGCAGAACTTTGTGTGTAAAAAAACAAGCAAGAAAACAAACTGTGAAAATACTTATTGCAGAGGTGTGTAAACAAAAGACCCCCCAAAAGCAAAGCAGCTTCCTCTTTCCCTCCACAAAAGTGATCTTTATTTGGGATAAACCTTTGGCAAAAGTAAAGTTGAAAGTACCCTGCCTGGAGGAGTTTAGCAGTGACGTTCCCTGTCTGAGGAAAAGGTCTGTGTCTAACATCTGTGACCTGACAGCACCAAAATTTTGGATCATCCTTTTTGTTTGCTTGTTTAAAACAGCTGTCCTGAGCTCAGGCTTGACCCGTCCCCTCTGCCGTGGCGAGGAGCTGAGGACTGGCAGCGTAGGGACCGAGGTGTGCTGCAAAGCCTGCGCCTCGGGCAGAGGAGACTACAGCCCGTGCCATCCGTTTGTATTTGTTAACTTGTTTTAAGTGTAAGTCTGCGTGATGCAGGCCAGCGTTCTGTTTTTCAAAACCAGTTCAGCAGTTATTTACCTTTCAAGCAATTAACATAATTACCATTATGCTAAGAAGTAATTTTGGGAAGTTCTGCTCTGAGCCCTTATGACTCCATTGGGACAGTTTTAGTCGGGACTTATCTTTTTGATGGAAGCCTAATTGCAGTTTTGGCTTTGTGTAAACAAACAGAGGCAGCTAATTGTTTAGGCAAATAGCAGATTAATTTAAATATGCATCCCTAATAAAACAAAAATGGTCCCCATTATGGTACTCATTCCCATGGCGAGGAATATAAATATTCAGTGGGAGTGCCATTAGACAGGGATCTTAAGGATTATCTGCATTATTTCACATTGGTAGCACTTTCCAGATACCAAATAATCTTTACAAAAGCAAACATAAATCAATTTAAACTCATTTAGATACCATTTCACTATGTGCAGTTTCATTACCACACTCTTGCTTCACCTCCTTTGGGACGCGGGAGGAGTGTTTGCAAACTGGCATTGGTGCCCGTCCACAGCTGTCTGTCAGAGCTTTTATGTCTCCTTTTGAAGGAATGGCTATCATTAATCATTTCATCATTAATGGCCGTACTTGAGTAGAAGGAAGGCTCCTCCAGCTCCAGTCCTGTCTATCATGTCTGAAGATTGCTTCTCAGTTAATTCAGTGCAAAGGTGGCCCAGGAGTCTCCCATTCTGTCTGGCCCTTCTGTTCTGTAATACGCTCCTGATTGCTTAAGGTTGCTTTTATTCAGATTATTGCTTTAATGTACCATGCTTTTAAATAGAGTATCGGTGATCTATGCAGGGAAAATGTGCGATTGCAAATGCATCGTCTCTCGACTTGCACTTCTGTATTCCTCGAGGTTTGCGCTTTTTAGCTTTCTGAGAGCATTGAACTCTTGCTTTTTCAGTTTTCCAGAGTACCAGGATTGGGAGCTTTGCTGCTGGTTGCAAACTAAATGTAAAGAGTGACTGCTGTGTGCGTAGAGCTTCAGGTCTTTCACTCTAAAACTTTTATGTGTGCAACAGAAGGACTTAAGTTTGGATGTGGGTTCTTCCTCGCTATTTCTGTGGTACTTGAGATCAAGTATGTGTGTAGTAGAGTAAGAATTTAGGTCCCTCTTTAAGTCTGATCTTCTCTAAATATGGAAAAGGGAGAGAAGTCGAGCAGATTTCCTCAAGGTAGGTACCAATGTTATCCGAAAGTCAGTGTTGTATAGAAAGCAACACAGCCCCTAATGCCTGCACCCATAATTTTGGAAAGTTTTCTCTGAAGCTGTTATGTGTTGTTATGTAGCAACCTGAAATTCTGTTCTGCTCTGGACTCTCTTTTCTGTATACATGCTTTTTAATTAAAACGTTTATAAGCTTACATCATCAGGTGATCTTTCAAGGTTTTCTTAAATTCTAAGATAACACAAGTGTTTACTTTTTTTTATTATAAGGAACTGTTAGTGTTTGGAGCCTGATGACAGGGCGAGAGCCAATCCACCGTTACCAGCACAATCAGAGGATACAAGCCTTAGCTCTTGGTTCAGAGGGTGCAACGGTAGCAACAGCATCTGGCTTTGAGGTCAAAGTGGAAAGCCCTGATGACAAGGGATTCTGGCAAACTACAGGAACATTTGAAATCCAGAAATTGGTGAGTCTCCAGGCTACTCAGCTTCGTTCCAGGAGCTCCTGATCTGCTAATTATTTTTGATATGGTTTAGAGGAATCTTATAAAAATCTTACAAGAGTGTTGCATGAAATAGATAACAGCATTATCAGTTAGAGGCTACGATTTTTTAGCAGGTTAATGGATGAACCTTTCATTACTGAAGAGCAAGGGTGAAATGCTGGCTTAAGCTACAAGTGAAAATGAATAGAAGTCCATATGGTGCAGGAGGTTGGCTGTTTTTAATTATTTTTTTTGTCAACATTAAACTAAGTTGGCTCATCTTGTAAATCAGTTTTCTCGCATAGAATTGGAGCTAAAACTCAAGGTCTCATTCCAGATCAACGCTATCTGATTAATTCCGAGGCAGGATACTGCAGATGAGCTAATAGTATCACTTGTGAAGCTGTAACTAGTCGTGCAGCTTCTTTAGGTTGCACCTTCTGTCACTAAAGTTTTGAGAGTATTTTAATTAAAAATCAAAAGCTATCCCATTCTCTAAAGTTCTACTGTGGCTCAGAGTATCAACATTTTTTGGAAAGGGGAAAGAAGTGTGGTAAGAATAAATTGAGTCTTGCAACTTCTTTTCTATTGCAAAAAAAAAAAAACAAAAAAAAAACTGCATAGCTAATGGGTATGAAGTTGGGATCGAAGCCATTCCTGATTTATCCCCTCTTTCAAAGCTAAGTCAATCTTATGGTACTTAAAAATAAACAAAATCCCCAAACATTTTAAGAAGTATCACAGTAAAAATGTTAAAACAACACCATGCTCCATCATAGTTGGATCCATTGTACGCCTGCATCTTGCTGACTGTGAGATGTCAGTTTGCCACACACAAAAGAAACACTCAGGATACCACTCTTCTAAGGCTGGGTTAGAAATCAGTTGTGCTGTTATGGAGTTTCAACCTTTCCCATGGTAAGGCTTTTCTGCGGTGTTTTAACCATTTACTGAAATGGGAAGGACCGCATAAATCTGGCCAATGTCACGCTGGAGGCCTAAGAGAAGATGGGTTGAAATTTGGGTTGTCTTGTAGTCAAGTCCTGACTTCTCTCTTGGTTTAGGACATAAATACATGATTTCATAGGAGCTAAACTTGTTTCTGAAGCAAAATCGATACTCAGACTTCATCTGAAATGAATTTGGGATGAATCAGGGTTGCTGATAACCAATAGTTATCAATAGCTTTGCTAGTTCAGCATATGGCAGTAGAGATGTAAAAGAATTTTAGCCTGAAATAAGAATAAAAAGTCTGCTCTTTTTAGGTCAACTTCCTTAATCTGGTTCCAGATGTTCTGGGGAGTCCAGTGGCAGTAGCAGCTGCAGAAGACATCGTCTATGTCCTGAAAGGAGAAGATCCTGGCAAAATTCTCCATTCTGTCTATGGTCAGCCTGTCACGTGTCTTGATGTGTCTGCTCATGAAGCAGCCTTTGGGGTCAAAGGCTTTGGCTGGTTATTGAATGAGCCCAATCAGGTATTTATCTTCTATAATAATTTTACGCCTTCGTAATTAACAAAAGAACCTTTCATGCTAATGACTGTTTCTTCCCTGCTATTCACTGTAAATATTTTGCATTCTCTGCTCCTGAGTCCCAGCTGTGTGCTGCACCAGTGATCCTCTAGGGGGAACTAGTCTCAAAAAAAAAAAAAAAAAAAAAAAAAAACAAAACCAAGCCAAACACCCGCCCCCCGCCAAAAAACAAGCAAACAAAAAACAAACAAAACAACAAAAAACAACAGAACAATACCCTCCCTGAACCTCTCGAATGAGGACATACTGAGCAGTGTGTCAAGCCTCGCACATGTCTGTGTGCAGTCCTAGGAGGATGTTTTTTCAGTGTGTGCACTTGGGTGTTTGAACTAAGCTACTTCCAAACTGGTGAGAGTGGTGTGACTCTTGTATTAGAGGAAGCTAAATAATAATCATAGGTCTGAAGCCCCAGTGACACAGGTGGCTTCTTTCATCAGCACATCTTAGCAGTGGCAAGGTAAGTCAAAACCACACTGTTCTAGTAACCCTGCTGAAAACTCATGGCTTCTAATACAGCTGCTCTCAAACATACTTTCTTGCAGGAAGGGCTTTTTGGGGAGTTTTCAGACTCACACAGGTAACAGAAATAACTGTTTGTGTGTGGAATCCCATTGGAGATCACAGTTGGCAGCAGCCTCCTCCTGGATGCAGCAACTGCACCATGATGCCCCACTCCAGGGCAGGGACCAGGCTGCAGATAGACCTGTTTCCAGGCGCCTCAAGAAGAGTATCTATCCCTTTCCTGCATCTTTCCTAATGTGCCCGTTCCCTAATTTCATTCTGTTTGTTTGTGGTTATACTTCAGGCATGTGATAAGCTAATAACTAATCGGGAAGGAGAGTGCTTCAGGCCGCTGGAGTAGGAAGCAGGAGGTGAGCAACCAGATGAAAGGAGCTGTGGTCTGTGTTGTAAAAACAGTGTTTTCCCTGGCAAGCAACTAGACCAGGAATGCTTTATTTAGGACTACCTCTGTGTTATGAATAAATCTGTCCAGCTGCATCTAATTTACCCTTGAAATTCACATTCACCAGGGAAATGCAGAGGCCACCATAAATACCTCTAGGGTTGAGAGATGCTGCGAGGCCACGCTGTCTTTATTAATTCCTTTGCTGTCCTAATCCAATTCTTTTTTCCCCCAGAGGTGGGAGGTTAGAAGGTAAAATTGCCTCATTCAGGAGCATTACATCGGTGATCGCCTTTGTGCCTTGTAAAGGAAGAGAGAAACCTACTTAGGCCCCGGAGTGCCGCTCTGTAAAGCCGGACATATTTCCTCATTTAGTTCGGAAGTATTTGCTGTTTGATGGCAGGTTGCATTAAGCAGCACATCAGCACGCATCCTAATCAGGGAGACGGGGCTGAAGCCGTGCAGACGGCTGGGCTGTGTTGGACAAGGACGCTTGTTTGGCATTGCGGCACCAGCTGACATCACGCCGGAAATTAATTACTAATGTCTATTATGATAATTACTCACCTCGCACAGACGTGAAGGGACTTTGCCTGGGTTGATTACGCTGGTCACAGGTTGACAATCTGTCTTTGGGAGAGCAGTTGATCTCAGAAACGTATTCATGAAGAATTCCAGCCCTGCTTGGTTCTGGCGATGCAGCTGTGGTGGAAAAGCCGGGTTTCTTCTGTTTGGGGTTTTCTTTGTTTTCCCCAAGGGATTTTATTTTTCTTCCTGAGTGTAGGCACGCAATCCTACGGTTACTGACTTGTAACCTTCTTTCTGAAGAAAATATAGTTAGGGAAACCATCTTTGTCCCCCTTTTTTAAAACCTTTGTCTAATTTTAACCAAATTTGACAGCAGAGTAGAGATCTGAGGCATAAATTTTGTAGGCACTTTTATGTTGGAGAGGAGAAAAACATCAAATCTGTGGCATAGACTTGCCTCTTACTAGATGACAGGCATCCATGCAGGAGAGAGGGGGAATATAAATGCTTCATCTATAGGAAAAGTTCAATTTCCACCTTGGTAAGCATCTGAAAACCCAAGGATACTGCATTGTCTTGAAGGCGAGTCTGCTGAGTGGTCCTCCAACTCTTTTGTGTTAGCTTAACATAAAAATAAATAAATAAATCTTTAGTAAGGGTTATTTCAGCTGTATTAACTGAACATACAATGTATTATTTTCCTTAAATACCAAATTCAAATACTGAGATCTCTGTTCCCATCCTGGCTCATAAATGGGTAATAATAAGGTAAGATACTAAATCCTAACCTTTCCCTTTCAACCTTGAGCAGTGTTCATGACATCCAACAGACGTACCTTGAGGGATGGTGTCCAGAAGTTGCACATTCCCCTGACTCATGCAGCTGGGAGACCCGTGATCCCGATGCTGCAGCAGCATCACCAAGTGTGGTGTTCACGTGTTTCAATTCGGGTTTTGCATATTGTATGCAAAACCAATTTCGAACTCCACAGGCATTCACAGTTTTAAACTAGAGCTGGCTTTGGTCCTCTTCATGTCAGAATATAAATCTCCGAAGAAGGTAGTGCTGTGGCTGTCAGGATTAACATTATCTCATTGCTGATGCTTTTGTCTCACTGATGGGGAGATCTCACTGAAGCTTTCCTCCTAGTTGGTATGTTTATGAGCATCCCTGAATGGACCTTCTGCTGTCAAGTAAGTCTGGGCTCTTACTGTAACCTCACGTGAGCTCTCTCCTGATGTGGATTATTTCTGTGAAATTTATAGGTAATTCATTCTTTTGAGGGAGCAAAAATACTTTATCTAAAATTTAGCTGAAATCATCTTATGTTTTCAACAGTTATTGGTGATTACCTCCTGTTGTCATGGGAAGTGGTGGTTTTTGTTTTCTTTTTGCAGCAAAGAAACTTCACAGTATGCAAGGGAATTTCAAACTCGTAACTTTGAACTTCTTGTGTTGCATGCATAAGACACTTCAGAGTGTGTCTATATTTTGTTTTTGTTTTTGTTTTTTTTGCACAGACATATCCAATATTTCAGAACAGGTAGATGGGGGTGAAAGGAGGACAGTAATTGGTTTAGATCCTCCATCTTAAAAACAAAAGGCAAGATATGTTGAGATCAGATGCCTGATCTCAGGGAGTTGTTTGTTTGTTATGCTGTCACTTTTTCTTCTTTTTTGAGCTCATGATTAGCTTCTACTTGATGAATGCTGTTCAATATCACCTGTCTTTTCTCATCAGTGATGGAAATACTGCCTCTCTGTACCTCTATTTAACATTTCCACAGAGTTCTTCAGCTGCCTGCTAACATGAGTTATCTGAACTGATATTAACTGAAAAAAAATGAAATCACAAATTTTAAAATAATCCTTTAAATTGAATCTCATACTTCACAGTTTCTCCTAGATGATATTTTTAGGTCAGAGCTGTTCTACATGAACCTTTACATCTTGTACTTAATTTTAACTGAATTCCTCTTTGTGTACTGGTAAGCTTGCATGGTCTCTTTCGGTGTCATAATGTCTCCAGTTCCAAAGACTTCAATATTCTGTAAGTGCTTTTCAGTTTTCTTAACCACTGTGAACCTTGTAAATAGTCTCATTTTCACTAAATTGATCTTCATGAACTCTTGTTTTCATACCCGTAGCAGGGCAGGTCTTGCTGGTGAGTGATTTTGAACATGTGGGATTTGCCCGTAAGTCAGGCACTGCAAGGAATACCGTCCAGCAGAGAGACCAGAAGTTTTCCTTGCAGAAATTTTACAGGATGATTTTGCATTGGTTAACCTCTGCCTAGCTGGAAAGTAGCAGTAATCCATCTTGATTTTTCTATGCTTGTAAATGACCAAAAATAATTTTGCAAGTTAAAAGAAAAAAAAAAAAGCCCTTTTCTACTGACTGCTGTCAATGACATTCTGCTTTCTTTTTCATTATTTGTACATTAATATGAATACCTCATAATTGGCACAGTTTCCTAGGTGGCAAGTATCTCAGGTTTTGAAAATATAGCTGCTAGGATGTGCTGTGTATATTTAAGGTACTAACCTGTGAAACCAAGAGAATTTATTAGTTTTTAAGGACTACTTTGCCTTCCTTTCACCTACCTTATTCTTAGGTTAGGGAAAGAGCGTTTCTGGGCTAGGGCTTGCATCTTAATGGGTGGGTGGTTTGATGTGTAAACATAATACTCATTCATCTCAGGGTACCTGACTCTTACATCAGTCTTCAGCCACAAGTTAAATGAGTCTGGTGCCCTCATTCCAGGTCCTAGCAGACATCTGTCCACATCACAAACCCATCAGGTTTGGCACAGTGCTGGGGGCTGGCAGCCCATGCCCACAAAGTGTCCAGTGCTGGAACAGCAGGGGTTGCAGGTGCATTGGCAGAATTGCACTGCCCAAGCTTGTGCAGTGCTTGCCTGCACGGTGCTTGGCTCCGCTGCTTGCCACCAGCGTGGAGTCTTACGGCTCCAGTCAAAGGAAGACTTAAAAGGAAAAGCTGTATTCTGCTTGCTTTTAGCTTTATACGTGACTTTCTGGCAGGTGTGGGCATTTGGAGGAACAGGTAGCTGGCACCTGAGCTGCTGGATTTGCTGCAAGCTGCTCAGACTGTTATTTTTGCAATTCTCTGTGCGGGTTTTTAAGTATTGCTTAAGGCTGCTTGCTGCAGCTAAGCTCACGTGAAATAAGAGTGCTTGTTTGCCAGCATAAAGTCACCTTTAGGATGGCATGAAAGTCAATTTTCCACATGCTCGGAGAAATGGTTGTGTTACCAGCTTTACACAATGACTTATATCTGGCAAGAACTTGCAAAATAGTCTCTCTGGCTGATTGTCAAAAATTACATCATATTGGAGTAAACTGCTTTTAAATCAAACATCCATTATTCATGTATATTAACTGCTTTTTTTATTTTTTTTTTTTTACTGGCTGTTTTGTGTATGATTTACTCTTTTTCTTTCTCTCTGATTGTCTGTCTGTCTCCCTCATCTGCTCCTTTTAAATCTTAGCTCATCTTTAAATTTATGGAGCCAGAACACTTATCTCTGTATACAAGTATCAATATGCTGACCTTGCATTTGTTAATAGTCAAATTTTTTTGTTGTTGTTGCAGTGTTATCTGCCTTATTTACAGTAGGCAATTCAATATAGTTGCAGTGGGAAACTGTGCCCCCGGGGCTTGTAAACTTTGAAAACATTTTTTTCCACATCCCTTTAGAAATAAAATTCATACTTGCAGCGGTGTGTGCCATATGTTGTACTTAATTTGATGACTTCTCCTGCAAATGCAGATGAAGTGGCCTTATCACTTTTGTAGATATTCTCTGGATTGAATGGTATTAACCTGAGCAAAAACCAGTTCCCTTTTTATTGACGGTGGACTTGAAATTTCGTGACCCCTTCTTTTGCTGGCAGTATTCATGTGTACTCAGGCAATGTTTTCTGTGGTTTGGCAGAGGGATGGACAGAAGGAAAGGAGGAGAATGATAATCTGAAAATAAATGCAAATTTTGTTCCCGGTCTTGCTGCTTGTTCCTCTGCATCTTTGGGGATCTTAGATTTTGAAGCTTTTGATGTTGTTTTGATCCACTGCTTACTGCTCTTTGTAGTCACAGCTAAAAACCTCTGTCCTAGACAGCTCTTTTTGAGAAAGTAGTTCTCAAATGTATTGTGTGTTACTCAATAAGGAGAGGGATGTAGGCTTTGTGGGCATGGTTTTCTGGCATATATTTTGCCAGTGCTTATGATATTCTGTTTAATACTTCATCTGAAGAAGAATTATGTATATTATAGATATATATATATATTTAAAAAGTGCTTCACTCAGTTGTGAGACAGCGTTTTACTAGCCCTGAGATGCGGTAAGTCGGGACAAGAAGCAGAAGCGTGATTGCAAGGGAAGCTTGCGATTTCACAAAGCAGTTGTCTGCTGGCTGTCAGCCAGGACGGTGGGTTGAACACCCCTGCTCTTGCTGAAAGTACCACAGGCTCTTTGATAACAAGTGCTTGGGGATTTGTTGTTTTAATGTTCCGTCCAAAAAAGACATCTCCAACGACGCAGGATCCCGAAACACCTGCTGGGGTATTGGACATGCATGGAAGAGTTCCATCAACAGCATTTCCTTCAGTTCCTTGGTTTTTCTTGGAAGTATCTCAACCAGAGTACATAGACCATGCTTGACCTCACTTAGCTGCGAGATGTAACAAAGCTCACAGCTTAGCTCTTCTGGCTACGGAGATTTAATACTTTGTGAATTAATTTAGTCTTCTTTCTTGAGTTCTTGGACGGCATTTAAAGAGAGTTCCCCGTACCCACCGATCTGCAGTTTCCTGGAGTACAGTGAGTTTGCCTTTCTTCCTCTGCCTCTTCTAAGGAACTTGCCAGTTTCTCAGCGTGTCTATCAGGACGGTGACCATGGGTTGAGACTTGCCCAACGTAGGCAGTAAAGAGGGAAATTAGTCTAATGCACTGCCTTAACAAAAGAGAGTACGAGCATGAATAATTAATACCACCAGTCTGTGGCAATCGGATAAAATGAAGTCCCATTTGCTCAGCCTTATTAAAAGAGAGAGAGAGAGAGGGAGAGATGGTAAAGGTCGTTAAGGGACTTGTAACATGGAAAGAATCGCCTCTGAGATGGATAATGTGTTTTCTAATCTCTGTGGTCTTTAACTAAACATAATGGTAAAGGTACTCTAGCTATTTCTGGCTTGTTGAATTATTAAGCATTCTGGGAGATTGCCTGGCTCTCAGCCAATAACTTAGACTTTTTCATTTGAGCAATGTTAATAGGTAACGCTTTTTATTTTGTGTGTTAGATCCTGATACATCTGCACGGAGTATTTAATGCTTTTCCTCCTCTGTGTCCCAGAAGTCCCGGGGGGGGCAGGGATGCTCGTTAGTGTGTTATCCCAGGGTACTTCATTTCACACCCAAGTGCTCTTGGTTCGCTTACCTTCGGTTCTGTACCTATTAGGTCACTGGTCTTGGGTGTCCATTATAGGATTATAAATGTCTTTAAAAGGGTAATCCCCTTGCAGTGTGCATTATAGGATTATAAACCTCCTAAAGATCTTATGCTTTATCTGCCCTTTAACATACAGGCCCTTATTTCAAGTCCCTATTGACCAGGTATTTTCATTCTTTTTCCTTGGCCTTTGTAAAGAAAATCCTTGTTGCCTTGGGATATTAGAGAAGAGCTCATCAAAAGTGTTCTAGCAACTTCAAAATTGTCATCAGCATGCTTTTAAAACCCTTGTCTTCAAGAAATTATTATTCAGACCTTAAAATGCATTCTGAGTTCCTTTTGTTTCTTTACCTATCAGGTTGTCAGCATAAGGTTTTGAAATTCATTTACAGACCATAAAATTGTTCAAGACAGAAGTTCAATTTAAAGACGGGAGAAGCTTGAATGCTGAAAACCACAAAGAGCACCTTCCTTCCAAATGGTAGGGCTAATTGGCTAGAAATACACAGGTGCGTTACAAAAAAAAAAAAATAAATTAAAAGCAATCTTCCAAAGAAGGAAGGCTGACATGAGAAAAAAAGGAATTGGAAAGGGTAGAAGAAGGTGATGAAGACAAAAGCTTTTCCCCCCATTTCATGGATCTGAACTGTTACTTTTATAGATTCTCTTTCTTACAGATGCAAACATTTTTAAAGTGATGGGCATCTACGAGTTAGGTGGAGAGAAGTCATTTTTCAGCTGCTGCTGCCTGCATGTAAGGGTTGTCACAAGTCTAAATTGAGACTGCAACAGGAGAATATGGGACATCTGCTCAGACTGAAAACAGTGGAAACTTTAAATGCTGTGTGGAAGCAATTTTTCATTATAGTCTTTCATGGTCATAACTGCATGTTCAAGTATGTATTGTATGTTTATGGGGTGGATGGGAGCTCTGGTCATTTAGAGAAATTAATAGTTTATGGATGCTCACTTTAAGTATTAGCCCCAGGGGACTTTGAAGGAAGAAGCAGTTGGCCCTCTCTTCTCCAGAGTTGTAATGTACAGCTGGGAATGGCTGGTTCAGGGGCACAAATTGGGAGCTGGAATATATTGCTGTTGACCCCATCCTTTATTGTTTATAAGTTGAATTCAGCAGTTTATTGACTTTGTCTTTTGTTCAAAACTTTCCAAGGAGAAATTTGGTTGCCAGGCAGAGATACTAATTTCCTTTGCACTGAAAACTCTGCAAAGCGTCTTTGCCAGAATGTCATTCTCCCTGGTTTTGGTTAGTGAGCTGTTGGAAACTGCTCTGCAAGTGAAAAAAGGCTGCATGTTGCTCTGCACCTTAATGACTTAAGATTTTCAAACAATTTTGTAGCCATGTTTGTAGTAGGTATGGAAGTTCAAATTAATTTTTAGCAACTTTTACGTCCCAAGTCTCCATGCAAAGGTAGAGTGTCTCTTGCTGTACAGAGCTTGGCTAAAGTTGCTTTGTTTTGGGGGGTTTCAGGGATGAAAAAACATTGAAAACCCGTATTCAAGGCAAGTAATTTGAACAGCAGTAAAACAGCAGATAACTTAATGAAGACAAGGCTGGGAATTGGAACTGGTTAGGAGATAATAAATGTAAGCAACTGAGCAAATTGGATATGAATGTGCTGATTCTGGTAGGAAGCTGATAATATCCATGTATAAAACTAAGCCTTCCTTTTAGCTTGGAGAAATGGGAGCAGAAGGAGGAAACCTGCAAAGTCTCTGCCCATCTTTGCAGTATTCCTAGAGGTTTATAAAGGTTTGTTTTTGTAGCCTGGAGGCATCCATCACAAAATGATCTCCTGCTCTCTTAATTCAACCTTTCAGATGCATGTTAAAATTGCACAGCTAGGAAGTAAAAGGCCAGACAGCATCACAATCGCTGTTCTGGCAAATGTTGAAATAATGTGCACAGACAGTGTAATATTTATTAAGCTGCGTGCTTTTTCTACAGAAAAGTAGAAGTTAAGAGTATTCAAGTGACATTGACATAGCCATGCTGATGTTGCCATGGAAACCATAGGGATTTTTTCTGTTGTTTTAAATACTGTTACTCTTCTCATGGTCATAGGGTTTGTTTTTTTATTTCTTTGGTTTTTAATTAAAGGAGCATCACCATGAAATCTAATAATTTTTCCAAGTTCATGTAAAACCAGGAACTGTGCTGAGCTTCACTGGGATTTGCCCAGTATGTTTTTCTGTTTCTAAAAATACTTCTTCCCTCTCGCTGAAAGGCCCATATAGATAAATCTCATCTGGCCCCCCAGGAAAGACAGCGAATGTGATTAAACCGACGGACAGGAGGGTGAACAGAAGGGAAACAACGCATACCTCTCTTCCAGTCTTTGGCGGCATCATCTTGGATATTGCTTAAAATCTGAGATGTTTTTATTCCTTTCCCATCTGATCTGCCATTTCAGATGTTATATGTCTCTGAATCTGTTTGTTGAGTGCTCTGCACAAAGCCTATCGCAGGGCCTGTCAGCGCTGAGTCAGTGCTCGGTTCTGCTCTGTAATTTTCGCTCTAGTTGATTGAGTCTGTCTTGAACAGTCCATCTGTCTAAACTTACCAAATGTTGATGCTGTTTACTTTTGCTATTCTTTCCAATATTCAAGTTGGTAAAGAAATGATTTGCTTTTCCATGTAAACCTTAAAAAGAAAGAGAGAAAATCTATATAGCTTTCTCTGACTGCCTGAGACCTAAACCTATCTGCTGCTGGTTGACATGAGCCCTGAATCCCTGCTTTGCACTGGTTTCCACTGTGAAACTTTCTCCTTTTTTTTTAATGTATGTTGTTGCCCATCTCAATAGGGATAGATGTGTGTGTTGGCTACTTGTTAGAGCATTGAGACAATGCTAACTCTGCTCTACTTCCCGCTGCAGCAATATGTAGTTGGGCTCATGCTACATTTAGCCGGTGTTTGTTCTCTTTCTGCCAGGTTCTTCTTTACAACCTGGAAACAAGTCAGTGTCTAAAGAAGCTGGGCAACTCGATGGGTGACTTCACATGCGTCAACCTCCAGGACAGTCCTCCAAACATGCTCGTTACAGGCAATAAAGACAGAAGGTAGGTACTACCAAGAGCTGTAACCCTTCTCAAATTAGCTTACTTCCTGTCCTGCTGTCCTACATCTGGACCTGCTAGAATTTGTTTCTCCTCTAATGTTTCAAATGCAGCCTGCGTGAACTTCAGGAACAAAATATTAGGTAATAGTTGGATGTGGCTGCCAGTTTGCTTTGTTTCAGAAAGCTCCATGGGAAGACTTTCTTTTTAAGCCATTTGGTGGACGCAGTTGGTGTACAGCCCAGCGAGACCACTTGGAATATCTTCCACTTCCCCACCACCACCCGCAAAATTAGTTTGGCATTTAAAAGCTCACTTTCTGATATTAAAAAAATAACCTAAGGGATGAATCATGTAGGATGAGATGGGTCCGTCTGCCAAATGATGTCAAGAGTGTATTTCGGAACACTGTGATGTCCCTCAGGTGACAAAAAAAAAAGAGAGACTTTCATATGAACAGATTCCAGCTTCTATTTAGCTGATTAGCAGCTTTCTCTTTAACTCCTTGGCTTGGGGAGTAGGATTTTCCCTGCACAATATCTGGTGCCAGGAATGGACGCGCTGGGAACAGTCAGTGCGAAAGGATTAAAGTGCTTAAAAAGACCCTTTGAGTCCAATTTTTAGGTTTTCTTTTTTGGCTAGTTATTTGTGGGGTCTGATCCAGTGCACCAAAGGAGATGTGGGATGGCGAGGAGCCAGTCTCTAATGGCTCCCTGTTCCTTCCCTCCTCCTTTCTGCACTGGGCATCAGGCTGCAGGTGGTGGTCTGGTGTGGCGGTGGGTATCAGATTGTAAGGCGGATACTTCCCTTTGCCAAATCCCAGACCTCTGTCCCGCCAGTGCAGCAGCTTGCAAAAATGATTATTTTGTCAAACAGCTTTTTTCCTTCTCGGTGAATAGGCAGTGGAATCAAACCTCACACTTCCTCAGCAAAGAGGATAAAGGAAATATCTGAAGTTTGATAGGTGTAATTGAATCCCTGAGAGTTTTTTTTCCCCCCTCTAAAAGCAGATAATTGATTTTTCAAAGCACCCCGGTAAAACTACCTGTGATTTTAATCTTTCCCACATTGATGAGAGAGTAGATAAAGTTAATATCCTTTAAGTGAGATTTAAAATTTACTCCCTTTATATCAGAGTAAACGTCTTGCCCTTTCCCCTCCAGAAAGCTTTTCTGTTGTTCAGCTCAAGCATTGACTGAGTTCAGGGGCTGACCATCACTAAAATAACAAGAGGTTAGGAATCAATAGTTCAGCAAATAAGTTTGGCATCCAGGAGACAGGACCATGTGTATGTCAAAGGTCAGTTTCTCCTGCAGTGCTGCGTGAAAGGTATTAATATGTGGGATAATTTACCTACAGGTGGGATGTGACTGGAAGCTCCATAGCCCTGTTATGTAGCAAGTGTACTAAATAGAGACCTTGCCACGTGGCCACTGGGAAGATGTCTTGTTGTAATTAAATACAGCACTTCCAAAATGTTGCTGGCGTATGCTGTTCTGTTAGTCAAAGCTATGATTTTGAAAAGTATGATGGATGATCCCATTGAAGCAACATGTTTTTGGTAGGACCTGTGAAACTCTCAAAAATTACTCCTGAAGCATTGGTGATTTATTTGATTACGTCGCTGTGCTTCACGCCGCTACAAGATCTGGTAATAGGGAGTGTGTGCTGATGCACTGCATGACAGCAGCCTTTTTTTTGGTGGGACCCGAGACAGTGAGTAAATAGCATTGGGAGAGCAAGTGTGGCAAACCCAGTATTACACCATTGCTGAAAATTGTGGATCAAAACATGTTCCATCTTCTCCTAAAGGCAAGTGAGCTTACTGCACAAGCACTCAAACAGGAGAGTCAAAGCCTGGGCACAAGAAGGCTTTCCTTACAGCTCCCTTGAACTAGGATGCATCTGATGTGCTCCCACTGAGCCCAGCTGCTGAGGCAGGAGATGGAGGGCCATGCCAGGTCTGCATCAGAGCATCACATTAGATTTGCAAAATGCTTTCCCTTTTTTTAAAAAACAAAACAAAAAACCATCTGAGCAACTCAAGTGTGCCTGTAATTCTTCCAGGGGTGTGCCAGAATGGACACCTGCCTGAAACCTGGGTCCTTGCTAATGAAATAACCAGGACACAATCAGATCTTTGTTTCCAACTGTGCTTACCAAACAGAAGAAGCTTTGATTGTCACACAGAACACATGCAGGAAGACAGGGAGAGCGCTGAGTGTGAACGCTTCCAAACCGCTCCGTCCTTACCCAAAGCACAGCTCTAATGTGTAGCCAAAGCTTTTCTCTGCTGGATTTGGAGAAAGCAAGAAGTCCTTTTTGCCATCAGCAACTGTTGTGAGGGGGTTTTCCTAAGGGTGAGTGCAGAGCCACACAAAGCGTGCTCCTCGCTCTGTTCCAGCATGTTTTTCTGCGTGTCAGATGGATGTTGCTCTGTTGGAGTTTTGGACTGTTCCGCGGCCTTTTATTTCAGTTGCCGAAATGTGTTATTTGTAAAATCATATGATGCAATCTCCATTTGAGAAAGGAAAAGGAAAGACTTGCAACACCATTAGGATCATAGCGGGGGTATTGAACAAAAGACAGTTAATGTATTGGAACAAGTGTGTTTTGGCCTTTTTTTGAATTAATGTGTACCTGATGGTTTCATTCTTGATAGCCCTCAGCTGGGAGGAACTTTCTCTGGCTTCTTTTCAGCTGAGATCAGTATTTCCCCTTTACTTCTGTTTTCACTCACTGCATTTTTTTATTCTCTCATGCACTTTGCTTTATCTCTTAGTCTTGATACATAAGGATCAGAAAACATACTCTTTGTGGCATGTACTGGATTTAAAACTTAACACCATTATCTTTATTCTTGTGGACTTGTTGCACTGGTTGAAATCGTAAGCTCTTTTTCTAACATTCTGCTTCATTAAACATAGTCTTATCTTCAATAAGTCTCTCTTCAAACTCTTCATTCAATAACTTTTGAAACTTAGATGTACCTAAAAGGTGCCCAAAGTCACTAGGAGTGTTTTTGAAACCTTTTCCAGAAGAGATACTGTCTGCTGGGTACTTGTGGATAGCTCTGTTTCAGTATTGGTGATTAACTCAAGTGTAGAAACCTTGATTTGTCTCATGATTTGCTGCATGTTTTCACTTTCTTGATCTTCATAATAATAGCTTGTCCTTTCCTTGATATTTGTAATATTATTATCCCTATGCCTTAGCAGACGTGGGTTGGGTACAGAGGGGGTAGGGTATGTTAGTGCTATGCCAAATACACGATCCTTTATGCCTCACAGCATTGCTAACGGTTTGAGGGGAACAGATTTAGGGGAGCTTTCTCCAAATTTCACTTACCGTTTCTTTCGCTTCTGGCTTGCAAAGAAGACAGCAAGAGCCTGAAGGTTGGGAGAAGTCTGCATTAAAAAATCTTTGATAATAGCTGGCCGAGTGAAAATACAGTGGCACAAAAAAGTGTCAAGCCGCTACTGAGTGAGCTGGTGCTGTGGAAGGACCTCAGCCAGGACCTCAGCCAGGACCTCATCTCCTACTCTGTATTTCAAGTGATTCCTGTGATCTTTTCTCTGCAAAAGGCTCTGGGTGAATTGCTGGTGGTTCAGTTTGGTTGAAAATACACTTAATATGAGTGGCTGCAGATGCACAGCCGCTTTTATCTCTGTCCTTAATCTGCTTTCATTTAGGGTCAGGGTGTACGACCTCCGCAAAAGCGAATCGCTGTGCTCCCTCTACGCCCACCGGTTAGGGGTGTCTGCGGTACAGATGGATGACTGGAAGATTGTCAGCGGAGGAGAAGAGGGCATGGTGTGCGTGTGGGATCAGCGGATGGGCACCAAGCTCTGGGAAACGCATGCCAGGTAACTTTGTCTACACGGGATCTTATGCAAGGGCTGGCAGACAGGAGGAATGTGGGAATGGGATGATCCAGGACCAAAATAACAACATGCCCACATCTAAAGCTTCTGTGAGTTCTGTTTGTTTTCCTGTGATTTGAGAACCAGACTGGATTCATGTGCATGTTTCTGTGTACCATGAGCTTTCAGAGGCTTTTTACTTCATAGTTAAAAAGAGTGCTTCAGCTAGGGAAAGGAGAATGAAAGCTTTTTCTCCCCTGGATTTTCCATAGAGCTCAGCTGGCATCTTTGTAGAATCATAGAGTGGCTTGGGCCGGAAGGGACCTGAAAGATCATCTAGTTCCAACCCCCAAAGAAAAAAACTTCCACCAGAGGACTGATTTCCCCCCAAAATCTCCCCTGCCTTTTCTGTGTTACTTCCAAGGACTTGCTGCTGCTGCTTTTCCCCTGCTCCTTCTCTGACCCGTCCACCCCCCTGGAACCTTTAGACCTCAGCTTCTTCTCTCTGTCCTATCTTCAACAAGTATTTTACTTTATCAGTGTCAACCAGTATTTACTTTATACTTGGATTTAAAATGCTGGACTTCTGGCTGTTGGCTTCAGTGTAACTGGTTGTGTCTGTCTCTGTCCTCTGCACCCTGGTACAGTACCTGAGCTCCTGTTCACCTCCTTTGTGCATTCCCTTAGCAGTGACGAGCGAAGCCAGATTGGGATTTAAACTCGGGGACGCTGATAAGAGAGTAACAGTTTGTACTGAAAGCACAAAATGTTCAGTGCTGAAAGTACAAGCTGAGATCAGTACCCTGGAATTGACAGAAGACTGTTAGTTACTACAAATCACAATTTTCTGATCAAGGTAAAATTCCCAGCGAGCTTGCTTTGTCTGAATGAAGACCTCAAGGATTTAACCACTGAGTGATGCCCTGTTCTTAATAAAATGAACAGATACATCCTGATTTTTTTTTCTTTTAATGCCTCTTCCCCACAGAGGAGGCAGATGAGGTATTTACAGTCAGAGAAGTTCATGTTGGAGTTGTCATTGATTAATAGCAGGTATCTCCTTCTCTTTTGACCCCGTGAATTACAAAGCCCAATGTGATGCAGCCGATGCATTAAGGACAATATTGCATTGATTATCTCCTGGAGCAGCACTAATGAGCATGCCAAGAAGGAGGGCAAGCAGGGCAGATCTGCTGAGCTTTGGTGTGGAGGGGAAAATGTACTCAAAGTGAAACCATTAGGTTAAATGTTTAAAATACTGTTTAATCTATATAAGACTTGGAAAGGAGCACTTCAATCAAAAAGTCCTTCGTAGACCAAAGAGGTGTGCGAGTTGTTATCCCTGCCAAGAGCCAGTGTCGTGAATGGAAAGCGAGGGCAGAAGCAGGGGAGAGGACAGGAGGAAGGTTAGGGCCGTGGAGATGAGTGCCCTTAACCTGATGAGTTACCCCTACTTGAACAGCAAATGCTGGTTCTGGGTCGGTTTATTCACCAGTGAGGGGGAAACACCAGCCCTTGTAGCCTGTTCCACAGAGTGGATTTCTGAATCATCCCTCGCTCAGTGCTTGGGAGGGGGCTGTGAGGTCCTGGCTGAGCAGCTGGCTTTGGGAAGCATCCTGCTCATCCCTCAGATGCGGTCCTTATAGCAGAGAGGCAAGCAGGCAGCCCGGATCTGGCATGGCTTGTGTGCTGCCAAGTGTCTGAAATATTTTCTGGCCTGTATTCTGGTAATAGTCCACTAGATGGTGATAAAAGCTGTGTTTATCTACTTCAGACAGAAGGAGAGGAGCCAAAGGTGCAGCTTCCCAGCTCCTGACCATAGAGGGGGCACTGATGGAGATGAATTCTTGTTTAATCCGGAGCAAACCCTTTACTGTGCTTGGATTTTAAGAGTCTAATGCAAGTGGCATCTCACTCAGTGCTGTGGTTTATTTTTCAGACATCCAGTCCGCTATATCTGGTTTAATTCCCATAGCCTCATCACTGCAAACATCCCCGATGAGAAGACTCCCCGAGGCAGCAGCATCATGGATGATGACCTTACTGCGCACCGCAAGTGAGTAAGGCAGCTCTGAAGGGTAGGAGTTTTGGCACTGTGAAGATCAGCTCTATTAGATGTTTAAAAATGGCACAATAAGCACCTGACTCATCATCCAGAGCAGTAACAGAGAGGCATGGCATGTTTAAAAAAAAGAGAGAGAGAGAAAGAGAGAGAGAAGACTTTCAGAACAGCTGATGAATTGGCTGTTTACTTCTGAACACACACAAAAAAATGCATTTCATATTTCAGCAGGTGAATCTAAAGGCCACTGAAGCCAGACGGGGAATACAGCCCTTCCCTTGCTTGACTAATATTAGTAATGATGTCTCCTCCTGAAGGAAAGCTGCTGGTATTTAAACTCCAGGTTTTGATATTTGCATCTCAGATGGATGTTAGCATGTCTAATTGAACTATCAAACTACAATGTACTTCCTTCCCCCTTCCTGAATAGATTAGAAATGTTTCAGCAGATGACAGTTATGTCTCCGCGTTGCTAAATTCAGCCCTGTTTGTTGCCAGGGCTTGGTGGGGTCCATGGAAGGAGGCAGGTGGGAGTTTTCTCATGTCGAATCTGCACAGATAGCCCCAGTGCAGAGGGGATGGGTTTTTATATTCATCTTCCGAAGCACTGAATTTTGGTCTTTTCTGGCAATTTCTAACTCTAATCTAATCTAATTTGCCCTGCTAAAATATATGATTAAGCTAGCATGCTGCCCTGGTTGTGTTTTGCACAGGCATCGAGGAATCATCTATGCCTACGAGTTCTCAGTGGACCAGCTGGCTGTAGAAAGTGTCCTTCCTATTTGCCGCTCCTCCTACGATGAAGTGACTGGCTACAACTACAACATTGGCCTCGCAGTTCCCTACGATAACATTTAGGTAACTCACTTTACTTGGCTTCAGTGGTCCAGCTCTCTGCCAAGTCCGTGGCTGTAGGCAAAAAGGAGGTTCACAAGGGACAAATGCCAAAAAGATTGCACGAGCTGCAGGCACATCAAAAGGGCTGAGTTTTACCCAAAAACCTTGGGGTTTTGAACCAGAGCAGAGTATGACTGCCCTCGAGCATACCACTAAAACATGTTGCTGTGCTGTTCAAAGGTCTGCTTGGTGGAATAGAGACTGACATACGAAGGGGAGCAGCACGCTTCGGTGCAAACAGACGTTCGTTCCCACTGCTTGCGGGGAAAAATGCCACTGATCCCAGCTTGGCAGGGGACGTGGGCTGGTCAGGAAGCGAGAACCCAGAGTGGCAGACTGCTGAGATGGTGGCAGGCTGGGAGCACATCGAGGAGTTCCTAGCCTGCAGATGCCTGCCCATCCTGAGGGGAAAAGACAGGCATCTTGCTGAGCCCTACGTGATTGGAGTTTCTTTCCTTATAATGAGCTGCTCATTCTTCTTTTCCTTTAAGTGCACCAGAATGTGTCTAGAAACAGGAATATGCTCAGAGGGTTACGGTGTTTGGGAGAGCAGAGGCTGATGGAGAGAAACGTGAAGGTTGGCCTCGTCCAGACTGGGTGCCTGGAAACTCAGCAGGCCAAACATATCAAAATTATTTTAAAATACGTAATTTTTTTTTAAGTCTCTAAAATCCTAGATTAAATGTTTTCTGATTGTATATATGTACATGTGTGTGTTTGACTTTTTGTTCTTAGGTCTGTTAGGGTGGAATAACCCCTGTGCACTGAAACACAAGGCCATCATGTCTCAGGTTAGTCCTAAGGTACTTTATTTGATGGCTCACGCCTTTCGTGCCACCTGATGGTCACCAGGCCAAGCCAAAGCCTTCCTCACTGCTGAGCTGGCAATTGATCGTGTCAGTTTAATAAGCAGAGGGGACGAACTGCCTGAAGTCCCCCTGCATTGCTAATTTGCGCTTATTTTACAAAGAATCTGAGGGCTAAGATGTGATACCTCAGGTGAAAGAGAGAGTAAGGATTTACCTTAATCACAGGTTGCACAGAAATAGGTAGAGCCAGTTAGGTTGACCAAGAGCTCAAGTCCTGTATGGATATGTTTTACTGTTGTAAAATTATTTTTTGTTTGTCCTCTGCCATTGTGAATGTCCTGGTGCAAGCCAAGGTGATGTAAACCAAGTTTAAATTAAGTTTTAACAACTTTTTGCTGGCTTAACTAAATCAGTTTGTAAGTACAGTCTGTTAAATCAGCCTTTGCAAGAGAGGGGCTGGCTGCACTGTCAAGCAGAAATTGCTTCAATTCTTCCTCTGGTCACTGAGGCAGCCCCTGGAGAGCTTTGTTCTGCCTCCTCCTGCCTGGAAGAAGTATTTCACAGCCCTTTATTGTGTTTGGCTTGGGGTGGTTCTCCATGACCCCTAGGCCAACCTTCATGTGTGTGTTTGTGCTTTAACAGTGAGTTTGTTCGTGGTTATGGACTGATGTAAGAAGTGCAAGGGGGGAAGTCATTCTGGTCATTCTGTCTGACGAATAAATTTTTATCTTTTCAAGAAGCCTTTGGTCTCTTTTTTTTTTTTCCCCTCCACCATTCTGGGAAGCCAGCTCCCCCCCCCCCGTTATTCCTGGAACAGCCAGAAGTGTCACGAATGTGTAGCTGGGACAAGAGCTTAGTTGAAACCTGTCAAATAAATAACAGTTCCTGTAGTACAAGTAAGTTCTGGGGTTGCTCAAGCCTTGTGTCTTTTGATGTGGCCGAAGACAGAAAGCTTCCGCCTTCATTGTTCTCCTTGCCTCAGTGCCGTGACCCTGTGCCCTGTCTCACTTTAATACATCCTCGGCTCGTTAAGCTGCTGACTCTCCTCATCTGGCCTCGTTATCTCAGGGCAGCTTTGGTCTTTCTTCATCTCCCTGCTGCAAGCAGCAGATAAGTTTGCCTTGGGCCAGCGTGGGTTGAGACCTTTTCCGGGCATCTACCTCCTGACTTCCCTCTCCTTCTGCACTGCCAGGGGCGAGGATGTGTCTGTCTCCCTGTGCTGCTCCCTGGCAGCTGCTAGAAAATGGATGCGCCTGGATTGATGGAGGTATCTGCTGGCTTACACAGAGAAGACCTCCTAGTCATCAATTTGAGACCAAACGTCAACCCAGTTGGGGTACTGGAAGACTTGGGGTAACATCTAGTGGGGAAAGAGGCCCTGTCCTGCCCGCTCTGGATGCAGTCCCTCTGGGTGGGTCAGAGGGTGGTCCATTTCTAACGTCACTGGAATTTGTTTAGGAAAGTTGTACCACAGCAGAGGATTGTGTATATATTTAACTGGCATTCGTAATGCAAATGAGGGCACTTAGGCTGTTGGAGAGTATCCGTGATGGGAGTTTAATTTTCGATTCTGAAAAGGGATGATGTCCTACTTCAGTGGGTAGTCATTAATACTGTGCTGAAGTGCGTGCTGGAGTGCAGCAAATGCCTCTGCAACTGTTTAAATGTCGGCTAACCCTGGAGAAGATGCAAATGAAATCTGTTCCTTAATAACTTTGAGAACGGCGTCGCCATCCAGTCTTTAGCAGAGAGAGCTGATGAATTTGGCTTTCCCAGCCGGGGCCTCCCTGGGACTTGGTGCTACCGGTATATGATCAGAAAAGCCCTGCTGTGTCCCCTAGGCACAGGTTCTCACTCAATGTGGGGACATCTCAGGTGGGTGAATTTGAGGCAAGGTTCAGGAGCTGCAGTCAGGGCACTTGGACCAGTGCTGTTGGCTCACCAGGGGCTGAAGGCTGACGTTGCAGCAGGGGATGGAGCGAGGCACCAGGCTGGTGGCCTGGGCAGCTGGGGACGGCTGAAGGAGGCATTCAAGGAGAACGTGTGGTACTTCTTTCCTGGACATGAGAAGTGTTGGAGCACGAGTTTCTTCCCTCTTTTATCCAAAGGGAATGCATGATCAAAGGGGGTGGCTGTGGCTGTATCGCAGCCGCCAGCTGCTTCTAGGAGCCAGAGCTCTGCTTCAAGAAAAAAGGAGAAGGGAGGTGCGGAGCGGAGCAGCCTTGCAGCAAAGGACAGAGGTAGGGCACCCACAGCTCTAGTGTTGCACTGACAAAACAGCTCTCCTTCTACATACTATGGGCCCAGGGCACCACCAAAGCCCCCATGGAAGTGTTTTGTGTCCTTGGCTGGGATGTGGCACGCTGTCCTTCCCTGTCCTGGTGGAGAAGCACCTAGTATTGATGTGCTGTGATGGTGAAGAAGAAAAAAAAAAAACACAACACTTTTTTCCCCTCTCTGCAGCCCTTTTTCCTTTCAATGACATTTGGCTGCTGATTTCCCTCTTCAGTGTCCCCTAAAACCTTCAGCTGCTGATTTCTCATTGCATATTTCTAATGGCTCAGTGCATCTGAGCCAGTGCTGGCGTCCTCCCAGCCTGGTACCTTGGAGCCTTCCCTGCTGCTGAAGGGGAGATGAGGCAGTGGCTCAAGTGGTAGAAACTAACAGAGAAAATGCCTGTCCCGGACCAGGAGTGGTGACATTGGCCCTCTATCCTGGTCCCCTGCTGGCGGCAAGGCTCAGGCTTGTCAGCCCGAGTCCTGCTGTCCCTTTCATCTGCTCCCTGTAACTTTCCTCCTGCACACTCCTCATCCCGTTTCCCATAGAGGAGACAAACAGGAGAGAAGCAAAGCTGCAGACGAGGTGCCCTGGGCTGCCCCACGCTGCCCTTTTGTGCCCTAACAAAGCAGCCGGGTGCAGATAATTAGCTCAAGGGCTATAAATAACCCTGCGGTCCTGCCCCCTTCTTTTTGCATGCTGCTTGCAGCCTTTGCTGGCTGCAAGAAATGCTGATGCTCCAAGAAAACTGCTAGGGAGTTTGCTCCTGGGACTGCAGGTTTGTTGGTTTTTTTTTGGTCACACTTTGCAGTGGTGCTGCACCCACTGTGTGCGTCCTGGAGGAAAAGGACGGGGCATGGATCTGCAGCTGGGTGGGGACAGCAGGGCTGTTCACAGCATTTCTGTGGGAATTCCTGTAAGAGGAGGGGGAAAGGAGCCTGTGGTTGCTCCTCAGACCTGGGGGATTGGGGCTGGACAGTGGGCTCTTGAGTTCCTGGGGAGGGAAGGGAGCAGTGAGGGTCTGGTGCAGGGAGGAAGAGGATGAGGAGGAGGGGTTCAGTCCCAGCTCCTGCAGCTGGGAGGTCACGCACTGAGGCTCTGCAGGGACTGGTGCTGATGCAGCCAGGGGTGAGCCCAGGAGGGGTCTGGAGGAGGATGGGGCTTGAGTCCTGCAGCCCTACAAGCACAGCCAAGGATTTGGCTGCCACCGGGGAGCACTGGGAGACCCCAAACGCTGTGCTGGAATCACTGGGAGCTCCATCACTGCCAGCCCAATGCTCCCCAGCCCTTGCACCCAGGGCGAGCCCCACGTGCTGCAAGGGGGGATCCCCCAGCTCCAGGGGCTGCCCGTGCTCCAACGTGGTTTCCTTCCAGAGGGGCAAAGCTGCAGAAACAGCCTCCAGTGGGGACAGACCACCCAGCTGGACAGACGGATACCGGCCGGGGCTGGTGCTGGCTCCGGGTGTGTGGCCGAGCCTGCAGTGTTCGCTCCTGGGCTGCTGGCTGCTTGCCGGAGCAGGGGCTATTTCCATGTCACTGGGGAAGCTATTTTTGAAAATAATAATAATAATAAAACAACAACCAAACCCAAATCTTTCCAGCTTTTCTAAAAATAACCACTGCCCTTTCCTCTCCCTCCCCCCCTCCCCGCCGCCTTCCCATCTCGGGCTGCCTTAGAGCCGGCAATCCGCCTGGAGCCACCCGGTTATTAATACCAGTAAACAACCCGTTATCTCCGGTGGCTTGTAGGAGCAGGAACATGTGGGGGCGGCAGCACCAGGCTGCTGGGAACCCTCCTCCTGCATCCTCGTGTGCCCGCGTCCCCGCATCCCTGCCCTGCAGGGGGGACCGGAGCTGGGGTAATTCCTGGTGGAAAAAGTCACACAGGTTTAAGGGGAGAGCAGGGTTTTGGGGAGGCTTCCTGCGCAGGGAGAAGTCCGTCAGGCACCGGGCGCTGGCAGCATATTTCTCAGCAAAGAGTAAAAAGAGAAATATCTTTTATTACAGATAAAAGCCTCTTATGTTTCTAGAGAGCAGAACGCGGCCCTGCTCGGGACAGGCACGCAGGCGGCTGCACCGTGCTCGGTGCTGCTGTGGAGGCTTCGTCCTCCTCCTCCTCCTCCTCTTCCTTGTCCTCCTCGCCCTCCTGCTTCAGCCTCCTCTTCCTCCTCCTCCTCCTCCTCCTGCCCCTCAGGGTCAGTAGCAGTGCGCGATGGTCTCCATGTTGAGGAAGCGGACGTGCATCTTGGTCTCGATGTCGATCCCCTGCCACATCTGCAAGGGGCCGGGGGTGAGCGGGGCCGGGCTCAGGCTCCTGGCAGGGAGCTGAGCGAGGCCACCAACCTTCAGGAAGTCTTCGAAGGTGATGCCCTCGTACACCTGGTCCGGGCCCTGTGTGCAGCAAGAGAGAACGCGTTATGGATGCGCCTATGGCACCAGATCCCCTGCGGGTTGGTCCCTTGGGGCCACGGGACATGGCCCCATGGGTGCACAGCCCCATGACCAGCCTGAAAGCAGCTCCCAGCCCGAAAGCAGCTCCCAGCCAGCACAGCATCCCTGGGGTTGCAGGGAGCTGCCTCTTTTGTAAGCACTGAAGCTGTGAGCATGGTGCTCTTTGGGGTGCCTCACCCTGGGGTGCTCTCACATGGGGAAAAAAAACAAAACAAAACAAACACAATCAATCAAACAAACAAAAAAACAAAAACAAAAAACAAAACAAAACAAAACAAAAACAAAAACAAAAAAACAAAGCTCAAAAGCTGCTGGCTGCAATAAAACTTCAAGCCAAAGCCCTTTTGAGAGAGGGGACGATGCTCAGGGCAGGATGGCCCCTTCCAGCCCCATTTTTTTGACACCCTTGCAGTACAGCAAGGATCCCTCTCCCACCATTTGTCCCACGCAGATGCTGGCTGCCTCCATCATGGCCCCGTCGGCGATGGAGCGCGCCGACTCCTTCTCCAGGTGGGGGTTCCCGGACAGCAGCTCCTCCACCACCTGCGGGGCAGCGGGTGAGGAAGGGGCCGGCACCGCTGGGGTCCCAGCCATGTCCCCCCCTTTCCACGTTACATTTCGGTACTCCTGCAGCGTGATCTTCCCGTCGTGGTCCGAGTCGTACATGTGGAAGAGGACTGGCAGGGACAGGAGGGGGGTGGCAGGGTCAGACCCCTCCGTCCCACCGCCCCGCGGCCGCCCCGTGCTCATGGCCGAGCCTCACATTTGAGTTTCTCCTTCCGGAAGCGATCCAGCTGCTCCTCGTCCATGTTCATCTCGATGGGTCTGAAGTAGGACATGATGGTCAGGAAGTCCTCGAAGTTTATCTCATCCGCCAGCCCCGACGACTCCTGCCGCAGGTTCCTGCCGAGAGCGGAGCCGCTGGGGACGGGCGAAGCCGCGAGCCCCTCGCCCCATCCTGCCCCAAAGCTTTTGGGTCCCAGTGGCCCCGGTGCTACTCAGCCATGGTATCGTGTTGCTCAGAGCTGGCACCAGCTTTTTCCCAAAGATTCAGCTTCAATTTCCATAATTTCCAGCCTGGCTCCATCTCAGCCCTCGGGGACGAGAGCTTTAAAGCCTACCCTCAGCACCCCTCATGCAGGAGCTGGCCCCAGCCCTCCCTGCGGGGCCGGGGGTGCTCTTACCGCTTGTCAAAAAAGGCATGGACGATTTTGGCCCTGATGGGGTTGAACTCCAGGTCGGGGATGCTGTCGAAGTTCTCCTTGCTGCAAAGAACAAGGCAGAGACAGCAGAGGAGGGGGGAGCGCTGCAGCAGCCCCTGATGGGCTGGGACAGAAGTCCTGGCCCCGTCCTTCCAAAGCAATCACAACAAGAATGATTTTGCATGAATTTGCCCCAGTTCGGCATGAAAGCAATTTGAAACTGGGGAGAATACAGTTGCCAAACCCACTGGGGCTGCTATTGAGCAACCTCACCTCCTCCCTCCCCAAACTGATTTTTAGGGCTGGGGTAAAGGGGAAGTTTGGCAGGGGCGATCTTGCTCCCAGACCACTGCTTCACCACCTCTTTCTTCTTGTTTGCAATGCTGCAGCCTTCCTGGGGTGGCTGGGAAGGATGGCACGGCCGGGCATCCCCCCAGGGCAGCCTAAAAGCGTGGGGGGATCTCCCTGCAGCAGGGAGGGGGACGCCGTACCGGATCGTCAGCTGGTCCCGGCTCAGCTGCCTGAATCGCCGGTGCAGGTGCTCGATCTGCTCCGAGGTGACTGCCGATGGAAAAAGCAGAGGAGAAGGGGGCTGAGCTCCCCACGGGACACCTGGGGACACCCAGCTCGTGTCCTGCCAGGGGGCACAGCCCCACTGCCACCAGGAGACCGCTGGGCACCAAAACTTGCTGCAAAGCCTGGGGACGACGCCAAAGCCCCCCCAGCCCCAGCAAGAGCCAAAGAGCCTCCTGCTCCTGCCCCTGTTCCTGCTCCTGCTCCTGTCCCAGCAAACTGTCCCCAAGCATTTGCAGCCCGGAGTCAGTGCTGTTTCTTTGCCGCATGCTGGGAAGCTGATGGGACACAGAAAACAACACAAAAAGAAGAAAACCCCCCAAACTGACAGCAGCCACCCGTGTACCATCAGGGAGGAAGAAAGGCTGGGTGGGGGGAGCTGCACTGGCACCCAAAAACCAAAGGCAAGCTTCAAACCACCGATCCCCGAGGGCTGTCCCACAGCCGCCTCGCTCCACTGCGGGGTTTTATTTTATTTTATTTTGTTCTCCCAGCTGCTCCCCACGGGCTGGAGCCCAGCCCCGCAACCCCCCGAGGCGGCACCAGGCTGGCGCTGTGCTGCAAATATTGACAGTGACAATTCCCAGGAGCCCAGGAGCCAACAGCCCGGGGCTGTTTGCGGAGCCGGCACCACCATCGGCCTCCCCTGGCTGTGTGGAGAAAGAGAAAAAAGCATCCTAAACTACAGAGAAAAGCATCCTGACATACAGCTGGGGGGCTGCGAGTGGTTAACTCCGGCAGCTGGGAGACAACAGGTCAATACCAAGCCCACGCTGGCTGGCTCTCTCTCTCTCCCTCTCTCTTTTATTATGTTTAAATACCGTCCCTCGCTGCTTTTTTTTTTTTGCTGTTGTTTCGCAGCCTTGAAATAGAAACCGTATTGATCCTGCCGAGCATTTCCAGAGCCCTATTAATGCTCTGGAAACCCACCTGCGCCTCGCGGTGGCTCCCTGCCTGCCCGCGCTGGCAGCTCGCCCTTTCCCCTCCTTGGGATGGGGCCGGGGGGCTCTGAGCCCCCCCTCCAGTCCCTGACCCCATCCCTGGCTCCCCGTTTATGCATGTGCAGCCCCATTCACCCATATGAGGTTATTTTTTTTCCCCCTAAATCCTTCTCCCCCCCCTCCAGTCCCCAGTCTCAACCCTGGCTTTGCGGTGACGCACGGGCAGCCCCATTCACCCATATGAGGTTATTTTTTTTTATTATTATTTTTTTTTTCCCCTAAATCCCTCTCGTGCCTTGCTGCTGTCCACGCACATGGAAACTTTCTCTGGCCTCCACTTTCCAATTTTGGCCGTGGTGCTGCGACCTTTCCCAGTGCCCCGTGCCAGCATCGCCGGCGCCGTGGGAGCAGCCGGGCCACGGAGCCGCCGGCATCGGGGCCGTGGGTGCAGCCCCAAAGCTTTCATGTCCCAGAAAACACCCCTGGGACAAAAACTGGGACCACCAGACAGATGCTTGTGGGTCCATCCCTGTGTCTCCCCCTGCTCCAAGGCAAAGGGAGGGATTTTCCTCCCTTTTTCCCCAAAGCCAGGCTCCTGGGAAGGGTGAAAGCGCTGCACCTGCCCAAAGGGCAGAGGCTGCCCGGCAGGAGGACGGCCTCAAGGGCAGCAGCGGCTGCTGGCATCGCTGTGAAGCATCCTCAGCGCTCTGACACAGCGGGCCTGTGTCCAAGCAGGTGGGGGGAAACATATAGATATATATTAAAAGGAAGGTTTGCTGCTTCCCAGCCTGCGGCTGTTTGTGCAGCTTGAGCTAAAGGGGATGCTCCGGGGAGGGGATGCTCCGGAGAGGTTCTGCACTGCCCCCATGGCCTCTCACCATGTCCAGGAGGAGGCATAGTCCCCAAAAAAGGGCTCCCAGCACCATGGAGGCACCTCTGGCCTCTGGGCCTCAAGGCACAGGGTGTACTGCCCTGTCCATGAGCCCTCCCCAGCAGTCGGACCAGTTGATGCAATCCCCCCGTCCCTCTTGTTTTAACGGGACTTTTTTGGGAGCTGCTTTCTGTACGCCCCTGCTCTAGGACTGACCCGTGATGTGGGTGCCACCCTTGGGCAGCCTGGCAGCACCCCCAGGCCGGGACGTTCCCCAAAACCCACCCCACAGCCCCCTCATGTTCCCCATGCAGGCAGGGCTGGGCTCACCCTGGGGTCCCCGGTGGGTGCTGCGGTGCCCGGCCCTTGGCCAGGAAGGAGGAAGAGGAGGAGGGGGAGGAAGGAGCAGGAAGGGCGATGTGCCGGACCCCTGCACCCAAGCCCAGCAGAGCCCCCTCGCCCCCAGCCCAGCCTGCTCTGAGCACCCTGGGGCGATGACATCCCCTGAGGTGCCACACAGCCCCCTCCAGTGCCATGTCCCCCCCCCCATGTGCCACATTCCCCACAGGTGACACACAGCCCCCCCCCCAGCCAGGTGCCATGTCCCCATCCCCACACAGCCCCCCCATATCACACACCCCCTCCGGTGCCCTGCCACCCCCCCCCAGAGGTGCCGCATCCCCCTCCACATCCCACATCCCCCCCCGGGTGCCATGCGCCCCTCGGTGCCATGCGCCCCCCAACGTCCCCTACCCCCTCTCCATCCCATGTCCCCCCCAGGTGCCGTGTCCCCCCCCCCCCTCGGTGGCACTCACAGCCGGTCCTGTCGGCCAGCGCCCGCATCTCGGCGGGCACCGAGTGCGCGGAGCCCATCCCGGGCCGTGCCGGGCCGAGCCGGGCCGGGAGGCGGCGCGCCGGGGGCCGCAGCACCGGGCTCCGCCGCCGCTAAGGGCGGGCGCACGGGGAAAGGAGGCGGCGGCGGTGGCGGCGGCTGCGGGGCTCCCCCGGGTCCCTGAGCTCCCCGCCGCCTCGCCGTCGGTAGGTTTCAGAGTTAACAGCCCCCTGCCGGGGAGAGGAGAGGCCGGGGGATCGGGGGTGGTTGAAGGTAGGGGGGTAAAAGGGGGTCCCCCGGCCGTGCCGTGCGCCTGTGACCTGTGGAAGGTGGGGAGACGGAGGGAGAAAAATGTGGGAGGGGGAGGCAAAGGTGGTACGGGACCCCGCCAAAAAAAAATAAAGGGCTGAAATCCTTCCCCTGAGGCTATGAGCCCAGCCAGGGGGGCTGCAGCAGGGAGCAGGGGGGTTCTGGCACCCTCAGCCTCTGCCAGGCCCCACCACGACCGCCTTCCCCCAGTGCAGGGGGAGAGAAAAACACCCTGGGGAAGTGAGGAAGGGTTTTAGGAGTGGGGCGGCGCAGCAAAGCAGCACACTCCGGCAGCAGGTACCAAGGGGGGATGGTTTGCTTTATTTGATTTGAAGCCACGCACAAAGAGGAAAGGAACCGCATCGCTTCCAGGCTGCCCCACGCTGCCAGAGGGACCTGCAGCCCCCCGGCCTCCCTCCGGAGCAGCAGCACCAGGACGGACGTCTCGAGGAGGCTGCAGCCCCCAGCCCTTGCTCCCTGCCCAAGGGGCTCTGCCCCATGGCACAGGGGAGCCACAAGCCCCCTGCCCTGCTCTAACCAGCCCATGGCCTGTCTCCCTTACAGTTATTTTCCATTTTCCCCCAGGTCAGGCACCTCCTGATACTGCCTGCCCCTCCCGTGCTGCCTCCACGCCTCCTCTTCCCCCTCCACCCTCTATTATTTTTTCCTTCACTCCCCAGAAAGCTATTTTGAGGTGACAGCACCTGCCCTGCCCCAGCTTATGGCACAAGAAGGCGAGGGAGAAGAGGAGCACCAGCTGCACCCCCTGCCCCAGGGGAGCCAGGGGCTGCTGGTGCCGCCCCACGCCCACCAGGCTGGGCTTTTTGGGAGCTCAGGCAGTAATTCCACCTCCTCCTGGAAGCAAAACAGCCCCTTTTCCAAGTGAGCTCTGCACAGACACAAGAGAGGACAGGTGGTGAGGTGTGACACACATATCAAGCACAGGGACATCACTCATGGGGACCCAGACCCTGTGCATGGACACAGAACTTTTGGGATCCTCTCCTGCCTTCTTGGGGAAACGGCGGCTGCACGGCCAGGAGGGGAGAGGGGGACAGGGGAGCCACCGGGTGCATGGGAAAACACACGGTGGGACTGAAGCTGCACAAACTCACGGGGCAATTCCCCCTCCCCGAGACTAGTTATGGACTGAACCCACATCAAGCAACACCGCCAGCCCCCAGGCTGCAGGAGGAACACGGGAGTTTTCAGAGCAGCTTTGGGCAGCTCCGCGTTGGTGGCTGCGGCTTTGTTATGGCACGGTTCTACTTGGCATCCAGACAGCACACCGAGGGGCCCAGGAGCTCGGGGCGTGGTAACTGGGTGTGCTTGTGAAGGGCAAGGTGCCACCAGAGTGGCAGAGGGACACCCAGAGCCCCAGGAAATGCACTGACACGGACGCTGTCCCAGGGCACCATCAGAGCCGAGGCTGGGAACGGGGAGCCCTGCTCCTGTTCCAAGCCACCAGCATCGACCTCGTGACCCCACAGACCCGTTCCCTACCTTGCATCCCTGTCAGGATGCTTTGGGATCTCCTTTCAACCCTCAGAAAGGTTTGGAGAGTCAAACTCTATCTACTCCAACCCTCAAAACCAAGAGGGGTGGATTTGAAGGTTTTGCCTGATGACTTCCTGCCCTGCTTTCACTTGGATCCATTCAGCTTCTGAGGAAATCCGTCCCCCCAACTCCAAATTCATTTCAGTACACAGCTACTGAAAGATGCTGTGGTACCTGGAGTGCAGCACCCTCACCACTCGCCATGCAGGGCTGCTGTAAAGCACCACGGCTCCTATAGCCCACCACCACCACCACCACCGCTCCCCTGGGAAAAGTGCTGGGCTGTCAGTATTTATTTCTCCTATTATTAACTGTACTTCAGTAGGGTGGCATGCAGGTCAAGCATTCTCTCAGGAGGAGGGGTGTGGGATGGCACGTGGTGATATTTGAAGTGCTATAATAGACTAAGAGCCCCCACCTAACAGGGCACGGTGCCTAACTCTCTGACAGAGCTACGGTGTTGTAACTGCTGAGTGACAGGGCACGCTGCTGCAGCCAGCCTGCAGGCTTTGCTTCAGGAACCAGAGCTCTGCGGGCTCTGGATATGTCATTCTGCACCCCATAATACCTGAATGCAGAGGAAAACCTTCTCTGCAGTGACTCCGTTTGGGCCTTTAAGCTGTGTGGAAATCCACGTGCAGGGAGCTGCTAAGCCTCTTCCCTTCTGGGCACTGCAGTGCGTGTCCCCGCTCCACCCCCCGCCAAAATCCGCTCTCCTTTGGCAAAAAGGAAAAAGGACTCGAGCTGCAGGAATTAACATCTCTCTTCCACACGCCGCTGGGCTGTCTCCAGGGCTGGCCCGTTTCCAGTCCCAATCCCACTGTATTGCATAAACACCCACAGCCCAGAGGCAGCGGTGACCAACAGCTCCCCACGGGCCGTGGGGTTGTTCCGACAGCAACCTCCGAGCTCCCCCGAAGCGGTGCCGAGGGGCTCAGGGTCGTCCTGGGAGCACTCAGGGCTGTGCCACAGGTCACAAGAACACACACAGTGAACAGAGCAAAGAACAAGGTAAGAACACGGGCTGGGTGGGTTTGGCAGGCGCAGGAAAGGGCTGGCAGCTCGTCTTCTGCTTTAGGAGAGTCTGTGTCAGGTGTGAGGTGGCCGGCTGGCCCTCGGTGTTACCACAGTGCTTGGCACCCCTGGAAGCCTTGCTGCTGCTTCTGGTTTTGCTGCAGGGGCTCTTTCCCAGCCCGTAAGGATGCTCAGAATGGGAGGAGTAGCTCTGTGAAGAATCAGACTACAGAGGTGAAGCACAATCCGACCAAAGATTCAGACCGGAGGAGACACAGTCAAACGGAGGAGGCTTTAAAAACTATCACCTGCATGAGATATACATAAAAACCCAACAACGAAAACAACCAAACAAAAACCCCACAACATCGCAAGGACAAGCAACTTCTCTGGAAGTCGGAGTTTCTTCCAGTATTCCACACCAGGGGTCTCACTGCGCCAGCCTCCTAGGCAAGACGATCACGGAACGAGCAGTAGGGGCAGATCTTTCCGTAGGACAAGGCGCTTCCCTAGCACGACTGTCCCTGCGAGATCCTTACGCCTGGCCTCAGCTACCGACGTGTCCCCGTGGGCCAGAATGGGCAGGCAGGCAACGGAAAGATGCTATAGCACCGGTTATAAAGTTTAATGCAGTTTTCAATGCATTAAAGCCAAAGGATTGTCACCAAACTTGCCTTCCAGGCAAGTTTTGCAGAAGAGGGCAAAGCTACACTCCGGCTGCTTCTGTCCTCACAACGCCTTTTGCACTCACTCCTTGCCTGAACTGTAGATCTTCTGAGCTGTGGCGCGCGTCAGCTCCAAATCCTCCGGGTACCGAATTTCTAGCTCGGTATTTGCTAGGTAGTGAACGCCGGTAAACTCGGAAAAATAGCGGCCGATGTCAGGGTGAGGAATCTCCCGAGGCTCAGAGTTGTATTCCAGGTTCTCTGTTAGGAGAGGAAACAAATCAGTTATTCCCCCACGAAGGCCATACATCCTGCGCCTCTCTCAACTCCTGTTGATGTCTCTGAGCTCTACAAACGCTGCCTCCTGATGCTTTCAACAAAAAAAAAAACCCTAACCCAGGAAAACAGGCAGAGAATATCCCAGCAGGCTCGCTTACAGAACCTATTCTCCTAGCTGATGCTGACCCCATTTACCAGTGCCACCAAAATATTTCCTGCCTGAGACCCCCTGGCCTGACGTTAGGCTGGAGCACAGGATGCTGACCTGCTGTCACGCTGCGGACCTCGGGTCTTGTTTGTAAATGCAAGGAGAAGCTGCAGCACTGAGCTCTGCTCCCTCAGGTCCCAGGGGAGATCAGTTTCCAGGAGATCCAAACGCTCCAAGGTGTGGGCGACTGCACAAGGATGCCCTCTGCAGGTTTACCAGGGACACCCAGTGCCCATAGCTCCCCTGGAAAGCCTCCCAGTGACCCCCAGTTTCCTCTAGGATGCCCTAGAGACCTCCCCGGGAAACACAGGAGACACTCTGAGCCTCTTCTTGCACCCTAGAGGCATAATAAGAACTCTTCCTGGCATCTAGAGGCCTCTGGAGGCCTTGCAGGGCTTTCTAGTGCACTCTCACACACACTGGAGGCCTCCTGCGGTCCTCCCCTGCACTCTAGATCCTCTGCAGGTCTACCAGGGCCCCCCAGCACGCTCTAGCTCCCCCCAGAAGCCACCCAGTGACACCCAGTTTCCTCTAGGATGCCCTAGAGGCCTCGCAGGGCAAAACCCTAAATGTAATAATATACCTAACCCTAATTAGGACCCTAAAAAACACGTATGGCGCCAGCTTCTCCCACCAAAAAGCCTCGAGTGCCTTGCAGCTCTAAGGCACCAGCCTGCTTTCCAAGCATGTCTCACACAGCAAAATTCACTTTTCTAAATCCCAGGCTCCCGAAGTAAGAAGCCCCCAGAACGAGCACGTTAATTGTTTCCCAGAGCACCCCATTTCCTCCTTTGCACTAAACTCTAACCTGATGAAGCACAACAGGTAAACAAAGCACTAGCGTTAAAGCGCAGCGGTGACCCGAGCTGAGGGCCTGTTTGCTCCCTGATTATTTGCTTAAATCAGGGTGAAGGGGAGGCAGCCCAGCAATAAATCACCTGTGCAGGTGCCCTGCAGCAGTCCCCAGATGATGTCATTTTTTCCAGTACAGTGCCAGATACACAGGTAGGAAAAAAAAACACACAAACACAACACTGCCTGTGTCCCAAAGTACCTTATCTGCAAGGTAAGGGGGGCAACATGTTGGGATGCTGAGAACGTGGTTCAGGAATAATCCATCTGCCTCTGAAACACGCTCAGTTCACTTCAGAGAGCACATACAAGTGGTATTCATCCATGCAGGCTCTGCGAAGCAAGCTGGACTTTGGTAAGACCTACCATATGTCACTGTGTGCAGCCAAGAGCACGAGAGCTTTCTGCACCCCAGCGGGCTGGTGTGGTCCCGTGGGCTGCAAGGCCCCTTCTCGTCCCGTACAGCCACGGGGGAACAATTTGCACTGAGATACGCCCTGTAGAAACAGGGCTGAGCAGCGAGCTGTGCACAAACGGACAGACACGGTGATGAAACAGAAGCTGGCAGGGGGGAGGAGAACGGGAGAAGCGGATTCGAAAAGGTGGGGAGCCTGAGAAACGTGCTGACGAGCAGTTTTGGAACAGCAGATACCTGGCCCGTGCTGCCAGCAAGCAAACAAAGGGAGGACAAGAGCAGACAGGTAGACACCAAGCCTGCTGCACAGGGCAGGTGTTTTGGAATTAGCGACAGCTCAACCTGCGGATTTACAGGAAGGACTCAAACTGAGCACACCTATAATAAGCTTGGTGTTATTTCTGGTTAAATCTACAAAGACTCAGTTTAAAAAAAAAAAAAAAACAAAACACATTCCCTCCTTAAAGCCAGGTCAATAGGTTATGAAATACTCCCTTCCCAAGTGATCTGAGGTTGTATTTTAGAGGGGATACTCAAGAGACAGGCAGCAAGACTTCAGCAAGCAAAGACAACCCCCTGGTTTTCTCAAGCAGTATCAAAACTCTTGGATGCCACTGACAGCAGTTTCAAACTACAGCCTGGCTAAAACACAAAGTGCTCAGGAACCAGCTGTAATCAGAGCTGATTATACTTGTTTATAAACAATTAGAGAATAAGAAATGAGATGACTCAACCCCAGAAGCACTGTGGAAAAATACCACGTTAGTTTCCACTGAGGTGCATATTTTAAAATTAATCCATGGCACAAAATATTTTTTTTTCCAGACTATTTAAGAAGTAAAATACTGTTCAATATGAACCATAAAGTAGTGCTGCAATGTCCTGTGCCCCTACTCCATCCTTTTTTTTTTGTTAGTTCTACTGAATATAATGTGACTCTCAGGAAGGTAAGAAACACCTGCACTTGAAGTGTTTCAGGCTACAAAGGTAGGAGTGTCCCCTCGTGAAAAAACACCTCTTGCTCGTAGGTATGGGATCAGAACATGCTAGGAGCACACCCTAGCAAGAGCTGAACTGCATTTTGTCCATAGTTTCCTGTTCAACAGCTTCTGCATCTTCTCTTAACAAAATATGATCAGGTTGTGCAGCTGCCCTGCCAGCTGGATGGGATGCCTCTGTGTCACAGGGAGAAAAACAGGAGATAAAGAAACACCCTGCTTGCAATGTACAGAGTTACAGACTTTTTTAACCCGAGTTCAACACTTCTTCCCTTATCCTAACCTCATATTCTGACCATGAGATAAGAATTTTGCTCATGGTACTGTGCATAAAGAACACACAACTGAGATTTCTGCACCTCTTGGCATTTGTGAAGAGGCATTCATTTTAGTCCCTTTCTTACCAGAGACGGCACCAAAAGCCACGCTATTCGTGTTCTCTGGGATCTTAGCACACGAAGTCTCTCAGTGAAAGGTGTTCAGAACCATGCCCTAAAACGAGCAAAGTTTGGGTGTTTTCTCACAAGACCCTACTTTGAGGTCCTTCCCAAAGCATGACCATAATTTCACAAAGCAAGAGTTGCTGACAGAACTTTGAACTTCAGAAGAAGTTGAATTAGCTCTTCCAAAAGCAGGAATCCTGGTTTATACCATAAAACCGATCGTGTCCAACACACACTTGTTTCTAGGGCAAGAGGAGATTGTAACAAAGGGGTCCTCAATGTTCATCCCTAGCAGGACTGATTTCACAGAAATCAAACAAAATATGTCTGTGAATTCAAGACAATTTTCCTTCCTACCCCAACTTTAACTTACACTTCATGCCTCCTACTTAAGAGCTGATCACTTAAGCGTCACCTTCTCCTACTGCACTTTTTAACAGACAGCAAACTGAGGAGACTCCTGCTCACCTTGAGCAGCGTATCTGCAAGAGCCATCTTCCACTAGCACGTTGTAGAAAGGCTGGTGGGGGCCATGTGGGAGGCTGTGGACATTCATGTTTCGGATCCATTCATGTCCCATCATGCAGGCAGGATCCCAGCCGTAGATGACGCAGTTGTAGCCATATCTAATTAAAAAGAATACACAACACAGGCTATGAAAACTCCAGAGCCAGCTCTTTTCGTCAAGGCTAATAGAGCACAAACGGAACAGAAGCCTCCTGTGAGCAGGCACAAGGAGGAGAGGAGAAGAACATCATTATAAAAAAACTTGTGTGCGTACGTGTTTGTGTTCTGAGGTGGGTGGGAAATGACTAGAAGTGACTGGGCAAACAGACAGGAACAAACAGCTGAGCACAAAGGAAAGCCAAATTTGAACAAGAAATGAGAGCGGGGAAGAGACTGGGATGTCAGCAACAGGGAGAACAGGAAACAAGAAACAGGGAGGGGAATCAACCACTCTACCGTGCTGTGCAATTACTCCTGTTCCCATCACGCAGACACGGTAATCCCAGTGCTAATTCCCAGAAACAAAGCCAGCATTATTGTCAGAGTATTTATGAGATTAATTGTGAGGTATCATAACTGACACTGCTGACACTTAAAATATGCTTCAGATGTCTCGCTGAGTTGTTTGGAGGAATGGCCACAGCCACACAGTGCCAGCACGTCGTTCTGGCAGGGCTGTGCAGACAGGAACACAAAGCCCCTGCGCAATGCACGAAGAGGCAGTTAATAACAGCGCAGGGTAAGATTCATAAGCTGTCTTTGCCATCTCATCTCTTCTGAAACCAGTTCTGTTCCACAGTCCCTCATTAACCGATTACAAATGTTTCTTCGAGAGCTCTGGACTGTGGAAATTTTTATCTGTGATACATGATGACTCACAGGAGGCACCTCGCAAACCACTCTGCAAACAAGCAGCAGCAAAAACGCTTGCTCTCTCAAAGGAGAGACAGAGCTGCCCCCATTTTTCTAAGAGGTATGCAGCATAGATGCATGTGCCTGACATTTTCTGTTCCAGGTACCTCCTTGGCAGATAAAACCCCGTCTCATTACGGCCAGAACAAACACTTCTGCACTCGTCATTACAGCGCAGCCTCCTGCTAGCGCAGGGGAGGTTTTGAAGAGCTCACCTCTTGTGTTTCATAATCAGCCCAATGGAAAAGCAGACCTCTTTGTGTTTCTCATCCGAGCGGTGCTTCACCTCGGGTCCCACCTCCTCCTTCCGGCGCTCAATATGCTCTAGGGTATGCTGAACCAAGTACCCGACCGCCCCGTGCTGGGATGGATCCAAGGCCTGAATGTGCTGCAAGATGTCCAGAACCTTCAGCAAGCAAAACAAGATTGACAGATTCAGAACAAGCCTCTACAGCAGTCAAACACAAACAGATACACTTCCCGTGTTAGCTGGGTCTAAGTGCCCAGGCCTAGAAGTCTGCCACACAAGTTTTCCACGCAGAACCGAGAACCTTTGCTCTAACTACACGGTTCCAAGGAGTAGACGCTTGCTTATCCTGTAGGAATTGCAAACATTGCTCTCCTCTATTTTTAAAGCTCCCTATTCCTAAGGAAGGGCACTGCTGAACAAAGTAACTCCCTAAAACTAAGTCATACAAGCTAATGGCATCACGTGTTTCAGCTACAGGGCATCAAAGACACTGCTTCAAGGTTTCTGAGATGTTAGAAGAATTATGAAGCTAGTCTGCTGAACCCCTGCTGTGAAGTGATTTCAGATGACTTCTGCTGTACTCCAGAACAAACATTTTAGCTTTAAAAAGTTCCTCAGCACAGAAAGAAATGCAAATAACCTGTACGATGCTGTACCTTGAAATAGTGAACAGGAGACAGAGAACCTGCTTGACGCAGGATAACTAAAGGGCACTGACTTCAAAAGTGTTCCCAAAGTAGCAGGCTCTGTAGATCCAAAGTACCAGCCTACCAACACCCTCTGGCATGCCATTGGAGCATCAGGACAGAACAGCTGCCACCGGTTTTGTTACAGGCAGGCAACGCAAGTTTTTATCTTCTTGCATCTTGTTCTTAACAAAAATGTTGTCTAAACAGATTTGGAAAAGGCAGACACATCCATCTCAACATCAAACACCTCAAACGCTGCCTCACTTCCAAAATCTGACACCCCTCAGCAACTGGCAAGAGATCAAGGATCATCTCCTTGATCACATGCTGCAAGTTTTGGTGAACCTGAATTTAGAGTGGGGCAGAAGAGGAGACCTCAGGCTACTCAGCATGAACATCAGTCCAGCACTGAAAAAAATAAACTCAAAAAAAAAAAAGCAGAAGAAAAGAAGAAATACTGCTCAGGCTTCTCAGCACTTTAAATTGCTGGCAGGCATCTTACTGCCTTAAGAAGGGTGTGAAAACTGAAAAATCCTGCAGAAAGGGGAAGGCCTAGCACAGTGACCATGGCTGCCAGAGATTCTTGGCAATTTCATTTACTCTTATTTGCAAACATTCAGGACAACATTCTGGACAGCTTTGCTTGAGTTTTAAGATTTCGTGCCACTTTCCGTAAGTTTGGCAGACCTCTGTGAAATCTGGTATGTTCTGTTCTGTCAGGCATACAGGCTTCTCTGGCTAACTGTAATCCTATACGATAGCCTGGCAGGACTGGATGCATGTGAGGATGCCATAGGAGAAGTCTGGAGCTGTACGTTTTCATTGTGTCTGGCAAAGTGGTGCAGAGAGCTACATGCAAGAGTCAGCCACGGGAGGCATTATCTGTCCTGAGGGGCAGCAAAATGCAAGTACGTAAAGCCCACGTGCCTCACGAACACAAAGCTGAGTGCCAGAAAGGGGAAATATTCCAGTATTTCATTTAGCTCTCCTCTATTTATGTACACTCTTCATTTCAGCTCAGTGGGCCCCCCCAGTAATTTCTTACTTTGGGCTGCTTTTTCTGTGGCAACCCTAAAACTTGCTGTCCTAAGAAAGGAACAGCAAACTTAGCACAGTTTGTTCTTCTAAAGGAAGGCACCTTCTCCAGCAGTCACGTTTCAGTTAATTTAGTGGGAAGAGCTTTGCCTTCTGCCCAGCTGTCCAGCCAATCCTTCTGCCGAATCACCCAAACCTAACGTTTGGATATGGCACAGGCAGTGCCAAAGGGAGTGAATTCCACTAAAGCACAGGCAGTTTCAACAAAGAAACCTCTCTTTGCTGCAGTGACGTGCTAAAGAAATACTTTTTTGTTTGTTGAGTTACATGTTTTCTCCCTGTGCCTCCCCCAAATTCAGTAAAAGACACGGATGACTTAGACAACTTGCTGTCTGTCTGTACTGTCCTTCCCACGCTCACAGGATTCTTCAAGGCTGAAGGTAATGTTAACAGCCCTGTCCTTGGGATTCTTTTTTAAGTTGCTTTTTCACAAGAGCCGCTGATTGTGTACCTAAAGTTTCAGAGAACAGCTTTGTTGTTTGCAAAAGATAATTTCCTACAGGTTTCCTGATATGGTAATTGTTCCTTTCCTGTGACTCCAGCCAGACTCCTATCACCACCACCTCAATCTAGGCATACCGAGTCCTTACCTCTTACACTTTACAGCTAGCTACAAGTCCACAGTATTGGTTTTAAGACAAATTGTCAGACTGGGGCTGTAAATCATAAATTATGACTCAGACTTGAGGCTGCTCACGAGTTTCCCCTAGAGCAAGCAAGAGTCATCCTCTTTCCTCGCTTCACGTAGTAGAAATTGATTCTCCGAAACGTGATAACTCGTTCAATTGTGTTTATTACAGAAACAACTTGTGGCAGACTGTAATGCAAGTTGATGTAGTCCAAAAATCAATAGACTAGTGTTAATAATGCTTAGCCTATCAGAAAACATATGACCGAGTGGCGAGGTACCTTTTCTGGCCAGATTCCCAGGTGGAAGTATAACCTAGCCTGGAGCATTAGATGCTGCACATTGTCCGGATACATGGCCAGGTACAGATCCAACGAGTCTCTCAAGAGTTGATAAGACTGATCAGTGCTTTCTCTGCCAGCAAAAAAGAAACTCAATTGTAAGGCTAGCTCTTCAGTTCCTATCCCTAATACGCTGGTATACAGGGATAGCCACCAAAAGCAGTGCTACAGGTACAGGCATGCTCACTCCATGTAAGTGACAGTCAGCCCTGGAGTCACTCATCACATCCAACAGCCTGCTGGAAAGGGAAAATGCTACACAGTTGAAAACAGGCCTCTACCCTCCCACTTCACCAGTATTCTACTTGATCAAATGATCATACTCAGAAAATTCACTCTGTCACTTCCTTCTGAAATTTGCTTTTGTTCCCCTTGCTTAATTACACCTAAAGAGATGCTTTTACTCTCTGATTTCTTTCTGTTGCTACTTGGAAAAGTGATTAGCAGGACATTTGAAAACAAAAGCATATTGTCAACAATCCTACAGCACCATCTACTCATTTAAGCATATGGTTTATGCCTACCTGGTCATCATAAAGGTCTCTGTTCTCAAGGGAACAGTTCCTATCTGCTTTTCACATAGTAAAAAAACAAAAAAAAACAAAAAAAAACACAACATAGTTGTGTCCATTTTCTTGAGTGAAAACGATCTATTCTTGCTTCCATGCAATACTGCTGCAGGAGGTGATCAAAAGCAACTAGACACTGCGATGTGACATCCAGAGCTTTCAAGACTGCCTGGTGTGACTGATGCCTTTTTAAAGCCCTCACTCCAGTACTGCGAAGAGGCAGTATCAGACAGGCAGACAGCACACCATGGGCCCTTTTTTCCCCCACAGCCCTTACGGGCCAGATGACTTCAGTTACAACTCACCGCTTGCCCAGGTTTAAGAGGTTTCCCACCATGCGCTGCAGGACCTCCTTCGAAGTCACCACCCCATAGAACTCCTCCGTCACGTGGTGGCCTATAAGGTACTCGCACTCCTTCACGGTCAGCTGCTTCCCCTTCCCAAAGGCGTCAATGTAAGTGTAGTCAAAAATATCTGTGCTTCTAATAAGACATTAAGGAAACCAAGCTGTGATGCTGGGCCTTGTGGTAAAGCAGGATTACCTATTGCTGTTCTCCTAGCACTTTCAAGCTTGTTTCTAAAAATGTGCCATTCATACCTCAGCTCCCTCCATCATACAAAGAGATCACCTGCTACCTTCTCTCTTGTTTTTCACTCCATTGTGCCAGTTCTTTCCTTCATATATTTTCAGGTTTGCTGTATTTATTGCTAGATTACATGATGCTGCTGCACTGTAAAGTGTAACAGAGCCCACACATATGGTATCTGAAGCCTACTGCCAGAAGGGGTATATATAGACAAAAACATGGCTCTGAATTGGACTGCTGATGTCATTCACAAAATATACATTTCTGTAAATTGATCACAATCTGGTCAAAGGTGTGTCCTGCACTGACTCAGAGAATTGAAAGAGTGCACAGTACAACCGCAATGGCCTCTAGGAGCTGTTCTGTGTGAAAGGTCAAGTGAAATAAGCACCTTTTTTCTTTTTTTTCTTTTTCTTTTTTTTTTTTTTTTTGGTAATCTTATTAAACAGGAGAACAATCACCTCATACTTACTATTATTTCACACTCAGGAAATCTGTTATATTTCCTTAACAGAAGAATTGAGTTCTGGGAAAGTTTCTCTAGACAGCTGATCTTTTCCTTATAATTATGGATGGAAAATAACTAAATATCCTGGTGTAGGTTTGGAGCTGTAAATTCTTTGTGGCTTTTATAAAAAAAAATAAAAATAAAATGATAAAACTTCAAAAGACAGCAGATCACTTACCCTTCTTTTCCTTGACACCATCGCAGCAGAAAATGGCTAGGGAAGTTGACTGGCTCAAGTTTGACTCCCAGCTGCCTGGCAATTGTTAAATAAAGCACAGACAAACTGATGGGAATTCCTGTCCTGCGGATCAAAACCTGGAAGGATAGAAAAGTGGGGGATATTAAGAAAAAAAAAAAAACTCCAAGGTTTTAATTCACAAATGAAAACACGCCAACTTAACTGAATATGCACTAAAAGATGACAGGAAATTTACAGGAAATTACTCTTCAGAGACAGATTTTTTTTTTTTTTTACTACATTTTGTCATATGAAACACCCCAAGTAGCATTTCAAGCCTTGCAGCCTCCTAGGTTTTGCCTAACATGCACGTACCTGGTGAATGTATGAATTCAGGGAGTTATAGTAATCCAGCTCATTTCCTTTGTATTTTAACTGCTCATACAGGACACAATTCATAGCATCAAGTACCTGCCGCTGAAGCTCCACTTCTGGAATCAGGACCTCTCCTGAAAACATACAAAGAGAAGACAAGTATACTTAACCTTCATGCACTGAACCTCATAGCAAAATTCCTTTACGTACAAAGAACATAAAGACATCTTGATTCAAATAGTCAAGAGATTGGCTGGAGCACACAGCCCTAGTGCTCTGCTTACAGTGTGGCCCGGCTCAGCGGATTGCCACACACCTCAGCTGTGTATCAGTGCTGCCTTGTTTCCTCCTGCAGCTGCAGGACCTGACCCTGACTACCCTGTGCCAGCACAGCACTGTAGCTGGACAGTCTCACTGGCCAGGCATGGGAAGTGTGCTTTCACTGCTCGAGTCCCAGTTTGACCACTCTAGATATACAGACACAGACAGACCAGTCATTCCCTCTTCGAAAAGCAGCAAAGATTAGACTAATGCTTATAAAAACACAAGAAGTAAGATGCTGCCTGACCTTTGGAGATGGTAAAGCCTATACCTTTTCTATTGCTGCTGATTGCCAAGACTTGCTGAGGAAAGGACCTGTCCCACGGCTCTGCTACACACATCAGGACTGCTTAAGACTTCAGGGACAAACGAAAAAAAAAAAAATAACACCACCACAAACCAATCCTTTTTGCCTAGACAGCATCAGATGGACAACCTTGGGCTATCGAGCTTCTGCGGCTGAACAAACAGCTGCTGCCTGAATGATAGTTTAAGCAAATGTCAGAACATGCTTCAATGGGATGAAGGACAATAATGCTTTAAGCTTCAATAATTCAACAGCTGTTTCACCTTATCTGCCTCTGTTGAGACCTGCAGAAATGGTCTGCAGTAAAGCATATGCTTTTATACAGTACCTGCCTTGGAAGCCAAGCTGGGGTGCCTCGCATTTTTCGTCCGAAGGACTTTGCGCACTTTATCAGTGATATCATCCACCTGTGCCTGGACACTTTTTAAGCAGATGTCTGACAGCGGGTTACAATATTGGTCAATTAAAACAGCACCTGGAAAAAACAAACTACATAAGAAACAGGACTTCAGTTGTTTTTTGTTTTGTTTTTGTTTTGTTTTGTTTTTTGCTTATTTTTGTCTACTCTAAATTCCAAATCTATGGCATACAGCAAGCAATTGCAGCACAACACAACAACTTTCTTCTCAAAACTCTCATTTGTATATTGGATTTATCACAAAATGCAGAGAACGAGCTGACAATGATAAATGCCAGTTAGACTCTGTATTTCCCACCCCACCTTTCTGAAAAGGAAAGCAATAGATTTGTACATTGAGCAAGTATGCTGCTGGACAAGTCTTACTTAACCAGCCAACTCCTGTCACACTGCATCTCCTGGCATCCTCCCAGCTCATGTTTCTTGTTCAGAGCCTCAAACAACCTCAACTTCACTTCTGCGTCAGTTCTGATTTCTTCCTGCCACATCCTCAATCGCCATCATTCTTGCTCAATGCTCCCTCTTCTGCTACATTCATCCTTCCATGCCTGCCCTCCATCTTCCTGTCAGAAACCCGCTATAACAGATTTTCATTTTTCTTCTGCCCAACCCTCTCCTGTCAAACTTCTGCAGAAAAAAAATAGCCCTTTCTCAGAATAATCTCCTTGTCATCTTGTCAACCACGCTCGTTCCAAAGCCTCCATATTGCCCAACCTTTAGAATCAACTATATTCACCTGCAATCAATTCACCTGAACTGATTCACCCTGCCTGCAGCATACTCCTTGCTCTTGTCCAAGGAGAAAGGAGAGAGGTTTTTCTCTTTTCTGCGGAAAGGAGATGGTAGGGAGCTGACCTGAAATCAGATCACTCGGTCTGATAGGCCCTGTTCAGCCCCTAGGCCACAGTTAAAATGCTTCTGCAATGTCAGCTGGTCAGGGTGCTGAACTGCTGCTGATCTCTTCACTGCACTGTTCAAATCCAAGTATTTTAACTTTTTTCCATTGCTTCTCTGTTTACCTGTCCATGCACAACTATTTGAGCATACAGCACAGAAAGAAGCCAATGGAATGCTGATTATTGATGTAATGCTATGCAATTACCATAATTTTTTAAGGATTTTAGGTACAGCAAAAATCCAAACTTAATTCTGAGTCGCTGTCCAGGGGCTAATTGACATGTAAGCAAGGAAGCTTCTCTCCAAGTAAAGCAACAATGATGGAAAGCTGTCATTAACTGCTCTGCATCGGACTTCTGCTAAGGACTTACCCTCTAAAAATGACTGCTGATCAGTAGGGCGTTGAAGATACTCCTTCAGATTTTTTAATATGTTCTGTTGCCGTAGGAAGTAGAGAATTTTCTTTGCATAATACTTCCAGGTGAGGCCTTTCCTGCACAATGAAACACAAGAAGTTGTATTAGACAAGCACTTCAAGAGTGAACATTCCATTTAACTTTTCCAGTGAAGACATCTACCTTTTAGACATTGCTTTTCTGAACAAGACCAATGACACCACAGAGTCAGCCAAAGAGGTAAATATTAAGAGCATACTTATCAAAAGAAACACAATTTACAACACTTGCGAAATATTGTCCCCATCATCTTCAGTTTTTATCCTGTCACTAACATAGCATTTTGAGAAGATACAGTATCACAGGAAACAACACAGATCCTGCTTAAAGTAGTTCAGGAATATCTGAATGAAATACAATATTTTATTCACAAAATGTCCTCTGACTCTGTGTCCCTCCAGAATATTAAAATATCATTTCACCAATCAAAAAAAAATGATGAGAGACAGGAATGTATGTCCAATAATATTCAGAACAAAATTGCCAGAGAAAAATGTGTTTTTTACTCAAAAAAGGCTGGAAGAGACCAATAGTTGGCCTGTAGATCACACAATCCAGAACCTTACAGTTTTCATAGTAAAATCCCTTACACTTTCTATATTAAGAAGTGAAGGTAGAGTGCCCAAAAAGCAGCAGAGAGCTGATTTGAAGAGGTCACTGGAAATATGACAGCCCAACGTAGAGGCATTCAAATCACATGCATCTGAGCAAGCCCTGGCCTTCAGCAATGGGTTACCCATTGCTTCAGCACACACTTTTACACCAAATAGTTAGGAATGGTGCCTCCTGAAACCAAAAATCAAAAAATAAAAACAGACACAAACACAAGAGAGGATTCTGCTGATATCCTGGCTCTGTCCTTGCCATATTTTTAAAACAAGTCCAGCTCCTTTCTTCATGAAAAAATCTTTTTTCCTGCTTGCCTGTTCTCTCCTCCAGATTGCAGGTCAAATCAGTCTTCTCCATCCTAACGAACAGGAGAACAATCAAACCTCATAACACTTCATCCTCTTCCAATACATTGGGATGCTCAATAGGGACAACTGCTTTATTGGGATATCTTCCAGGGAAATGATTTAGCCTAACGCTCCTGAATGGCAAAGACTACAGCTTAATCAGGGTGTAATTAGCATCAATTCTACTTTATTGGGAGGCATTTGGCCAGTGCGAAGGCTCAAAAGCTTTTTAACCAGTTGTCAAATGAGAGATGTTTAGTCCCAGTTCAAATAGAGAAGGTAATAAAATGGATGTGAAAAGGCAAAAATGAGATGATTGTCATTCCAGTTATGTTTTTCCAAGCTCTACTAACAGTCCCTTTAATCAAGGCTATTAGACCCCATTGAGACAAATGTATTGCTGCTTTGTATCACAGCAAAAACAGCATTGTTTATATGGTACCAACAGAAAAGCCTTCAAGCAAGCCAGTGAACTATTCATCTCACTCAGTGTTACCCATGGTAATGAGAACACCCAGGCAGATGTGAACCAAAAGTTTTATTTACCCACTTGGCATTTCACCTGTCCAAAGAATTTACCAAGCTGCAAATTTTGCAGTGGTTCAATTAAACTCAGATGTTTATTTGGGGACAAAAAACGTACCTATCTACTACAGCTAAGAAAGGCAACAGAAGAGATTAAAAAAAAAGGCTGTGGTTTCATGATGTGGGGAGGGATTTATGGTGGCAATCCACAGTGAAGTACTGCTGTTCCTTCCTGTGTTGTAGGCCCATCCTGCAAATCAGTTCAGCAAACTGGTCCAGGTTCAAATAGAAACAAAAAAAAAAGAACAGGAGAAATCCTTAAGTCAAAACTACTGCAGAGAGGCAAGTACGCATACTGAGAGAACTGTTGTGAACTTGCAAGGAAACAAGCAAGCAACAAACAGCAACATGAAGCCAGAGGACCTCCTTCTTGTAGAATGGTTTACAAGGGTTCTTCTGGGAGTATTAAATGTGTTCTGCAATTAAACGCACAGTAATTCTCCCCAGCCTCAGTAAGACTGGGGATGTTGGTTTTTGGGGCGATGAAAGGAGTGAAGCTGACATCAGGCACCCATCACAGTACCATTCTTCTTTAGCCACTGAAAGGAGAAAATCCCTTCCACTTCTAATACTTCTTATTCTTTCTTACCTTCCTTCCATGTTAAGGATACACATCAGCTCATCCTCAAAGAAGTGACTTGGGCATCCAAGAGTCTCGATGTCACTGAATCCATCACAGGGGACCTGCCAAATCAGACACCGAATTATGCAGAGCACAAGAGATTGTTTCCTAAAGAACGTGATTTCATAGAAAGTCTCAAAACCCTACAGCAACCTGAGCTAACTACTACAGCATTTGGGGCTCCTGCAGAGGTGTATGGACCAGCCCTGGCATTTCAGATCACAGGCAGGCTGGGCCCAAGCTTTAAGGTGGAAACAACTGCCTGTGGTTGACTAAACCTCTCCATACCCTCCCTAGAGTAGCAGATTGCTCCTGGAGGAAGGAAGGAATGAAGGAGCGGAGCAGGAGCTTTCATTTCAGTCTCAAACCTCAACTGTTTAAGCAATATTGACAAGGGCCAAACTGGACCTATCAGGTTGTTAATCTAAAAAAATATCTGAAACAGTAATTTTTGTGTCTATATTCGTAACATTTTCTTGCAAAAATTGGAATTTTTAAACTCTGGTTGAACTGTAAAAAATCTTATTTGCTTTCAAGCTTTTCAGTACAGGAAATTAACAAAATTTAAGGAAAAAAATGGGATTCCTATTATACCGTATCTTAGTGGCACTCCACTGGATCTAGCAGAATTGGGTTGAAAAGTCTCCTCCCTGCAATTCTAAGCAGAGAAGCAAGCTGCAGTTTCTAGCCCCACAGGAGACAGTCCTAATTTTTAGGAATTCGGGTATTGCTGAGTAATGGTCTCTCAACAGTCCTTGCATACGTGATTGAAACAGTAGGAAGCCAGGAGGCTCTGCGGTCGGTTAATGCCCTGACACACATTTCACCACATTAAAATGTCTAGCTGCTGCAACCTCAGTGGAATAGGTCAAAAAGAAGAGCCAAGACATATGCATCTCCTAATTTTCTACTGGCCTCATGGCCTTTCTCTCTGGGGAAAAAAAAACAAAAAACAGTTGCCAGCATAAAATCAGACTTCGATATGGGTCTCCAATGCCTCTGGGGATTTCTTCACTGGACCACAATGTATTTGTGAAGGAGATAGAGAGGAGTGGCCATTTACCGGCTCTAGCATGAACTTTTTAATTCAGCTTTAGTTATGTGCAGCTTTTAAGTCTATTTCACAGAATTTCAGGTTGACCCAAACCTTATAGGTAGCCAAGACCCACAGCCACCAACTGAGCAAACAGACAATGAAACTGATGTTCCATGCTTAAGTAAGTTTTTCTGAGAGACTAAATTTTCACTTTTTACACAAGACACATAAGTGTGGTGTCATGGTTAGGTAAAGAGCTTGAATAATATGCTTTCCAATTCAGTGAACCTATTGTGCTTCAGTCCTGCTTTCAAATTATTCCTGACAACTCTCAGAGGAGCATATCCTTGCACGAGGCCTGCAGGGAGATAAATTGACAGGCTGTGGTATGTGCAAAGAAACTATCAGTCCTTCAGAAGTCGCTGAGCTCATAGAGCCAGGTCTGAACATGCAGCGATGAGCAAAGAGCTCATAAAGACACAATGAGGATCTCAGCAACAGCCATATGTGGTCTGCAGAACGTGCCTTGGACTCTGCACAGTTTGTACCTTTGGATTTTGGACCATCTCTCTCATTTTGGCCGGCAGTCTAGCATTCTCACATAAAGTGAGGCAATAGGAATTTTCTGACTGCACAGCTGAAAAATAGGTGGGGAGAGACCTGAAACTGCTACAAAGTACTAACCAAACAGCTAGGCTACTGCACATGCACAGGGATGACTTACGTGCTCTGAAAAGAACCTTTTGGAGAATGAAGCTACAATTCTCTGGGCTTCTAGTCCAGCATTGTGCCGCGCTTTGTATTCTTCAAGCCAGCTAACACCGTCTGTGTGGCTGTAGTATTTCAGCAGCGATGGCCACCTACACAACAAGACAGAAGCGAACAGGTTCATTAGTATTTCAGCATCGCTGAGGATCTCCAGAACCGTAAAAAGTTGTAACCACGTGGCTCTAGGAGTTGAGCCACTGACAAGAGACAATACAGCCTCAGATGTAATCGTACAAATTAATCCAATGACTGACTCAGGCATCAAAGCATAAATCCAACTGATTTCAACTCAATATTACTGGTTATTTTAAAAGTAAGCTCTCCTGTGGCCTGTCAACAGCAAATGTTAACAGGAAACCTTCAAAAGGTTCATACTCCAGGTATCTCAATATCTATACCTGCTGAACACTTCTGAAATTTCCTCCAGAGCTTTCCAAGATAAACACAGGTATTGCATCAGTAAAACAAATAAAGAGTTTTATAATAGAAAAGTTTGCTATTCTGAAGATGTACCACGTTCAAGCTAACTTGCCAACTAACAAAGAGAATTCACTGTCTTGTGTTCTTCCTCCTACCCTTGTGGGTCTAATTAAAAGGACGCACAAACCAGAGCTCCCTCTACTACCTTGCTGGTGGCAGCATCTGCTGGAGGGAAACAGAGTTCTGAAGTCAAATCGTGACAGCTAGATGACTTTGCAGGTCATTTTTAATATAAGAAATATTAAAAAATAAACCCCAAACCAAACCCCTTTCGTGTAAAAGAAAGCTGGACCTGCTTTACCAAGTCTAAAAGCTAACACACAATTTATAGCTTAATAAGAAGCATTTCAAGGTACGTGAACAGAAAGCCTAACTTAAAGGCAGTGTTTTGGGGTCTATTACCCCCAACAGCACCTTTCATAGTGAAGTGGGCACGTGCTGCCATTACACAATAAACGCAATAAAATATATGCCAGTGCAGCTATACCTGTGACTCTTCTGAAGGCACAAAGACCATTTGGGTATGAATGTGAGGCAGGATGAGCACAGGTGGAAATATTTTGGACAGCATGGGACAGAAAGGCAAGATAAAGGCCTCCTGTAATTTGCAGGGGGGCTTTTTTTTCCCCACATTTTGACATTCTATTGGTTAACATTGTTTTTTTACAATGTTATCTTTCTTCAACTACATGAATTGCCTTAGGTTCTTTTCAGGTTATTTATATAAATAAATATAAATAGTAATTTGTGTGTGTGTATATATATATATATTTATATAGAAAATAATACATATATACACACAGGATAATTCTTACATCCCTATCTGCATATTTACAGCCAAATATTTAAATCACTACTTCCGTATAATAATTTTTAGCAACAGACCAAAATGCACTGTTCTGTCCATCCACACCCTGAAGACATTTTACTGCCTGTTAAAAATAAAACTGCACTGCCATCGCAGTTACACAATAAAGTCAAAGACTAACCAAATAGCTTCACATCACACAGTAACCTTTCTCCTAATGGATCCCTGGCTGTTCATCTATCGCTGAAATGCAGCCACGTCGTAATAACAGTTATGATCATTTATTGTAGCAGGAGAAACAATGATTTCTTGGGTTGAAATTACATTGATGATTTTTGGAAAATAAAACATAATTACGCAAGGTGGAATCCTGCCAGGACGACGAGGTCAACATGCACACTCCTGCCAAAAGCTCTATTATCAGAGACAGAGGAGGACTGCAGCATGTGCTAATCGCCCACCACACTCAATTTCAACTGTCGGATCTGAAGCACTTGTAGAAGTTCAGGTTTGCTTCAGAAATTAGAACCGCTGAACTGGTGAAAATACTTGGCCAGCCATGCCAAGCTCTGGCTTGCTGAAAAGGGGAGGCTGTAATTGTCAGGCAGCCTTTTTTCAAGGGAGGAGAGGGAATAACCCCCTCGTTTAACTCTGCTGAGTTCTCGAAGCCAAGTGTTTACAGGCATACTGCTGCTTTTCCTGTGCCAAAACACAGACAAAAGCAGGCAGCAGATGAGCGTGCCCTGCTCTAGACAGGCTGGTGGCCCCAGCGAACGCCTGGTGCTCCTGCAGCCATGAAAGGAAGCAACGCAGCCAATTCAACAGCTCCAGGGGCTTCAGCAGGGCTGTGCCCCCCTCGAGGCACACTGAGACCACCCTGGGGCTAAACGAAACCCCAAGCAGCAAACATCAACCCAAAGCCTCGTCCTGGGACAGGACAAACCTCTGTGGCTGCTGGGGTGGCTGCAAAAAACGAGAGCACAGCGCAGTGGGGCCGGGAGGCCAGCAGACAGCCACAGTGTGTGCACCCTGTTCCCGGTCCCCCTCCCTTCTTCCTCCTCTTCCACCTCCATTTCTTCCTCCTTCTCCTATCTTCTCTTCTCCCTCACCCCCACTTCTCCTCCTCCTATTCCACCTATCCCTCCTCCTCCTCTTCTTCTTCCTCCTGTTCCTCCCCCTTCTCCTCTTCTTCCTCCTCTTCTACTTCCTCCTATCCCTCCTCATCCTCTCCTTCATCGTATTCTTCTCCTCCTCTTCCTCTTTTTCCTCCTCTTCCTTTTCCTTCTCATCCTCCTCCTCCTATTCCTCTACTTCCTTTTTATCCTCTTCTTCTTCTTCCTCCTCCTCCTATTCCTCTACCTCCTCCTCTTCCTCCTGTTATTCCTCCTCCTCCTCTTCTTCCTCCTCCCCCTTCTCCTCCTCTTCCTTCTCCCCTTTTCCCTCTTCTTCCTCCTCCTCCTCTACCTCCTCCTATTCCTCCTCTACCTCCTGCTCTTCCTCCTCCTCCTCTTCCTCCCCCCTCCTCCCGTTCTACTTCCTCCCCTCCTCTCCCTCCTCCCCCTTCTCCTCCTCTTCCTCCTCCTCCCTCTTCCTCCCCTCCCTCCTCCTCCTCCTCCTCCTCCTCCTCTCGCTCCCGCCGCCCGCCCCCCGGGCGCTGCCCACCTGAGGCGGAAGCATTCCCGCCACACCTTGCCGCGGGGCTGGCAGGCGTCCCGCAGGCGGCGGCAGGTGCAGGCCACCCGCCCGATGTCGGCGGCGCCCAGCACCCCGCAGCACAGGATCAGCTCCAGCAGCTCCCCGGGCAGCTCCGCCAGGCCCGGCCGCCCGCCGCCACCGCCTCCTCCTCCTCCTCCCGCCGCCGCCGCCATCTTGGGTGTTTACCTGAGCGGCTCCCCCCCCCCCCCCCCTCTTCTTCCCCTGCGGGCAGGGCTTAGGGAGCGTCGCTTCCTTCCTCGGCCGGCAATGCGGGCGCTAGGGAGCGTCTGTAAAGTTCACGCTGGAGAGGGGAGCTGTATGGCTGCCCCCCCTTCCCCCCGAGCGCTGCCCGTCCCCTACCAGCTTTGGGCTGTCTGCATCGTGCCAACGGGGCTGGCCGGGCAGGGGGGAGGATTGCTGGGGGTGGCGCTGCCGCCGCCGCCGCCATGGCTGTGGGGATGCCGCTGCTGTGGCTGTGGTAGTATTTGAGGGAACGCCGCCACGGCTGTGGGAATACCTGAGGGAATGCCACTGCCATGGCTGTGGTGATACCTGAAGTAACGCTGCCATGGCTGTGGTAATGCCTGAGGGAATGCCGCTGCCATGGCTGTGGTGATACCTGAGGTAATGCTGCCATGGCTGTGTTAATTCCTGAGCTAACGCTGTCATGGCTGCAGTAATACCTGAGGGAATGCCACTAGCATGGCCCTGGTAATACCTGAGGTAACACCACCTCCATGGCTCTGGTAACGTCTGAGGGAATGCCACCACCATGACTCTGGTAAAACACTGCCCTCAGCATGGCTCTGATAATGCTCAAGGGAATGCTGCCAGCACATACGTGGTGGTACTTGAGGTAACCCCATCTCCATGGCTGCAGTAGCATCTGAGGGAATGCCACTGCTGTGGCTCTGGTAATAACAGAGGTAACCCCATCTCCATGGCTGCAGTAATACCTGAGGTAACACTGCTACCTCTGTGGCTGTGGTAATACCCGTGGTAACACTGCACCAATGTGGCTGTGATAATACTTGAGGGAATGCTGCCAGCACCTATATGGTGGTACCTGGGGTAGCGCCATCTCCATGGCTGCAGTAATACCTGAGGTTACACTGCCACTGATGTGGCTGCGGTAATACCTGAGGGAATGCCACCACTGTGGCTGTGTAGTCATAGAATCATTAAGTCTGGAAAAGAGCTCCAATATCATATGGTCCAACCACCCCCCTACCACCAATATCACCCACTAAACCACGTCCCTAATAGCGAGGGAATGCAGACACCGAATATGTGGCAACACCTGAGGTAACGCCACCTCCATGGCTGCGGTAATACCTGAGGTGACACTGCAATGTCTGAGGTAACGCTCTTGCTGTGGTAACACCACTGTAGGGACTGAGGTGACACCACAGCATCTGCTGCTGTGGCTGCTATAACGACCTGGCGATGTCTAATGCATCATATCTGCCATCACATCTGAGGTAACACCACCGCCATGTCTGAGGCAGCACCACGGCGGTCTCTGAGGTAACTGGTGATGTCCAAGGTAACGCTGCTGCTGAATCTGAGGTGTTGCTGCAGCAATGCCTGGGGTAAAACTGCTGAACGCCCCTATCTGCCCAACAGATAGCATGCAAACAGCCCTCCTTGCTCAGCTATGCTGTTTTCCCAGTGGACATGGTATAAGTGATGTGAAACATGTAATGTGTGAAGTCGAACAACCTTACAAGAAAGTGTTTGTGTCTTGCAGATAAGTGTATATCGCTGATTGACGCTATCGTCCTATTTATAGCGCTCTGACATTATGCAGGTAGCGAGAAGGAGCAAGGCCAAGTTATCAGAAGAGGCCTTTGAGTATTAAAAACACACAGATAAGAGAAGACCGATGTCTGCTGTATTTTAGTTCACTTTTTTATTTTGACTGTAATGCAAACAGGCATAAGTATTCCATAAAATCAGAAGATCGGAACTATACAGAAAGAGGTGCATGCTTTAGAACAATGTGGATATCTTGCAAACAGAGCCAGAGTCAGTCCGAGAGAGGGGGCTGGAGTACATTGTACGAATGGCAGAGATTTTAGCAGCATTGAGAGCTCAGAGGTAGGGGAAAACCATGTTTCTGACCGCTTAAAGCACTGGTATGATCAAATACAACACCGGCTCATCCCTGCTCCCGCTGTCCCCACCCCTTCACTCCTCAGAAGAAACCTACCTTAGAATCACATGAGAAGCACGTTTACAAAATAAACACCCCCCTCCACACATACCTGTCTTATGGGATGGGAAGTGAGAGTGAAGTCAATGTGCCAGTCTTAAATCATGGCATCACTTTACAAACCAAATGAAGGCACAGTGACATGAGGAGGCGCTCAGGGGAGGGAGGAAGGAGCAGGAGGACCAGAGAGTAAAAAGAAATTGGAGTCCCATCTAGCAGAGCAGAATTTACCCACATCTGAAGAGTTTAGAAAACCTCTGCAGTGGAAATCTTGGGAGGTGCCTGCCCCAAAGCTCCTACCTTCACAGAGTGGTCTCCTTTCTCAGCTTGGAACCACTGCTCTTCAGGAAAAAGGCCACCAGAAAAAAATAAAACAAAACAAAAACAAAACACCTACAAACCAACCTTTGATGCTTATGCTTTTCAAAGGTGCCTAAGGAAATCAAGGGAATAAATCCCTGTTCCTATTACAAAAATTAATTGGCACTGAATATCAAATTCCCTGGGTGGCTGGCAGAACTCATGTTTCTAACTACATGCAATCTAAAAAACAATGAGTCCTGGCTGAAAGTCATCTCACTCTATTCATCTACCGCCTGGGGAATTGTGTACAATCTAGAAGAACTTGGGATGTTGCTACAGACTAAGGAACCTATTCTCAAGCTCTTTTTAGCATATAGATCCCAGGGTTTCTGAAGGCATCTCAAGGCAGCAGAGCACATTTAACCTTGGGCATTCTGGACATACAGCTATTTTATAGAATTCTAGCAAAGCAGACATCTTGCAATGAATTTCATTGGCTTCGAAGCCATCACTTCGATGCTGGGCACGGGAAGATTCTGAAACATCTGTTTCTGGCCATCCTGTTGGGTTCTGTAAAGTGTATCTTCTTAAGACATGGTTCCATACCACGATCACACAAGAGAAAAATAAAAAATAGGGTTGTCAGCAAGCGGTACTAATGCCTCTTGTTGGAGCTGAATATGTATTAAGGCAGTTGTATTGCCTGTGGAAAATTATCAAATCTCCATTAGCAATTATTGTGGGGATAAAATACTCAATTTCATCCAAAAATTTTTTTGATTTACATTCTTTTGCTTTCCCCACTCAAAGCCAACATGTGAAAACAAAGCAACAAAAAGAAGCCCCCAAATCAGTTGGTCTTTTAGGTTGACTTTTTAAACATCTCATCTTTTTATTTTTGAAGTACTAAGAACGCCCCCGGAAGAAAACCACTTTGTCCGGCATTATTCACTAGCAGATTTCTCAACCAGCCCTACGGAGAGCCGCGTCCCAATACTGCAGTCAGGCCATGCAGAAGAACACCTGCGGCTCAGCTCCGTGCTGCGCTCCTCAGCCCCAGAAATACTTCTGCAAGCCTTGGCTCCTGCAGGTCCCAGAGAAACCCCTGGTGTCTTCCCCACTTCCCTGCCCTGGCAATGAAGAGTGGCTGCAAAGCCTTGGCCTGCCAGCTCCTGTTAAATGAGAGATGCTGAGGGCAAGGCTCACACATCCAATTTTCTTGCTTTTGAAGTGTTTCCTCCCTCCTTCCATCCTGAAATCGGGCCAGGTAGGTACATGAATGAGTAGGCAGGGAAACAGCAGCCCTCGCAGTGAGGTGCTCTCACTGGTAAACAAGCCACGGCTGCTCAGCTATGAACTCTCAGTCTGGTTTTGTTGCTGTTGGTTTTTCCCCCTATCGTTCTGATGGCTCAAACCTCCATCACAGCCTTCAGTGGCAACATCTGTAGGGGTGGAAGCCAAGACTTTCCAGCCTGCTTTATTCCTGACACAGCAGGAAAAAGGTAAGACTGCATTACAGTGCTTACATCTTTCATGAGTTGCCCTTGTAGCCATGCCAGAATCAAGCCAATTTCAACCTCTGGTAAGATCTATTTTACTTCTGGAACCAAGTGCTTTAAAGCAGCAATCTCATTAGCTTTCTCCAGCTCCCCTGAATTCCTATTAAATACACATGGCCATATGGAAGAAGCTAGAGCTCAGATCTCCCCGTCAAGGGTAGATTTCAAATGGAGTACTAGAGTCATGCATTGCAGGCAAGTGCAAGGGCAGATCGACACACGCGAAAACACTGCCGTCATGAAATTGCTGCTGCTGCTGCTGTGAAAGCCTTATCCTGCAAGCTGCTGAACATCCCCAGCGCCACAGAAAGCCGGTGGTTGTGGAGGGCATTTTGTACCTGGGAGGACTCGGACGCTGGGCGGACTTTGTCCGAGTTCGGGAATACAGTTTTCAAGAGCATTCAGCACTGGCCAAATTTTGCTCCTCCCATTATGGCAGAAATTGTTCTAACAAAAGACAGAGCGACAACGAAGTTGAATGGTCCTGAAAGCGTGTCTCCATCTGTTCTGTAAAGGGACTGCGCTCCCCTCTGGAACAATCAAAGCAATTGCAAAGTTATCAGAGCAATTCTGAAGCCGAGAACTGGTCCCCAGTGAAGGCAGGAACAAAATTTAGTTTTGAGCATAAAATTTTTCCTTCCAAAAATGCCAGGAACTCTCTGCAGCTTCTCCGTAGGTATAAATCAGAGGACTGGAATGGCTTCAGTGATAGCATGCTAGGAGGCGCCAGCTTTGGCTCGGGCTTGGTGCAGGTCCCCGTGGCTGCAGCACAAACACAACCCCCAAAACAGCTCAATAAATAGGTGGTCTCCAGCCCGTGGCAGGTTCACAGAGCAGCGTGTGTGCAGGAGGTGGTGTCTGGTCTGCACCCACACCTAACCCTGCAACACCTCCGAACCTCTGCAAAGCCCCAGCAGCAGCAGGTTAATGGCAGAGCACAGCTGAGCAGGGCTGTAAGCTTGCTCTCGGTTATCCCGGGGGAAATTTGCACGCTGAGAATGTCTCTTGTGAAATGAATGCATCTGTTCCTCTCAGCCCCCAGCCTCTGTGTGCTCAGAGCAGATCTGGAGGGAGCAGGAACCGGAGGGCACCCCCAGGGTCTCTTCCCAGCACAAGGCACTGCAAGTCCATCGCCACCCCCAGGTCCTGCCCTGGCCCAGCAGCTCCCCGCGCCTCTCGGGCACAAGGGCAGGGCTGAGGAGGAGAAAGGAGAGATCTCCAGAGGGAAGTGGTGGAGGGAGCTCAGGGCAGGCGAGAGGCATCGCATGCCAACAAAGGAACCAGCAGAGTGCTTGGAGCTGGACTGTACACACGGCTCCTGCCTCGTCTCACCTCCTTTTCTGCATTGATGCAGTCTCGTTTGCTCAGGACACAGCTGTGAATTTTCCAGTCCTGCACAGACACATTGGCTCAGGCTGCTCGGAGGATGGACTGAGCCCCGTGCCCACCACCGGGGACTTGTAGGCCCAGGACAGGGCAAGGAGCGTGGCTGCCCAAACTCAAACCCCATTTTTCTCGCCAGTGTGGCTGCAGCTGGCTCAGTTCCTCCGGCGCAGTGAGCTCAGGTCTACCCAGCAATGATCGTGGAGGTGTTGTCTTTGCAAGTCTGCTCCTGATGGGAGAAGTCTCATTATTTTCCCGCTGTCTCTCATAGATAGCAATAGAAAGAAGAGCAGCAAACTCCCAAGCAGTCCTTCTGGGGAGATGAAACCTCTGAAGTCATCAACAACACAGGCAGCAGGTACCCTTGCACTGAATGAACAACTTATTTTCCCCTGCTAGTGGACACAGCAGGTTGGGAAAACAGAGAACCGTTTCCCACGAGTTTTCAAGTTCATACACAGCTTTCTGTGGACATTGGAAAAACTTACAAATTAAAATCTTTGAGAAAAACAAAAACAAAAACAAAAAAACTCACTTGTAGCATCTTTGTAGCATCTTGAAAATTCAATCTCCTGTTTGGACAAGAGCCTCTTTGTGTTTAATCCTTGGGGAGCGAAAAGGAGCTGAGCTGCTGCAAAAGGGGCAGTGGTGGCGGACGTCCTCCAGGAGAGGGACTGGGGCACTGGGGCAGGACCGGTGTCCTTCAGGTCCTGGATCCCCGTGCTGCAGGAGCCGCGTGGGGCTGTGCAGGAGCCTGGGTGTGCAGCAAGCACCCATGGGTGATGGATTCACGAGCCGGGTGTGCAAGGGGCTCGGTTCCTCCAGGCGTGATGCCCCCGGGTAGCTCTGGGCACCCGTCCACGGCAGAGCCCACCCCGCTCTCTGGCGTTTATGCATGCTGGAGATATTGTGGCTGCAGCCACGCGTCAGACGTGTCACACCGAGATGAGCAGAGTCTAGACAAGCGGCGGAAGAGCCGCATTTGCGGAATGATAAAGCAGATCCACAGGTTTATTTCCCCCTCCGCCATGGGAGAAAATTAAGCGCGAGGGGAGTGCGAAGCTCCTGCAGGTTAGGGGGATGAAGGGGGAGTTAAGACGTCGGAGACTGACTCAACAAAAAACAATCAGAAGTCCCAGTGGTGTGGCTTGCGAGGAGCAAATAGTCCTACTGAGACAGAGGGAGCAGGGACGAAGCTCGGAGCCCTGGGGACATAAAACCTCATGGACTTCGTGGCAGGGAGCACCGTCCTTCTGTAGGGCATTTCCCTCCCAAAGGGCTCTAAGGGACTCACCTCCAGCCAGCGTTGGCTGCCTGCCCCGTTGGAAATCCCACCGAAGGCGAGGCACAGAGCCGTGTGCTGCCGGGTGTTCCCACGGGCATCTGGGGTGGAAGCGGGGAGGCGGAGATGGCAGGCTTTGGGGCGCAGGGAGAGCATGCCAGTTCATCCCAGGCACAGACTGCAGCAGCAATAGGACTTCCACGTGAGAAGTTCCAGCAATACAGGCAGAAGGCGGGACAGGAAAAACCTAATTGCCAGCAACGCAGGATGAGCTAGAAAGAGGACGAAGACAAGGACGTTTCTTTGGGCACTCACTCTTTTTCAGGCTGCGTTGCTGCTTCTACTAACAGGAGGAGCAGAGCACGACGTCTAGAGCCAGAATCATTTTTCCCAAAAGGCAGGGATGAGACATGAATTTGGTCTTTAGTTCTGTTTTTGCAGACACAGGGCTGGGGGTTAGGGCCAGCCTTGCTGTACGTACACAGGGCCAAGGATTCGGCTCCCAGCAGCAGGACCTCTGCCCGAATTCACACATCCCAGCACCAAAGGGACCCCGCTCTGCCCTGCTGCCTGCCCTGGGGCTGCCCAGGGGAGGTCTGGGGGTGCCCTTTGTCCCATCCTGTCCAGCTTTCACCTCCCCGTGAGGAAGTCCCCAAGGGGTGACACCAACCCAGCCATGCACCTCGCTGCAGCCCCAGCCCTGCCAGCCCTACGAGCTCGGCTGCGGCCACACCGTGGCAGCATTCATTCGCATTTCGTGCCCTGCCAAGTGCTCTGCAGGGAGCAGCAAAACTGAGACCTTGATCTTGAATTCTCCAGCGCCTGCTGGCCTTTAGCTCTGGGATCCTGGGCTGGAGCTGCTCCGAGCACCCAGGGAGCTGAGGCTGATGAAGGCGGTGACAGCACGAGGAGACGGGGCTGAGCGTGTGACATCTGTGCTGCCAGGGGAGCCAGCGCACCTTGCACCACGAGGCTGGGGGAGCAGCAAACCTCCTGCAGCTCTTTTTGTTCTGGATTTGTGTTAGGGCAGCTAATCCTTGCCCTCTGACTGCAAAGCTCGTTGTTACAGCTCCCGGACAAACCCTCTGCTGTCGCCGGTGCGGGTGCTTTGCTCCATGCCGGCGCACAGTGCAGCAGAGGGGGGACAGCAGGGGGACAGCAGCTCCAACCTCCAGCCCCGTGTCCCTGCTTCCAACCGGGGCTGCAGCCGTGCCCTGCAGTGAAGGAGGACAAAAACCTTCCCGAGGGGGAGGAAGGGAGGAGAGGGAGGAAGGACGCACAAGGTCGCGTGCGCTTCACCTTGCGGACAGCTTTCCTCTGCTAAGGGGACTGATAGCTCCCCGCGACGGTGTTAACAGATCGCTCGTGGGGCCAGGCTTTTGCAGCCGGGCTGAGGTGTGAGCACGGCAGGACCCAGAGTCACGCAGCAGCTTTGCAGCTGCTCTCACCTCCCTTCTCACATGAGACATCCCGTGCTGCTGGGACAGAGCCTGCGAGAGGGAACGGGCTTTGCCACCGAGGTGCCGCATGTTTCTTTTGGCAGGCAGGTTGCTCCCTGCTGGCACTTTCTGCTCCCGAAGCCACGGGTGGGGTTGGGGTCTGCTGTCCCAGAACTGCTCGTGAGCCTGCACTAAGGTGGAAGCGATGCTCTCCAGGCTGCTGAGAGCCCTTGGTCGGGACCAGGTGATGGGAGCCTCTGTAGACCTCCGAGCGCTGCCTTCCCAAGAGGATCCGTCACCGGGAGGTGCCTCCTGCACCCGGGGTTGGAGCTGCTTCTCTCCCAGCCTGGTGGCTTTCCAGTCTCACCTGGGAGAGGGTTCAAGCGTTCACAGCGTGCAAAGCTCTAGGATGCAGCCGGTCCCTGACCCTCTCCCCCCAGCGTCACGGCAGCAGGTCGCGCATCTCCTGCAAAGCCTCTCGGAGGACAGCCTGGCCAAGCAGCAGTCATTGCCGTGAGTTTCTCCCCGGCACAGACATCAGCCTGTGTGTTCGGTGCTTGCTCCCCTGCAGGAGGGCTTTCATGCCAGCAGAAGTGGGGATTGAGCAAAAGGAGAGACTGGTGGGGAGCAGAGGAGGAGGCAAACATAGCATGGGGGGCATTTAGAAGGAACCGTGACACGTGAATCGGAGACGTCCCACCCTTTGGATCAACACAGACACGTTTGCACCCAGGCTGCTCGGGGATGAACGAAGTCCACAGGCACGAGGACATGGCACATTGACTGCCCCCAGCCTTGGGCGTGTGCCCAGGCCTGAACAAGTCCAAAATAATTAAAAAAATAAAAATAATTAAAAAAAAAAAGCAAAGAAAATGCAAGGATTCAGCCAAAGGCCAAGCTGGGGAAAGCGGGGCTGAGGGAATGACCCCAGCTCCGGTCAGGCAACAAGACCCAGCCATCGCCCAGCCCCAGCCACCTCTGCTTGCCCCCAAAACACTAAAATGCAGATGGTCACAAAGGTGGTGGTTTCATGCAGCTGCAAAATGCCCTCAGGAAAGGATTGGGAAATGGGAAGTTCTGTTAAGAGCCACTGCGGATTAGAAAGCCATCATACTTCAGTGGGAAAATCCAGGGAAGGGGGTGAAAAGAAACCGCCACAGGACAAGAGAGAGAGAGAGCAAGAGAAAGAGGAAGGAAAGGCAATAAAAATTATCATCATCATCATCATCAGGACACAACAACAGGACGAGAGACAGAGCGCTTTCCATGGGCAGTTCCCCGCGGAAAAGGAGCCACCGTGTCCATGAAATACAAAACCCAGAGCCCTCCGGCGGGAGGGGGCAGCAGGTGCTGGGACTGCTTGGGCATCCCCTTGGGGCGAAGGGTCCGGTTAGGAGCAGAAAACCCTGCAAGGGAAAGGGCAGAAAGGCTGGCCTCAGAGGGAGCAGCGAGGACTCTTCCTAATTAACACGGCTCTAACGAGGGGGTGGAGGATGGATGGATGGAGCTGATGCTTGTTTTCACAGCAGCGGACAGACAGGAAAGCTTTTGGATTATTCTCCACTGGAGAATGTGGCCCAGAGACCCTCCTGCTGTGGGTCCCCGCTGCCTGCGTCCCCGGAGCCAGCCAGGGGGAGCTGGGGACAGCCACCCCTCACCCTGGGTCCCCCCAAAACCCTCCAGCCTGTCACTTGTGGGCAGGGCAGCGAAGGGTTTGGGTTCTCATCCGCGTTTGGATGGGATTGTCAGGTCTGAGCGCATCGCTGTGACGGGTGCAATAGCCCGGGAAGGCCGGGGGGATTTGTCCTGGTGAGGTGACAGCTATTTCAGAGAGCCTGCCGTGCAGCAGCCTCTGCTCCCCGTGCAAAAATTAAATGCCTTTTCCAGCCGCTGCTACAAGAAGGGCCAAGATGTGCAGAAGTTAAAGCTCCCTTCCCCACCCCGCAGCCCACGCGCCGGGGGGGACATGAGCAGGGGTTAAAATAAACGTGTCAACTCACTCATCCGTATCTTTTTTGCTCTCCTCAATGAATGCAATAGACTCGGATCTAAGGCGGTTAGTCACTTCGTACGTGCGCAGGGTGACTCCAAAAATATCCTCGTGGTACCGGCTGTCATCCTGGAAGCGAGGATGGGAGAGGGATGGGGGGAAAAGCGGAGGGTTTGCAGACTGTGGTGCTCCTGGGGCACCAGAAGGCTGTGGTGGTGCCGTGGACAGGTACCAAACACACACCGAGAGATGTGGGGCTACCAAGGGTACCCCAAAAAGCCCTCACCCCGGGTCTTAGCACAACCCCAGAGCCCCTGCAGTGCAGGACGACTTCCACCACGTCCCCAAAACTCGGACAGCCCTCGGCTGGGTGCAAGCAGCGTGGGGGGGAGCCGCAGCCCCTCCTGGCACCCATCTCCTCGGTGCTGCCCCTCGTGCAGGAGGAGGCAGCAGGTGCAGCGCCCGCAGCAGGAGCGGGCACGGCCGCCACTCACCCGCAGCTTGCTGATGAAGGCGCCCGCCTCCTCCACCGACAGCTGGCCCTGCTGCCTCACGATGCGCTGCACGGTCTTCAGGACGTCCCCGGCCATGGTGACGTCCCCGCAGACGTAGATGTGGCCTCCCTGCTCCTTCAGAGCTTTGTACACGGTTTGGGCCAGCTGCTCCTGCAACACGTCCTGCACGTATTTCTTGGGGAGAGAGGAGGAGGTGGGAGATGAGGTTAATTACGGATTCTCAGCCCCATCCTCTGGACATGCTTTGGGGGCAACCAGCTGCCTCCAGCAACACCACCACCTCCTGGGGGGGCTGGAAACGCATTGCTGCACCACCCGCAGTGATGGGAAAGATTTGGGGCCAGCAGCAAAGCTTCATTTGGCCCCTGTTTGTGCTGCTTCTGGACCACTCTGCCTGCTGACATCCTCCTTGCCCACCTGCTGCCCTCGGCACGGGGCTGAAACCCCCCCAGGACCCTCCCCCAGCATCCCCAGCTGGGCTCAGAGCAGCACCCACCTTTGGTTTGTCCGGCTCCCGGGAGTAGGCTGTGTACAGCTCTCTGAAGACACCTTGGGTTTTGGCAAAAAGCGTCTCCTCTTTGTAAATGTGGTCGATCCTGGACTGTCGGCACCCAAACACCAAGACCATCGGACAAGGCTTCAGGCCTGGGGGAGAGATGGGGGAAGCTGTCACAGCCCACCGTGCCCCCCCCGCTGCAAAACTCATCCCTCCTGGCAGCCCCAGTGCCCCGTGCCAGGAGCCTGCCCTGGCCAAACGGGCAGGGGGAACACCAGCAAGGAGGAGGTGCTGAGTCTGGGGTCACCTGGGAGGGGGATGAGATTTTGGAGAAAAAAAAAATAAATAACTTTCAATTTTTCACTGCTCATGTAGGGAAAAAATATTACATAAATTACAATTTTACATAAAATGTCCTTAAGCAAGCCCAACACTATATAGTTCTACCACAAAACCTTATAGTTTTACAGGGAGATTTTCATGGAGTTTGGGCTGAAGAGCAGCCCCTTCGAGGAGGTCCAGCAGGAGGCTGAGCCCCTCCATGGCACCATCCCGGGGCTCCTGGGAGCTGCTGGAGCTGAGAGGCAGGAGGAGCAGCCCGGACCCACCTTTGTGCTGGATTTCAAAAAGCCGCTGCTGCCAGAAGCTGCGGAACGGGGCGATGCCGGTGCCGGGGCCGATGAGGATGCAGGGCACCTGCGGGTCCTGGGGCAGGTGGAAACTGGGAGCCCTGCAGGTGGGGAAGATGCTTGGTTAAAGCCAGGCACGATGCTCCCTCCCTCGCCTCTGCCCACGGCAAGCTGAGACACCACTTGGAGAAACAGGGTAGAAAATGAGGTGAAATTCCCCAAAGTGACATTTTAGGGCAGAAGAGAGGAGCTGTGAGGGATTCAGGTGTTCGCAAAGCCAGCCTTGTTTTCTCTGCACTCTTGGTGCTGTACAAAGAAGGATGAAGGGGAAAGGGCTCATCCTGCAAGGGGCTCTCCCCATCCTCACAGCCCCCCCCATCGCGGGCCACTCACCCCCTCACGAAGCAGGGCACTACTTCGTCGGTCTGTATCCGATTGAGCCAAGAGGAGCAGACTCCGTGGTGGATTGGGCCTTCTCCATCTAGGAGGGAAGGGGAAGGTGTGTGCTTGCCACGCCAGCCAGCTCCTCCAGTCACTCTCCTTCCTGAAACCCTCCGAGACCTGGAGCCTGCCAGCATCGCTGCCTCCATCCCTGTGAACTTGGCAGGATTTTGGCACTTGTGTCCCTCTGTGAGGCTACCCAACTTCCCCCAGTACTAGCCCTGGCAGCGTTGGGCCTCTGTGGTACTTGGGAGGCCCCCAAGTTTTCTTGGTCCTTCATGGCAGAAGCAGCAGCATTCCGTGATGCTTCCAGCTCAGCCCCAGCCGAATGGCCAGCATCTTCCCCAATGTCCCACCCGCTGCAGGGTCAGAGGGGCTCTGGCCATCCACACCACGACCAGGGCTGCTCGGGCACTCAGTGCTTGCACAGGTACAGAAACCTGGCTGGTAGTGACAGTGTGAGCAATGAAATGATCCCACACAGAGCCATCGGGGTCGCTCTGTCACTGTTACACGTGCCAAGTCTGGCACCCCTGCAATACACTGCCCCATGACGGATGCAGGACAGCAGTGTCATGGGCTGAAGGAACCCACCCCCTGCAGGTAGAAAAGCTTTGAAACCACACCTCTGCCAGAGACCTGGTGGTGTTGCCCACGTGCTACTACTTTTCCCCTGCTCCCCACCCCAAGCCCGTCTCCGAAGCCCCCTGCAGCGGCACGGTACCTCTGGTGCGGTACGAGACCACCGCCACGGTGAGGTGCACCTCGCCAGGGTACATCTCCGGGGAGGAGCTGATGGAGTAGTAGCGGGGCTGGAGCAGGGGCAGCTGCGTGAGCAGCAGCGTGGAGGGCATCTGCACCGAGGGGAACTCCTCCAGCACCTCCACGATGGTGGGGTTCTTGGACCACTTCCACTCCTCGTACTCCTGCAAGCCCTGCAGCCGGGGAAAGAGAGGGGAGAGGGCTGCAGCATCAGCTTCTTCTGAGCTGGGAGCCTCTACCAATATCCCACGGGGTCTGTGGGGAAGCTGGGGTGGAGGAAGGCAGGAGGAGCCCTGCTGTAACCAGTACAGACCCAGCCTAACCACAGCATGTGCAGCATGGGATGAAAATGTCCTGGTTGTCCCCAGGGTCCTGAGGAACTTGGGGCTCAGTCACAGCGCTCAGTGATAGAACATCTGGCTTCAGCACCTGTTTCTGCTACAATCCCCTGCCTGGCTTCAAGCCACTTGGCTTCAAACCCTTCGCTTGTGCTGGAGAGTTCAGGTTATACCCAGAAAGTTATTTTATCTGGAGCCAAAAGGGCTGGACTACTAAACAGAGTGAATGGTCCCGAGAGAAGGAGCCACGTGGAAGTGATGCTGAAGAGAAGGGGCTGCACCAGGGGCATGCCATGAATTATTTCTAGGCTCACAAGGAGCCACTTGAGGGAATTCTGCTCTCACCTCTGGGAAAGAGAATCGATGGCAATGGCCTTCCAGGTCTGCCACATGTAAAGGAGGAGGAAAAAAAACACCCCTACAAGTCCCTGCTCATGGCATTTGAGGCTTTACCTTGCTGAGGACCTGCAGGCGTTTCTTCTCCTTGTCACTGGTGGCCAACAAAGCAAACTGCTGCAGCAGCAGGGGGGTGGGAGGGGTGGTGATGTCCAAATAGTACTTAAAGGCCTGGAAGATGGTGCACGGTGGGATTCGGTTCTCATCCGTCCAGTTACTGATGACACCTGCCGGGAGGGAACCCAGCACAACCAGGGGATCAGCTGAGCCTAAGGACACCTCCTTGCTTCCATCCCCACTGCTGGGCTCGTATATGGAGGCTGATACTCCACCACCCTCAGCTTTGGGCACTGAGTTGAGGTGGTTTTCCACCTCCTCTCACACCATGCATCAGGGCATTAGACTCATCCCCAAAATATAATGTTGGAGTGGACCATCAAGATCCCTTAACTCCTCTCCAGTCCCAGACGTTGCTCATTCCATGAGAACATAAACACCTTTAATTGTCTGAAGAGCAAGGAAACCTTTCCCCAGGGCCCTGCTCAGCCTCCCAGTGCAGGTGAGCCATGGCTTTGGGCAGCAGGAGGTGAAAGGAGGAGCTTCCAATCCAGACAACTGCACCGCTGAGATGGGAAACAATCTCTCCTGGAGGCCACCAACCCCTTCGGGAGCTACAAGGACCACTCGTAGGGTGGCCCTGCTTACCCAGAGCTGTGTTCCTCTCCTCCAGGAGCTCCACCTTCACCAGCTGGTTGGCCGGGGGGGCATCTTCAAGCCTGTCGATCAGGGCATTGACCAAGCCTTCGTGGTTCCCTGGAAAGACGCCCAGGTGGTCCCCGGGCAGGTACTGCAGCTCCTGGTGCCCGTTGGTGTGGAGGCGCAGGAAAATGGTCGAGCGACTGCAGGGAGACAAAGCAGGACGTGTTTTGGGGGCATCCTTCAGGGAGCTGCGGAGCTCTGCTCTCGAGAGATGCTGGTGGCAAATCCGAACCCTGGTGTCCTGCTGAGCTTGTCCTCAAAGTCACAGCAGGGAGCTGGAAAGGACACGGCAGCGCCCACCTCCCCCTGCCACTGACCCACCCTCAGGGGCTTTCTAAAAGGGAGAAACAATTTAGCCTCTTGCTTCCACAACTTCATCCTTCCTGGGAATTAGCCCTATAAGTACAGCAACCCTTCCTCCCATCCTCCTGGGCAGGAGGCTACACCGTGGCTGAGGTCTCGTGGGAGAGGAAGGCAAGAAAACCCCTTGCCAGGCTCACAAGGCTCTCGACATTGGCCATGGTTTGCACAAAAATGGTATGCACGGGACATTTGGGGTCACAGACTCATGCAGCACCATGTGCACAGGTGCTTGGCTCCTGCACACCCTAGGATGTCCACGCCTCCTACCTGGACTTGGGGCTCTGCAGGTTCTGGCGTGTGATCAGCCGGGCTGCGTAGACGCGTTTTTTGTGGATGCTGTACAGCCCTGTGGAGGAAAAGCACACGTGAAGCAACACAGCAGAGCGTGACCAAGGCAATCCCTTTGGATTGGGAGCCCTGGGGGGGGAACCAAGCACGGGACCCTTCCTCTAAGGACGGAGGAGGGATGGAAACCACCCTCAGGAGGTGCGGGGACGTGCCCTCATGCACCGGGGCCGAGCAGTGCAGCAGACCGTCCCCTGCGGGAGCGGTGCCGAGGGGCCAGGTGTCGGGGGGCCGGACCTGCCGTTGCACCGCAATGCTCGGCGGAGCAGCATTTGGACAGGGCGAGCTTGGAAAGCTCCCAGGTTTCCAGCTCTCCGCTTCAAAAAAAAAAAAAAAAGGGTCAGGAGGAAGGGAGAGCAGCTCGGATCCCAACATCTCTGCTGCAGATACAGGCAGGGACCTGCTGGAGGGGCCTGAGACCCACATGAAGTCCCCCTCGGGCATGTGATGGGGGGCAGAAGCAAGGCTGAAATGCTGAGGATTTAATACAGAAGGATGGGGAATAAGCACGGAGGTCTGGCCCCTTTCCCCCCACTGTGTCTTCTCTCCTCCACCTGCCCCTGAGCCCTCCGGGGTGGCCCCGTCTCTGCACCTTGTGTGAGCTCCGGCGCCTCGGCCACGTAGGTCAGGCGAAATTTGCTCCTCTTCCAGCTGCGGTCGTTGCTGATGAGGGAGTTGTTGGCCTTCTCGATGTTCACGTCGTCCCCCACGCAGAAGACATCGCACGCTGCCTGCAGCACACACCGGGCTCTCAGGCAGCTCCCTGGCTTCTGCCACATCCCACCGAGCCCCAAACCCCCCCCCTTGTCCCCTAGGAAGCCCCGGTGGCCCTGGGGCATTTGCAGGCTCTGACCCCATGCCCTCCTCATCCCTGGAGCCCGAGGGTTGAGGATCATCACCTTGAAGACCTTCTTGGCCCAGGTCCTGAAGGACTCCTCCTGGCCGCAGAGCTCGTCCCCTTCTCCCATGCGGAGGATGCGCTCCCCGCCCAGCTCCTCCAGGAGGGTGTCCACCGCCCGGGCAAAGGCGCAGAAGTGGGGATAAGCACGCGAGCCCAGCCCAAAGACGGAGAACCTACAGAGGGAGAGGTGATGTGGCTGCGTCTGCAGGGCTGGTAGGGCCATCGGGGTCTCCCTGTGCTGTGCCACCATGGCCCAGGAGCATCCCCATCCCTCAGCAGCGGGGAGCAAAGGGGCTCCGAGCAGCACCAGCTCCAGCTCTGTCCATCCCAACGACCTGCAAGAAATCCTCGCTTCCCTCCCCATCCCGTTTACCTGACATTCGCCAGGGGCCCCGTGCTTTCGAAGTTGTCCCTGGAGTCGGGGCCGTCGCTCGAGGATTTCCGTGCGTCCGAGTAGGAGGAGACGCTGTTGAAACGGACCTTGTAGCTCCTGCAAACAGCAACATCAGGTATTACACTGAGGCTGCGTGCTCAGAGGGGACCAGACATTGGAAAAGACCGAGCCAGAGCAGGCTCAAGCTCAGGGCTCAATATTTCATGGGCAGATAGCGCGATCAGCAGCCGGAGCAGAGAAATGCTGCGTCCCCCCAGCTGGACCTGGTTTGCTGCGTGGGGTCCTGCGGTCACCTCCCGATGGGTTGACCCACCCGTTGGTCCCCACCTTGTCACCAGACAGGGGTTTGGGCTTTACCTGTCCTTCCTTGGCTGTGCGCAAGGTCGAGCACGCGTCTGAGCAGATATTGTGAAGGTTTTTATTTTTTTTTTTTTCCAATTTGTGAAATAAGTGAAAAAAAAGGGAGTGAGAGAAGAGGGGACGAGGAGGGGGAAGGGGAGCAGGGAAAAAAAAAAATCTGACAACAGCAGAAGTATTTCTGAATTGAACCATCTTCAGAAATTGCTCTACACAAGGGTTTCTAAATATACTGCCCGAGCAGCGAAGCAGTAGTGTGTGGATGAGTCACAGCAGCCCTCCGGCACCCGACACCACACGGAGGAGACAGCCCCCGAAGGAAACAACGGGGTTGGGGTCGCAGAGCCCAGTGCTCCAGCCCTGCCCCACAGCCTCCTCCTGCCTGCCCAGACCTCTTCTGCCCTGCTCCCTGGGTCTCCTCTCTGCTCCCCTGCCCCTCTCCGGCTGGATGGAGCCACTTCTTTCTCCCCTGGGGTTTTGTGGGGAAGGCAGGAGGGCACGGCCCGCAGGGTTAGACAGGCATGAAGCCCAAATTCCCCGCTTGGGTGCTAGGACCAAGCTGCTCTCTCCAGCCCCTTCCTACAGACACCAGGCTGCCTCTTGTCTCCAGACGGTCACCTCCAGGCTGCCTTTTCTCATTGCAATTTTTTTTTTTATTTTTTTTTCCATGCTTAACGTCAGCATCTCTGCTGCCATCCAGAGCCACGACCTCTTGGCCTGTCCCGGGGGGGCCATTGGGAGTAATTTATTCCCTCCCCCTCTGCAGTCACCTTTTTTCCGTATGTGAAATCTGCTACCGCGCTGCATTTCTCTCTTCTCCAGAGAAAATAGCTCTCACCCTTTAATCTGTCCTCATAGGTCACCGTTTGCAGCGCTCCCACCACTTCTGCTGTCAGGTAACCAAGCCACGGGCTGCTCTGGCTCTCAGAAACTCCTGCCAGTCCCTTAAATTACTTTTAGAGGTGACTGGGATGGCTGAGACCAAGCTCAGGAGCTTTTGTCCTCCTCAAATCCGCCTGGCTTGCCGCGGGTGGCACCTCTACACCCAACCCTGTGTTGCACCAACACAGCCCCAAGGAGAGAAGAACCACGGGCAAAATGCTTCTTCTCCATCCAGGCACCTCCAGGGCGTCCTGTTTTTGTCAGCTGCCCCTGTTAAAGGGTGAGGCTATCAGAAAAATAGTGGGGTTTTGGCTCCTGAGCCCTGTGGGGTCACTCGGCGAGGATACTCCAGGGCTGCAGCATCGCTAGCAGAGGAGAGGCACAAATTGGTGGGCAGGGGTGGAAGCATCACCGTGCCCTGCAGTGCTCAGCACTGCTCTCCAGCCCCACCAGCACTGCTCAGCGGTGCTCAGGCAGAAAGTCAGGGCTTTGGTACCCATTTAAATCCCACTCCATCACCGACCGAGGCTAATTCTACCTTAATTAAGAAGCAACGTTCTGCCAGTCATGAGCATCGCTGTGATAACTCAGGAGAGGCCCCACCGCGGAGCAGTGTCCCGGTTAAGCAAAATATATTGTGGCTTAGTGGCTGAAGTAAAAGGAGGCTGCAGAAGATTAACACCTTGCCAGCAGCCCTCACTTCCCAGCCTCTGGGACAGGCACTGAGATGCTCGAGCCTCCTCTTCCACCAGTGAAGGATTTTCTAAAACCCCAATTACAAGCCTGAGTCCACAGGTACGCCTGACTCGGTGCTCTTCTCCTCCCTGGGACCTTCACCTGCTCCATCCCCTGCTCTCCAGGCAGGTCCCATCCCTTTTGGACCTTTGCAAACTTGCAGCTGGGATTTCTCACCCCCTCTCACAAGGAGGCAGACAGAAATAGCCTGTCCTGGCTGCAGGGCTGCTGGTTTGCAGGGGTTGGGAGTGGGAACAGAAGGGTTTTGGGGTGCTCTTACTTCCTCTCCTCCAGGTTGGAGTTGGGGTTCTTCATCTCCATAAGCGCACAGCCAAATTTCTACAGAAAAAAAAAAAAAAGAAAAAATGAACAAACAAAAAAAAAGGCTGTCAGCTTTGCCAGTCCCCCTGCAGGAGGTGAAGCAGCGACCCAGGCTGGGGCTCTGCCTGCTGTCTGCCTGTGGTGCTGCTGCACGGGGCAGCTTTAGCACAGCATTAGCTGTGTGTCTCCCTAGGGATTGCACAGATATCCCCACTCCAGATCAGGCTGGAGGCAGAGGCAGGCGGAACACCAGCTATCACGCAGCACCCAAACCTTTTTGTGGCCATCTGAGGTCAGGACGATGCTTCTCCACCCATCCCCAGCCCCCTCTCCTCTGCCATGCCCCTGCTGCAGCCCCCAGCCCCCGTGCTCCGTCCTACCTCCCCGTTCTCGGGTGGGTCTCCATTGCCAAAGGTGCTGGTGACCACCAGGACCATGGTTTCATGCTCCAGGTGCACGATGTCGTACTCGTCCATGGACATCACCTGAGAGCAACAGAGGCGTTAACAAGAGGCCCTGGGTGGGAAAACCACCTCCAGGGATTTCCTCGGGCCACCTGGATGCACACACAATATTTCAGGGGCCGGGGGCTAGCAAATACCTTGGCATCAAAAGCATGCTTGAAGATTTCACACAGGGTTTTAGCATAGACCTGTGACTTCCCCGTTTCCGTGGCGTACAGGATGGTGGCTTTCACCCTCTTGGCCATGGCCTGTCCCATCAGCTTGGCTGAGAACTTCACAGCTCTACGGAGCAAGAATAAATTGCGGTAAGAGAGCCTGCATCCTTGTCAGCACCTCTAGCCCAGGCTATTCACACCATTTTATTTAGTATTAAGTGAACAGCCTGCCCTAAAAACTGCAGCAACACTTTCGTTGCTGTTAGGTGCCAAACAGAGGCTATGGGAGAGCCTTGAAGGCTGGACGGGGGGCTCGAACAGAGCTGGAGTGTCAGGAGAGGGATGCAAAGTGATCGGGGGGGGCTCTTTCTGCAGGGACAGGGCAGCAGCAGAAGTATCAGGGGCAGCACTGAACGAAGCAGAGAGCGGATAACCTCAGAAGGAAAAGCTGGAGAACAGTCAGTGCCCAAGCTAGGGGGGGAGCAGTGGCTTCTCTCTCTCTTTGTGGCTTTAAACTGCCTTTCTGCAGGAGGTGCCTGGCCAAGCAGGAGCCCCCAGACCTCACACATCACACACCAAGCCCCGAGAGGCTGAGGAGGTCAGGCGAGGCCGTCTGTAGTCCCTTTGATTTGCAATCCGGCGATGCTATGAACTTCACCCTGAGGAGCAGCCCCCTGAGGCTGGGAGGCCGTACATCTATCTGAGCCTTTGCAGGGCTGCGTCTGTGGCTGGAGTCGTGACTGCTCCACATTTCCCCACCGGCTCCACTCCAGCAGCAGGGCAGAGGGGCTTTGAGAGGTCACGGGCACCTCTGATCCTGGCCGAGGAGATGCAGCACCTGAAATATTGCCCCCTGGCACTGCTGGCTGGGTTGGCATCAGAGTGATGGGGAGCAAAGGAGGGTGTCGTGGGCCAGTTTTGGGGTGCTTGGTGGTTCTCCGAGCCCATAGTTTGCTGTAGGGCCACACATCTTCGCAGAGTTTGGATGGCAGGGATAGTTTTCCCAATATCTTGCAGAATATATATATATAATTTTATATAATTTTATTTATTTATTTATTTTTTCTAAACAGACTATCAAGTTGGTTTGTGGGGCCACCAGAAAGGCAGGTTTGAATTTGGCTGGGTGTGCTGTAATGGGGAAGGGGCTGTTTTGGGGGGCCTGCCCCCCCTCCACACTGCTATTCCCTCGCTCCTTAGTGTAATTCTGCACATCAAAGCCACTTTGCTTTCCCACCACGGCAGTGTCCCCAGGGCTTACCCCGGCCTCAGGGGCAGGGCAGGGAGGGACTGCAGATCTGAGTGCTGCAGTGTGGCCAGCACCAGCCTTCCCTGTCTGAACAGACATCAAAATCTCACTGCAGCCGGTGCCAAGTGCCATGCTCAGGGCTGCTGGGCTCGGGCCGCCACTTGTTCAGCCGATTAGCTCAGATCCAGGATTAATGGTGAATTGCAAAAAAAATTTCTTTCCCCCCCACATCGGGAACAATAGAGATTTTTTTTTTAAATTACCTGCCACGCTCACATTTTTACAAAATCATTTATCAGCTGCACACACACAAATAAAGCTTTGCTTCTCCTAACTCAATGGCTCAATTAATCTTCCTGCGCTCTCCTCCAGCCCCGGGCTGCAGCGCAGACCCAGGCACTGGTGTCGGCCTCGGGAGTATATTCATCAGCTGCTGATCATGGTTATGGATGCACCACGGAAAAAAAAAAAAAAAAGCTTACAGAAGGTGACAGCTGAAGAGTGGGAACAAGCTGATAGTAGAGACACGGGAAACTGAAGCGTGGGGAGATGCTGTGAGCAGCACGAGGCCACCTGGCAGCCTGGCCGCAGATACCGGGGCAGACCCAGCCCTCTCCAGCCTTGGTCCAGAGCTCTGCTTCCTCGGAGCCCACTGCTCCAACCCAAACCCCCTGCTCCAACCCAAAGCCCCCTGCTGATGGCCCCCGGGAGTGGCATTTGGGCCAGGATCAGCCGAAGCATCCAAACAACCCTTCATTTCTGCATCCCTGCTGACTCGCTGCTTTGGCAGGGCAGGGGAACTTATGTGGCCCATTGCCAGGGGTCAACCAGCCGTGAAGAGCAAATCTCAGCTTGGCCCCAATCCCTCTGCTACCTGCAGGATGATTCCTCAGTCCTACCACTCCCTCCTTGCCGCAGGGATATCCAGAGACTTAGACATGCACTGGAGATAAGTGGCTAAAGAAAGGGGGACACGAGTTCCTTGTCACTCCTGCCTGCCTGGCCCTGAACCAGGAGGAGTGATCTCTGCCCCAGGAGGCTGTGAAAGCAGAGACAGGTAATAAAGCCTCAAGACAAGATAAAGCCATTCCTGAGCACTTCAGTACGTCTTACTGAGGAGTGAACCAGCCTGGGAGGAGAGATGACATGCAACACCCGGTATTCACCTGGCCACACGAATCTGAAGGTCTAACGGGATGTTCCAAGGGCTGCTGGCTTCTCCAGACATCCCTCCTGGCAGCTAAAGCCTTCGGCAGCCTGGGACCCAGGCTCATGGCCCATCAGTTTGCACACACCCAAACCCAGGACCAGCCCAACACCTTGTAGGGCTTTTCAGATCCCGCTGGTACTTACTTTGCTAACTTCTTAAAGCCAATGGCCCTCTTCTTGGTGGGCGTCCCGTTGACCCCTTTCCAGACGTGGGTGTTCCAGGGGTCCGGCTAGGAGGGAGAAGAGAGCAGCAGCTGATGGGCAATGCTCAGGGCTTGGAGAAATGCTCTAACCCCAGCTGAATCCCTCCGGTTGTGAACAGGAGGACTGGCTGGCATCTTCCCAGCCCTTCATCTCTCGTACAGGTCCCTGGAGACCCATGGGTTTCTCGGAGCACTTGGACAGAAAATTGTGGTATATAATAAAACCCTTGTGGCTTCCAACAGCATCTGGTCAAACGCCCTCTCACCTCTGAGACGAGCATTAACAGGCCACGAGGAACAAGAAGGGGAGAGGCGATGTGAGCACATCCTCCCCTCCCAGCCCACAGGTTTCTCTTTCTAAGAGGCCCTCTGGGAAGGGGAGGCAGCTGAAGCAAGAAACAAGAGCACAGAAGCTAATTCAGTGCCCTCGCAGGCGGCTGGCTGTAATCAGGGCCAGGAATCATCGGGGTTCCTGCTGGATTGGTTATAGAAATGAACAGACTGCTCCCGTTTTGTGATTGTTCCTTAAGGGCTCTTGACTAAAGGTCACATTGTGTGACAACCACCGGCGCAGGGGTGGTTGGCTAACGAGGGTGTGTTTGCTCAGGGCCCTTTTCCCCATGGTCTGAAGTGTTAAATACTCCAGCACCAGCATCTCAGCCTGCTGGGCAGGAGCCCCCCTCATCAAATCGTTGGATCCCCGGGCTGACAAGAGGCAGTCAGGCAAATCTGTAAACTGGGGAGAGGAGGGACGTGGTGGCTGGCAGGGCATTTCCCCAGCTACAAAGCAAAGAGCAGAATTAAGCCCTTGCAGAGGGATGAGCTTTGCTTAGTCCTGCTTGACCCAAGGGTTGGGCCCCGTAATTCCAAGGAGGGGCAAAAAGGCATAATTCTGGGAAAAACGGGAATATCAAGGGGGTCCTTATGCCGTGCTAGAGGAGACCATTTGTTGGACTCATTCATGGACTTCACTGCCTCGAGGGGCAGCTTGTTGAAGGCGTTGGGTGATGGGCACAGACAGTACCTGGTACTCGAAGGAGGGCGTGAGGCGGTAGTTGAGCATCTCCTGATGGAAGACCGGGGTGATGCTGCCCGACATCGGCGGGACGATCCACACCCAGTCAGCAGGGCAGCCCCCACGGCACCGGTACTCGTTCTCCATGTGCTTGATGAAGGACTCGGTGGCCGAGTGGTGATCCACGATGGTCACCTTGTCGCTCTGTCGGAGGGAGAAGGGAGCCAACAGCTGCAGGTTAATGCTCTCCAGGAGGCGAAAGCCAAACTGGTGGGGAGGACTCGGGCTGGGGAGCAGAGCTTGGGATGAAAATGCTCATCAAGTGCTCCACACAATGGACATAAATGCTACCAGTGACCACTGGCCATAAGTCCAGAGCTGAAGGATGCCTGGTTTTGCTTCCCAGTGATCACCTCCTTCCAAGGGCTCCCTCCCACGGCCCGACAGGACAGTCCAGGAGGTGACCCATGGTGGCTCTAACCCTGGCCTTCCCAAGTAGCACAGTCATCAAGCAGTGATTGTGGGGCAGATAGGCTGCCCTTGTCCTTCCTGGGGGCATGCTAGGGGATGGGCGTTCCTCCTGTTACTTGGCATGGGCTGAGCAAGGACCAAGAGGGCACGGATGAGCTGGATCCGTCCCCTGGGGAGCTTGTTCAGGGCTTGCAGGACTGAGGGATCAGTGCTGATCCTGCTCTGGGAAGGACTGCCACCTGCAGAAGCTGTGCTTCCAAGGACTCCTTTTGCTCCTCAGCATTTAAGTGCAAGAGTGGGGAGAACCTGGGCCAATTTGTGCCTCACAGGTGGGACAGAAGGGCTGGATCCTGCCCCCCAGGCACTCCCGCTGGCCCAGCAGAGCTCAGACACTGGTAGTGCCGTCTTTCCAACATCCAGGGCAGAGACATCATTAAATCTCCCTGCAGGCTCCTGGAACAGCTCAGAAGGAGGAAGGCAGGGCACAATTTCAGCGGAGTGCAGCAGCAGCCGCCGTCGTCCTTGTGCACAAGTCTCCATCGCTGTCCCACCCGGTCCCTGTGACCCAGACCCTGCAGCTCACCTACCTGGAAGCTGTACAGCACGGCGATGTTGATCTCCACCAGGGCTTGGTCCTTCCACAGCGAGGAGGTTTTCCTCATATCCAGATTCATTTTCTTGGCCACTTGCTGTGACAAAACGAGGCAGCAGGTGAAAATTTTACTGGCCGAGAACCAAGAATTGAAGATCTCTGCTTGGGGAGAGGGACCCAAAGGAGGGACCCAGGCTGGCACAAGACACGTGCAGGGCAGGGCAGCTGACCATTTTGCCTTCCTCTGTGAATATGGGGCCTGCCTCTTCCTCTCCTCGATGGATGTGGGCCCTCCACCTCCTGCACCCGCAGCTCCCCTCGTAGTGCTGCTTTCCCAACATTTTGAGAAGTCTCAGGGGTACTAAATAGGCACCACACTGACTTGTGAGCTACCAGCCGGCCCCTCAGCACCCAAAAAACCCTTGCCAGCCCACCGCACCCTTGGCTGTGTGGCTCCAGGAGAACGTAGCTGCTATCTGTAAGGGAAATCTGGGCATCCCCATCGCTGTCCCCGTGTCCTGCCTTGCTCTCCAGCACCTTCACTCACTGCCCACCTCGAGGAGATGGATTTACCTCCAGAATGTTGTAGCGAGAGTTGTCACAGTAGTCCCGGACCCCGATCTCTGTGCCCATGTACCAGCCGCTGAAGGGGCAGGCGGAGAACTCCAAGCCGCCGATCTCGAGGAGCATGTTGGACACGGCTGGCAAACCGTACCACTTCAGGCCCAGCTCCTTAAACCACTCAAACCTGCCAGGATATGACTGGGTCAGGCAATCTGCCAGCACCACCAGACCACCTAGAGAGCAGGTAACCCTGCTGCTGACCACCGGGACAAAGGACGTGTGAGAAGAAAGTTTCCTGAAGGTAATATCTCATATCTTATGGGGAGAGGGTGCTACATCAGGAATGTAACAGAGAAAAATCCTGGGAGACTTCAAGCAAAGGGAAACCAGCCCAGGGACAAGAACACAAGTTGATTTCCATCCCAGGGGAAGGAAGATCTGGAAGTGGGAGGGTAAAGCACCCGATACATGACAGGGAAGTCTAAGTAGAGATGGTTTAAGGTGAACCGAGAGGAGCTGAGCCCCACTGATCCCCTCTGACTTACTTGGGATGCCGGATGGGCACTTCCAGCACGAGCTCGGGGGGGATTTCAAAGAGCTCGGGGTCGTTGCCATTGGCTTGGAGGAGCAGGGGCAGGATGTCAAAGCGCCCGTGCGGTGCCTTCCACCCTTGCTGGATGCAGATCTACAGCCAAAACAACAGCGGGGTTAGAGGTCCCTGCAGGCCACCTGCCCTTTGGGTGCTGAGCAGTGTCTCCTAACAGCATCCCTGCTTGCCCTTTGGTCCAAGAGCTCATCTCCATCCAAACAAGCTATGGATGTGGTGGGATTGCCTGCCACAGCCAAGCCATGCACGGGAAGTTTTATTCCCAGGAAAACACCCAGGAGTGGGACAAATCCAGCAGGCAGGATGCACCCCACCTGAGCCAGCACCCTGGGGTGCTCAGAGCCACCCAGCCCCATGGTCGGTACCTCTGTCAGCTCCACGTTGGCGGGGTCTCCGAGGATGGAGCCGTCGGGCTGCTTGTAGCCAGCGTAGCGGATGAGCTGCGCGTTCCAGATGCGGAAGTCGTGCTTGCTGTCCGTCCGCTGCGGGAAGATGGTGATGGCAGATCTGCAAGGACAGGCAGCACCGTGAGCACCCGGGCTGTGACAGCACGGGGCAGGGGTCTCCAGAGGGATGGGGAAGTGTTGTGGGGTTAATGTGCAGCCCCTGCCTGCTGCCATCCTGAGCTCCTGACCGTCTGCTTGTGTCCTGAGCAAGCCCCTAACGTTTACTGTATTTTCTTCACTGGGAGAAGTTTTGGCCAGGTGCACTCTGGCTCTTTTTTGGAAGGAGCTGGGGAGTTTGCAGCAGTTCAGCTCCAGGCAGAAACTGGCTGCTAACATCAGGGTTCAGAGGGAGAAATGCAGGAAGGGTGAAATAATCAGATTATCTGCTCTTTGAGGTCCCACAGAGAGCAAGAACAGATATGCTCGGACCAGCAGGACACCCTCCCCGGACATCAGGTCCCTCTTGTGCTCCCTAGGACAGGGGCTGGTTACAGTGGCCCCGCCGGAGGAGACAATGCCAGCAGGACCCAGAGCCGGACTGACACATCCACAGCACTTTGGGCAGAAACCCTGGGGACTCCCCGGTGGCTCACCTGAGGTTCCCTTTGTTGGTGGCGTATTTGATGTGGTTGCAGATGTAATTGAACATCCCGTGGGCTGTGGTGCAGTCTCGGGCATCAAACACCTGGAACAGTGGAAGGGATGGTGGTGATGCTACAGGATTTGTGCTCCAGCTCCTAGGGCAGAGCCTGGCAGCAGGAACACAGCACAGGGAAAGTCCTAGAGGTCACCTTGGTCTGTTTGGGACCTAGAGCTCTATAATTATATGTTCCCTGCCTTTACAACATGTGGACATCTAATCCAGCTGCTCCTTCTGCTTTGGAGAGGGGATTGGTCTCCTGCCCAGGAAAAACTTCCCCAGCCCAGTGTTAACAACTGGCTGCTGTTGTTTCTGGCTCCTCCACCAGCTGTTCTGATTTCTATTATTCTGGGCAGACTGAAGGCTGAAATGGGAGAGGTGTGAGCCAGGACTGAGGGACACTGAGAGGGTGTGGAAACAGGAAAGAGGCTCAGCAGGAGGCTTGAAGGCAGCTTCTTGCAGAAATGGCTCCCCCAAGGCTCAGATGTGCCAAAAGAAGAGCTGAAGGCTGAGCTGGGAGCGGAGGAGGCCCAACCTCCTGGCCCTGCATGGTGCCCATGCCCAGCATGAAGCAGCCCCAAGAACTGCTGAGCAGCACCTGAGCCATGCTCTGGGTTACAAAGGGACATGTCACCTCCACACCAGGGGATTCCACTAGAGATCCCTAATTCAGATCCTACACACAGGCTTCCAGCTAGTCAAAAAGGCACCAAATCAAATTATCTCCTGCCATAGCATCTCTGTACCAAAGCTGAGTGTGTCCTGCTGCTGTTCTCCAGGCAAAGCTGCAGCTTTGGAAGCAGCGTGTGAGATATTGGAGCAGCATCTGGTTTGGGAAGATGTTCCCTAGGGCAGCAGATTCCAGTTGGCCTTGTTTCAGACACAGACACCTCTGTACACCTTCCCTCACAGATGCTTTTCCATCTCCTACTGCCTTCCCAAAGCTGTTGAGACGAGTGTGGCTGCCGTGTGCTGTGTTCCCTCAGGTGTCTGAAAAGTCAGATTTGCCTTTCCAAAACCCCAGGGCATCCTTTGGCAGCTCCGGTGCTCACCTGCAGCTTGGACCACTGAATCCTGCCCACGCAGCGGGCTGCATTTCGCCAGGCGTGCTTTGCTCCGTAGATCAGCTCTGTGTCCCGCAGCTGGTAGGTGTCAGTGGCTTCAATCTCCTTGGTCACCTCCTCCAGCCTTTCCATATGGGCCTTGGAGCCAGATCTGCAAGGGTGGGGAGCGGGGGAGATGGCATTCACCAACCTGGGTGGAGGGCAGGAAATCCTGAGGAAGCAGCCTGACTTTCTGTGACTTTCTCTGGCCGTTCTTACCTCTTTATGGAGGAGTAGTACTGGTCAATGAAGTCCTTAGCCAAGACGAGCACCTCCTCTTTCGTCCTGGTATCTTCCGACTTGCGGACGTGCTGGCTGGGGGTCATTACGGAGCCCATGCAGATCTGCTCGGTGCACGCGGTGGCCTGGTGGGACAGAAGGAGGCAAGCATGGCTTGGCTGTGTGAGCAGGGCTGGGGAAAGTCAGCGATTAGCTGCCCAGGAGTTGGTGGTGTCTTTGACAAACCGGGATATTTTCAGCCCTGTTCGTTTTCACACCTACCAGCACTGTTGTGTAAGACACCTCGAGCGTGTGCAGTCACCTCCTGCAACACCTGATGCAGATGATTGAGGCTCATTAAATCTCATCCCAGCTCAACATAAAGCCCTATATGCCTTTTCTTGCTCCTCCCAGGGGAGACTCCCCTCTCACCCAGCTTATCGCGCCAGAGGTTTGAAATTCAGACACTGCAGAAGATGAGGAGGCTGGCCTGAACTCATCCAGATCTGCATTTCTAAATTTCTAAATTTCCAATTTTCTAAAACCATCTTGGAAACACCGTGATCGGCTCAGTTACACCCAGACAACTTTCAGACAGCCCTACCAACCCCACTCACCATTGCCGTCTTGAGGTGCAGAGTGTCGTGAAGCACGGCGCCCGTCTCCCAGTTCTTGATTTTGACGAACCGCGGGCACTTGGAAGGGCTCCCGTTCACCGCGCTCTTGGTCGGGGACTGCCGCCCCGACGGCGGCGGCTGGACAACAGGGAAGGTTAGTATTTGTCAATGAAATACACACAAGGTTAATGTTTGTCAATTAAATACAGAAAAAGGGCCACAACAAGCAGCAGCATCTTCCATTAGTGAGTTACAAAACAGACAGCAGTGACTTAGGAGAACGCCACATTCAAGTTTCCCAGCGGAAGACTTATCTCTCCAAAATGTATTGGATGTATCTTTTTCAGGAGCATCACCTGCTCGGGTTTTACACATGCCAAGCCCAGCCTCACCAGTATGAGCCCTCTGAGACAGAGCTAACAACCAAGTGTTCCTCTGAGCAAGCCAAAGGCACGTCTCCTTTGATAACTACATTGGAAGAACGTCGGAATAAGGACGGATACATTACACAGGTGGGAGGGCTACTGAATTATGCATACTCGGATCACTTCGGGCTCAGCTCCGAGCCTCCAGCCCACCCCAATATCCTGCGTCAGGCTGGGCTCATCCAGCACATCTTGAAGGATATGCCAGCATACGGGAGAGGCTCGGCCAGCTTGTGCCGAGCAGAGCTGGCTGCACCTTCTGTCTGCAAGCTCTTCTATTTGCACATGTTTTCAGAAATGTTTTCAGATATCATCATATCCAATATGTGTGCTGCAACCCGCATTCCTCCACGCACTGGGAAGTTGCACGAGCAGCCAGTATCTGATGGTGTGCCACGGGGCATGAGATCCACGGTGGCCCTGGTAAACAGAGACACTTCTGGAATTACATCCTGTGTGTGGGTGTGCTTCATCCGCTGCCACTACAAAGGTATTGCTGGAGGTTTGGGGGGAATCCTGATCCCACACTGGATCACCTCGTCAGAACCCACTTGGATTTGATGCTGCTTAAAGGTTTGCATCTCTGCAGCATAGATCCTGACTTGGACGGGGTTTGGCTGTAACCTGCCTCAGGGATACTTGTAGCTTGTCTCCCTTTGTAATCTGTCTGCAAGGTGTGGTTTTTGTTTGTTTGTTTGTTTTTGTTTGTTTGTTTTCTCCTTCTTTTTTTTTCCTTCAGTTTCTCACTCCTTTGTGGTAGCCCTGCTTTGGGTCCTTGTCACCGTCGCAGCTCACAGAGCAGCAGCACCAGTGTAAATCTGGCATTACAGCCTTCCTCCCTGAAGGACCAGGTGGAGAACAGCCAGCGCATGGTGGAAGAGCCTCTTGTTTCAGAACAAGCTGCTTTGCTGATGGGCAAACACATCAGGGAAAGCCACAGGGGCCAGAAGGATGACAAAAAGAGATGAAATACAAGCACCACCACCAAACTTGCTCTTCCTCAGCAAGAAGAGATACTGAACCACCAGGGCAAAAGATTTCCATCCTCCCTCCCCAGATGCACCCTTGCCAGTGCGATGCCTGGGCTGACACCGACTCCTCTGTAGGATCTTCTTTGGTCCTCACAGTTCCCAAACTCTTACCTCCTCACCTTGCCTCCCCCAGACAGAAACCAGAAGTACCAGCTAAGACAGCAAGTGCTGGCTGCATCCAGAAAGAGCGTGTTATGGACCCAGATGTAGGAATGACCCCATCTGTGGGGCAAGCACGCACAGGGTGCAAGCTGGTGGAGGATGGATACTTAACAGATGGTCTACCTTCAAGCTCCCCGAAAGCTGCTCCCAGGCCTTTTTGGCTCTTCCCTGCAGGCACTGATGGAGTTTGCATCCTTGCTGAAACAAGGCTGCAGTGCTGGGGCAGGATGAAGCCCCAGGTGCCAGGGGCAGCTGAGGTGACACCACCTACGAGAAGCAGAAGCACCAAAACCCCACCACAGCTGCAGGGAGAGTAACACCCAGAAAAAACTGGGAAGGAGCCGTGTGTGCGTATGTATGCCTTCCTTGCACGGCATTACCGGAGCCAAATATTACCCCCGCTTCTCTCAGGGAGGCTGTGAGAGCTGCTTTCATGTTTTAATTAGGCAGCTGTGATATTAGTGACTCAAGAGTGGGACAAATGGAGGAGAGACTAACGGAGAAGTTGGGGCATGTGCGTAAGATGCAGGCATCTACAAGGCACTTATCGGTGGTGTGCAGCTTGAGAGATGTCTCCGACTCTTACAGAGGGAGGGGAGAAAGGCACCCAGCCCTGCCTGGGGGCAAGGTGCCTGGACTGCAGGTCCTCAGCCCTCCTCCTGCATCCCCGGGTGCCAAACACCACCCTGCCAAGATGCGTTGGCTATGGGGGACCCATTTTGGAGCACTTTGCTGGGTCGCAGGTCTGTTAGCCTGCTGACATTTCCTTCCAGACTGCCTGAACTCCAAACTGTGCTTTTTTTTTTTGTTTGTTTTGTTTTTATAAAGCTGTAAATCGTCCTTAAAGGCATGGAACTGCTGCGAGTCCCTTGCCCTGCTGCAGATGCATGCGCCTGCCCGCGTCGCCAACAAATCAATCTGTGCGGACTGAAATACGGCCGCAGGACGTGGGCTGGTGAAGTCACAGCATATCCCCATCCGCCGGGTCTGGGGCTCCTGGGAAACCAGCAGAGCACACTGTGTGATTTTGAAAAAAAATAATTAAAAAAAAAAAAAAAAGAAAAAAGAAAAACCAGACCCTGAGGAACGATTGAAGCCCGACCGGTCTTTCAGCACCTTATTACAAGCCTCGGTGAGCACTCCCCACCTGGCCAAGCGACTCCACCAAATCCTGCTTTAGAGAACAACGTGTATAAAGAGCTGCTGTTTGGCTTGGCTGGCCGCCGTGCTAACAGTATTTATTGCAGCTTGCGGGGAGTTCAGCGAAACGCCCGCTGCCCTTTCTTTCCTCCCGGCCGCAGGCATCCCCGGGGAAGGGCTGCGGGGAGCTGGGGAACGAGCCCTGCCTCCAGGGTTGGTGTGGGGATAAGAGGGATCAAAAGAAAGCCTGCACATCTAGCGGGGGGGTGGGGGGAAATAAAGAGTTTAATAACAGCTTAAGACCAGGGATTTTGGCAGCCCTAACACAGAGAGAAATTAAGCTCTGAACACAGAAGGTTATAAAGTGCTTATAGTAACAGACACGTACATGCACGGAGCTTAGCGAGGAGGCAGAAAGTCTGCATCTATCCAGGAAGGGACCAGAGCAGCGACCTGTCCCTGCTGGGGTGGGATCCGGAGAGCTGCTGCAGAGCTCTAACCTTGTGGAGGGACGTGGGGCTGCCCACGATGGCTCGCTGTCAGCTGCACCCATTTCCATGCGCCAGCATGGGCCAGTGACAGGTAATGCCGTCTGTGCTGGCTGGATGGAGATTGTCCCTGGCCACATCCAAGCACCCAGCCGGGTGGGTTACAGCCGTGCAGCAAGCCTGGCACGGTCAGGATCACCTCGGCCATGTCACCTTATGTGACCTCGCACCCTGCTCCTGGCTTTGCATCTTTCCAGTGCCTCTGAAATGGGAGAACTGGAAGAGCCACGACCCTGGAGGTGCTGCTGGGGATCAAGGTCAGGCTCAGCACCTGTGTGCCCGCTGCACCGGCTGCTGTGGTAGTCTGCATGTGGCAGGCAACGAGGAGCACTGCATGGGGTGGCAGCTCGTTGGGGCTGGGAAGAGGCATCAGCCCGAGGGATCTGCTGAGGGTGCTCCCGAGCTGAGGAAATATTGATTTTCTCGGAAATCTTCATGTGACCATGAAATCACTTTTCTCCCCTTCCCTGAAGAGTACAGCGTGATCCCGACAAGTAAGGTGGGGACACATACAAGAAAAACACATAGTCCCTGGATCGTTCCCCCATGTCCTGACCTGCTGCTGGTTAATCCCATCGGGGCGACGCACTTGGCCGCCCAGGCAGGGCCATGGTCACGGGTATCGTGTTTTCCCCAGGGGGATCCTGCCTTGTGTCTCTGGCTTGGCTACAAACAGGGAGCTAATCCATTTTTGGCAAGGAAGCCTGAGAATTTATGTCTGTGGAGCGTGAGGAGATGAAAAGGCGCAGTACAACATGTTATCTGAAGTGCTATGTTGAATTACCATCGCATAAATCAAAGCGACCTTAACGAGGCGGCTCAGATTTTTGCCACCAAAAGGGCCAATGGTCCCAAGGGAGGTTTTGGAGACATGGTCCCTGGCTACATTCGCGTTCCACCTTGGCTCCTTGGATGAGGAGCATCCTTCTCCAGTAATACGTGCCCTGCCTGAGTCCTGGGGAATTCAGCTCCTGGACCACATGGGCTCTGTGCACCATTGACCCCAGGTCTTGGGACCATGGGTCCTCAGGACAACCCGGGCAGTCCTTGCAGCCTCTCTGCAGTGTGAGAGCCCCCCAGGAGGGGTCCACACCCCACAACCCATCCCCACCCAATGCAGCACAAGCAATGGGCTCTTACCTGCTCCGCTTCAGAGTAGGGGTTGTTGAGGACCACGGGCGCGTTGCTCTTCCCCCACAGGTCACCCAAGACACGATCGTTCTCCATCTGAGCTGGCAAGGCTTTCTGTATCTTGTTTTCCCCTTCCCTGAAACTGAAGGGTTAAGAAGCACTGGGGTGAGCAGGCTGGGGACACGCAGTGGTGCCGGCCGCCGTCACTCCGGGTTCTGCTGGAGTCACTTCCCACAGGAGCAAAAACTCAGGCGTCCCACCAGGGGAGGGGAGGGAACGCTCTGCCTTGGCTAAGGCAATGAATCACTCCTGCGAGGGCAACCCAAGCACGACGGGCATTTTGTTGCATGGGGGAGCACTGTGCTGGCACAGCAACAAGAGCCCTGTGCCCTGCGTTCGGCCAGGGGACGTTGGCGTGCCCGGCTCCCAGCCTGGCACCCCAAAGCGAGACCACACCAGCCCCGGTGCTTGCTCTGTGGGGGTGACGTGCCAGGCACCCTGCCCCCCAAAATCAAGCTGGCTCCATCCAGAGCCCTGCAAAAGCAAGCAGAGAGGGGGGTGAAGGAGAGCCGTGCGCATTTCTAGCTGCAAAGCCTCACGGCAAAACCGGCTGGGTTTGCAGAGAGCAGGTTGGTGTTGATGAGTGGAGGAGAAGAATAAAAAAAAAAAAATAAAACACAAGGAAAAGTAGGCGCTCCCAGGAGGCAGAGGCAGCGCTCTCTCCTCTTCCTGACCTTTACAGATGCTGCAAATGCCGCCGTGTGTGAGCGGTTTTACCCGGGCGAATCTGTTCAAGCAAACAGACGGCTCGCCTACACGGAGTACATCTGTAAGGCTGGGGGACGAGGGTGTCCCTGGTGCTGGCTGCCCCTGCCTGCACAGTAAGACGGATGTAATGCAGGGAGCACAGCGTGTGCCGTGCACGTTGCGTCTGGGGAGCGTCCGCGGGATGTTAGCGAGGCTGCTAAATGCCATCCAAACAGGTGATGGAAAACCACTGCCATAAAAACCCGCATGAAGGAGAAAAACAAATGGGGTTTGGAGACTTGACACCCAGCGCACGCAGGCTGCAGCATCCAGGCTGAAGAGAAGGCTCCAAAAGCCCTGTGGATACTCTGGACCAGGTCCGGCACAGCAGCACCACTGCTTTGCCCTTGCTCAACAGCCCATCATCGAGCTAATGTGCTCTGGCAATGGCTTTGCTCCGGCTGTCACTTCTTAAAACTCTTCCAGATGCCCACTGGAGTTACTAATGAGCCTCCTCATTAACAACGGCAGGCTCTGGGCACTGACCAAAGCAGGATGCTCACGCTCGGGACATAATTCACAGCGGCACGGTATTCCTGACACCATCTCGAGGAGACACATACATACAAACAAATTCAGGCTTCAGGACCTCCCTCACCCTCAGCTCACGTCTTTAGCAGAATACTTCATTTAAGGGCTCTCTCTCTATGCTCTAACTTTTTATCATTTTTTTTTTCTGCGTTCACAGAGCGATGCTCACCTGCCACAGTATCACACCCAGGTCCTGGACATCTTCCCAACATTGGCTGCCTTAGGGTGGCCAACGTGGTGCAAGATAAGGGGTACAGGTGCCACAGGGCAGCTTGTACCCACAGTTGTACCCCCTGCTGCTTGGAGAAGAAAGCAATTCTGCACCGTGGCTGGTATGTGAAAGGCTGCCCATCAGATAAGGCACGGGGAAGCACAAACCATGCAGCCACAGCAGGTGTTGGGACCTTACTGCACGGCAGAGCACCTGGTGGCCACACTGGGGTGCAAGGTGTGGGGTTGTACACCCCATCAGCCCCATGCTTGCTTGCTGAGGGAGAAGAAAATGAGCTCTGCTAGCTGTCCTCCAACCCATGTGTAGGCTGCTCTAGATGCTGGGCTTTGATGCCATCCATGGGATGTGCACCACGGATTTGGGCATTGCTTCAGGGCCCGTGTCACTGCTTTCCCCTCCTGGCTGCCAACCGAAACCAGGTCCTCAGGAGACAAAGCTGCTGAGACCCCCGCTCACGTCCCTGCCCTGCCAGTCTCTGCCCTGGGGAGCCACGGCAGCCCCAGGAGATACAGCCCTGCTTTGCTCCACACAGTACTGGCACCAGTTTTGCCTTGGCCACTCTTGGTGTTGCTGGGGACCCCCACGAACCACACACCCTGCCCTCTGCCAGCCCACCAGGGGCTCCGGATGCATCCAGCCTACCTCCATCCCAGCAGCAAGGCAGCAACGTGAAAATGCAGCTCTTCCTTCCAAGGCAATCCCAAGACAAATCTGGCTCAACTCCCCAAGACAAGCCCAGCTACTGAACCTCCTGGAGAACACTTTTATTCCCACCGCTGCACGTTCCTGCTCTCTTGCCTTAAGTCCCATCATACCAAGGAGCACGGAGCTGGCCAACACAGAGCGCCTGGGCACAAAAAAATGATGGGCATGCACAACGCGTCTCTTGCAGCTGATGAGCCTCAATGTCCTGCTCTGTAACTGGTCCAAAACCCGAGGCACAAGCCCTAAATCTGTAAGGTGATGGAAGGAATCCCTCAGAGCCTGGGGCTGAGCAGAGGGAACCAGCCCCACGAGGGGTCACGGTGCCCCTCTGGCAGCACAGACTTTGCCTCTGTGCAAAGAGGTTTGGGCAGGCAGACCCCAGTGTGCCAGATATCCAGCAGGCACCTCCAAAATGACACCGAACGCATGCCTGCAGGCGCCTGGCAAGACTCGCTGCTTGCAGAAAGGTGTCTGCAAGCCCGTCTCAATGGGTGCCTGCCGGCACGAGGGAACCTCGGGGAGGAATCCATCAATCGGCAGCGGCCGCCGGAGGACGCGGCTGGGAGGCTGCAGGCGTAATCTCATTGTCTGCACACCAGCGAAGCTGTGAACGCTGGTACCTGTGCCAACGGCACAGAAAAAGACCAGATGCTCGAATTAAGTCATCGCCATCATTGGCGGCTTCGTGCATTAGAAGTAGGACGGGTTTGCTGGAGCCAGCCCCAAAAGCAAGAGGCACCGTCCCTGGGCACGGTGAGGTTCAGGCAGGCACTGGGGGTGGCTGCTCAGGACCTGGCACGTTTGCAAGTGGGACAGCACCGGGTTGCTCAGTGCTATTTAGGCTCGGCGGCAAGATTGTGCACAAGGCAGTGAGGTGCTGCCCCAGACAAAAAAAAAATAATTAAAAAAAATTAATAAGTGAAAGTGCTGCTGCAGCAAAGCCATCAGCTGAAGCTGGGGGTGCATTGCCTGCCTCTGCCCCGTGCAAGGAAGGCTCTGTCCCTGCAGCACTGCTGCTGTGTGCCCTGGCTGAGCTAGAGCAGACCTCCTTCGGATGCACACAAGTATCCGGCTCTTTCAGAGACAGAGGAGAGAAAAGCCCATTCAGAGCCACCACAGCCTCACCCCGTCCTAGCCCAGATGGGGGGGAGAAAAAATAAAAATAAACTCAATTGCTTCATTATACAAATATTTCCTGCCTGTTTCTTGCAATTGCCTTGTGTGAGAGCTCAGGCAGGAACAGGGTCTTTTGGGCCCGTTCTTTTCCTCTCTTGGCCCGGCTTCACAGCCGGCAGAAGAGCCATGGGGCGAGCCGCCCACGCGTGCACAGGATGGTCCTGGCGGGGCAGCCAAATTCCTACAGCCAGGCTCAGCCTCCGGACGTGTCTAAAAGCATTTAGCGATGGGTGAGCCGGCGGGGATGCTCCTCCTGCTGCTTCCTTCGGAGAAACCCTCCCAACTTACCCTTCAACCTGACCTGCACGCGTGGATCCAGAGCAGGTTTTTCGGAAGGGACCCCGCCTGTTTGTTCTGAAAGCAAAATTTGTTGCTTAAAAAAAAGGCAGAGGAATCCTGTCCTCCCCCATCCATGCAGCTTGCTGTCTCACCTCGGAAAGAGCATCTGGCTGTTTGGGAAAATGAGAGGCACCACTGTTTTCTTTTGACTAATTTGATGATGTTGCAGTGCTCGCAGTGATGAAGCAGAAAGGAAGTTGCTGAGAACAGCCCTTTGAGAAACGTCTCCAAAAGCTTTTCCGAAAAGGAAGGGGGGGAAAAAATAATAAATAAATATATGAGCAAAAAGAAATTCGTCACTCCACTCCTTTGAATTTGCTTGGCAGAAGGATCTCTCTGATTTCCCAGGCAGAGGAGAGAGGCACAACTTGCTGCTGCCATCCCCAGGGGGCAGTTTGGATGGAGCGAGGAAGACGCGGATGTCCACTGCTGCCAGGCTCCTCCAAGCCCTCATCCCAGCTCCTGGAAACCCTAAGCTGTGCTTGGGACCCTCGTGGGAAGCTCACCCATCAGCTGCAGGAGGGAAACACCTTGCTTTCTTTGTTTCCTCCCTCCTGGGTTGTCCTTGGGGATTGCAAGCATGAGCCAAACGCAGAAGGAATCACTTTGAAAGGCGGTTTGTGCTCCTCGCAGCAGGTGACTGCAGGAGCAGCAAGGCAAGAAATCCCTTCCTAAATGAGAAAGATGAATTCTGGCTGCACCGAAAAGAAGGGACAAAGCCAAACCGACAAGGATGTGGCGTGGCAGGAGTGTGGGGCTCACCCTCGTGAGGCCAGGGGCATCGCTGCGCTGTGCCCTCTGCAGGAACTGGGGATGGACGAGCCAAGCAGCCCCGGAGCGAGGCCGTGCTATGAAACACAAGGGTGCTAAACGTGGTGGAAGGGGCGCTGGCAGATAAAGACCTGGGAACAGATCCCGGTGCCCCAGCTGGTCCCAGCATCATTCGAGATGCTGCCAGTGTCAGATCCGACCCGCAGCTGTTGTCCTTGCCCCTTCCCAGCCATGCCCAAAGAGCACCAAAAGGATTTCAGCACCCAAAGGGCTTCAGCCTGAGCCCAGCCCAGGTCTGCCAGGGTCACTCAGTTGGGCTTGCTGGCTAGGACCAGGCACGAGGACGGGGTCTGTCCCCAGTGCTCACACGGCATTGGGGTGCAGCCCTCTAATCCCCAAAACACAAGTTGCCACCCCCACGTCTGGGTGCTGTCCCCACTGTTACACCTCGAAGTCCCCGAAGCGGTGCTGGGTCTCAGAGGGACAAGGACAGAAATGTGACACCCCGCTAGAAGGATGTTGAGGGGTCTTCAACGGGGTATTTTGGGGTGGAATATGCTGTTTTCAGGCACTAAACACCACTCTGGCTGAGCCTGATGGAGGTGGTGAGGAGGAAGAATCCGCGGAGGGAGAAGGGGAGGAAGAAGAGGGTTACTCACTGCCAAAGCTTCCTGCCTCAACGCTTTGAAAAATAACACGATAGATCCAGGGAACCTTTTCATTTCAGAGGTTTTAAAGTTTTGTGTCCAAGTACAGAATAATGAAGACATCAGAAATGCAAATGAAATGTTTTGAGCAACACAAAGAGATTTTGGCGGCGGCGAGGGAGGTGGGAGGAAGAGAATTTTCTCCTCGAGAACTGCAAAATTATGGGGTTTGTTCCAATGCAGGATGGAGCCTGAAACCCTGAAACCCTTCATAAACAGAACTCCTGCTCTCAGCACACTTCTCCCTCTCAGGGCTGCTGATGCTGCTTTTTGGCCCCCAAAGTGCCATGCTTCCATCACGCCGTTCATGTTACGGAACAGACCTGGGAAGAAAAACAAATACTGGCAACTTGGTGGGGGGAGAAGGAGGGAAAGATGGGACATGACAATCTCCCTAGAGCTCAGAGGGAAAAACAGACCTAGGTTAGCTGGCGGGGAGTGAATCAAACTCTATTTTTATTTTCTAGCCCACGGTGAGCCTCATGGCAGAAATGCCAGTTCTCATCATACCTTGCTCCCCACTTCCGTGCTCTGTTTTATGATCAACCTCTTGGCAGATGGTTTGAGCCATGGAGCAGACATTCTGCTATGTTCATGGCCAGTCCCATGGGCATGCACCATGTCCGCAGGGCACCTCACAGCCAGAAATCAGCAGGGAGCAAAAGCCAGGCCATGCAGGGGCAACATCCCCAGGGAGCACAGCCCCCGGGCACAGGGGATGGGGATGAAATGATTTTTTTCCCCAATGTAAACTTCACAGCTTCCAGTTTTTCTTGCAGGAAGCAAAATGGGCACCAGGTGCAATTTGAATCCCTTTCGGCCCACCTTGACCGAGAAGTGTTCGGCTGCTTGCGAATAACCTCAGCCTTGTGCCATCGCTTCGTGCCCTGGGAAAGCTGTCAAAGCTCTGCGAGCCCGACTGGCTTTGACAAATGCTGCTGGCGGTGAAGGTCAGCACCAGGCAAAGACGGAGACGGAGCAGGGTTGGACCCGAGACCAGCATCTTCACCTGGATCATGGTCAAGTGATCCGGGCTGGAGGTGTAAGGTTCAGCCCTGAGCGAGGATTTGAGCCCTCCTGATATTTAGGTAGAGCTCTGTTCCTGCTTTGATTGACCTCAGCTCTGCTTGGTTCCTCCAGCCTGGAGAAGTCCCAGCCTAGGGCACCAGAGCTGCATCAATCCGTCAAGGCTTGCTTATTTTTTTGGGCATTTCTTTGGCATCGAGCACCGCAGTCTCCGCGGTGATCCGCTCCCTGTCGCTCCCTGACCTTTCTGCACTTCTCCAGACCAAGAAAACTCTCCCTCTAGAAGACCTTCACCATGCCCCAGCTCTGTCTGAGACCAAACGGAGGAAATAAATCATCTACAGCACGTCTCAGGAGTGGGAGAGGCGGCTGAGCAGCGCCCTTTCCCCTGCAGAGCAGCCTCCAACACATCCTCCCGCAGCGCATCCCCTTCCCCGCTCCCCCCGAGCACCCCGGTCCTCTCCCTCACGGAGCCCTACTCCAAGAGCCAGGCTGCAGCTTTTCATCAGGCAGAAGATTGAAGGCTAATTTTGCTCAAAAAGTGGATTTTCAATTCCAAGCCACTTTTATAAATATATATCTAAGATATTGAAAAATAAAGTGAGTCGAGCTTTGGTGAAGTACCCACTTTGCTGATTTTTTTGTTGTTGTTGTTGGTTTGAGATCCTTCAGTTTAAGTGAATTTAAACTGTTTCTGTGTAATCTCTTGAAGAGCAGAAGAGATCCCTCTAAGGAAAAAACACCTTTTTCATCTCTCCTCAAGCCAGAACAGAATTTCCTTGGCGAGCCTGCAGCTGCTGGGCTGGGAAGAGGGACAGGAGAGCGAGGCTGCACCTTGTAGCAGGGCTTGGGACCGTGCTCCCCCAGGGCTTCTGAGCTTCTTGCAATGCACAATGAGCACTCCAGGGAGTGTATTTATGGGGTGAGAGGGAGAGCACTGGCCAGAAATGCTCAGATGGCCACAAAAATATTTTTTCCCCAGTTTTTGCATAGCACAAACCGCACGTCTCTGGTGCTGGATGCAGCGTACGGGGCCCCAAAATGTGCGTGGCAGGGGAAATGCTGCCCTGTCCCATTGCCCATCCCAAACCTCTGCCGGCATGGGGCAGAGCAGATGTGTCCTGCCTCACTGTGACAGCCCCAACACGCTTTGAGCAGCCGCGTCCTCCGCATGGAAAACGCACGGTGTGGGTGAGCAGAAGCAACAACAAAACCACCACAAATAAAGAAGGAGATGAAAAGCCTACATTGGATGTGGTGGGAGCAACCTTCTTCTGATTAAAAAAAATGAATCCCTTTTCAAAATCTGTTTTGTAAACAGCTTTTTTCCCCTCCCTAAGGAAGCAAGGAAACTTGAAGCTACAAATCCTACTGCCACCAAACCTAGGTCGTAGCTCCAGCAAACCCTCCTGCCCAAGCCTCCCGGTGGTCCCATCCCGTCAATAAATGAGGGCAGGCACCGCATGCTACGGCACTTGGCACGGCCCTAACGTGTTCAGGGACTCGGGGAAAGTGACAGGAAAAAGCAAAGTATCATTGCTAATACGTGGCCAGGAGGCAAGAGAGCTGTTATGGAAAAATCACTACCGAAAACCCGAAGCACCACGGGGAGATGCGCCGCGTCCCCCCATAAACACCCCTGGGGAAACATCGAGGAGGGGAAGGATGTCACTGCGTGCACGGCCCTGTGCAGGGCAGGCAGCAAAGATGCAGCCCCCAGCTCCATCCCCCCGACTTCACCCTCCTCAAGAAGCCACGGGGTGAGTGTCCGAATGTCCCCACCCTTGTCACACACATACACGTACTGAAATTATTAACTAGATCGAGAAGCAGGGGAAGAACACGCAGCTCTGCTGTCGTGTTTCGGCAACTGGTGGTGGTTTCTGAGCTCTCGGAGGGAAACCTGTCCCCTTCCCTCTGCCCCGAGCACGGCAGCACCCAGGGCAGGTCCCGCTGCCCACATGGAGCTGCCCTGGCTTCAGCAGGAGCTGGGAAGGAGCTCTCCGTATCCCTCCCGAAGCCAGAGCCCTGTTAACAAATGACACAGAAGGTGCTGAGAGCCATTTCTCTCCTCCTGCCGCTCTGACCTTCCCTCTCCCTGCCATTAATCAATAGCAGATTTCAACCGGAGGGCTCCGGAGCAGAGCAGCCAGGACAGCCTGTACCACGAGTCTTTTTTGCCAAGGGAAAACCGAGGCACAGGGTCTCGTTTAACACTGGCAACCTCTGAGACTGAGAAAATGGAACAGAAAAAATCCCCAGCCCGTGGTCCCCACATCGCACATCAGATCAGCTTTTCCATTCCTGACCTGCTCCCAAATTTTCATTTCTTTTGTCTTCCCCTCACCAGCCTCACCCTACTCTTCTCATACCCCTTCCTCTCCCATCTCCATCCTGCCCCGTTACGCGGCAATTTCTGGACAGATGCTCCCTGGCCCCGCAACATGCCACGGTGAGTGACCAAAACTGGCACATTTCAACAAAACTTTTAAAAAATATATATAAATTATATATATATGTAGGGACCTACCAGTCTACCTGGACTTCTATATCTCTTGTCTCTACCTTGCAGGGCGCATCTCCATCGCCGTCCTTACTGCTGCTCTTCAGGAGATCCAGGACGGGCTCGATCTCTTTGAGCAGCTCGTTGTCTTCCACGCCGCCATTGAGGCACAGGTGGCTGCAGGCACTGTCCTTCCCCTTGCCACCGTCCTGCCCCTTGGGGCTGGGAACGACCCCGTTCACGTGGACCATTGGCTCCTCTCGCCCCGTCTCCCTGGTCCACAGGGAGCCCATGGTGCGGGCGGCTGCTGGCAGCGGCTGCTCCTTGCCCTGGAGGTTTGGGTTGGATAGATCGACCCCCTTTGGCGTCGGGCACAGGGGTCTGGTGACACGGATGGTTTTCGGCGTCCCGTCGCCGGCAAAAGTGGTCTCCAGGTGCGTGGTGAAGCCCTCGGGGCCCCGCAGGATGAGGACCACGTAGGTCTCGGAGGCGATGCTTCTCAGTATCTCCAGCGCAGCCTCATAGCTCATGTCCACCAGGGGCCTGCCATTGACGGCTAAAATGATGTCCCCAGCCTGGATGAGGCCGCTCTGCTCGGCGGCTCCTCCCCGGATCAGGTCGGAGACGATGACGGGCGGCTTGCTGACGCGCTCCTTCACCAGGAAGCCCAGGCCCCCCACTTTGCGTTTGAAGAGCCTCACCGAGATGACGTTGGGCTGTATCTGCTGCACGCTGAACGCGCCCTCTTCCATGGCAGCCTGCGTCACCAGCCTGCAGGCCAGGAGCTCGACACTCGCTGAGTGCTGAGATTTGGGGAGCTGGGGGTGGGTTAGGCTCTTACGTGCCTTGTCTCACTGCAAAACACCTCTGGGCTTCAGCTCCAGGCTGGCTTTCTGCAGCATCCTCATCCCGGTCTCACCGGGAGAAAGAAGCAAGGCGAAGGGTAGGGTGGGCAGCTCCAGGCATCACTCACCGAGCAGGGGCCGGGGGGTTCGACATGCCGGCTTCGAGTCAGCCTCTGGTCCTGGGGGCTTGGAGGAAGCCCAAGTGCTACACGAGCATCCCCACGGGTTATTCAGACTGCAGGCAGGCCACAACAAGCTGCTTTATCTAGAGGAGGAAAAGACAACAAAGGAGAGAGAAAGAAGTGACGTGGGGTGGGCGCAAAGTGCCACGGGTGCCCACGTGCATCAGCCTGTCCCCGCAGATGTCACCCCCTGGGTGCCTTTGGAGCCAGGCTGCAGCCTCGTGTGGCCCCGGGCTCCCTTTCCTCCACTCCCCTTGCAAAAATAAAATAATAAAAAAAAATCAGCACCATCTGTTCAGCAGGGGATGCAAAAGGCATTGATAAAGGGAGTGCTGGGAAGGGGCCGTGGGACAGCCCTGCTCCAACCTCTCCCTGCTTCGGTTTGGGCACAAACACATGAGCGAGTTGCACGAGCCAGAGTTTATGGTGCTCAGTGTGGTGCTCAGCAGGGCATCCTGCTGCTCATCTGCCTGCACTTTGCACAGTCCCCAACCTGATGCTTGAGATGGGTCAGGGTGAGTTGGATGCTCCCTGCCCAGAACGAACCCAGTTCCATGGGCACCTTCCCACCGAGCCCCTTTCACTGCATTGGGAGAATGAGCAGCAGCCAGCAGCAGACCGAGGCAGGAGAGGACAGCCAGCTCCTCTTACCGGGGTTGCTCCGAGTTATTTACACTGACAAGTGCTTTTAAGCCTGGCTGAAGGGCTTACAGCCTCAGCTCCTCCTCTCCTGTGTCCCAACCCCAGCACGGGGGTGCAGATGCTCAGCTGGGCTCCCCCCGTGCCCAGTTCTGCACAGCTCCCAAACCAACCGGTGGGAAGTCATCTGGAGGCGAAGCAGGGAGTTCAGCTGGCCCTCGGGGGACCCTGAGCATCTGAGCATGACTTTCTACAGCACCCGGGTGGCTTGGGGAGCTGCGGGTCGTTGCCTCCTGATGGGGCTGTGTGCTTGCGCCGGGTAACGTCAGCTCCCAAACCCTCTCTGCATTCCCTGCACACTTCTGAGGTGCCCCGGGGAACGTTTTGCTGTGGGGCTGTGCATTTAGCAGCAAGCTGAAATGCAGATGCCTTCTTTTTTTCTTTTTAAATCTCGATTTTGGGGAGAAAATGGAGGGTACTAGGTCTGCAATTGAAAGTACCAACATGCCAAATCAGTCCAAATCAGTCTGCTGTCCCCCAGAATATCACATTCAGGGGGTTTGCACCTTCGAGCACCCCACACCAAGCACCCCGTGCCCCATGGGGACCTCAGGACGCAGCTGCAGGCTCAGCAGGGCTGATCTCCACAAAGCCATGGGCTGAGCTCCAGCACCCGGCTGGGAAAAAACAGGGATCTGAGCAGCAGGGCAGTGCCACCAGCCCCGGCACTAACTCACTCGGGCATTTTAATCCGCGTGTGACGAAGGCTGCTGACCCCAGAGAGGCTCTTTACAGGCAAGTAGAGAACAAAGCAGAGACCCGTAACCCCATGTGAAGGATTTAATCCCCATTGCCCGTCTGATATTGCCCAGCACCTCCATCTGAGATCCATCAGCACCACTGAGGGTGCCCGATGAACCAGCTGAGTGTCCCTCAAGGGGCTCCTTGTCCCCATGCAGGTTCTTGTTCTCCATCCTCCCACTGCCACCAGCATGCAGTAGGGTCCCTGCACACCCCAGCCCCACATCCCCTGTGCAGAGGAGGTCACCACTACCCCACCACCACGCAGGATTTGTTCCCTATGCGATGCAAGAACAAACAAGGCTTTGGGAGCCACGTGAGTACCACGCGACGTGGGACCACCAGCTTCCCTGGCAGGGGAAAACCCTGTTATTTGCTCTGCATTAGTCACTGGCTCCATGATGCTCACAAACCCGATGCAGCCGGCTGTGTCCGTGTTTGCAACAAGCCCAGCACCAGACCCATGGTGCCATACCCTCTGCAAGCAGACCTGTTGCAGCTGAGCCCCCCAAGACCCAGCACGCACTGCTGACAGTCCCCAAGGCACCCAGAAACCCCGAGGACCTTTCCAACACTCCCAGGAGCCAGAGCAAGGGGAAAAGTCACCGTGCTGCAAGTCAGCCTGTCAGCACACACAGTGCCAGTGTTTTCCTGGACACCCATTAGAGGCTGTGTCTCATCTGAGTGTTTGTGCTGCCAGCTGCAAACCAGCATCACCAGCGATCCCAGCCAGCACCGGCTGCCTCCAGCCTGCAAAACCCCCCCGGGAGCGATGGCACTGCTGGGTGCACACCTCTCCCCACCCAGAAGCCCACCGACGGCATTCCTTGATAGTAGGAAGAGAAGGAAAAAAGGAGATGAAAGGAGAGACCTTTCAGCCAGCTCGGGGTGAGCACCAGCATCCCCTGTACAGACAAGAGGGTGCCTCGCTCCCCCACCTTGCACGCTCCCACCCACGTGTGATCAGAGGCTGTCAGCTCCCACCAGCTGCGGGCTCTGCATCAGCAAGTCCCCAGAAAGCCAGGGAAGGGCATCACCTGCCTGCTCAGGGTTTTTATTCCCCTTCAAACTCACGCCTTCTTTCTCCTTTTGCTCTTGCCCAGAGTAAGGAAGATGAGAGGGCGGAGAGGCAGGAGGGCAGGCGAGGAGGAGCAGGACAACCTGTCTTTACACCCCCAACTCTCCAGCTCCCCTAGGGAGGAGCTGGACGAGCATTTCCCAGCTACAACACCTTGCACCATCAAAGCTGCGGGGAGATGCTGTCTGCTGGCAGTGCGGGTGCCTGGGCGCAGCTCTCCCTACAAGCATCATTAGCAGCCTGATTTATGAACCCAAGGGCAGCAGCACGTTTGTCAGGTTGTAGATTTAAAGCTACCGGCTGTCACGTCCTACTCCTTAGAACTGGTGCAGCGAGCAGCGTGTCGCTGCGGGTGAGCACTACTCGCATGGAAATGCTTATTTCAGCCTGGAAAGGGAGCTGAGGAGGGGATGATGCCACAGGCAGAGCCGGGCTCACTCCCTGCTGAGCCAGCCCCATGTATTAAGCACCCACAGCCAGTGTGGTCCAGCTCTCTGCCTCAGTTTCCCTCCCCTTCCAAAACATAAAACAGAGGGAAAACAACCCAAATTACCAAAGAGCAGCAAACCCTGCAGAGCTGCAAGCTTCCAACACTTCCGACCAGCATCACCAAAACACTCTCTCCTGTCTCAACACGCTCCCATGCTGATGAGATTTGTTTCACAAGTGTGACCCAGCGCAGGACATGGCACAGCACGTGTGCCCCCGCGGTGGCACTGATGGCACTTGGCAGCTTTGAGGGCATTTGCTTAAGGACCAACAATCCTCATGCCAATAGAGAAAAATGTTCTGAGCCGCCAGACAAGGTTCCTAGCAAGAAACCACATTACACGTACGTTAATTGGGTGATTCGATTTCAGAATATGGGCAGAGGAGAAATCCATCCTCTGCCCTTAGCACGATCTCTCCCCCATCGCAGGCACAGGCAGCCCCCAGGTGTGGGCACCGGCGTGCCCCTGCCCTCACAATTTGATTCCGAGCCTTGTCTCTCGTAGATCTTCACCACAGTAATGGCTTACATTTCTACGTGCCAGCTTTAAATGGACACCATTGTCTTATTTAATTAGTTTTCGTGGGATTTATGCCGCTCCACGAAGAACCCCAGGGCTGATGGATTTATGCCCATTTAATTTTTACAACCCGTGGAGCGTCAGTGACTCTGATGAGGAGCAATGGGACGCAACATATGCACAGTTACTGTAAACCGGCATGTTTGTGCATCTGAAAATGGAGCATTAAAGTGATTCACTGGCAGGCAGCTCGCTCATGCCAGCACTTCTGCGCTCGACTCCCGTTCGGCTCAGACCGGCGCCGCGATGTATGTGTGTGCGTGGCCTCTCCATCCCCAGCACACAGACGGTTTCCCCCAGCTATCTCCATTTATCCACCTCCCACCGACCTCGCTGATGACCTCCTGGGAAGGAGTGAACGCTCCCTCCTGCCCAGCTCCACTTATCCTTCCCATGCTTCTCCTTCCCAATCTGTGCACGAGGCTGGGAAGTGGCCGTTTCGCCTGGGCCACCATATTTCCTTCACCTACCCGACAAAGTTGATTTACACCTAGGTGTGAATTGAATAAAAGAAGCCTTTTGACACCTGCACCATGACTTCGTGGTAGTGCCCAGCTCCAGGTGATGCTGCAGGGCTTTGTGACGGGGAAAGCAAAATGTTATGTTTGCTCATCAGCCAGGCTGAAGCTCACAGCCTTCAGGCAGCACAGCCCCAAATCCTCCTGACCCACCCATTTATGTGGCAGCTGGCACAAGGTTTTGTGCCCGTATGAATTTCCGTTCTCATCCCAACCATCCCTCTATGGGGGAATTCAGCAGCTGAGCAAAGCCCGGTCCTGCCTGCACATCATCCTCATCGTGGTCATCTCGGTGCCGAAACTTCACCGGGATTCAGCACTGCACCCGTGCCCCTGCCCCACCTGGAGCCGACCACAGCCTGCAAGGCAAGCGGTTTTAATGTTGCCAAGACAACTGTGTTGACAAAATTCCCTTTTTTTAGATGACGGAAACAGGGTTTTGTTTTAATTTAGAGTTCAAGGCTGAGCATATTTCAGCAACACGACTGCCGCTTCTATTTTACTGTTTGGTGCAATATTTTCTTGGCGCCTGCGGTGTGCGCTGAAACAAGAGTTTAGATAAAACCGTCAGTCCTGCCACTAACCCCGTCTCAAACTGATGTTCCTATTAGGGCTCGGCCCATCTGTAAAACATAAATTTCACTGCGATCAATTTGCCGAGAGGACTGGAGTTACACCAGTGATTCCGCTTTGACAAATGAGAGCCGTGTTAACACAACGACGCTTCGCCCCAAATGACAAAATAGGTAGATGGGAAATAAATGAGAAAACGCCGTGTGATGGATGGCCTTGAAACCCAATCCCAGCACGAGAGAGGAGTCGCGGCTCCATTTAGAAAAAGAGAAAAAGGGAATTTAAGATCGCAGCAGGTTGGCTCGAGCTGTAATAGCTCCGGAGCCGCCAGCCGGCATCAATAACGCCCGTGGCAGAGCGCGCGCCTCGGAGGCATTGCAGGAGTTCGGCTCCAGGCTCGGCACAGCTCTGCTCCCGTCCCCTCCTTCACTGCTCCCCCAAATCCCTCCAGCACCACGTTACGTTTCCCTGCTGTACCGAGGGAAGCAGCCCGATCAGGGCGATAAATGGCAATAAGCCTTATCATCACCGACTTCCACCACCAGTGACTCACGTCACTATTTAAGACTCTCAGAAAATACTAGGCTCCTCAATCCTGCTGCCTCTTTCCAGCAGCCAGAGGTGCAGGAGATCCAGGGGTGCAGCTCCCTGATGCTTTTCAGCCCCTTCGAGGAGCTGAGGCCGATCCCTTGCTCCTGCTCTGTGCCAGCATCCCCTGTGCCCACACCAAGGCAGAGCATTCCCGGCCGCTTTCCTGCGGGTTTTGCCTTCGCACTTGTTGCCATAGCACCACCAGCAGTGACAAAGTTCTCCTGGGACCTGTTCCTTGTCCCACGGAGGGCTCTAATTCGGGCAGGAGCAGGGTGGGGGGAAGTGGAGTTTTTGGCTTCCTAAATTTTGCTGCAGGTGCTGCCGGAGGGAGCACCTCCGGCTGTTTAATAGAGGCAGTGACAGCCCCACACTGCACACTGTGCTGGGGCTCCTGGATAGAGCCCTGCTTGGGGCAGGTCACAAGTGCACGAGGAGAGGGTGGAAATGGCCCTGATGCTCCTCAGTCCCTGATGCTTCTCTCATGGGGCAGCCCTGTGCCGGTGATGCTGCTTTTGGCTGAAGCACCCCAGCAGGACCAGGGCCCCCAGCTGAGACCTGCCACTGCTGCTTTGACGGTTTTGGTGAGCCCTGCTCTGCAAACACGACTCTCACGGCAAGAACGGGCTGTGTGCTTCCAGCAGGTCTGAAATCATAAGCCCGAGAGCCTGCAAAATGGGATTAAGACAAGCCTGCCCTGAAAGGGTACTGCAGGATCTCGTAAGGCATTTCTGAATTGTCATGTAAAAGAGGAGCTATAGAAGGAGTTGCATTAGCATAAATACCTCCAGTTTTATCTACACGCATGCAGTGCTTGCAGGCTTCCACGCTCTGTGTATTGAACTGACACACGGATAACATACGGGCTACACAAACCTATATCTGCATGGCATGCTGCTGCTTCCCACAGCCAGATCCTGAGCACTTGGGTGCTGTGGGACCGGGACTTATCACCACTCACCCTACAGCTGCTGTGCCGGGCACTGGGTGCCCACAGCCTAACGCCGAGCTCGTTTGGAGCAAAGGGAAGGATGCAAACCTGCTTCCATCCAGCTGCAGCCAGACAGTGGCTTACAGAGCCTTGGCTCCTCAGGACACAATGCGTTTATTTTTGGATGCCCACGAGAGATCGGATCACGTCTATAGGTTTCATGTAATACACAGATACAATCGGAGCAGCGGGAGCGGAGCGCAGGCTTTTCAGTTTCATTTGTAGTCTTTCCGAACCGGTCCCTCGCTGTCGGGGTTATTTCTTTAGTAAAAACTGATGGTATCAACAAGTATCAGACAATATCCTCGTTACTCGGGAAAGGTAAATGCTAATCTATGCGAGCTGAGCTCATGTGACTTATCGGTTACTAAATATAGTTGTTTTCAGGCGCCGATTTCGGCAATCTGGCAGATTTCCTAAGCCTTTGTACAGATCCACTACGGAAACACAAAACACACGAGCAAAGCTGTGGGGGGAAAACCCCTGGCAGGGGCCAAACGGTCCCTGAGGGGCTGTTTTTGAGGTCCCCAACCCGGCAGCAGGCAGGGTGGTGAGGATTGAGCCCAGACCCCGTGCATAAGATGGCCTCTCCGGTCCTGGCTGGCGGAGGGAATGCACACAACTCGAGGGGCGCGGGGACTCGTCGCTCTCCTCCGCTCACGGGGGAGCGCAGCGCTTCTCCCGGTGCAGACGTCTCGTTGGAGAAACCTCCCCACACCTTGCCTGTGCACGAAGAGGCTCCGTGCCGGGAGTTTGTTTGCAAACACAGGCACGTTTCGGAGCCAGAGAGTACACGACTGAGTTTGGGGCGTCTTGAGGAAAAGATTGTGGGTGATACAAGCTAGGAAGAAACACAGGAAGAAATTGCTGGTGCAAAAAACCAAACTCTTTAAGATAAGATTTCCCCTTCTGAGACCTTTATCCAAAAAGGCACAGCCAACAAGAGGTGAGGCAGAAATCTGGCAGGGTGATGTTTTGTTGGCCCCCCCAGAATCCTCCCCACAGCCCCCCTTCCACGTAGGTCCAGTTTTGTGCCGCCTGCCTGTGCCGCCAGCACTTGGGGCTGCAGAAGACGACGCAGCAAAGGGAAGCACGCTGGCATTTACAGCAGCCGAGACCCCGGCCCCCGCAAACACCCCCTGCCACCTCACCCCGTGGCAGACAGCCCCTGCGCCCACCAGAAGGAAGGAGACGCTTCCCCTCCAGCTCGGTGAGAGGCGGAGGAGCGGCTCCTCGGGGACTCGGCGGATAATTGTCAAGTTGCCTGCCAGAATTTCCTCCTGACAGCCAGAACTTGAAAGCGTTGGAAGAAAATGTCTGCACCTGGGCTGCGGAGTCAGCGCGCCTTGTTAAGGGGGGGGGGCACGGAGCAGGCGCAGGGGAAGCGATGCCCGCTTGCACCCTAGCATCGAGGGGTCCAGATGTGCATGCACAGGGGTCTCTTGCCCTCTTTTTCCCCTCGCCAAAAAATATTCCCACCAGCCCAGCTGTTAGGTGCAACCCTCACCAAGAGCCAGACCCCAAGCAGGGCTCGTCTCCGACGCTCCCCACACCAGGGACTTGTGTCCCAGGGGATCCTCGAGTCCTTGGTGGGCAGAGGTGGGGGGCAAGGTGCAGGCTGCCCCCCTCCCAAGGGCAGGAGCCAGCCGTGAGCACCACACTGAGGGGCTCTGCTGGGTGCTGGGGCACCTTTGGGTGCCCTTTGCCCACCGGGACTGATCAGGATCTGGCCCCCTGCCCACCCCAGTGCCCTGGGGACAGAGGGGCACAGTGGGGCGGTGGGAACAGCACTGCTCACGTTGATGTTGGTTTTTTTTTTGGGGGGGTGGGTTCTCCTGCAGTGTCCCCCCCGACTCAGTACCCGGAGGGGCCCGGCGGGTGCGCGTTCAGCACCCAGGACAGCTCCGGCACCGCCCGCGGCCGGGGGGGGGGACACGGCGCTGCCCCTGCCTGGCCCCCCCGGGACCCGCATCCCCCCCCCCCCCCCAACACCAACACCCCCCCTTCATCTCAGGATGCCGGACAGATCTCAGCCGTCCCATTCCTGCCCCTCTCTCCCTTCTGGCCCCCCAACCCCCCAAAATTGTCCCCAGCCAAATTGCCCCCCCCACACCACCCCACCCGTCTGCCCCCGCCTTCCCTCCCCCGGGAAGGGAACCCCCCCCTTTTAAAAAGCCCCCCCCTCAGCAAACCGCCCCCCCGGCCCCATACAAACTTGCTGCAAAGAGTCGCGGGGGAGGGAGACGACAGCAGGCTGCCCCCCCCCGAAGCTGGCTCAGCTCCCCCCTACAGCCCGGGGGGGGGCACACGGAAGGGAGCCACTTGGGGAGGGGGGGCACACACCGCTCTGCCCCCATGGGGACCAAAAAGCGGCTTTGGCCGGGCACATCCCACGCGTGTGCGCCCCCCCCAGTGGCTGATAACCCCGGGGGGGGTCGGGGGACACCCCCTTCCTCCCCCCAAAAAAAAAATAATAATAAATAAAGGCACAGTGGAGCGGCCCCGGTGCCTCGCCGGAAAGTTTCCCGGAGAAGCGGAGCGGGGCTGGGGGCTGCCCCGACGCCCCCCCGTGTCCCCCCCCCACCCGGCTCCTACCTGGCGGCGGAGAGGAGCCGGCCCCGGCCCCGGCCCTGCCCGGAGCATCCCGGAGCGGCGCTGGGCTCGGCTGGGCTGCCGGGGGGGGGGAGCCAGCCCTCGCTGCGCCCCTTTATCCCCGGCAGCACCGAAACGAATCCGCTTTGACGTCCAACCAGGGTTTTTATGGGTGTGGAGCGAGCCGGTGCAGCCCTCATTAGGAGACACTCCGCTCTCCAAATCATACATCTTTTATATAACCTCATTTCCAGCCTGGCTTGTCTCCCCCCCCCCCGTCCCCTCGGCGAAAAGCCCCCCCCCCCTCCTCCTTCTCAGCCCCCCCCTCTTGCCACCCCCGCTAATTAAAAAGCCCAGAGACCCCCCCCTGCCCCCACTTGTTGCCAGAAAGCTGCGCTCGCACCCCGCGGGCCCTCCGCAGCCTGCCTGGGGCTGTGGGGGCTCAGCCCTCCCCGGCCCCCCACCCAGCCCCAAACCCCCCAGCGGCCCCCTCTGTGCCCCTAGAGAGCCACAGCCCCCCTGATCCTGCACCCTACTGATCAAAGGAGCTGCAAAAAAGCCCCCTCTTTCCCCAAAAGCAAGTGCCCCCCCCCCTCCACGCCAGCTTGTCCCTGCACCTCTGCGCCCAGGGCAGGTGGCACCAGCCCCACTGGGGTACCCCCCAGTGCCCCCAGCCTGGAGCCTTGCACTGCACTGGGCATCCTGCAGCTGAGGGCTGGGGCAGCCCCCGAGCCTCTGCCATGGTGGGGGTGCACGGGGGGGGCTCCCCCTCGCCCCGGCTCCCCTCCTGACTCTGTACCTGCCCCTGCTACGGCCCAGTGCAGACCCAGGCTTGACATCAGTCTTCAGGCTTTGCAATTGTGCTCATTCCCATGGCAACAACAAACACCGAATTATAGATATATAATATTATATAAACCCCACTGGGCTCGCGGGCAGGAGCAGGAGGCTCACCTGCTTGCAGCTTTCCCCCCCCCCCCCCCAGACCCCAGAGGCTGCTCCCCCGGGAGCGTGGCCGTGCAGCTCCAGCCTGGCCCCGGCTCGCTGCCACGGCTGCCCCAGGAGCCAGCCACCGGCCCCGCTGCCTCTCGGGGGGCTCCCAATTGAACCCCAGCACATCACAGGGGGCAGCTCGATTGCAAAAATTCCCCTCAGGGGAGAGGGGAGCAGCAGCCCCCTTCCTCCCCCGGGGACTCCTTGCGGAGGTGGCGAAGGGGAGAAGGCAGCAGGAAGGGGGCTGTGCCCCCTGCTCCTCACACTACACATCTATCAAGCTGTAACGCGCTGTCTGGGGCTAATGAAAACATAATTATGCCTGTTTAGATGCAGGAGGACTAATTTAATAGCAAGCTACCAAGCGATGCCTGCTCTGCTCCATCGGGTAGGGAAAACTGCCCCGCGGAGGGATGAGCGGCACGGGGTGGGTGCACACGGATGAGGAAAGGCTTCGCGACCCGGTCCCAGGCTGAAAATCGTCACCTTCAGCCCAGGCTGAGAGAAGCCCAAGGGATTCTCCTTTTTGGGCTCACATTATTGAGCCTGGTGCTGGAGATGCTCAGAAAAACTGGACAGGGCTGTGCCACACAGCCACCCGTGGGCATGCTGTGGAGCTGCTCCGTGGCAGGACCCCAGAACCTCTCCACCAGCCCCAAACCCCAATGCTCACGGCTGCTTTTAGGGCTGGAGGAAGGAGCCGAGGAGCTGTGCTCGTCCACAGGCCACCACCTCGCCAGGGCATGGCAGCACGTGCTTCTCCTGCGTAAAACTTAACGGAGTGATGCTCACTTCTGTATCAGCCGGGGCTTTGCAGGAGCCCATGAAGCCAGGAGCACAGCACCAGTGTCAGAAGGGGGCTGCTGGCCTGTGTGTGTCCCACCATCCCCCTGAGACCGAGAGCAGCCCCAGGCAGCCTTTTCTTCTAATTAAGAGGTTCACCAACAGCCCACGGGCCAGAGCTTGACCTGGGGGTGGAGAAGGTTTCTCACCACCTTCTCCAGCCCCTCTGCACCCAGGGAGCCCATTCCTGGCTCCTGGCTTGCCAACAAATATTTGCACCTCCCTTCCTCCAGCAAAGAGCACTCGTACACACGGTTTCTCCATAGGGAGCACGTTGCTGTAATCCTGCCTCATCCTGACTGGGGAGCTCAGAGTCACAGAAAAGACATCCGTGCCCGGGAGAAGTGCCCCCACACCTCATCCATGGAAGTCACGTCCCTTTTTACAGCAAGAACCAAACACTGGTGGTGCCACTGAACGAGTTACCCCCAAAAGCATCTCGGGAGGGGGGCGCAGCCCCTGCCCTGCCCCTCGCCCAGCTCCCCCTCTGTCTGAAATCAGCTCAGTGCTGTTTGCCTCCAGCCATATGCTCCCGGCGCTTATAGAAGCCAAATATAAACCAAGCAGCTCGTGCTCCCCCAAGTTTCCTTTCCCCCCTCTGCTCTGGGCTCACCTCCCCTCCGCTCGCCTTCACCCACCTCTGCCGGGAGCCGTGGGCTCGGGGGGGGTGCCAAAAATGCTGCTCCTGGAGCTCGGAGGTGCTGGGGAGCCGGCAGGGATCACGCACACACACACAGCAGCCGCCGCGCTGGAGTTATTCGGCTGCTATTTCTATGCCACCCGAAACGCGTTCGAGGGATTACGGCGGCGGGAATAAAGAAAGGGCTAAACATATTTATACCGAAGCTTAAGGAGCCGATGTAACGGCACGCACACACACACACACACACACACACACACACACCAGCTGAGAGGGGGGTCTGGCACCGAGGCTGCAGCGATTTGGGACAAATCCCAGGATTGTCTGTCTGTGTGTGCTCCAGTTTAGAGCGAGTGCGGATGCTGGCGCTTGCCTATGGGTGGCAGTGAGCCTTCACGGTTGCTGCCCTCCCCGAGCAGAGCGGCTCCGGAGGGCCTGGGAAGTCCCCCAGCTGGGCAAGCTGCTGGACACGTTTTGGGGAAAAAGCTGGGGAAAGCCACCCGAGAGCCAAACACACGCCTTCAGCCTCCCTGCACCGTGGGCTGTGTTGTTAAACGTGCTGCTGGGAAGCCTTCCCGAGCGCATCTCGCCGCCTCCGACGGTGTAAAGTGGGTTATAAAGGGTGATCTCTCTCTCACACGTACGCGTGGGCACGCACACACACACAAAATCTAATAAAAAGATATTAGTCGAAGAGTATTTGGCTTCTGGCATTAAACTCAAGCTTCATACAGACACCAAAGAAATGAAATTATGGGAGCTCACAAACAAGAAATTCCAGGGGGATGAATTAATGTTTCATCACTATTACAGGGCAGAGAAGTACCTGTCTGTCTTCCCTCGCGTTTCTTTCCCTTGTACTTCAAAATGCGAGGCTCCTGCCTTTCAGAGCCACAGCATCACGTCTCCCGCAGCACCATCCCCACCTCCCCATCAAAACCGGGATTGTTTTCATCGTCGCTTTAAGGACGCGCTGGAGGTCTGACAAACGCACCAAAGCTCAAGGACGCCTTGTAAATCCAGGGTCTAATTTGAACAGATGAAAAAACTGCTTTGAGCCCTCGCTTCGCATGCTGGAACCGGCTCGAGTTACTTCTGGGTTATTCAGATGCAAACACTGTTTTTAAACACAAGTGTCTGAGGCATCCGCGAGCAGCTGGAAGTTTGGGGGCAGATGCTCAGCAGCGGCAGAGCTACACGACTCCACCGAAATCAGCAGAATTGAGATCATTAAAGCTAGAGAAAAGCAGCCAGCCCTCAGTGTTTTATACCCTCCGAGTCCCTGTCTCGAGCCCCTTCCCTTCCAGGAGCCCCCAAACGCTGCCTTTTCCCCTTCAGATCAGCTATCGGGGCGACCCCAGACTGGAAAATCACTTTGTGCCAACCCTTACCAGTATGTTTAGAGTGTTATTTCTATTAAGCCACACGTCGCAGAGGGGTGTAGGTTAAAGGCTCTTTTTAAAAGCCCCAAATCCTTAATCTCAAGCTAAAAGTTATCGCCGGGGGACCTCGGGGTGGGTAGTGACAAACACAGGAAAGGGCCCTGCCTCAGCCAGCGCCCTGGGTAAATAGGCGAGGGGCGGGGAGCGGAGGGGCTGAAGCAGGCTGACAAGGCTGATAAGCCAAATCTGCAAAGCATTCACAGCAAAAAAGAACACAAAGCGAAACCCAAAAGCGGAGAAACAGCTGCTGTTGAGTCCTTAATTTCCAAAAAAGACCCCGCTAGCAGAAAAAGAGCAGCAAGGAAAAATGGCAGAAATATTCCACTACCCACCAGCAAAGCCCCTGGTGGGATGTGGAGATGGGTGGGGGGGAGCAGGGATGCTGCAGGCTCCCTCTCCACCCTCACTGGAATAAAGCAGAGCATTTCAAGCCTCCCACGAGGAGAAGTGTGGCCCCTTCATCCCACTCACCCCTAAAAGCAGGGCAGTCCCACTGCAGAGACCAGGGGGAAGGTGACAATGTGAAAGGCTGGTCCCAGCCCCCAAATCACAGCTCCAACAAATTCACGCCAGGGCATACACCTGGACATGCACGTCGGTCACGCACCTCTGAATCAGCATCCTCCAGCCCCAGCCAAGCAGTGCCCAAGGATCTGCCCCAGCCCAAATGCGTGAGTCAGAAACTCCCCAAAAAGGGATAAAAACAACAACAGGGGACACAGAGCTCGGCCTTTTTCATTTTTTTTTCTCCTTTTCTCCCCACAAACAAAAGAAATACGGCGCTCAGCCTTCCCACCAACTGGTGAGAAGTTTGCAGAAGCAATGCCAGGAATTCAGATTTATTTCTGGAATGACTTTAATGGGATATTGAAAGGCTGCTGTAATTTAGAGGTATTAAGTAGCTTCTCCCAGTTAAACCAAAGCAAAGTTAAACACTGCTTGCTGGAGAGGAGCTGGCTGCCCTAGAAAACAGCACGATTGCAACACTTCACCTCCACTGTAGACAATTCGTTCCCCTTGCCACCAAATCGCTCCTCAAGAGCAGGAAAAGGAGGAAACGGAGCCTCCCAAACCCAACCAAGGCCAGATCCTGCCAGCCCTCCTGTGCCCTGCATCGCTTCAAGCCAGCAAACCTAATGCAGGATTTAACATGCCGAGCCCCCGAGCTCATGGCTTTGGGGAGTTTTTAGAACAATTTAGAGCTTTTTGGCTACCCCAGCCTGGTGATTCACTTACCCACGAGCCCTCCAGGTCCTGCTGCAGAAGGTTCCCCACAGACAGATCCTGGCTCATCTCAGCACCTCTACTTGCAGGCTCCCCAGGCCAACCCCAGTAATTAGAGGGAAGCAGCTCTGCGGTGTCACCTGCTTCGTTAGCACAGGTGTCACTGTGCTCTGAGGGCTCTGACAAGGTGTGGGACCCTCCCTGGGGCTGAGATGTTTCCTGATGTTCCCCTCCCCATGGATTTCAGCCCAAACACCAGCCCCTGCTGTGCCCCCCTCCCTGGGGCCATACAGTGGACCAAGTGCATGGTCCCATCATGGTCACACTGTCAGCAGAAGCCCTTTGGCAGCAGAAATTGGGTTGCGACTGTGACTCTTCTAGATATATGTCCCTTGCCACATGTCCCACCTCAGCTTTGGACCAGGGCAGCCCAACCTGCTGCTCCCTCCCCATCCCAACCCACTTTTTCTGCCCTGCAGAGACCATTATGGGACAATTTGGGGCCCAGAGGTGCTCAGAAGATACCAGGAGAGCTGGCATCCTACAAACATTCAGGTGTTTGTTTTATTTTTAGCAGCATCACCTTCCCCTCCTTGTGTGAGTTTTTTTTTTTTGCAGCAAGAGCGGGGCTGATGTGCTGGGAACGGACTCTGGGTTCAGAGCCGGAGGCACCCACCCACACAGCCTGAGGGGGAATTTTGAGGCCAAAACCACTGCAAACAGGAAAAATAGCCTAAGGAACAGAGAGGCCACCTTGGTCCCATGAAGCACTACCCTATGTAATGCCAGAAAACTGACACCCATCTCCCCAGCCCCTCTTTTACAGATGGGGAAACTGAGACATGCAAAGGGACAGGGGTCAGCTGAAATACCTGTATCACCCTCATTTTAAAAAGCAGAGAAAAAGCCTCAGAGCCTTTCTTTTCCCTAATCAGACTTCTGGGTGAGGGACAGGGCTCAGGGTTTTCCCCACGAGGCTGGAGGAACATCGTGCCTCCCAAGCAGGGGGAGGTTGGAAAGCGCTCGCCCCGAGACGCCGGCCGCAGCCGGAGCAGCCCAGCCCAACATTTGGCAGAGCAAAAGCTTCTGTTTGCCATTTAGCAATAAATTAGCATCAGACACTCCAAAAGAAAGACCAGAAAGAAAGGAAAAACCCCCAAAGTAAGGTCACGATTGAGAAAGAAGTGTTCCAAAACGCCCCGTGGCAGCAGGGGGATCGCTGCCTGCTCTGCACGGGCAGCTCCCAGCCCCAAAACGCTCCCCAGCAGAGCTCACCCCCGGGCACTGAAGCAAGAAGCCAGCCCTGCCCCATGCTGGTTCCTCTCCTGGGGGAGGAAATGAGGGCAATTTGGGAAGTTTGGCGACACTTCCCATTTGGCAGCTGCCCAGGTGGGGTGTCCAGAGGCGGCACGGGGCAGGTGGCCCCGACGCATCCCTCCCAGGACCTGGGCACTGCAGACATCCCCCAGGGACCCCGTGGGGAAGAGCTGGAGCCCGCTTGCTCTCCCCCTTGTAGCTGTAAGGCAGAACAAAACCCACTTTGGATGCTTTTTCGCGCGATTCAGCTTTCTCACAAAGAAATCACTGTTTTTTTTTCCCGGGGAATGTTTTCTCCTCGCTAGCTCCGCAGCCTGCTTCCCCTTCCCTCTCCAGCTTCCTGCTGGCTCATAAAGCAGCCTCTCTCGCCTGTGCAGAATTTTGGAGAGATATCACAACCTCGAATGTGTTTTTCTTGCTCCCGGGGTCCTATCAACCCCCTGCGGAGGAGCACGGGGCAACCTACAGCCCTTGCCGCTGCGCTCACGGGGCGCAGAAGTGAGCTGCAATAAACAGCCACATCTGAGAGCTCTTCGCTTCCTTGATACGATCAAGATTGACAGGGCCTTGGACAGGCTTCCCCCCCCCCATGTTTTTTTTTTTTTTTTTTTTTTCTCTCTCTCTCTTTTTTTTTTTTTTCTTTTTTTTTCAGCCTTTTATTCCCAGTGGCCAAGAACATTTAGTCTGGCCGGGAAAAGGAAATCACATTAGAGAATTACGGCTCATTTAGCAGGTCCCACTGGAAGCCCTGCAATAACCACTGCCTTCCTAACAGGATTAGCCAGCGTCTGAACCTCCCGATCGCGCTGCAGTCGTCTCCACTCCCAACATCTCGAGGACCCCAGAAAACACCAAGCGACCGCAGAAACCCCAAATTGAGGTGGACCCGAAGAAGGAAAGATGGAGAGGATGCAGGGGACCGAGCCCTGCCCGCCTGCAGCTGCAGACCCCTCTCTGCCTTGATGATTTGGCTTTTCCCAGCTTTAGGGCTCTGCACCCAGCAGTGTGAGTTGGATCCTGGGGAGGATCCAGGGGTATCAGCCTCAGAAATACATCGGGACACATTCTGCTACACACCAGCAGCAGCTTCTGATGCATGAAGGTTACCACCTGAGACATTCATATACGGTGGCTGAGGGTCCCCTGACATCAGTCTTGGAGGCTACGGGAACACAGATTTTGGGTTGGCATCACACTTAGTATGTTTACTGGGATCAGTTCTCTGTCTTTAAGAGGGTAGGAGGGTTTAGGAAAAAAAAATATTCAGAGGAGAAGATCAGGAAAGAAACCAAGTTAAAAGGTGCCACCAGAACAGCCAAGATCAGGTTTTGCCTTCGGTGGTGCTGAAACCTCGTCACTTCTCCCATCCCTGTCCCCACTCGGTATGAGGAAGAGGCAGTGAAAGGGCAATAAATCAGGCGCAGCACCATGTATGAAAGCACACCTCTGTGATTTCACGGGGGCTGAACATCTGCCTGTCGCCGCAAAGCAGCTCCCAGCGCTTCATCACCGCGCCGGCTGGCACACGGAGAGAAAAGCGAGCGCGGTCCCAGCAGCTCGGGGCACACAGCACGGCAGGAGCACTGCGAAATGCAGCCCACAGCAACTGGCAGAGACACCACAAATCATCCCAGTGGCATCCCTCCACGGGGCTCCACCACGTCCTGCTGCACCTCGCGAGGAAGGGTGCAAAGTCTGGGAAGGATTTGCTCGGAAGAGCTTTTGGGGGTGCAACAAACCCTTGCCTTCCACCTGCACCTTGTTTGCTTCAGCCAAAGCAATTCACCGAGATCATATTCTCACCAGTTCCTGACTCCACTGCACACCCACTACGGGCAGCTTTTGGCATCGCAGAGCCCCACCACATGCAGGTATAGGACCCCAGGACCTCAGCCTGGTCCCATTGCGGTCCCTCCCCAGCCAGATGTGGGAGGCTGGGAGGTGTTGGAGCCCCTCCAGCCCCACCACAAGGAGCTCAGAGAATCAGCTCCCGACTTGGATGCTCCGAGGGAGCTGGGGTGGCTGAGAAACCTCATTACTGCTGCAGATAAAAGGGCCAGGCAGGGCTGTTTTTATTTTAACAGAGCACCGCATCGCCGTCCCCGCAGCTCCCACGCTGTTCCAGCTCCTCCACGAGATGCTTCCATCATTAGCAAGACTTTTGTCTGCAGGTGGAGGGACCTTCGCAGGGCTGCTAACGAAGCTGCGTGGGCAGGGTTAATTGCCAGGGGTCGGAGCCATGAGCCCAGCAAAGGATGCTCCGGGGAAGGCTTGGGGACCTCGGGGGCTTTGCATTAATCCCAACGACAAGGCGAGGGGTGAAGAGGGAGGGATGATGCAGAGCCCAGAGCAGGGAGAGCTTTGCTCACACACACAGGGTGTAATTCAGTCTGCAGGGTCTCAGCCAAGCCAAAAATCGAGCAAGAGGCTGAAAGGGCAGAAGTGCTGATGTGGCTAACGAGCGTGCATGGGCTGTGAGCATCCCTGCTGGCGATAGCACTGGAGGGGGGTTGCAAAGACTGGTGTTGACCTCCCACCAACCTCAAGTCGTGGGGAGCAGGAGGATGCTCCTGGCTGAATGAGGGCTGATCTCCTTCCTCTCAGTGCTCCCAGCCTGTCTGTCTGTCTGTCTGTCTGTCCCACAGAGGATGGGCAGCGACCACCTGCATCGTGCCATCATGCCATGGCAAAGATGCTCTTGCTTGCTCAGTGCAGAAATCACCATTATCCCCATCACTTTGTGCTTTGGGAGGGTTTTTTCCCCCCTGCGGCTGCAGCCTGAGCCAGAGCAGTGCATTGCTCTCCTCTGGGTCTTCTGCAGGGACTCCTGAGCACCATCACCCTTCCCAGCATTGCTCCAATCAGCGCCGTATGGGACAGAAACACTGCTTGGCAAGCTGGGAATGCACAAATCTGACCTTCTAGCACAACCAAGTACAGCATCCAAGAGCACCAGCCATGGCAGAGGAGGCGACGTGGGGCTTGTCCCAGGACATCTGGCTGGCAGCTAGGCCTGGAGATGCAATTAGAGGAACCCAGCAGGAAGGAATAAATATTCCTTTGCATTTATCCCTATGCCATAACAGCTGCTTCTGCCACAGAAGTGACCTTTCCAGCTTGATTTTTTTTTTTTTCACAATACAATTTGGAGATGGGTTAAAGGCCAAGAAACCATCCCTAAGGGAAGTGCCACAAACCTCCAGGGCTTTGCCTGCAGGAGGCAGAGGAGCCATGTGCCCACGTGTGCCTCCTGCTTGTGCTGTGGGTTTGGTTTTGATCAAAGAGAGACCAGCTACATGGAAGAAGCCTTCCTGGGCACTGAATCCATCAGCCGCCACTTTAGGAAGCTATTGCCAGCCTTGGTCTGTGACTGTGCCCAACACATATCGCTGCCGAGTGCCTCGGTTTCCCTGTCTTTTAGGTGCAGTGATCCTCCACAACAAGATGCCCAAGGCACTACCCAAGACAGGAGCCACCAGTGGCCCCTTCTCCTTTCACACCTTGAGAGTTTGGGTTCCTTTTCCCTGAGCTGAAGGCAGCGTTGGCTCCTCATAAGTCCAGTTTGCAGAACAGCCAGGGAGAAGGAACAAGCCTTTAGTCCTGGACCTGCTTCACGGGCACAAGGCGGCTTTTCCCAAGTCCTCTCGTGCAGGTTCTTGTATTTTACAGCAGCCAGTGGCTCCACGTGATGCCTGAGACCAGGACAAGAAGGAGCTCCAAGGCATCCCTGCCTTCCCCGACCCCTTAGGCCCAGCCCATACATCTCCCACCACCCGAGGCAGGCGCACAGCTGCCCCCCACCCTCCCTCCCGTCCTCTCTCGCCTCCTGCTTGTTTGTTTGTTTTGCCATCCAAGCGTTTACCAGGAGCAGCAGGGTCTGGCAGCCCGAACTTCCCTGGGGAAGAAGTTCTGGCATCCAGCATCCAAGTGGAAAGTTGCTCAGAGCCTGTCTCATCTCACTTTTGACATATCACCGCTGTCCATTTCCCTTCCCAAGGAAATCTGATTTGTTCCAAAGTTTATAGTTTCAGTGACCTAATCCCAGCATAGTTGTTCCTGTTTCCCTTTAATTTACTGCCTCAGCTTGTATTAATTGATGTATTGCAGAGGGCATGAGCCAAGCTAATTGTTTTAGAAAAAGAAAAAAAGAAGAAAGAAAGGGAGATGTGAGGTCCCTCGGCGGATTATTGAGGTATTTGAGTGGGGAAGCAGCAGCCACCAGCAACCAGCAGTAGCTCCAAACAGAAGCAGCTCCAGGAGAGGTGGGGGCTCTCCAGCTGGCGTCATGCAGACAGAAATACCTGCCCTGGGGTGACCCGGGGGAGCCAGGAGAGGTGGGGGCTGTGATGTTTGCCCTTCCCTGCTGGGCTGCTTCTGTCTGATTTTGGGGATCAGGGCAGTTTCCAGAGGACAGGATAAATGCGGATGATGATGGGTGATACCCAGAGCAAGGAGGATCTAGGGAAGCACAAGCTGCTTGCCTTGCCTGTGAAGGTGATGGAGCAAATCCTCCTGGCAGCTGTTTCCACCCACGATGGACAAGAGCGGTTGGGAACTGCCAGCAGGGATTTATCAGGTGTAAGTCACGGCCAGCAGACCCGATCGCCTTCAGGGTGAGAGAACTGGCTCCGCGGACAGGGGAAGAGCCGTGCCAGTTGTATAACTTCCCCTGGGCAAGGCTTTTGATTGTCTCCCATTATATTCTTGTGGTCAAACTGGTGGAATGAAGATTGGATAAGTAAATTAACTGAGGACAGAGCGCAGTCTCGGAACGCTTTCAGATGATATCAGAAGGCAGGGCTGGAGAAACAGCCCCATGGAGCTCGGGGAGCCAAAAGGCAAAGCCCCCATCTGGCTGCTAGGAGGGGAGACCCCAGTATCTGGGCAGGCTGGGCCCAAAAGGCTGGAGAGCAGCTCTGGGGAAAAGGACCTGGAGGCCCTGGTGGACCAGGGGATGAACCATGGTTTATCTCGGCCAAGTCTACAGCTTCCTGGGCTGTATGAGCAAAAGCAAAGGCAAAAGGGACGATTCCCCTCTATTTAACACTTGCAAGGACAAATAGTGTCCAGACACGGCCACACAGGAGCTCATCCAGAGGAGACCACTGAGCTCCCAAGCTGTGGAGCTGGGCTCCTGCTGCCCAAAAGCGAGCAGGGGAAGAGGAGCCCCACGGGGATGCCAGGAGAAGCAGGAACATGGGAAATTTGGGCTCGCTCTAGGCAAAAAGAGGCTGCTTGCACAGCTTAGTGTCATTTTTGGAGACCTCACACCCGGCTTTGCTGGCTGGTTTTGAGCAGAAGGGGAGGAGAGGCATCACCTCCAGCAGCTCCAGCTGACCACACCATGCAACACCTCTGGGACCCGACATGTGAGCAGCACAGCTCCGTTCCCACACGTCCCCGGTCCCTCTGAACCCCAGCACCTTCCTGTTAAAGTTTTCCAGAAAACAAACTTGCTCCTTGTTGTTTTCCCTACCGAAAGCCTTCCCCCCTGCCCTTCGCATAAATCAGCACGGGCTCTTTCAGCACAGCTCTCACTGAGAGGTTGATTTATTCGGGAGCAACACAGGGAGTTTCCAGATTAACACTAATTGCTCTCCCAAATTACTTAATAGTTTAAATTGCAGCCCTCTCTTTGGAAATCATCTCAGACAGTTCAATAAAAAAAAAAAAAAACTATCATCGGAGAGACAACTGCAAATTGATAAAGTCTTTGAGACCGGGCTAATATCATTGTTGTCTGGCAAATTTATTCATCTGAAACAAGACGAGAAGGATAAACACTCTCGCTCGGCAAGGAGGACACCGCCTGCTACCGAGCTGCTCAATTTTCTCTTCCAGAGACACTCTTATTGCTCCGAGAGGGCCACAACACGGCTGAAACAACTCAGCCGGCTGCAGTGCCTGCGAACGAGCAGCACCAGAGGAAAAAAATAAAATAAAACAGAAATGCAATAATGATAATAGGGCCAGCGCTCGTGCTTGTGGCAGCAGGAGCTCGACCTTCGCGGGCGCTCCTGGCCGGGGCTGCGGGAGTTGGTGGCCGCAGAGCTCCCGCGGGGCTGAAATTGTCACCCAGGAGGGGAGGGGAAAACTTGTTTCATTTTGGCCGCTTCCCAATTTCCCAGCCCCTCCGGGGGCAGGAGGTGCAATGTCGCTCTCGCAGGGGAGGCCAAGGGAGGGCGGGGAGGGAGCGCAATGAAGCCAGGGGCCCCACATCCTCCTGCTGCGGGCAGAGGGGGCACTGGGGCAGATCCAATGCACCCAGCCCAGTGGCTTGAAACAGCCCTAAAATGAACCCAAAGGGGCAAAGATCCACGGGCAGGGGTGCAGAGGGAGTCCTGGGGTTGTGGGGCGATGCTAACCTGGGCAGACACCTCCGGGATCATTGGACACTGCAATACTCCGTGGTGTGCCCGTGCTGATGGTGCAGACCATGAAAAGTCGTGCCTGGCACCTTGGTGGTGGCCAGGCTTGGCCGTGCCACCTGGGATGGCCCTACTCACCCTGCTGCCACCCCGCCAAGCCCTATTTGCCTGCAGCGTGCACCCAGCAAACAGCGTCACACCAAAATCCACAGCAAGGTGCCCTGCGGTGGGTCGGAGAGGGGAGCTGGCTGTGCAAGGAAACCCCCCCCAAGAAAATCCCAGGCAGAAAACTCCCCCCAGATCCATCCCCGGCTCGGCAGCGAGGGGGTTACGGGCGGCTGCTGCCCAGCGCCGTGCCGGGAGCAGCGGGGGCTTGAGAGCCAGCCCGGCCCATGGCTGCCATCTGCTCCTGGCACCTCGGGCCACCGCCGGAGCCCAGAAGCACGGCAAAAAACAAAACCCCAGCCGGCAGGCTCGGGGCGGGACGAGGTCTGCTCCAGCCAAGCCAGCAAAAAGCCCTTTGGGGTATTTAAAGGGATGCGAAATGCCACCTACATTGGTCCCCATCAAAGGGTTGGTGGGGGACCCACCCTGCTTCTGCTGCTCAAAGCTGCCCCGGTGGCATCATTTCTCTGCACCACGGTGGCAGAAACACCGATCCCGAGGGATCTCCCTGGGATCACCCTCCCGGGGACGCACGGAAGCTCCCGGGGATGCCGTGCTAACGGGCACCGGCCCCATGGGGCTGCAGCTTTCTTGCCCCCCCCCCCAGCAATTCACGGATCTGTCCCCATTCCTCGCCCGCTCCGGGAAGGTGTCCAAGGGAGCCGGCTCCAAGAGGCAGCCAATTAAAGCAAGAAACGGGAAAAACGCAAGCGCTGCCGGGTGCCTGCCGGGTGCCCTCCGAGCCACCGGCCAGCGAGTGCCGGGGGAAAGAGGCCAAATTCCCTGCCCCATGGCCTGACCCCCCCGGGGCTCGGGGAGGCAAAACCCTGCGGAAAAAAAAAAAAAGTCTCATTCATCATTCAGCCTCTGTTTGTTTTCTGCGCTCCGCTAAGCTCAAACAAGCAAAACAGATTAGCTGGTCTCATTTGTTTCCTACTTAATTACACCTCTTCGGCGCTGATGTAATATTTCAAGATTTGGGTTGCTAAGGATGAAAATCCACCTTCCCCCTCCCACACCCACCTTGGCTTTTCATTCCCATAATGAAAAAGCCCAGATGGGTTTGTGTTTCGTTTTTTCCTTTTTTTCTTTTTTTTTTTTCTTTTTCCCCCAAAAAAGTCTAATTATTGAGGAATTCAAAAACTCTGAATTCAGAAGCTGCCAAAGAGCGCTCAGGTTGTCAGAAGCAGATGGACTTCGGCTCCAGCTTTTCATCACGTTATCCAACGCCCCCCTCAAATAAGATGGAGGGGAGGGGTAAGAGCCCTGCATCTGCAGCCGCACGCGGCCCCGGATAACTTCAGCTGTCCCCCCCCCCTCCTCTAAGAATTGCTTCGCCATCAATAGGACTTCCCAGGAAGCCAGCACAGCTGCGTGCAGGCGCAGTTGCAGGATGAGCTCGGGGAAGGAGCAGCCGCCTCCCCACGGGCTGGAAATGCCTCCCGCCGAGCTTCGCTCTCCGCACGAGGCCCCCGCCGCCGTGCCTTTGTGCTGCTCGGCTTCTCCAACCCCAGCTTGAGCTCACGAGTCAGCACAGAGCTGGCTTGGGATGGGTATTGAGAGCTGAAGGTCCAAAAAAAAAAAAAAAGAGCAACAGCCACCCCGGAGGGAGCAGAGGGACCCACAGCTCAAAGAGCCAGGGGTGCTGCGATGTCCTGTGCCGGCTGAAGTGATGCTGAGGGCAGCCCCCTGTGCCAACAGCAAGCTTGAATGCAAGGGTGGAAAAAGCCACGCACCCAGAGGGTTGGAGATGAGAAGCGACCACAGCACAGCTCCTGGGCTAAGGGATCAGCAGGGGACAGGGCGCTTGGGACATCCAACCGCGGCCACCCCATAGCCCTGACATCGCCACCTCTGCGCGTCCCCTGGAAACCTCCCAGCTCAGTCACAGCTCAGACATCTGCCCCCATTCCCCCCCTTTCCCAGCCATGCAGGGACAACGGGGACACCCCACGGACGGGCTCGCCACACCGACACGGCCACCCCACCCTTACTTGTGCGCCGGCATCGCGCCCCCGCACGCGGGGTTCCGTCGCGGGGAGGACGAGCGAACAAAAGCCACGCACCGGCTCCACGGCTCCGGCTGCATCCTGGGGCTGTCCAGATGGGGACAGAAAGCTCCCGGCGGCTCCACGAACCGCGCTTGCTTGCAGAAGAGCCGCGGGAGGGCTGGCTGAGCTGTGCCGAGCCGGCTGCGCAGCCCCAGCCAGCTTTCCCACGGTGGCATTCGCCCTCGCCGGGGCCCAGCCACGTCCCCTCCCCGTGCCCGGCTCCACGCAGCCCTCCCGGGGACCCCGATCTGCCCGACAGCCCCTTGGGGTCCCCAAAGGTGGGAGCAGGTGGCATTGCCTGCGATTTGGGGTAAAGCAAACACCCGTGGGGCGTCACAGCCCCGAGGGGTCCCGGTGGTGGAGGCGCTGGTTATTCAGTAACTTTAACCTCCGCAGGTGCAGGCTGCTCTGCGCCTTCCCAAATCGCACAAGCTGCATTTTTCCAGCTCATTTTCAAGGCGTTTGGCGGTTTCGGGTCTCACCCAGGTGCGTTTTGGAGGAGGCAGGGTGAAGATGAGAGGGCATTGGATTTGTGTTCCAAACACCCGACTAAGGAGGGGAAAAAAAAAAAAGAGGACGAAGCCCTGCAGGCAGTGCCGGGCTGCAGCCCATGGCACCAGCTGGGTGCTGTGCAGGGCCCTGAGACCTTCCCCACTGCAAAAACCCTTTCCCCAAGGCCTGACAAGACCCACTCCCAGGAAAAAGCCTGTTTCCACACCACAGTGAGTAAGGCTCTCGTTTTGCCCAAGGAATTTTACCTACAAGGAAGCAGGCTTTGGTTTTAGTCTGCCCCTGAAGAGCATGCAAGGAGCATTCTTGTCCTTGGTGGTGGGGTTTCATCTGAAGGCCACCCCCAGCTCAGTCAGGAGATAACAGCCCTTTGCAGGCACCTCAGAGGGCTTTGCACTGATTTTTCTCCTCGCCGTGGCTTCAGCCCCTGCAAAGTCTGAGAATTAGGACGTGGCCCAGGGCTCCACATTAATTACAGCGGGGCTTCGAGGTCAGATCATCACCAGGGTCCCTCCTGTCGCCTCCTATCCAGGCTTTCCCCATGCAAAAACTTCCCACCTGCACCTTTAGGAGCCTGAGCATGATCCTGAGGCCAGGATCCAAGCCCCATGAGGCACGCACAGCCCCAGGTTTTCTCCTCCTCCTCCTCCTGCACCACCAAAGCCCTTCCCGAGCCCCCAGCCCCACTCACCGGTGTCCCCTGGGTGCTGCAGCAGAGCTGCCCGGAGGCAGCATGGCCCCACGGGTGATGGGGTGGGTGTGGGTGGGTGCTCCCCGGGAGGCCACGGCTGCTGCGTTGTATTTAAGGTGTCCCATAAAGCACCCATAATGGGGCAATCCATTTTCCTCCAGGCACTGGATCGCTCTGGGACAAGCCCAGGGGAAGGAGCAGGTGGAAATCACCCAGCCAAAAAGCGAGGGCTTCCCCATGACTGACTCCTACCCGGCACATTCCCAGCAAACCTCCTGGATGGCATCGGGGTGTTGGGTACGGAGCCCAAGAGAAACCACCCCGCTGGAAAGGCAAAACTCAAACAGCCCCCAGAGGGTTTGGTTTTGTGGGGCTGGGCTGGGAGCAAGGTTTGGGCACTGCAGAGGAGAAGGGGTGAGCACGGACCTGTGCACACAAGGGTGCCGGAGAAAAGGTTGCAGCCAAAAATAAGAGAAAACGAGAGAGGAAACGAGAGCGCAGGGAGCAGAGGCAGCAAGCAGATGCAGCATTTTGCACAGCTGTGCCTGGGCTCTGCTTGGGATGTTTGGGGACAGATTGGGATGTCTTGGGGCAGCCCTTTCCCGACCCCACTCACAAAGGGGCTTGTGCTTTCTCTCTCCTAGCCCCTAGGCAGTGGCCAGGTTCTGGGAAATAAATCGCTTTGGCCACAGAGGGGCCAGGTTCACCCCTGCAGGACGCTTTTCCTGCAAGTGGAGGGGAAGAGCCTGGTGGGATCTGCCCTGTTCCCACTGCTGCCCCCACGGGGGACAACCTGTGCCCCCTCCCAGCTTCAGGATGCTCTGCTCCTGCCAGACCCATGCAGAAAAAGGTTTCTGGTGTCCCCCCTGCAGCTCCCCAGGGACACGGAGCCAGCAGGTACCGCAGAGCATCCCTGCCCGACACCCCCAGGCTCACAGCTTGCCATACAAACACAGAAAACCACCCTGTTCCCCACCCCCAAGAAAAAACAAGGAATAAACAGCTGCTAGGCACTGGAAAGCCTTTAGCTGGTCTTTCTACCTGTGCCCAGGGCATGGTGTGGCTCTTCACCCCTCAAAGGAAGCTGCAGCTGCGGCGGATAGCGCACAAAGCTGGGAACTGCAAATCTCTGCCCCTTCCCGGGGCAGGAGGGGTCCCCAGGGTGCCGGAGTCAGGCAAAGCCTTGCAAGGTCCCTGGGCACGGGGCAAGGCAGCGGGGCTCAGATTTCGGGAGACGGGCACCCAAGGGCAGGGTAAAAATAGAGGTGAGGAAAGGGAATCTGCTGAGCAACGGGAGCACCGAGACGTGTGGGGAGGGCAGGCGGGCACCACGGGGGGGGGGAACCGAGGCACCCCCTTCCCCTCCAGGTGGGTAGGGCAGGATGGAAACCCAAGGGCAGCTCCCTTGCGAGCCCTGGCTGGCGTTAATCTCTGCAAGCAGCAAAGCAGGAGCAGCCCTGCCCCAGCTGGGAGCAGCAATCCTGTTAGAGGGTGGGCGGCCGTGGCGCAAGCAGCCAATTAGTCGGAGCATCGTCAGCCGCCTGCCCGGGGCTCCCCATGTTGCTCTCTGGAGCATCAGTGATGGAGAGGGCTTGGGTTGTCCCAGCCCCTGGGCAGGATGGCCCCTGACGAGATACCTGACCCTAGGGAAGGGCTCACGGATCCCCAGCCCGTGCCAGGACCCCCCCCGGGTCCCTTGGTGCCCAGCAGGGACCGGCCCAGGGCACCCCAGCAGCGAGAGCTCGTTGCAGGTTCCTGAGAAAGCACAAGGAGGAAACATAAATCAGGGCGGGCGAACAATGCCCCATTGTGCCAGGCAGGATCCAGCACGGCCATGGGCACCGATCCGATCCGGGCACCCCCAGCCCCGGCTCCCCACGGCCGCATCCTGGTGCTGGGGTGGGTGGAGGCGCTGCCCGGGGGCCACCCACAGTTTCTCACCCTCTGGGCTCACGATCTGGCTCTCAGCCAGGCTTTTTTCTCCTTTTTCTGCCGATCCAGAGCAGACGGGGGAAAACGAGCCCATTCTGCTGTGCTACCAGGGGGAGAAGCGGTGCCTGGAGCCACCCCTCTGGTGACAGCGCGGTCCCCTCCGTGGTGGCATCCAGGTCTAGCAGCTGCACGGGTTTGGCACTTGCACATCTGATTATTATTTTTTTTAAGTTCATGCCAATAAATGGCTTCAGCATACGTTTAATTCTTGGGGAAGATGTGCACGGATAAACCCCCTGTGTCTGGAGGGAGGGGGGTGATCCGAGCAGCCGCGGGGACACAGGGACACCGTGCCACCACCACGTCCCCAGCCCTGTCCCCAGCTGGCAGCGGGAGCGTTTCAGCTCCTCTTTGACGCCGCGCGCCTGTCCTCCGCTGTGAAATATTAATGGCTCATGATTCATCGGCAGGGAGACGGAGATGACGGACACGTGCGTGCGTTCGTGTGGCTCTGCAACACATCCACACGCAGATCCGGGTCCCGGGGAGCCTCAAATCCCAAAATGCTGTCATTGGGGCTGCTCCGGGGGACGCAGCATGGATTTATCCCCATAGTGGTGCTGGCACCTCGTTAGGCATGAGAGCTCAGCACCCCCTGCCCTGGGCTTGGCAGGGGGAGCAATCAGTGGCTCTGCCCCCGTGGTGCTTACCCAGTCCCCCACCAGTGCCAACCAGTTACAATCCAGGCCAGTGGGACCCCCCCCCAGTCCACATGGGGCAACCCATAGGGTTATGGCATAGATACGGTGATGCTGTGGTGAATCCAGCATCCCCATCAGCTTCTGGGGGGACAAAGCCTTGAGCACACAAAGGTTTCAAGTGGTGGCTCTTTGCCCCCAGTCCCCAACACCTCTCCCGTCCCTCCCAGTCTCACTTTCCCCATCCATCCTACAAAAATCCCCCCCAGCTGGCCCCGCTGCCCCCCCAGGATGCGCCTGCCCTAATTGCTTACCGCCTCCTGCAGGCTTTGAAAGATGAAAAGCCCTCGACAGGGGGAACGTGTTGCGGGTTCATGGTTTATTAATGGCGAGCCATCATTATTTTACCTTTCGAGCACCCGGGCGATGGTGATGCGGAAAGGGGCTGAGGAAGGAAGGGGGGGGGGGGGGAAATCGTGAACCCGCCGCGATTTTCTTCCCCGTCACCTACCATAAGGGCCCCGCCGCTGCTTTCCGACGGGCATTTTGGCAGATGGATGGTGGCCCCCCGGTAAAACAGCGTGGGAGAAGCGAGCAAACAGAGCAGCAGATGCACGGCGCCCCCAGCGCTCCATCACGGGGCTCAGCCGTCCTGGGGGGGCCCCGGCTGGGGACGAGCACCCCCGGCAGCACCCGGCACAGCCCGGCTGAGATTTATTCTCCTGCTTGCTCTACCCTTTACCCATCTCCCCGTGCTCCCCTCCCAGGTATTCACCGTGAATTATCGGCCCTAATTACAAGCCCCAGGTCAGCGGGATGTTGGTGAGGATGAGGAGGGTCTGGGGGGGGGGTGTTAGATGCGGTGTGTGTCCCCCCCCCGAGCACCAAAGGTGGGCACACGGGGCGCGCTGGTTTTCCAAGTGGTTTTTTTTATTGGCATAAATAATTCATACACTGTCACCTCACCAAACACTGCACGACAAACCACGGGAACGAAGGGCTAACCAGTTCTGCAGGTCACGGAGATTCGCACTCAGTCAGACAGCGGAAATTATAAATACTTTCTTAAAGTGTAGAAAACGTTATAAATGTTACTGTACAAATTTACATCGGGGAGATCCATCGTGCCTTTCTCAGCTTTTTTTTTTTTTTTTTTTGTGTGTGTGTGTGTGTTTTTTTCTTTTTTATTTTTTTGCACCAGAAACAATTGTTCTTTTCCAGTGACGAGAGTCTTGCAACGACAACAACAAAATATATATATATATATTTATGTATATATTTATAAAAAGAAAACAGAAAGAGGAAAAACGGGAAATTAAAACCAGCTCATTCTGCAACGGTCAGAACTAACACGGAGAAAACAAAGCAGCCATCGAGTTCAGTTTGAAACTGTACAGGATTCAGAGCTTGTTATATATGTATATATCTATATACATACATATAGAGATATGTATATATATTTATATATACCTTATGTACAAGGAAATGTAACAGCGTACTTTACAGGGAACGGAAATCAAGAAGGCTGACAAAGCTTCCCGAGAAATCACTTATTTGCAAACCAAGTTAAATTAAAATAAATTAAAGGGAAGGGAGGCAAAGTGTGCCCGCTGCCCCGCTGGCTCCCACCCTGCGCCACCCCACAGCATGGCATAGTTTGGGGGGCTGGTGGTCCCCAGGGGACGGGAGGTGCCCAGTGGGGTGGGGACACGTGTCCCACTGTCCCCAGATGTTGAAACCGAGCTGTTTGCACCGAGCCTGCAGCAGCACCTGCCAAAACCAAAGGCTGAGCAGCTCCAAGCCACAGGCACCCCACCCAGCTCTAATTCAGCCACCCAAGAAGGGCGCTGAGTTTGGGGACGTCCCCTGGGTTTGGGGACGGTTCCCTACGCATCGAGTTGTTGCTTAAAACATCACCGAAACCATCTTGGCTCCCACCCAGAGCATCCCCAAATAAATCCCTGCCTCCCCTCTGGCTCGTGCCGCTCGATGGAGCGGGCGGAGGAAGCTCCTCGCGCCGTCGGATGTCCTATTAGGGGGCATTGTGGAGAGCGGCTCCCACATCCCCTCCGTGCTGAAGGGCTGGATATTTTTAAACCAGAGGAAAAATAAAAAAACCCACGCACAAAGCTGGAGTCAAAAAAAAATAAAAAACGATAAATAAATAAATAAGATTTGCTTTTTTTTTTTTTTTAAATAATTAAGACTTTCAGAAATAAGAAGGCATGATGCAAATAACGCGGCTGCACAAACAGCCGCTGCTGCGCTGAATGGAAGGGAGGGAGCTGCTCTTCTGGGCTCGCTTATGGTAAGTAGAGGGCAGCTAGTTTTTGTTGGTGCCACTGTGCGACGTCTCCCTCTGCTCGTGGCCTGGGGGAGATGCCCCCAGGAAGAAAAAATGGGGCAGAAAGAGCAGAGCTGGGTTGGGTGAGACCTGTTGGCTGTAGCATCCCTCAGCTCCCTTCAGACTCCCAAAGCACAGCAGGTCTTCAGAAAGTCTTTCAAGTGCCTCCACCACAAATCTGCACGGTGCCCACCAGGCCAGAGGACCTTGCTACCCCTGATGCTGAGCATCAGCCATGGCATCACCTCCTTGAGCTTTCCAACACGGAGACAAAGTGCCCGTGCTGTGGATTCCCCCTCGTGCCCATCCCAGGGCGCACAGAGCTGTGGGTGCTCAGCCTGCCAGCATGAGCAACAGGGACGGGACCGGTGGGGACAGGACGTGGGGACCAGTCCCCATCCCCAGAGCCCCACAGTCCCCGGGGCTGCTGCAAGCAAAGGCATTGGTGAGAACTCAGAGAGGCTCCGAGCTTTAGTGCAACACTTATGGCACGCGCACAGAGGATGGGGAGTGCAAGAGGAGGCTTTGGGAGGGGAGGGCAGGCAGCAGAGGACACCGTCGTGGTGGCCCAGGGTGAGATGAAGCTGGTTTGTGTGAGTGAGGGAAGAGGAGGGACGTGGAGGAGGCAGAGAGCGAGCAGATGTTGAGCATCCTACATCAGCAGGACGGGGAGATGCTCACCAGCTGCGCCAAGCTCTGCTGCATCGTGCAGAGGGATCGCGAAGGGCCGGTGCTGCCGGGTGCAGGGGGAATTGGCACAGCCTGGCGTGCACCCTACGCTCACCTAGGCTCACCCCGTGCATGGCCAAACACAGACCTGGGCCCACTGCCTCCTCCTCGCTTTGTGCAAAGCAGCAGGGATGTGACAGCACGGCACAGGACGTGCCCCAAAAGCACCAGCCTGAGCCCCGTCCAGAACAGCCTTTTCCCAGGACCTTCTTAAGGAAGGAGCCTCCGGGACCTCTCCGTTCCCACGGCTCTTCCCACCTCCAGCGCTCAGCAGAGGCTTCTGATCCTCATCGATTTCAGCCACAGCAGCAGAAAACACAAGCAAGAGCCGGTCGGAGGAGCAGCAAACACCACAGGGCCGGTTAGTTTGCAGAGCTGTGTAACAGCTCCGAATTAAAACCAACTCACACCACGACTGAATTATTCAGGGCAGCTCCTGTCAAGCAATTACTCTCGGTTAGAGCCTGAGAACGCAATTTGCTCTCTGCTGTCACTTGACAGCTCATCTAATGGGCTCGGGGACCCAGCCGAGCCGGCAGGGAGAGGGAAACACCGGCACAAGACGGGGCACCGGCCCCAAGATGCTGCCCCAAGAGCAGCGAGCTCGGGGCTTTGGCTGATGGATGGTGGATGTCCGGGGTGCTGGGACAGCTATGGGGCCAGGAAGGGGATGCGAGCTCTGTACAACCAGAGCCTGCTCCCGCTGCTCTATAGACAAGCCCAAAAAAATAACCCACAAGCTTGTCCAGCCCTCGAGCATCCGAATAACAGCCCTTGGCACGGCGCAGCTATTTCTGGAGAGAGCCCGAAGCAAAGGGGAGAGGCGAGGCGGAGAGGTCGGCTGATTAGCTCCGCGCTGGGGCCAAGGGCTAATTTAGCGGGGCCGTGGAGCTGTGCCCTGCTGAGAGGGAGAGCCGGGGGGAGCCTAAGTGGGCACGGCCGGGAGCGGAGAAGCCACTTGTGAAAGGTCACCGCTGCCCACCACGGGGTGCCGAGGAGCAGGACGCTGCGGATGCATTTCCCGGCGGGGGGCAGCTAATAGCAGCGGCACGGAACTCGTGAATCAGCAGCGCTTCCCCCCTTGTCCCCCCCCCATTATTATTATTTTTTTTCATGAAAAAGAAAATTAAATAAAATCCCTAAGAACCAAAAAGCGAGCCGGCCCCGAAGGAGCGACGTGAGCACTGACCATGCTGATTGGGATCAGAGAAGCCCTGGTGTTAAATTGAAGCCGCCCAGCCCTGCTTGGCAGGGTGCTGGCCACGCAGCCACCGTGCACGCGGCCACTGTCACCCCCCTGCTGTGGCGGTGTCCCCACAGGTCCCCGGCCACCGGCCCCTCTCCGTCAGGGAGGAAGGCTGCGGGGAGCAGGCAGTGCTCCCATCCTGCAGCGCCCGCTGCTCTGCCACGGCGCCTGGAGGATAAGCGGTGAGGACGAGGAGAAGCGCAGGGGGAGGAAGGCACCGTCCCTCAGCTCCTCCGGTCACAGCCTGGAAAGGGGACAAAATGGCAGAGTCAGGGTGGTTTTGCAGAAACCTCCCCAAAAACCCTCCGCACCCATCCTGCTGACATGTTACCGGTTAGGTTCCCAAGGGGAAAAGGGCTTGCAGCAACAGCAGGACCCCCCAGGGGCTTTTTGTCCCTTGTCCCCACAACCTTTGTGCAGGGATGCTCCTGCACCAGAGAGGTCCCAGGACCCATCTGTGGCCCCCAGCACCAGGCATTAAGGTGGGAGCCAGCTGTGAGCAGGTTATGGGGCCAGGAATGAAGGGGAAGCTGCCGGGCAGCCCGAGTGTGGCTTGGTGCAAAACCTGCTCAGAGCTGACTGAGTAATTGCACAGCCTGCTGCTTTGGGGTTCATCAACCTTCAGCTTTCCTTGCCCGGCTGCCGGAGCCGTCCTGGTGCCTGCTCGGAGCATGGGCTGGCAATTAACTTCCATCCTGATTAATGGCTTAAAGTCTGGGTGATGTTGGGGCCGTCTGACTGCTGGCTTCGTGCTGCTCCCGGGAGCACCGAGCACACGGGGACACGCAGGTGGCACAGGGGACACTCAAGCCCCCAGCTTTGGGGCACAGGGAAGGAAGGGAGGTTTGGTTATCAGGGGCAGGAGGAAAAATCTGTGCCTCAGAGCCCTTGGTGGGGCACATGCAGGACCTGCAGCAGCCAGAATTGCCCTCGCTGCTCTCCCTTAGCTCACCCTAGGGGACCCCCACACCTCTCCCCTAGGTCCAGGGGGGCGCGGGCAGGGACTTACTCCGCCGACTTCCAGAAGTGCCCCGGGTGGGAAAGGCGGCGGTTGCGCTTTGGCAGTTTCTCCAGCATGTCCATGAGCTTGGTGAAGGTGGGGCGCTCCTCCTGCTCGTAGGCCCAGCAGAAGAGCAGGATGTCCTGCAGCCGCACGGGGCGAGCACGTGAGCACCCGGAGCCATTCCCTCGCCCACCACCCACCCATGCACCCCATATCCACCCCGCATCCCCTGCAAGGAGCCCTGTCTCCACATCCTTGTGAAGGGCTGAGGTGCAAGCTGGCACAGTGGCAGCAGGACCAAACCTCACCCGAGGGACCCTTTGATTTTTTTTTTCACTTGCGGATCGCAGGTAGCACGGAGCATTTCCCGAAGCACATCCCCCCTCCGCGCACGCATGCAGGGATCCGCCTGCCCCACAGCACGTACCGAGATCTCCTTGCCCATCCCGATCTGGCTGAGGTTGGGCTTCATCCCCCGCCCCACCTGCCATATGATCGCCTCCGCCGGCTGCGTCTTGAAGGGCCACTCCCGCGCGTGCAGCTCGTACCAGATGGTGCTGGTGGGAGACAGGAGGATCAGGGGCAGCAAGGAGCCACCCCGAGGGGGCACGGCTCAATATCCCACACCTGCAGCCACCTCTCCCTGCCCCAAACCCATCCACAGCCTGTCCTTACAGCCGGAGATGCTCGGTGCTCGTCACAAAGACATCAGTGCTCCCCTCCATCCCTGCACGCAGGAGCACGAGCAGGGGAAAGGCGAACATCCCCACCCGGGGGAATCATCCCCAGACCCGAAACAGCTCCACCACATGGGATTCTCCAGCCACTTCCCCCTCACTTCGAAGCAGCATCAATCTCGTGTGGCGATGCTGCAGGCAGGCAGCCCTGTCCGTGCCTATTGTTTTGCTCCACGTTTATAAAAATCACTACGAAGGGACTCAAGAGAGAGAAAATATCTGCGTGTGCTGTGCTCGGCAGCACAAGGCAGGCAGCAGGGACAAGATGCTCGGTGGGCACAGGGAGAACCCACCGCAGGGTTTTGGTGGTGCCTGGATGCATTAAATGCTGCAAAATTCAGGTTTCTATCTGGGAGCTGGAGCGCTGACTTTTCGCCTTCCCCAGAGTCTCTAAAAGCTGTTTCCCTGTTACTGTCCCCAAACCACAGGAGGGGAATTATCTCCAAGGGGAGCTGTGACAGTGACAGCCCACAGGGACCGTCCGGCATCCTGCCCAGCTCGCAGGAGGGCACAGAAACATGAAAGAGTGAAATTATGAGAAAATCTTTAAAGGAAACTGCTGGCTCCTTTACTGAATTGCTCATTCTCGAATTAAAAAGACAAAGTAACCAGCTTTCACTTAGCCTGACCAGATCCCTTAATTACTTCTTTTTTCTCTTTCTCTTTTTTTTTTTTTTTTCTTTGTGCTCAAGTTCTACCTTGGGGGGAGGAGAGCTCCAAACCCTTTCAGCTTTAATTACGATGGTTTTGATGGAAATATTGCCTCAGATAAGAGCTTCACGTAAAGTAACCGCCGTGGCCTGCAGTCTTCAAGGTGTGCACGAGAAAATTAATCCTCCAGATAAAACCTCCCGCCTATCTCGGGAAAGGTTTTATTGGGGCGTGATGGGGCTCCTGCCATAAAGGATGCTTTCTTCTAGACAAATAGCCAGAGCGATGAGCCGGTCGGCTGAACGCTCCCACTGAAGGAGACTCATCAATTCTCCTCTGCTCAGCCTCCTGGCATCTCCTCCCCCTGCGCATTCAGCCCCCGCCGCTCAGACCAGCAGGCATCCAGCTGGGAGAATCAGGGAGGTTGGTGGCTTTGGGATCTGTGGTCCCTTCCCACGGCATCCCCATCCCACTGCAACCCCATCCCATCATATTCCCTTCCCATGCCATCCTCATCCCACTTCATCCCCATCCCATTCCAGGAGCTTCCTCATCGTTACCCATACCAGGAAGAGGCAATTTCCCCAAGTCACCCTTGTCTACACGTGAAACAGGAGGACTTGGTGATCGAGGGGGTTGAACCCAAGCTCTCTGGAAGCAGGATGATGCCCTGATCCCAGTGATGGTCTCAGACCACGCTGCAGGGACTCACCCCAGTGCAAAAACATCCGAGTGCTTGGAGAAGGGCAGCTTGTCCTCCTCGGTGTCGGGTGAGAGCTGGCGGATGATCTCGGGGGCGAGGTGGCACAACCACCCGTTCTGGATCCGCAGCTTGTTCTCCCTCCTGCCAAAACACGGAGACAAGACCATGGGTACCGCAGGGCAGGCATCGCCACCAGCAGCCTCCAGCCCCTGCTCCTTCTGCCCATTTATGCCTGGTTTTCCCCAGGGCATCCTCAAAAGGCTGGGCTTTAACCCCCCTGGGATCAATGCCAGCAGGCGTGGTGGCTTCGTGCCTGTCCCTGCCAGGTGGTGGAGCACAACTGGGGCTGGCACCTTGCTCTGTCGAGGTTCCCACTGTGACCATTGTGCTAAAATGCCTTGGAAGTGCAGGGCAAAGCATTATCTTGGGTAAATCCCATCAGCACTAACACCTGCGCTGGTCCTGCTTTGATCTGAGCAGGGGCTAGGGACCTCCGAGGGTCTCTTCCAACCCAAATCACCCTATAGCAGTCCAGAAATTAGTGTTTTCAGGTGTTCGACCCCAAAGAGCCCCTCCAGGCCATCATTTCCCTACCTCCTCAAGATCCCTCCCAGCCAGTACAGATACATTTGGCTGGCAGCTGAGGATGATGCTGGTGGCTTCCTTCTTTCATCCTCCCACAGCACCTAGGATGCACCGGTGGCACAACTCGTGACTCTCTCTGCTCACTCCTGCTCCTTCTGGAGCTGCTTCACCAAATTAATGCTTCTCCCCTGACAGCAGCAAGGAGGTGGCCACGGTGGGGACATGTTCCTGACCACGGTGGTGGGACACAGGAGGGCTGGAAAGGAGCTGGTGTCGCCTTGGCGCTACAGCAGGCAGGGAGCACAGAGCAGCCGGTGGGTGGTAAGATGTTAAGCAGCTTCACTGCGTGCCAGTGAAGAATTTGGCAGCGTCATTCTTCAGGAGGTAACAGAACTGCCCCGTGAGAAGGAAGAGCTCGCTGTCTCCCATGGAGGAAGTTTTCCCAGTTTGTGCCTTGACGCCTTCCCGAGGATGTGTGGGGACACGCACAGAGCGCACGACCGCTGAAGGAGCCCTGGGACTCGATGGCTCCTCTCCTTAGTGCCCCACCATGCGGACAGTGCAATCCCAAATTTGGTGAAATTACAACAATTTGAGGTTTTGTAACAAAAGCTCGCCTGCCTTCATAACTGCCCTGCCCGCTTTGACTACCAGAGGAGCACCACCAGCTGAGTGCCGAGCACCACTGCTAAACGGCAGAGCAAGAGTGAGAGCAGAAGAGCTCTTCAGCCTACTCCAAGCCACCCCACGCCTCTCCTAATTACAGAGCAGCCCTACCGAGCCCTGCGATGTTTAAATACAGGAAAAAATAAAGACAAGATCACCAGGATAAGATAGTTTCAATAGGCTTCTCACATCTAGCAGGGTGAGCGCCTCGCTGTGCCGGGTGCTCGCATGAACTCCAGGCAGCCTTGTGCTGGGTGGGTCAGGAGGAATTGGAAACCCCAGCAATTTTTAGCCCTTGGGAAAACCGGCCAGGCTGTAGCCCTCAGTCACATAAAGTGACATCCCCAACCTTCACCTGACCTGCAAACATTTGTTCACACACACGTGGGGAGCCTCCAGGGAACCCAGGTTGGGCTCGATTCCTGTTCCTCATCTGCCAGAGAGCATAGCCAGCCATAAGGAGCCACCCTGAGCAGGGAAACCAGACCTGCAGGCACTTTCTGCTTCAGAACCTGTGGTGAATGATGAGTGCAGATCCCAGCCTTCCCCCAGCTCTCCACCAGCAGAAGACACGTGGGGGGCTGGCAGTCCAGGGCAGCCACCCCCAAAGCTCCTCCTGCAGGATTTTCCCTGTGGTTTCCATTTTCCTAGCAAAATGCTGCTTGTTCCTGTTAGACCTCGTATTTCTGCCCAGCCCCGTGTGCCTTCCTTCCTCTCCTGAGCAGTCTTCGTGGTTTCATCCCCCAATGTGATCCCGATCTTGGGCAGAGACAGCCGTGCATCACCCACAGCACCAGGTTCCCATTTCCCCGGTGCCTCACCTTGCTTTTTATCTCCAGAGCATTGCTGATGATAACATCGTGGAAATATCATAGGCTCTGACCAACCGTGGGACACATCCACAACACATTCATTCCTGAAAAATCTTTGCCCCCTGGCAAAATCTGCCCATTTTTACCCAAAGCCTATTGCTGCTGCTGCAGTGAGCTGCAGCCTCATACAGGCAGGAGCAAAGTCCCCCCAGCCACAACCTCTCCAGCAGCACCATGTGCAGTGGGTGAGGCCAAAAGCAGCCCCAGAAGGCCAGCTGGGCACCACACAACCAGCAATGGTTTTTGTTCAGTATTACCCAAACCAGAAAATAAAACCTCATAAAACCTCTACTCTTTTTCCCCTCATTTCCTTTCCCCCACCCAGCTTTGCTTTTCTTCCTTTGAACGACTGCTGAAACTCTCTGCGCTGCCATGCATACAGCTTGCAAACCTTCCCAAACACTTTAAAAAATAAAAAAAAAAAATAATAGGGAACATTTACGAAATATGCTTGACTTCAAACTGAAAGAGATAACGAAACGTTGTGATGCTGTAAATGTCCCGAGCTTGGCTCTCTGCTTGCTGTGCTCTGCTCCATGCTCTGGCTTGGTGCAGACACCACAGCCAGATGTCTGTAGCATCCAAAAGGTCACCAGCACGGCATCATTCAGCAGCCAAGGAGCAGGGAATGGAGCAGATGCCATCGGATTATAGCAATATCACTGGGGAAAGGACAAGGAATTAAGGCAGCTTTCCTGGCCCTGGTGAAATGGACACCCAAAGGCCCCCTTGTCCTGGTGCTCACCAAGGCTGCAGACACAGGCAGCCACGTGCAGATTAGCTTTTGGGGTCCCGCCCCATGTCCCCAGCTCAAAAGGGAGCTCCAGAACTGGGGACAAACCCAGGATTGCCATCGCGCCGTGTCCTACCTGCCTGCTTGGAGAACACCCGAGATGCTGAAGAGGCCGAAGTCCGTGATCACCACCTTCCCGTTGTCATAGAAAACATTTTTGGACTTGAGGTCCTTGTGAAGGATCCCCTTGGCATGCAGGTACCCCATCCCCTAGGGCAGAAGGGAGAGAGGAAAAAAAAAAAAAAAAAAAAAAAAGAAAGAACTGAACAAGAAGCACAAACGAAGAGGATAACACCAGAAAAGGGGCAACCCCACGACTGCTCCCTGATTAATTGATTACACAGAGAAAGAAACGGCAAAGCAAAGCAGCATCCCTGAAATCCTCCGCTGGGAAATTGATGGTGATGTTTTCGCCTTCCTTCTCTTTTGGGGTTGGGAGCGGAGGGGGAACAAGGCAACGCTCTCCATCCCACTATCACATCCCCTGCCGGAGCCATTAGGGCTTCCCACGTGCGCACCGGCACGGTTAGACTTGGAACAAGAGCCTCGCAGGAGTCCTGCCTTAATTCCCTTCCCCTAGGAAAAACTACTTGCCGGTTAATTAAAATTATTGCTAATGAGGCAAAAAAAAAGGCCGCGGGTGGGAAATCCAAACTCGGCTGCACCGGGCTTGTTACGCGGCATCTGATGGAGCAGCCTGCGGGCGGACACGTAGCTCAACGGGACGGCGCTGGGGACATTTATCCTGGCTGCAAGGCTCGTGGTGCTGCCCCACTTTTCATCCTCCTAAGCAGACTGGGGAAACTTGTTCCAGATGGAAGGACCCAAGGATTAATGCCAAAGGGGCTACTGAACTGTTGCTTGAGAGCAATTATCAGTTCACCACTGGCACGGGAGGGTTGAAGTGGGTTTCCACAAGGCACTATCTGAGCTCTGATCATTTCATGTATGGCCATGGACCATGTGGGAACCTGCCCTGGGTAACCATGGGGGGCTGCAGATGCCCAAGGTGCCACAGCCGGAGCTGGATTCGTTAGGGGTCTGCAAATCCCAGCACATGGAGCAAGGATAAGGTTTAAAAATCTGCTGTAAGACACCGCCAGTGCCTTTGTGCCTCATGTTCTTCATGCGGTAGCTATACGGTGCTGCATCTACTGTGCAATTATTTCCTGGCATTTTGGGGCTGTCAATCACCCTGCAATCAGCTCGTGAATGCTGCCCATCCTGAGGCCAAGCACCACGCCGAAATCTGGGTGCGCACCCAGACCCTGCACCCCGGGAGGAGGGTGCAGCCTCCACGACCTCCTGCTGAGGGTCTTGAGAAGAGACCGGGTTTGGGGGCTGAGTTTCAGAGCTGGGATGCAGTGGTTAGAATGGGGAAGGTTAGAATGGGAAGGGATGCTTCCTGAAGGGGCTGTGGGTGCCAAGGTCCAGGTTGGGGCACCCTCCAGCCGTGCCACCGAGCCTCCTGCAAGCTGATGACTGCCACGATGGCTCTGCTCCACGATGCATTTAGAGACCAGGGAGCACAGGAAAAACTTTGCTGCAGGCATTCCTGGAGGAGCAATCAGCCCCTCTGACGAAGCCGGTGACTCCGCGGGGGATACCACAGATCCCACAGCAAATTCCATCTGAGACAAGGCACGGCAGCGCCGTCATTTGCTCCGATGCCCCGCGTGAGCGAAAAGCCAGCTCCCTCTGCCGGCTTCGCTCCTTAAACAAATTAACTTTCGGCTCCCGAGGATCGCAGCGGAACAAGAGCCCTTGCACCCGGTAATCCAATAAGCTTAAAGGATCTCTGGTCTCATGCGGAGAATCAAAAGATAAAGTCACTCCAGCGCTGGGCTGGGTGGTGGAGCCAAAGCTCCCCGCGTCGCCCGACCCGCACCTCCTCGGGGCGCTGCTCCCCAGCCCTGCCAAAGCCCACCCCGTGCAATTAGACCTCTGCTAATTGCAGCTCTACCACCTCCTCAGGGCAGAGCCAGCATCCCCTGCCTGGTGCGGGTTTCAGGGGGCACCCAACCAAGCCCTGTCATAGAGGAGAGGGTGCAGGAGTTTGCCATCAGGGATGAAGCTGGGTCTACGGCATTTTTGCTGATTTGCTTTGGCAAATGTCACGGGTGAATTTTTCACAGTGATGCTCCCTTCTCACGGGTCCAGCCCTGCTGAGATCTCCTGTGCTAGTGTTTCCCTGTAAAGCCATGAAGGGCTTCAGGTCCCCAACCCACGTCGAATACAGGGGCAGCCGCAGGAGACAGCAGCCTCCCAGCCCGCTCCTTGAAACCCCAACCAGTGGGAGGAAACAACTGGTACAGAGAGAGGGGCCGGCCCGAGCCATCAACTCCTGCTGTGAGCATTTGGGAGGCAAGAACATATTTGATGCTTGAGATGTTTGCTCAGCAGGAAAAATCCTTCTTTTAAAAATAGAAAATACAGATCAGGAAAAAAAAAAAAAAAGAAAGAAAGAAAGAAAGAAAGAAAAAAATAAAGCGGACACCCCAAATTCAATCCAGAGCTTTGCAAGAAGGTGCCACCACCCAGGCTGGGGCACGTGTGGGGCGGATGGTGTAACCCAAGGGGCTGGGAGCATCCATGGGATGGGCATGGAGCCCAATGGGGTGGGCCAGGAGCACCCATGACCAGCCGGGTGCCCCAGCAAAGACACGGGGTTCACTTCTTGTTGCTTCTCTCCATCACCACAGCATGGGGCTCAGCCACATCTGCCCAATGCCCCTTGCACCTCCCTGGCCTCTGCTCCAGGCTGGGCCAGCCGTGGTGCCCTTGGATCCCCTGGGAGCTTCAGGGATCTCTGCCAGCCCCGTGTTTTGGACCCAGAAGGTGCTGTGGGTGCTGGGCCAGCTCGGCTGGGTGCTGACACGCACACGGGGGGGTCCTGCCCTGGCCCCATGGTGCCACCATCTCTCCCCAGCACGCCGTACCTTCACGATCTCTTGCGCTATCTGCCTCGTCTTGTTGACGTCCAGGACGATTTTGGCGTCTCTCACCACCGAGTAGAGAGTCCGTCCTTTGCACAGGCTGGAAGGACAGGAGAAAAGGAGAAGATAACAGCACGGTTGATAAATCCCCTGCCCAGCAACATCCCCCAGTGACAAGGGCAGGGGTGGCAGACAGCCACCAGGGTTGGCACATCATGGGGTGCACTGGGGGCTCAACAGCGATACTGGGGGCACTGGGAGGGAGGGAGCCAGCTCTGCCACCTCCAGTGCCATCCCTGGGGCTCGTCCCCATCTTGTCCCCATGTCCCGGCCAGCAGCAGCCCAGCTGGCCCTCTCACCAGCAAGCATCTTTTTTATTTATTTTTTATTTTTTTTTGGTGCAAAACTGTCCGCGTCTCCTCCCCGCCTCTTCCCCTGTGGGATACAATGCTCACAGATGTAACATGAGTCAAAAGAGGAAAGACAGGGAGAAAAAAAAAATAAAAAACACACAAAAAACCCCAATGCACTGTACAATGTCCTCCAATTTTCCTTCTCGTACCAATTACAGTAAAATCTATTTACAGAGCCTTAATTACCAAAGGCAGCTGTAGGGGGAGGGGGGGGCATATAAACCAATTAAAAATATATTGACATTTGAATATCATAATGGAGTACGTGGGTGGATGCTGCCTCGACTCCCGCCCACAAAAAAGGGGCTTTTTTTTGCTTTTCTACATCCACCCACGCTCATTACAGGCAACTTTGGAAGGATGGGACTGGGTACCTGTGCCTGAGAAACAAAGCGCCAGGCAGGCGCGCGTCTCGTTAAAGAGGCTTCAGGAAGCGCAGATGTTAATTGATCTTGTTCTCGTTAACGAACACGAAGTTGCAGGATTTAACTCCTGTCCACGCTCCCCTCCTCCTGCCTGCTGCCATCCCCTGGGATGCAAAGCAAAGGCAGGTGTGGATGTCCCCAAATTTCCACCCAACTGCAGGGGCTCACCTCCAGAAAGAAGGGGAATGCTGAGCTCCCGGCAGCACTTTTGGGGATTAAATTGGTTGGGTTGGGATAAATCCTTGCTTGGTCCCCTCAGATGGGCTTGCAGCACCTCGTGCCCCAAAGCCCAAATCTCCATGTGTCTAACGAGCACCATTCCCAAATTGTACTAACGAGCACCATGCCCAGGTTGAGCAGCGAAGCAGGAACAAGAGCGAGACAAAATTTCACATCTTTTGGGAAGATGACAGCACCTTTCAAAGCACATTCCTGCAGATCATGTTGGAAATAGCCTTGCCCCATGCACATGAGCCAGGAAGACACCGCAGGGCTCGGGGCATCCTCGCATCCACCCCTGCAGCTGCCTGCTCGCCCCTGCCCAGCCGCCAGCACCTGCAGGAGCCACACTTGCGACCGCACGAGCTGCAGCATCCGCAGTCACAAACGTCAGCTTTCTCTAGCTAAACCAGCTGCTTTATCTGCCGGAATAGTTTGACTGCAGTCGGGGACAAATATGAGTTTTTCTGAAGATTAGGATGCCAGTGCTCTCAATATTGCTTGGGAATGAGTGATAAAGGCAATCCGTGCCCCTGGCTTTCTGCAGCTGGAATTGAAGGGGGCAGAATAATAACGGACACGAATTCTGTCTCCACCATGAAGTTCTCTGCATTGATTTGCTAAATAGACTTGTAGAGCTTAAGCCCCACGAGGCAACAGGTTAACAGCTTCAGCCCCAGCTCGCCGTCCCTGGCTGCACACACACACACACATTATGCACACACACACACGTTATCACAACTCTCCCCAACCCCCAGCAAATGCTGATTTCCCTCTGGAGCAAACTGTTACCAGAAGTTGCTTATGGGCTGGATTAGTTATGAATCAACACTACAAATTCAACTTAAGAGCTTAGCTTTGATTTCAGCCCCAAAGTGAGTTAACATCAGCTATTTTCCTGGAATAAAAAGGACTGGTTTAGGAGGAGAAAAGAAAAAAAACAACCACCGATTGCTGCTTCTCCAAAGTGCAGTGATAAATCCTTTCCGACGAGATTCCCATCTCTGCTGCCTTCCCAGCCATGGGGGCTCCACGAAGGGAGGCAGCGGCCACAGGAGCCCCGATGCTTGGGGACATGCAGCCACTGCTGGTCTGTCCCTGGGGACGCAGCCCTGTGACTCGCTCCCTGCTGATGAATAGCTCCTCGGTGTGAATTCACCCAGCCGCACCGGGTGTTTGCTAGCGATTTGTCGCTGGATAAGGAGCTGCCAACGCAGCCACAAAGCCCTGTTTGCACCTATTATGCAGCACCTGAGTCTATTTAGCAAGCACCTGCGGAACCTTTTCATGGCAGCCCCCGGCAATTTGGGTCCCTCTCGCTCCTCGCTCCTCGCCCGCTGTGAATAGTCCCCATCCGGGCGGGAGGAGCGGGCACGGAGCGCTCAAAGCGCACAAAGCGAGGTGCCGGGGGCGCACGCACGCATCCCTGCCTCGAGCGGTTGGTGCTGGGAGGTGGCACCCACCCCGCTTCGGATCACGCGGCGTGACACCCGAAACGAAGGCGAAATAAACCTCTCTGCACCCGGGCAAGGTGGTGACACGAGACCAAACCCAACCAAAGCAACAGGGAGATGTTCAAATCCCTCCAAAGCCAGGGTCCCTTGGTCCTCACATTGACCCCAAATGTTTCCTCGCCGACTCCCCAGCCCCAGGACAGCCCCGGCCCCATCCCACTGCAGATGCTTGCTATTCAAGATGAGTTTTTGAAGTGTTCAGCCAAGCAAGCCAAATCCCAAATTGCTTTATAAACACTCTGCATTTCACCAGCGTGGGCTGGAGACATCAGCAACGGGAGCAAAGCCAAAGTGACTTGCAGAGGAACAATTCGGGAGGGATGAGTTAGGAAGAGCAGGAGCACTGCCTCTTGATATTTCTGCCATTTGATGGGGGGAGCAGCCTCGTCCTCGTTGCAGTACTGATGGCCATCACCTCGATAGGGTTTAAGACCTCAGCCTGGCTCCTGCTCACTCATGCTGGAACAAATTCCGCACCCGATGGCACCTCGGCGGCCGTGCTCAGCTCGTGAGGCTGTCACTTCAGCAGGTTTTGTGCGCTTTTCTTCGCCCTGCCCAACCATCCATACAAATGTGACGGTGGGCCATTAAATAGGATCTAAATAGGATCGTTGTGAACACCCCAAAGTGATAAATGCCAGACTTCGGGCAGCTCATCGCTTGCTGCTGAATTGATGTATGGGGAACGGGCTCAGATGCCATGGTGATAGCCGGCATCATCCGCCCAGGGGAGAGACAGGAGGAGAGAGTGGGAATTACTAATAAGTGCTTTAATATAAAGCTACCCCTGCCAGCAGGTCACATCTGAGCTCGGGCAAAGCCGGAGCAAAGGAAGGGCTCTGCAGAGGCTGCTTGGATGCTTCCAGATCCGCCATCAGTCTACTGCTTATTAGCATTATGCCAAAAAGGAGCGATTTGGGGGCAATATTAAGAAAGATGCCATCACAGCAAGCAGAGGCACATCGCTGGGACTCGCTGCTTGGCAGGCAGGACCAGCACAGGCACAGCTGGCACATGTCGGGTGCCGTGCAGGAACCCAGAGCTGCATGATCCCCAGCTGGGATGCCAGCAGCACCCGCTGTGATTGGGGGCTGAGAAATCCCAGCCCTGCCAGGGCTGGTTTCAGCGGGATGCTCCGCTGCTGAAATATCTGCATGAAGCCCAGCAGCTCTTCCCTTAGCCACTAACACCCCGAGACCAAGTGGGGGAACTTCCCAGCCCCGGGAACTTCAGCTTTAACTTCATTTTCCACCTCATCGCTACATCCTCTGGCAGGCAGGGAGCTGCCTTCCCTCCTCGCCCCCAGCGCTGGTGACAAGCGCCACGTGGGGTTTCCTTCCTCCTGGGCACTGGGGGAACACAATCCTTCCTTGCTGGGCCACAAATACAAAAACAACGAGTGCATCAGCCTGAGTAGCAGCAGCAGCGAGCCCGGACCTTCCTGGGGCATCCCTGGGGAGGTAAAACACTTCCCAGGACAAACTCCACCTCCCACCCAAAGCCAGGCTCTCCCTGGCTTTATCAAGCAGCAAACACTTGTTTCCATACAAAAATCTCCCAAAGCTCCAGCAGCAAGGGAAGGAGGGTGCTCAGCACCCTCCAGGAGCGAGCTGTTCAGTCCCAGAGCCTGCTGTGTGCCGAGCAAAACCAGCACGCGGCACAGGAGGCACAAAGACACGTTGCTGTGCTCAGCCCTCGCTTGCTGCCCCATGGAAACATCCTCAGACAGACATGAGGCAGGCAGCTGGATTTTCCTCCCTGATAGCACAGAACCAGCAGGGCTGGGGAAGGAGGAGGAGGAGAAGGAGGAGGAGGAGGAGGAGGAGGAGGAGGAGGGCAATCAGTCCCCGCAAACAGCAGCCACAGCCCCGGCACGGCTTTGGAAGAAAATAGTTATTTGGAAAAAGCCAACTCTATGCATTTTTATTTCAAGGAGATAGTGGCAGAGGAGGCGAGCTCTTCTACGGCTGCTTTGAAAACAGCCACGAGACAGGTGAATGCAAAGCAGCCACGGTCCCCAGAGGCTTATCTAAAGCCCTGGTGGCAAACAAGTCGCCCCAGAATATTTGATACGTGGTGCCTTTGGGAAGGGTGCGCTCATAATCGGCTCGGGGAGGGCTGGCTGGGTGCACAGGGACATGCAAGGATGCTTTCACCCCTCCTGGTAGCCTGTGTTCCCTGATCCCTGAACCCTCTGCTACTCTCAACTTCAGGATGCCAAAGAAATAGAGAAACCCCTGCTTTTGAAGAAGCAGCAAGCCTTGTGATCGAGACGGCAGCTTCCCTCGAACCCGACTGTCCTCTGGAATAGCCATCGTAATAATTGTTAACAAAAAACAAAACAAAACAAAACAAAACAACACTTGTGTTCGCTCCCTTAATGTGCTGCCCACGGGGATGGATCAGATGCTGCCAGCCGGGACGTGGACTCCAGACTCAGCCCCAAGCTCTCTCTCGGGCACAAAGCACACCCCAAAGGACCGTGCCGATGCCTTTCCCCAACCCCAAACCCTCCTCACCCCGAATATTTCGGTCTCCTCCCCTCCCGTCCCGCTCCTCCCGCTGCCACGAGCAGCGCTGTCTCCAGGCGGAAGATATATGCCCGCTTAATGTATATATTAATACACGTATTGACTTTCCCGTTGTCAGTCGTTATCAAGATTTATCCAGCCTGATGGCCTCCTATTGATTGGAAAGAAGTGTATTCCCACGGGTCAATCAATTCTGATCCAGCCCGTGGCAAGAAGTCAATACCTATTTATTATGTGATCTATGGGCTTCATTACTTTAAATGCTATGGAAGGAGAAGTGCAGCAGAAGCTGGAGGAGAAAAACAACCGAAAAGGTAGGAAAGGAGCCCGCTCCTTCAGCCCCAAAGCAGGTGCTGGAGGACTCCAGTGCACGAGGAGGTTCACAGGAGGCAAAACCCCGCTGGTTCTGCTCTCCGACAAAGCACCCGAGGGAGAGAACCCCCTGTCCTTTGAATCCCATAAATATTCATCCCCCAGCTCCCTAAGCAATAAGGTCTACAAGCCCCAAATCCTGCGCAGCTGAGCTGGGACGCTGTAAATGTCAGGAGGAGAGGAGCTCCCCTAACTGCAGAAACAGGGGGCCAGAGCTCCCAGGCACTGCAGCGCCATCCCTTTACCCCAGCAGCCTGCTGTTCGGGTCATATAAACCTCAAAGTTTTGGGTGTTTTCCTCCTTCCACTCCTTTTCCAGTTTGACCACGGATGGAGTGAGAGGAGCACATCCCTGCAGCTTCCCCAACCCCAGGGGCTCACTGGGACAGGAGGTGATGCAGGGAACGCGGGGAGGACCAACAGCACCCACCCTGCATTTAAAAACACCGTGATAAAGCAGCTAAAAATGGGACCTTTGAGTTGGATGTCACCAAAAGGACACTTTTCATCCTCGATGTCTGGCTCGCGAGCAGCCTCGCTGGGCGGTGCGGATGTCTTGCTATGCCAAGCCGGCTGCCAGCCCTCTGCTGAGCGGCTGCTTTGCACAGAGATGCCTTCAAATCTCACATCTCAAACACCTTATTGCCCAGAGCAGAGGTGGGAATATTTTCCCTTGGTTTATGCTCATCCCCAGCACTCAGCTCCCCCCCATCCATGGGCTGGCTGCGGGGAGCCGCTGGGAGCTGCTCCCTCTCCGGCACAAGAACCCAGCGTTCCCCTGCTGAAAGGCACCTTCAGCAAATTAATCCTCCTTACGTGGACCTGGCCTTGTAAAGCTTAATTCTTTATGTTCTTCACCGTTCTCCTTGGTCTTCCTAGAGGGTTACACCGGGGACATCAATCAGAGCACTCCCGGCGGCTCCTCTGCCCAGGCAGGAGGCTCACAGCGATGGACCTGGCTCCTGGTTGCACCCCGGTAAATTTGGGGTCCCTCCAGCACTGCACCATGAGGAGCAAGAGCCCAAAACTCAGCCAGGAGCATCCCAGGCTGCTGGGTGCACAGCACCCAGTTTTTTTCCTGCTTGCAAGCAACTTTCCCATCCCACAAGGGCCTTCCGCAAAAAGCCCCAAGCTGCTGAGCCCCTCTCCCAGACCTCAGAGTGCCAGAAAGGATAGATAAGCACTAAAATTTGGGTCCTTTTTTTTTTTTTTTCCCCCCAGGAAGGAGCACGTAGACTCCCAGAAACCTGCAGATTCTGCACCCCGGGGGTGGCTCGAGCCTTTTTGACAGCACTGTAAAACTGTGATACTCTGTCCTGGCCGGGTCCCACTAGGTGGCCAAGGTGTCACCTCCCTCCTGGTGGCTGCGGATGGGGACGGCAGCAGCGTGAGCTCACCCGGACCCGGCTTCATCTCATTCATCGCCAGCAGAAGCCACTTCTGGCTCCCCCCCGTGCCGCACAAACCGCAATTTCTCACTCCCTCCTCTCCACCCGGCCGAGGACTTGGGAGCCGCTCCCCGCGCTGTCCATTAAGCACTACTCGCGGCACCACGGCTCCCACCCGCTCTTGCTCGAGACTAATTAAGATGAATGCTAACTGTCCCCACCGCTCATTACCCAGGAGAAAATCCATTAGCAACTCCGGCGGAGCCGCCACCGTGCAAACCACTGCTGCATTCCTACGAGCAGCTGAATTTCTCCCCTTTTTCCCGACTTGTGGGCTCATGTTGGGAGGAGACACCTCGGGATGCTCGGGCTGGAGCAATGGTTATCACCCAAGAAGGCAAAAGGCAGCCCTGCCTCAGTTTCCCCTCGGCTGTGATGATGTTTCCACATCAGGAAGCTGCACGCGGGCTGCGGGGTTTGGAGGGGGAGATCGCTGCCTGCTGATGAGCGGCCTGGAATAACACGATTGAGCAGGAAGGAAGACGTGGGGATGTGAAAAAGCAAAAATAAACCCTCCTATAAATAACCCCTCCGGGCTGCACGGCGCGGTGAAGCCCCTTGCAGGCAGAGGCAGCTGCTCGGAGCTTGCCGCAGGAAGCCGGGGGGGCTGCAATAGCTGCCAGGGGTTTCGCTTCCCTCGGTGGGGAAAATTCTCCGTGTCCTTGCGTGGGCATCTCTGGGCACCCCCAAGGAGCAGGGCCCCTCCTGGGAGAGCCAGCAGCTCCTGTCTGGGCATCCTCAGCATCCCAGTGCCTTGGACCATCCCCAGACACCAGCTCCTGCCTGTGCCATGGCAGAAGGGGCTCCAAGATGTGGCAGGGACCCCAGGCACCGGGGAGCATCCCTGCACCCTGCCCAGGCAGCACCATGAGAGCCCCAGTGGTGCTGCTGAGGATGCAGCAGCAGAATAAAGCCCCACAGAAAGCCCCAAAGGGAATAAAATGTGCCTGGAAATCACCTCGGGGCTAAGGGCTGTGCAGTCTGGGGCTTCCCAAAAATCCGCTGAGCCTGCTCTCTGCGCCTCCATCCACCACCCTCCTCCTCCTCAGCTCTCCAGAACCCTCGTAGCCAGCCCAGCACCAGCACCGGCCACGAGCAGATCGTGCAGAGAGCACAAGCACAGCAGGAGGAGGCTGAACAGCCCCCGGCTGAAACCAAAAAACTACAGCAATGCTGCTCCAGCCTTCGAAGAACAGGGATAAAAGTGAGTTCACGGCTGTAGGCGAAGAGCACGCAACGCTCAGCGATGCTGTGAGTGCAGATTGTTTTTCCAGCAATCCCGTAATGCCGTATTTTGACCTTAAAAAGGACCGGGTGCAGCTGGGGAGGAAAAGAAAGCGGAGCGGCGTGCTTGGCAGCCCCATTAATGCATCAAGCGGCTGCGGCGCACGTATTTATTTTGTCAAAGCTGTCAAGAGCAGCACCTGAGCGGTTTTATATAAAGAGGCGTTAGAATAGGAAATACTTCAGAGCTAAATAAAATAAAATCAAATAAATTGCTCCGCTCCTGGGGTTGAATAGGACTGGAGAGGCGAGCAGACCCGCGCCGCAAAGGGCTCGTGGCTCTGCGTCCCGAAACGCTGCCGGGAGAGGGATGGAAATTCAGCCTCACCTCGGGGAAACTCGGCTGCACTCATCACCTGGAGGTGGGGGAGCAGCTGAATATTCAGGGATAGATGGATTTTACATGATGGCAGGTCAAGGCTCGGTGATCAGGGCAGACACGGGGGGATTCAACACGTCTCTGCAGCACGGTGCCTCTGCTTCTGTGCCCGAAGGCCACGTCTCCCTCCCCTGGCCCTGGCCCATGCACAATTTTGGGGGTACCACAGGGACAAATACTTTGGGAAAGGATAAGGAACGCTCCAGGAGACTGTGACTCATCTTGTAGGGTCTTGGGAGTGAGGAGTCCCCATGGACAAGCCCCTTGGAGCACCAGCCCTCCTTGAGCGCGCCCAGATTCCCACATCTCCGCTGCCCTTCTGGCTGTACCGAGGACAATTTGATGCCACACTCACGCCCTGCTAAGCCTGCAGACAGATGCCTGAGCCATTACCACACCACCAGGCCACTTGTGGGGTTTGCTGCCCCACTGCTTCACACCCTCCAGACCCCATCACTCATCCAAGCACTGGGGAAGGGACCACACAAAAACCCCCTCTGGGCCAGAAGCTGCTGAGACAGCACCGTGCTGCGCTCCTCCTGGTTAAAACAAACCTCCAGGCTCTGCGTTTCCCGGAGATTAAACTGCCTGGCCCCACATAGGAGGGTTTTGCTGTCCCACAGCATGTGTCAGAGGAGATGGAGGACATCCCTCCACTAGGGCAAGGAGGACTGGCCTCCTGGCACCTTATCAAGAGGTATCGTTGGCCTTCAGGAGGACTTTTTGGTGAGAAAACCATGCACGCGAGATGCCGGGCCCTACCTGGTGATGATGGCGAGGTGCGGGGGGCTCATGCAGGCCCCCATGAAGAGCACCACGTTCTCGTGCCGCGTCTGCCGGTAGGCCATCACCTCCCTCTTGAAGGCCTTCAGCTGGTCCTCGTTGTCCCGCTCGATGTCGATGAGGCGGATGGCCACCTCCCCGTGCCAGCGGCCGTGGAAGACCTGCCCGAAGCGGCCCTTGCCGATGAGCTCGCCGATCTCCAGCTGCTCGAAGGGGATGTCCCACTCCTGGAGGAAGATGCTGGTCTGGCTGGCCTTGCGGGGGAAGTTGCGGGCGGAGAGGAGCGAGAGGTTCATCTCCTCGAAGTCGTCCTCCGACTCCTGCGCCTCCTCGGCACCTTCCTCGTTCTGCAGGAGAGGGGACGGGGAGGTGAGCGTGTGTGGGTACCGGCACCCACCTGCCACCCTTGGGTGCTCAATGGGGCTGCACCACGCAATGCGACACAAATTGGGGAACTGCTGCTGAGGGGATGCTCTCCCTGTGCCAAATTTTCTGTGCATCTCATCAAATTTCACTGAATATAAAGCTGAGGGCAGACATGAAGCTCATGAGGGACCTGCACAGAGCCAGCTGGGTTGGGAAGGTCCTCCAAAATCACTGAGCCCAGCCATCAGACTGCCCAGCCCCATCACCAAACCACGTCCCTCAGTGCCTGGGCAGGATCAGGCCTGGCTGTTAACTCATTTATCTGCAGCTTTGCTGCAGAAATGCTGATCTCACCGGGTGCCTTGAAACACGCCTTGAAATGTCCGTGACTTGGGTGCCCACAGAGCCCCACACTGACCCAGACAGTTCTGTGCAATCGTTTCTGGAGATGCACAGACAATGAAGGCATCAAAAGTCCAAATCCCCAAACCCTGCCTTAACCAACTTCAGTTTGGGGACTTTCCCTTTCACCCCACAAACAAAACCCACAGCAGCTCACCTCTGACGTGGGCTCCACTTCAATTTGAAGTAATGGATTTCCTTCCAGGCTGTTAAAAAAAAAAACAAAAAAAAACCCAACTGCGGTGTGAAAACAATGCTAGGTACGTCACTCTCACCCAGGGGATGAGTGAGGAGAAGTGCTGGCTAATTAGCCTTGCTGCTAATTGGGGAGAGGCGCCCCTTCCCCACAAATTGCAGCCACCCGAGGGGCTGAATGAGCACAGGAGGGGGATGGATGGGATCCATCGCTGAGGTCCCAGGAGGGGTTGGTGACAAGAAGCCCCTTGGGACCTCACAGCTTTGACCATGTTACAAGTCTGGCCAGGTGCTCGTGGCACATTGAGGTGGTTTCTCAGTTTTGATTTGTTTCTGACATCAGGACCTGGGGGGTCAAATTGTCCCCATCTCAGAGGCAGGGCTGCATCAGCAGGAAGAAAATGATGTAAAAAAATCCCCATCTACCTCCTTACAACCACTTTTGGTACCCACATGCTGCTATAGCACATAAACCTCTCACTGCCACCAGCATCCCAAAAGGGCTTTTCCATAGGGCCCGGCACTCACATGGGGTTGGAGGTCACAGGGTGCAGGACCACCTGCGGGGCTCGGGTCGGCGTCTCGGGTACCACATCTGGGGAGGAGAGAGCACAGTGAGAGACAGTGGGGAGCCCCCGGGGAGCCCAGCCCTCCCTCCTGCCCCTAAAATCCTTGGATCAGAGCCGGGTGCAATTCTGGGGATAATTTGGGGCTGCCCAGCCCTGTAGTATCTTCATGGCACATGCGGTCCTAAAGCAATGTATGGGTTTGGGGGAGCATATATGGCTTTGGGGGACCCAGCTCCACCTCCCTGCGCGAATCCAGCCATGCATCCAACCCCAGAGGGACCCTGCCCCTCTCCAAGGGGTGCAGCTCAGCACCCGGCCTCGCAGGAGAGCCTTACCTGGGAAAATGAACTGCTGCTTGTACTTGTAGTAATGGGAGGCTGCAAAAGAGAGCGGGGGGTAAGTGCCAACCAGGTAGGGTCCCCCCACAAAACTCCAGCCCCGAGCCTGGTCCCTGCCCCACATCCCAGGGAGGACCCGATCCATCGCACACACGCTCCCTCCTTGGCTCCCTAAGCCCATTTGATGTGTGCAGAGGTATTTTCCCTCCCGTGCTTCCAGCACAGCCTCCGTACACACTTTTATTGTAAGCTCTACGTTGCTCGAGGGACAAGAGCCACCGCAGTTGGGTTGGCTGCACATCAGCCCTTAAAACTTCACTCCTCTTTTTGCTGGCATCAGCAATCCCTTCACACCCGTAATTAAAAATCGGGGAGTGCTGATGCTGCCTGTGGGGTTTGGATGCCCAGTCTGCAAGCAAAAGCCCGCGGGGTTTGAGCAGTGCGATCAGCCCGGCAGCACCAAGTGATGAATTTCCAGCTGCTTGCACCCGTTTTTGCCTGCTCCAGCCCATCAGCTCTGTAGCAGGACCCGAGCACACCTGAGCCGAGATCAAAGGAGACCCAAAGGTAATTTGGGGCAAAAAAAGGTCACCATGCTGCAATCCCCGAGCTCAAATCCTAATCCCTGAGATGACCATCTTGGTGAGGCCGCTCTGAACTTCCCACAAGGGAAGATGAAAGCGCGGTGAGCCCCGCTTTGTGCCCGACCAGATCCTCTTCTCCCCGGGGCACAGGGCAGGGGGTGAGCCCCTCTGAGCTCTTTGGGGCTGATCCTGCCCCGCTCCATCCCCGCCAGCTCGATGAGAGCCCCAGCTCCGGGTCAGGAGGTGCTGCTGCCAGCTGCGGGCTTCGTTCTGCAGTTTGCACTTCAAAGGAGATGAAATAACAGCCTGGGGGGGGAGGTCTCTGTTCCAGAAATAAAGCGTGATGGGGGCACCAAATGTTCTGGGGGACCCCGAGACACCCGCAGGGCCCAGGGCTCAGTCAGGGCTCGTCTGGGGCCACACTCCCCGGACATCGGGATGCTTCAGCCCTATAGGGTGGGAGCAGAGGTGGCTCTGCAGGTGGCACACATCCCCCCATCTTCCTCTGCTGTCTTCTTTGTCCACCCCAGCACCCTGCCCAGCCCCTGGCATGCTCCATCTGGAGGGACCCAACCTCCTGGCCACCCACCCAAGAAGGGACATGAATCAAAATGGGTCACCAGTGCCAGGCTGGCCACAAGTGTCTCAGCATCTCAGAGCTGGGTCACAGCTGGGAGTCCCCCTTGTCACCCCTTTTTGGGACTGCTAGAGTGCATGGGAGGGGAAGGTCATGGCCCGGGACGGCTGAGCCCCTGCGTTTTGTGGGATTTAATGCATCTCCTGCATCCTGCAGCCACCAGGAACTGCACCAGCACCCTGTGACCATATGTCCTTTTCCACCTTCCCTCTCGGTGGGATGAGCCATGTCAGATCCCCCCAGCACCAACAATTCCCCACGTGCACTCCAACCTCACCCTACAAACAGGAGATGCATTGCCCCAAAACATGGGGATGTCCCCCCCAGGCACCCCAGCAAAGGGACAAGACCTTGTTTCCCCACTGAGGCCACACACCAGGCACACGTTAAGGGATACCTGGAAAGGTTTTAGCAGCCTCAATCTCAGAGCTGCTCAGGACCAGCCTGGATAAAGCCCTGCGCTCTGCCCCTGCTTTGAGCAGCACCTTGGGCAAGAGACTCCCGAGGTCCCTCCTGAATTATCCAAAACTCATTTCTGCTTCCTTTTCCCCTTTCCCAGCCTGGAGCAGCCCCTCACCCCAAGGACACCTTCAGCAGACCCCCCCCGACACGTGCCTGGGGGCTTGACGTGGAGGTGCGGAGCGCGGCACGTACCCGGCAGGTTGAACTGCTTCTGCTGGCGCGGGCACTGCGGCGAGGGGTGCAGCGGGGACGGCGGCGTGGCGCTGGGTGGCAGCGGCGGGGCCGGCGAGGACGGTGTGGAGGAGGTGGTGGAGGACGGGTTGCTGCTGGAGTCGGGCTGGTAGGGCACTGGGATGTGGTCCTGCTCGACACGGAGGGGGGAAAAGGAGAGGGGAGATGGTGAGAGCGGTGCTGGGTGGTGCCACGGTGGCGTGCTGCAGCGCGGAGGATGCCAGGTGACAAGTGGCAGCGACACGAGTCACCCTACTCCCATGTTTTCAGGAGTCCTGGGGAACAACCAGAGCCCCAGCATGGCCAGGGGGGTGATTTCAGGCAGAATTGGAAGGACCAGTCAAGGTTCCTGTGGTCCAGGCAGCACCCGAGCATCCCGGGACATCTCCCAGTGCTAGCTGACCTTGCCCTCCAATAATTGCTCCTAATCAAGGTAAGGACAAACGTGATGGGACACACTGGGATTGGTTATTTAGGGCCACCTGGGACAAAACAGGGCTGAGGACCTGAAGGATTTGAGGGTCTGGAAAGGAAAACTGGGGACGGAGTTCCCCACGTTGCCCACACCCATGCTGCCCAGCTGGGAGACACGTTGCAGGGTCTGATTTCCCCACTGGAGATGGGAGCTCCCCCTTGGCAAACCCCCAGAAACCTGCACCAGCCTCCCAATTTAGTCCCATTTAATGAGGTTTTAAATGAGCTGGGCTTTCCAGGAAACCCATGTGTGCTTTGTACAGTCCACCCTGACACAGATGACAGCCTTGGCTGGGCAAAATATTTTTTAAACCAACACCGAGCGCCATGAACAATGAGATTTCTACGCTGTGCACAGGGAACAGGATACCTCTGAAGAAAAGCTTTTAGAAACACCAACAAAAGAAGGGGCCCTGATGGATAAAGCACGTTTATAGAGGACACTGTAATGGGAACAGGAGCACTCGGGTCACAGCCTGGGAGAAGCACGAGGACAATTTCCTAGCAGCTGCTGATCCAGTGGTCTCTATCAGTCCTCCTTAGAAAAGCCCCATTGCATCCTCAGAGCCGGGTACAGCTCGGTGATCTGCACTTGCACATATTAGGACATACAGATATATGCATCAGCACGGGCACGAGTTTCATTTGTAGCTTTCAAAGCATGAGATAGGTCTACAAATATATGGTGTGCGTTGTTACGCCCTGCTTAGGAGCGCGGTGGCAGGAGGAGACCGGTGCTGCTGCCCTTCCTGTCCCAGCCCGTACCAGCGGGCTGAATCACTTCCCCAGTGCCCTCTAATAAGATAAAGGAGCGTGGCGGCGACATGAAAAAAAATCACTGGAAGGACCCACGCTAGAAAGAAAAATGCATCTGGGTTTCTTTTCGCTTCCCGCGGCAGCTCCGCAGTCTCCCCAGGTGCCACCGAAGCCATTTGCACCACGCCATAACCGCAACAACAACAAGGCAGATAATTACTCTGAGGATCTCCTAAGAGCCTGGGGTGTAAAAACTCTAAATTTTCTCCAAAATAAACCCATGCTGTTTTATTGCAATTAATGTAGCGCAGAGAAAGCAGCCAGGTGCACTGCCCGCTCTGCCTCGACCGGCGGGGCCAGGGACACGAGCAGACTCCTTGGGGCTTGTCTGACTTGGAATAGTTTTCCTGAAGTTTCAGGCAGCAGCTCCAATCCCACATGATTTTTGAGCTATTTGAAAAAAATAAGCTTGGAGGACGCAGAATGCAAAGAGAAATCCCCCCCCAGTGGGTGTGCCTGGAATCCCAAGGAGCCACAGGAGCAGGAGATGCTCCATCCAGGGGAAAACCAACCTGTCCCCTCCTGCCCCAAGCATAGGGCACATGGGAACAGGAATTTAATTAATTCTTCCCTTTAAAAATGGCTTTCAAAGCTCCTACATAGCAGAGGGGTCTGATGCTCCAGGGGAGGACACAGACTGGAGCAAATTGTGGCAGCAAGGGGATGGCTCTGGGATGGATCCAGACAAGGGGTGGCTGAAGACCCAGCAAAAGCCACCAAGATTTTGGAGATTCCCCTTTTGGGGTGTGCAGGAGGGATGTGGGGCTTCGAGGCAGGAGCAGAACCTTGGTGGCTGCTGGGCAGGGGTCTGGGGACCACACCGCGCTGCTCACCTTGTTGAGCTTGTTGGTTTTGGGGAGTGTCTGGCTGACGTGCAGGTCCGAATACCTGGGGGGCTTCCGCAGGGGGTTGTTGATATCGCAGGGCACCGACTCTGTCCGGACTAACCTCGCTGCGGGGAGAGGGGACAGGGGGGACGGGGGTGGAGAGGGGGAAAGAGAGAAAGGGGGAGGCTGTAAAGGCGCACGTTGGAGAGCATCAGCAGCCACCAGGAGCCCCGGGATTCGGCCAGCATGAGCATTTTCCCACCCAGTGCCATCATCCTCTTCCTCGCAGCAGGCCAAGGAGCCGGCTCAGAGCCTCCCACTCGCAGCAGGGACCTTTTAGGAGCGTTTTGGGGGGGTTAATTCATTAATGCTGAACATCGGCTGCAGGGGCTGCCCCCAAGCCACATCACTCCTTGCTCCTGCCCTAAAACGTGCAGCAGGCAGCTCCGGCTCCAGCAATTTCTCAGCCCGCAGCCGTGACCCCAATTTCTGGGAGTCGCCCACCGCCGAGCCCTGGTGCCACCAGCGCAATGCGTTTCCCTGGGACGGAACTGCTGAGCAGGCTTTTGGTGATCGGGTGGTGTTTAGCGCTCACGGGCAGCCTTATTAGCTCAAAATTAAACTCAGAGCTGGAATTGGCTTTGAAAGCATTTCCCCTAAGTGATCTCAGCCCTTCGTCCTCCGCCGTCGGAGCACTCGGCCAAAAACTGGAAGAAAAGAGGTGGGAAGCGGCGTCCGTCTTCCAGCCGCAAAATCTCCCTTTCCAGGCTTGCAAAAGTGCCCAAATTTCCAAATTTCTCTGGATTTCCAATGGATTCTCAGGGCAGGCAGCTCCGGAAACACCAGGAGAGCATCCGGAGGGGCACGGCCGGGACCCGCATGCACCGAGAGCCGCGGTGGGTCCGGGTGCCACGCGTGCGCCCTGAGTTAGCGAAAGGCTAAAACCTTTTTGGCACTTACCCCGTGCGGTGGGGAATCTGAAAAGAAAAGGTGGCAGGGGGAGGGTGGGTGGAAGCGGTTTGCAATGCAAATCTGCCTCGCCCCGCACGGCTCGTCTCCCTACAAGCGGAAAAGACGGTCGGTAAAATTTTCACAGAGCGCCCAAAGCGGTTTCGGGAGCCTCGGGGGGGCGAGGGCTCGGGCTCCCGAAAGTCGCCCGGGGGCTTCTGAAAGTTTTACCTGGAGGCAGCATCCCGGGAGGCAGAAGCGGAAGAAAGGCCCTTACCTCCGCGGTGGATGATCAGCAGGTGGCACGGAGGGGCCTCTTTGGTGCATTTGTTGTGGCACTTGAGCCTAAAGGGGGGGACACGGAGAAACCCGTAAGGAACGGGGATGGACGCGGCCCCGGCGCATCGCCCTGCACCCGGGGCTCGTGGCCACATGATGGTCCCCTGGGGAAAGCCTCCTTCCCTACTTCTGCAGCCCCAAATCGTCATTTCTGACTTTTAACCAAAATATCAGCAGCGTTTGTGGGACTTTTGGTGAATATTCTGCAATATTCGGGGGGGATGGAGCCCATGGAGGGCTGCACCCCATGGGCAGGCACATAGGCATTAACAGGCTCCTGCCCCAAAATGTTACTAATTAGGGATGCGAAAGAGTCCAGAGCCTGTGGATGGGGAGAGCCAGGGGAAAAGGGAAAAAAAAATAAAACACAGGAAAGAACTCAAAAACCAAGGGCAAAGGAGGAAAAAACGGCAGCAGCTACAAGTCAATGAGCTGGGTAATGAAAATTCAGGAGTCTTGCATGTTGGCTTTTATTACAAAGCCATTCCTAGAGGGAAAGGTAGAGATTAATTCAGTCGTTGAGGCTTGGGGGCTTTTTTGCTCTGTTTGTTTGGTTTACCTGCTTATTCCCTCCCCCTCTTTTGGGTAAGGGAACATAGCACGGGGCCAAGCAGCTCCGGCAAAGTCAGCAAACACAAACATTTTGTGTTCACCCCAACTTTTTAAAATGCTTGGGATTCATTTGCTCTTCTCTGAGCAAACGCAGGAAGCAGGAGTAGGACAGATCCTGGCCGTTTTTCAGCCCTTGCACACACGGGGAAAAGGGGGAAGAGCTCCCAAGGGAAGGGGTGATGCGTGCAGGAGGTGGCCTTCAACGCTCAAGCGAAAAATAAGCTGAAGAATCACCACTTAAAAAAAAAAAAAAAAAAAAAGGTTTTTTAGTATTATCGCTTCCAGAAAACCTCCACCACCACCCAGAACTGCACAATAGCTCTGCATTCCTCGCCCGGGTTTAAATCCCACTTTGCTAACTCATCAGCATTTAATCAACGGCCCCAGCGATCGTTATCGCTTGATAGCCCCGGCTAACTCAGTTACCAGCAGACAATCAGCAAATTCCCAGCACTGATCCCTAGCAGAGGCAATTGCGCCTCCAGAAGCAGTTTCACTAAGTGCTGATGCCTGCACGATACCGCGCAGGAGACGGCCGACCCTGGATTTTAAGTGGCATTAGCATCCTCCTCGCTGTCTTTTCCCAGCCTTGCCCAAAAAATGGAAATGGACCCTCCGCCGCCGTCCCTCTCCTTTGCAAAGCATCTTAATTGTGCTCGTGGGTGGGCTGGCTGCTTGCCGCCGCGTGCCTGCCAGGAAACAGAAGCCCCTGCGACTTTTGCTGGGGAAGAAAAGGAAGGATTTGGGCCAAAGCTGGGCACGAAGCCCCCGTGCTGCCTACAGGTGCACAGCTCCGCACGGCGCCCTGCCAGGCAGCATCCTCCCCAGGGACCCTGCTCTGCTCCCTGCATGCAGACCTGACCATGCCTCAGCCCCATTTCGGGGCTATTTTCACCCTATCTCATGTCTCGTTAAGGCTTCCTACAAGGTTGTGGGGTGCTGGCTGCTTGCACCTTCCCTGAGCCCCTGCCTGGCTGTGCCACCGAAGCCCTCGGGATCCCCCGGGAGCCGCACGCGGAGCTCCGTACTTGCAGTTTTTGCACTTCAAGCCAAACAACATTCCTTTCCCGCAGACGGTGCAGGTCTGAGACATCCAGTACTTGGTGGAAAACCTGCGGGGAGAAAGGCAGAGGGTGGCTGGGGCCAGGCACAGTGGCACTGCCCCATCCCAGCACCCTCCTCCAGCACCAACACCTCCGGGTGTCTGCTGAGCCGTGATTTATCCCTCCTGTGCTGCGCTCAGCGCTGCTACAGATGGGGAGGCATCGCCCTAAGGATGCCAAAACACCCCTCTAAATCTCCCTCTGGTTTGTGCAGCCTGCTCCCAAGGAGGTCCGAGCAAGCCACTGAGGAGGACTCCTTGCAGCTCTCCAGTTTTACCCACCCAATGTTGAGTCCAGGGCTCCAAAATTCCCCCTTGCCCCAGGGCTCGGCTTCCCAGCCCGCACTGAAGAGCAGCCCCAAGGCAATTTCCCGTGTTTCGCCTTCCTGCCGCAGGTACAGAAGGGCAATAAACCAGAGATAGGAAATTTGCTGAAGGTTGGCGGGGTCGCGGGTAATACACGGCTTTTATTGATAGCGGCTGGAGCCTTATCTAACCCAAATCGGAGCTGAAATGGAATTTAAATGGGCTGCTAGGACAGTGCAGCCAAGCGTGGGAAACTGGGAATCCAACACAGAGCCCCCGTCCTGGACAAGAGGAGGAAAAGAAGATGCTCATCGCACCCCATGCACTTTGCTGAGGCTGCTGCGTGTCCCCAGGGGGCACGAGGAGAGGTCAAGGATGGCTCCAGCGTCCCCATTGCTCGTTCCCATCCCACGCCAGGGTCAGCGTACCTGTGCTTTATGGAGTTTCCCAGGTCTCGGCGGGGGATCTGTGGGGACCAGCGAGGCACTGACAGCGTATCTGCAGGGGACGAGACAAGGAAACCATCGGGGTTAACACAGGCGAAAGCCAGAGGTGACATTTTCATGGGGGGAGGAGCAGAGGACGCACCCAAAAATGAGGTTTTGCCAAACTTTTCCCTTGGAGACACACCGATAGTTTGTCTTTTTCCAAAGGAAGACGCATCGAGCTTTGGGTCTGGGGGGCATCGGGGTGCCTCCAGCTGCCCCCAGCACCCATTTTGGGGCAGGAGGGGGGTGGGAGCCGCTGCACCCCCCTGTGCACACGTGGGTGTGTGAAAGCTGCTGGAGCCACTTAGCGGTTTCCAAACAAGAAAAGGGAAAACGAAGCATAAACGGCAGCGGCACCGTTTATTAATAAGACATCACGTCTTGGGGTTGCATTTCTGGCTGAACAAAAAGCCGAGCGTCAGCCGCTTGCAAGCCAATTTAACTCTTATTCAAGCTGCTGATTAAAAGGAGAAAGCAGCCTCCGTACGCTTCTGCTGGGGGAAAAGGAAGGAGAAAGGGCAACGGGACCTTGGCTGGGTGAGGGAAACGAGATCTGGGGATTCGGAGGCTGGGCGATCAACGAGGGGCTCACCGGGGGGCCTGAACGAAGCGAGCCGGCCCCAGCTGCAGTGCCGGCCGTTTGCTCGGCGTGCCGGCAAATCCCTGGCTAAACACACTTCCAATATCCCCCCTCCGAGCGGGGAGAGCCGCTGTTTGCTTTAATATCCCATTTTAATAATTGCGCTCCGGCTGAAGGTTACATTTCCATGCCTGCGCCCATCGCCGCTGCGGCTGGAGCCCGAGCATCCCCCAAACCAGCCCAGCACCAGCAGCATCCCCAGCACGGCTTCTCCAGCCTCGACAGACCCTAAAGCACAGTCAGCAATTAAGATGTTTGAGGACTACAAAGCCAATTAAGGTAATTGCTGCCCCTGTTTTATACCGGTGGCACTTGTGCTTCTCCTGCATCAGCACTCCCAACCCCAGCGCCTGCAGCAGCATCCCTCCTGCTGCCCCTACACCCACAACCTGCAGGGGACGGATAGATTTTGGGGCCCTCCCTCAAAGCCCAGGGTCGATGCGGGAAGCAGCCGGCCCGCTCTGCGCCCAGCCCTGCAGCACCAAGCCCTATTCTCCCCTAAATGCCATTTTCTCATCCGTAAATCACATTAAACAAATAAAATCCACCACCACCCCCCTCCACCAACTGGTCCTCGATGAACCAAACAGGCAAGAACAGCTCCTCTCCCCGAATTAAATTACAACCTCCGCTTCAGCATCCACAATTTATTTCCACTAACTTTCAGCTGGCCTCAATTAAATCCTGCCATCCCGGGGAGGGGGAGAGGGGCGAGGCAGAAAGCTGGCCGAGGCTTTTAATTACTTTCTAAATGCGCTCGCTGCAAAATTTATTAAAGTGTATCGGGGATTTTAACCTCCGAACAAAAATGAGACCGACGTGATTCACAGTTAATTATTTCCATTACGGGGGATGAGACACGCAAAGCAGAGGCCTCCAACAATAGGGCTGCTGTTTGCAGGGTCGGGACACGCCAAGCAGCGCGCGGGAGGGCAGGGGGAGCACCCCGTTGCCGCCCCAAGGATTTGGGGGGTTTTCAAGTTAATTGGCAATTCCCCCCTTTAACCTACGAGTTGAGTTGTGCATCTAGGGGAAAGCTTTTTCTTTTTTTTCCCCATGGGTGATATTAATCGAGGCTTAACCCCAAAGGGAAGGTCCTGGGGATGCTTCCATGCGGGCAGCGGCATCCTCCCAGCACGGCACAAATAATCCCATCAAAACCCCAAAATCACCAGGATGAGGGGTAATTGCAAGACAAAACCTTGTGGCCACAGGTTGGGAGCAGCACATCACACTGCCACAAAGGGGATGAGCCACTTTTGGGGTAGATCCCTGCCGGTTTGGCACTGCTCACACCCCTGTTGCAGTGGGCATCTCCAAGCATCCACACTGCGCCCCAGCTGCACCGGGGAAATTTTGTTTGCCTGGTTAAAAGAGAGGGCAGGGAAGAGGCAGGGGAAAGCTGGTTGCAAGGAGTCAAAGAGCCCGGCAGGGACCTCGCCGTGACCCCCTGCCCCTGCATTTTGGCAGCACGGAGCCTCGTCACCAAACCCAAACCACCCTGTGACCATTGGTGTCACCTCCCCTGCCCCGCTGTCATTCATTGCTGCACCACCTGCAGCCTCACTCATGGCCTGAAAATCAGAACGTTTTAACCGTAATTTTCCTCGCACTGGTGTGTGAGGACTTTTTTAAGGTGCTGTTTTATCCCCCTTCCCTCCCAGGTGCTTGGGGCCAATTTCAGAGGAGGACGCAGCAGGGACCCCCCCCATCCCCACATCCCCCATCACCCGCTGGATCCGTTGCCCTCAGGATGCAAACCCCTCATCATGAAACATCACCACCCCCCCAGCTGGGGGGTACCAGCGCTGTCCCACCCCAAAACCACCCCAAAACCTCTGCGCTTTCACCACCACCACTGCATCGCGCTCACAAGCGGCTCCTCGCTCGGCACAGGGCGCTTTATCCCCAGTCAAAAACCCACGTTTGACGGGGATCAAATGTGCCGAGAGACATCGAGGGTGGGGGGGGGGACGGTGACAGCCGCGTCCGGTGCAGCAGTGACAGCGGGGACAGGAGCAAGGAGCCCCTGTCACCTCGTGGCAGTGACAGGCGGCGGTGACGGGTCCCTGAGTGGCACCCGTGCGCGGCGCAGGTGACGGGGCCGGGATGCGGGTGACGGGGCCGTGACGCCCTCCTGGCCCCCGCTTGCTGTGGGAGGAGGATGCCTGAGGGTTGTTTTGCATGGAAAAGGGTGGCCACAGCCCCCCCCGGGTCCTTTATTTGGGGCTTCCCCCCTCCCTGGGGGCAGGTGCCCTTCCCAAACGCGCCAGGAGCACAGTGCAGGGATGGGGTGCGCTGAGCTCAGCCACGGGTGGGAGTGTTTTGGCTCGCTGTCAGCCTTACCCATCTCCTGCCACCCCTCTGGGTGCCTGGAGAATTTGGGTGGATTTGCTGTCCATCACGGCAGCAGCACGATAAACAAAGCCTCCTTCCTGGTACAGCAAACAACACAGGGCTGTTTTCATAACACGAACGGGAGGGATAAGATGGGTGGAAGAGGACAAGGAAGGTGGCTTTGTTGGGGGTGAGATAGAGGTGGGAGGGATAAGGGAGTTCCTTCTTCCCCAGGGCACCGTGTGCCAAAAACGGGACATTTCTCCCCCACTTTGATGGGGGATGCTGGCAGAGGTCACTGCCCGCACAGAGCTGAGCCAAGCTCCCCAGCAAACTGCTCCATGGCAAAGGGTCTGGGGGCACCTGAGGGTGCAAATCCCCTCTGCAAGGCACCTCCACACCTCGTGCCGGTTGATTTTGAGGCCAAAAGAGGATGCGAGACCTCCCCAAACAGCAAAGGAAGGTGCAGCGACGCTCAGAGCAGCATCCCTGGCAGCTTTCCCCACACACCATGAGCTCTGTGCAGAATTCAGGCTCAGAAGGGGTTCAGCCCCCCTCCTCCACTAGCGCACACAGGGTGCAAACGTGTCACCCTGGCCACACCTGGGAGCAGGCGGCAGGAACCCACGTCCCCAGGGGAGCACGCTGTGCCGTGCCACGGCGCGGGGACGTCCCCGCTGCAGCTGGAAGGATGCTCCACGATCCCGCGGGCCAAGACGAAACCTCGGCTCATCAAAAGCAGCCGAGGAGAACAAGGCAGAGCTATTTCCAGAGCGTCTCTGCTAGGAAAACAGAAGTCACTTCATCATAACGGCAGTTCCTCTTTGCGGCGTGACAATCCTATTTATACAGCCGGAACGTCGCCTTCAGTCACTTCGCTGGCTCAAATGCCTCCCTTGGGATTTTTCTCCCCCTTCAGAGCCTACGGAGGATATTGAGAGGGTGGGAAATGCTTCAAGAGGAAGACTTTGAGGGGCTGCTGCTCAAAGCTTCACGTGCCAGGGGATGCTCCGTGCTCCCAGGCTATAGGGAAGAGCCTCTGCTGTGCGCCGTGCATTCAGCAAGGTGCCTGCATGTGGAGGCATCGCAGGCAGCCTGGGCTTGCTGGGGTTTTCCCTCCTGGGACATGCAGGGTGTTGGGTCGTGTTGGGTTGTACTGGGTTGCACTGGTTGTACTGGGTGCTCCTTTTCTTCAGCAGATGAGGAAGGGCAGCAGTGAGGATGATCCCTGCACACCAAGAGCCACGTCCCCAGGTCCTCAGCGTCCCCCTGGCCACCAAACCCAGGTGTGGGAGGGTGCCTGGTCCCCATTTAGCTCCCACAGCATCTCCAGCAAGGGGCCACGCTCCCAGCAGTTCCCTACCACTCCCTTCCCCTGCCTTCAGCACCACATCGGTGCCCTAAAGGCACTGGAAATATGAAGAATAACTGCACCTGCAGGTGGCTTTTTCCAGGTCAGGACACCCAGCTAACAGAGGATCTGCAGCCATCAGTCTTTACAACCAAAAGGAGATCCATCCTGATTTTTGGGTGCTCCCAGCAAAGCCACAGGGGGGTGACTCCTAAATCCCATCTCCCCATAGCGAGACAAACCTGGCTGCCGCTTATTTGTAGGGACACCCAGCGACAGCCCTGGGTGCAGCCAGACAGAGCATCTTTTACCCCTCAGACACGTGTCTGGGCTCCTCCAGGGCCGAGCTCCAGTTCCAGACCACCCCAAAAGCGATTCCTTCCTCCCTGCTGCTTCCCCTCCCAGTGAAAATCGATTCAAAGCAAAATTCCTGGGGGTCCTTTGCCCCTCCGTGGGGATGTGCTGGAGGAAAGGCTCCTCTGCAGCTCGGTGCCAGCCCTCTCCCTCACGCCCCAGCTGTGCAAACCCATCCCAATCAGGGCAAATCTACTGATTAAAAATAAAAAAGCTTCAAACCCCGCATCCAATTGGGAAAGGGGATGATTCAGACCGGGGCACGCTCCTGCCACGAGCAGCGAGAGGAGCTGGGTGGTGGGAAGAAATGATGGGGAGATCTTCACCTTCAGCCTGGGAGAGGGGGGTCTCACAGGGCTGCTCTCCAGCCCCTCAACCCAACAAGACCAACACTGATTGTTCCAGTGCTTGGACAAGTAAATCTGCATCGACCCACACCAAACTGGGAAGGGAAGAGGTGTTTCTGCCAACCGTGCTCCAAGGGAAGGGAATATTGGGAAGAGCTTGGCCATGGAGCTTGGCTCAAGGGCAGGGATGGGAACTGGGCACTTCTTGGGGACCACGAGGTGCACGAGCATGAGGGAAAGGAAGCTCCTGCACCTCGGCATGGGGCGAGCTGCAGAGACATTCACTCCTCCCCAGAAATAAACGGGCTTCTGCGCCGCTCGCCATAACTCATCTTCTCGCCGCGCCGTAACGAGCCCTGGCTTCAAGCTCCATTAAGCCCCAGAAAATTATCATCCCTCTGCAGAGCCAGCACCGTGCCCAGCACCCGCTGGCCCGTGCAGGATGCTCCTGCTTCTTTTTCCTTTCATCGCGTTTCCCTGCAGCCTGCTCAGCGCCCAGGACCGAGGGCTGATGAGCGCACGGACGCTGCTCTTACGAGGAGCTCGCTCTGTAGCTGATGCTAAAACCTCTCAACACGGATCATCCTCTCTCCACGGCTCACTTCCAGCTCCAGAAACAAACATTCACGGCAGCCAAGGAAGTCAGAGGGCCGAGGGGAGTGAAATGCGAGAGGACACCTCTCCGGCAGCGCTAGCCGTTTGCTAGTCCATCACTTCTCATTGTCTCGCGCTCCTGCTCTGCCACATTACATCAGGTCATCATGCCACGGGACGTAATCCCACACTGATGCATGAGGAAGCCTAACGCAAGCAGACACATCAGCGGTCTGCTGAGAATGGGCTTTATTTCTTAGTTTCTGGTCCGCTACTCCCCGTCGGGCCGGGCTGCAAGTCGAAATCAGCCGGTGCTGCGGGGGGGGGAAAGCGATGCAAAAATACCCTCGCCCCAGGCCAATCTGCTGGCCATGCCAGCACGAGTCAGGTAGCCGGGCGTCTCTCTGGAAATAGCAGAGCCTGCCCTCGGAGCTGCTGCCAGGTCCCATTGTCCCCAGAGCCCGAGAAGCGGGAGGTGCAGGATGCCAGGCGCAGCTCGGAGACTCTTCCCTGCTGCCAAACAGCAGCTAATGGGGGTGAAAAAAGAAAGGAAGAAGTGGAACTAGGTGATCTTCCAGGCCCTTTCCAACCCAAATAGTTTGGTGACTCTGTGAAATGATGAGGTCTTTGCTGGCAGGGCACTGGATGAAGCAGCAGCCCCATGATAGCGGCACGGGGCAAGGAGCGAACCCACAGGAGCTTTGGGGCCGAGCATCACACCTGGATCCTAAAAGCTTCAGGCCCTACAGAATGCACAGGGATGTGAGCATCAGGCTGCCCCTCCTGGCCAGCAACGCGCTGGCTCAGCTCCTCAGAACAAAGCCCAAAAAAGCACCTCCAGGAACAAGGATGAGCAGCCCTGTGCAGCCCCAAAGGCAGGATCTGGGCCAACTGCTGTGGTCCAGCACCGTGGGGCTTGCAGCAGGCTCAGCACCTTGCACAAAGGCAGAACCACGCCTGCAACCACAAAGGATCCCTTGAGAAACATCCACCAGCAGTGCAAGGCAGCATCACTGACCCATCCAGCACGGGGAAAGCTCACGGATTTCCCACCTCCAAGCAGCCGAGCTCCCGCACCCGCTGCCGTACCATAAATCCGTTTGCACATCTCCGCATCCCTCACGGTGCTTTTGCACCTACCCAGACTGACGTCCTCCAGTCTGCAGGTTCTGCACAGCACACCCGCGTGCCTGCCGGCCGTGCCGTGCCGGGACTTACTTGCTGAGAAGGTGGCTTCGGTGTGGACGGGAGGCGTGGAGGGGAGGAAGGGCGGGTACCCCACGAAGAAGGACCGCAGGGAGCGCTCGGAGAGCAGCGGGGAGCGCTGCGAGGGGATGTTCTCACAGCTGCCCACGCTGTTGTGGATCTTGAGGTTCAAGGGCTTGTTCTTCTTCTTCACCCTGGGAGAGAAAGGAGAGGAGAGTGAGGGGCAAGGGACTGGGGGGGGGTTGCTCGCACGATGCTCCCCAGGGAGCGATGCTCACGCAGTGAGGCGCTGCACTGCCCTGTAAATTTAGTGATAATTATACCCACGGCCCTGGGAGAAGTCTTAATCCTTCCCTGACATCCAAAAAACAAAGGGAATTTTCATAAAGTGTTAAGTGTTAACTGCACTGGAGAGCTCTGCCACCCACAAAGCCTGGCTGGGAAGGGTCAGCTGGTCCCAAAATGTCCCTGAAACCTTGCTGGCCCAGCAGCTCCCATCCCAGTCACATTGCAATAACAAAATGTGGAGAGCAGCACCAGCTGCTGTGCCCAAAGCTACTTCTGGGAAAGAGCTCAGCCCTTGTGGAGGATTTGGGGCAGAAAGACCCTTTCTGAGCAACTGCCCTTGGTTATCACGGTCCAACTGTGGACAAGGGCCCTCCTGTGCTCATCACAGCGCCGGTACCGATGGCACAGTTAGCATCGACGTGCAGCTGAATTTCATCCTCTTATTCAGTCTGCTGCCTTTGATTCCTGGCCACATCGTTATCATTTTAATTAGACTAAAACCAATGTGGGAGCAGAACGAACCGTGGCACCTCTGCAACAGCAACAGCTGGGCGCATCCAGCCGCAGCCCGGGAGGGAAACCCACAGCAGCTGGCCCCGGAGCTAAACCAGGCACCGTGCAATGCCAAGAAATGCTGTGCCATGCCAAGAAATGCTGTGCCACGCCACGCTGTGCCGTGCTATATCACTAAATGTTGTCCCATGCCGTGCCATCCCACGCCACGCTGCGCAATGCTGCAAGCTCTGCTGCAGCAGAGGACAGGAGAGCATAACCCAGAGCACTGCTCTCTCCAGAAACTTTCCTCTTTGTGCCCATCGGCTGCTGCCCTGCGAGCACCTGCACGCTCCTCCGCGCGCCCCAGGCCCTGCTCTGCCCTTGCTCCAGCAGCGCTGACCGAAGCCGCCCCCCCGGCCGCGCATCCCCCTGCGCAGCACCGGGGCATCTGGCCCTGCCAATTGGTAGGAAATGACCACGCTGCGCTCGCCAGCCCACGTTAGCATCTGAGAATTAACCCGCCCTCTAATAAGCTAATTGTTTCCTTGCACAGGAAAAGCTGCTGCTGCTTTTAGGGTCTCTCTAATGACTTCTTCGGGTGCACCGCGCGCACAACTGCTGCGGTGATGCGATGCACCAGCGGTCAGTGCTGGCCATGCCCTGCACTGATCCTGACCCTAAAACCCCATCCCTTAAAGCAAATCCACAAAGCACCAAGGTCAGAGCCGGTCCGACCCCTGCACCTGATCCCACCCAACCTCCCCACGGGGACCCAGAGGTCCAAGCACCCCCGGCGCGGCTCCCCCCGAGCCCCCCTGCGCTCGGCCCAAAGAGCTTCCTGCAGCACGGTGATTAGCCACTAATCTCATTTTTTTCCACCCATAAATCAGTTCCAGACCAAATATTTACCGAGAGCATCATTTCCTCGCCAAGCAGGGCTGGTGACAGCTCTCATTATTAGGAAGGATGAGTGATTTTGGACAGAGAGAGATTTTTTTCCTCTCTCCCTGCTTCTTCAGAAGAAAGAATAATAAAAACACGCAAAATCCCTGACCCCGCACGGAGACCCACAAGGGTCCTGCCCCACCAGATGGGCCACAGCCTCAGTCCCCTTCCCTGTCCCAAAGAAAGGGGTCAGGGATCAAAGGCTTGCCACCACTGAGGAGAGGATCGGGGTGCTGCAGCAGGAGCATCCTCACAGGGATGTTCACAGGGACAAGTTTCCCCTGCAGGTGCTGCTGTGACCCCCTCAAGCACCCCACAACTGGGGACAGCACGATCCTGCCCATTAGGGACCCCCACAGTGCCCCTGGGTTCTGGGGAACGGGTTTGTAGGATGGAGCAGGAGGCAGCACGGTGCACGGCCACCCCATCCTCCTGGGAAAGCGGCGAGGAGGGCGGCACAAGCCCCTGGCACCCCGAGAAGCAGCGTGGTTCCTCTGCTTCCCCACCACCTCCTCCTGGCCCCTCAGGGCTGGCCGAGCTGGGGAGCTGACAGCTTGACAGCCGCAGACAGACAGACAGACACAGCCAGACCGACCTTTGCGGGTCAGCAGCGCCGTGCCGAGGATACGGAGCGGCTCCTTTCCGGCTGCGGCTTGTTTACCCCAAACATCCTTCCCTGCTGGGGGAGATGCTGAGATCCCACTCATCCTGATACCAGGCACGGGGTGAGGGTGGCTGACCCCAAACCAACCCCACGGGAGGGGTAAGAGAGCCCTGAAGCCACCTCCACCCTCGTGGGGACGTGGCCCCCAGGTCCCTTTTGGGGCTGCTCATGCCAAAAGGAGGCACCCTCACTGCCGGGGCACAGACCCCAATGCTGGTGCAAGGCGAGGTGTACGGCTCCTGGGATGAGAGCCCGGTGATTATAGGGCCGTGCTGCTGGAGGAGCAAACACGGCGTGACGGGAAGCGCGGCGGAGGCTATTTAGATGGCACGGATAGCGCCCGGCCCGCGGCCGTCACACCACGAGGACACTTGTCCTCCGGTCACAGCTGGACAGCCTCTGAAATGAGACTCCAGCCGCACTCGGGGAGGTTGGAAAGGCACAGAGAAGGGGCTCAGGGAGCTTTCAGTATCCCCATTTGGGTTTGGGAGGGTGGCTTAAAGGCTTTGTAGGATACAAACAGGAGCACCAAGTGCTCCCCTCTCGGCTCAAAGTCCCCAAAATCTGGGGAGAAACCCTGCGATGACACCATGGCATCACCCAGGGACAGCCACCACCATGGGGACAACGGCTTCCTCCCCAAGCCACCCCAAAACCAGAAGGAGAGCCCCAAATCTGAACACCAAAACTATTTCTTCTGCCAATTCAGGAGCTCCGTTACCTGTCCCCTCCCCATCACCGCCCCAGTTTGTCCCCAAACCCTCGGCTTCACCCTCGCAGGGAGGCGAACGCCGACCGTCGGGGACATCATTCCCTGCAAGAATTTGCTAAACACGCGCTCGTTTTCCAAAAGGAAGAAAGGAGGCAGGCGGCGCTTGGTGCGCATCCCTCCAGGTGTCAGTCCCCACTGAATGGCGCGTCCCCGCCCGCCGCGCGCCATCCGTCAACCGCTCGTCACCGGCTGCGGGGAGAAAATAGAGGGTTTCGGCAGGTGGTGACAAACGGGAGCAGACACGCGGGACAAAAGGCCCGTCACGGCTTTCTGCAGGGTTTGACAGGTGCTCGGGGATGGGATCTATAGGGCCCCGACAAAGGGATGGGGCGAGGATGCGCGGAGCGAGGGCGCACGGTGGCACGGAGCAGCAGGTGCTGGGAAAGCTCCCAGGGCACCCTGAAAAGGGACAGGGATGAGGACAGGTCCCCCCCTTCTCACGAGCAACACCCCCAGCTCCTCTCTGCCCCTCCTCCGAAATGAAAGAGAGAGAGAATAGCTGGGTAAATGCGCTGGATAAATAGGGTGGATAAATACCTGCTCCGTCAGCGTGCCGCCGTTATTATTTTAATACAAAGATTAAAAGAGGCGATTTAGCAGAAACAGGTGATTTGCCCCTGCAGCTGGCTGCGCCAGGCTGTGTTTTATTCACCGCTTTGCTCCTCTCCAGCACACTCCAATTTCAACAGGAGCGATGCTTTTAAAGGAAGGGAAATAGGGGGGGGGGAAAGAAAATCATCGGCATTTCGGTGAGCTCTCTGCAAAGGATTAAAGCTCGCTGCCGTCTGGGCTGAAGCGCACGGCCTCGGTCAGGATTCAGCCTGGAAGATTTATGGCCTTTTGACTGGCTTAATTGCACGATATTCTGTATTAAATCAGAGCGGGGAGCTCGGCAGGCACTGCCTGGGCATGCGGCCGCCTCCAACCCAGGCAGCAGCGTGGATGGGCAACAGCAAATAAATAAACAAATAAATAAAAAGGAGAGACCCTTTTTATTTCTCCTGCATTAAAAATTGCAAGAAGTGCTCCTTCTGCTCTGTCCCTGAGCCTTGCTGGCAAAAAGCAAGCCCCCTGAAAATGCAGGGATGAGGAGCAACCACAGCAGGACAGGCGAAGGGGTTATTTGGACCTGCCTGGGCTGGCTGAGCAGAAGGATTTCTCCATCACACACCCAGAACCTAGCTAGCACTACGCAATAGTAGCTCAATATCACCAAAAAACGACTGTCTACCAGATGTTACATTTATCCTCCTCATTACTGTAAGAGGCAACAAAAATCTCCTCCTCTGGCCAGAGGAAAAGCCGGTTCCTCATATCAAAGCCCTGCCGGTTAAATATTTATCCGAGTGCCCGTCCCCACTTCCCCAGGATGGCTGGATTTTGAGGTTCGAGTCTTACTGATCTATTATTCTCTTTTTGGAGCACAAAGCAGAACTTTTTCGTGCAGCATAAAGCCGGGAAATTCTTTGAAGGGAGCTGGAGCCCAACGCGCCCCCCCGGGACTGGCGCTCGGCAGTGCGGGTGCTGGGGGAGCGGCACGGGGAGCTAATTGCCAAGCTCCTCAAGGAGCTCCTGCTGCTCGTTAAGCTCTTCTGGTTCCTTCATTTCCACCTTTAGGTTTCTCAGAGCATCACACGAGGACCACGGGCCATCAGCTGATGGACTCAGGCACACGGCCGGCACTGGGTGGCTTCACCCCCGCCAGACAAGAGGGACCCATTTTGGGGGGCGATTCCCAAAAAAAGCAGCAGAGGAAGGGCAAAAATCTGGGCAGCCCTAGGTAGAGGCTCATTACGCTAATTACAGCGCTGCAAACCTTTCATCTCAGATGAAGCTGCAGATGCAGTTTTCCTCTGCAGGCCTCTTGCAGGCTGCCTCAGGGTGTGGTGAGCCGGAGAACACTCGGGGCGCAGAGAGTTTGGGGAGCTCTGGTTCAAAAGGAGGAGTCAGAGCAGAGCTGATGGCATTTTGGGAAGCCTGCTCTCCTTCCCACCTCAGTCCCATCTCCTAACTTCCAAGGAAGCTACCAAAGCACTTGGGTACAAAACTACATGGGGTAGAGGCCAGGGAACCTCTTCATGCCCTCCCCACAGAGCCACATTTTGGAGACGGAGAGCACAGAGGAGCTCGAACGTGGCCCCCAGGAGCCTCACAGCTGATGGTCGGCACATCTCCTGCTCACCACCCACAGCCTCCGGCTCTCTGTGTCCTCCACGAGGCCAGGAGGCTGCGTATCACATCACGGTGCCTGCAGCAGGAGCTCTGCTGCCTCCCCTCCACCCCCCAGGCGCTAATTCTTATCTAAATTCAGCATCACGCTCCTCGCTCCCGAAGTGGCGAAAGGAGGCTCAACTTCTCATTAAAGGACACGGTGAGAAGTTTCTCTCCCAAGCATGTTAACGTTCCTGCCCCTTTTGATGGAGCACCGCAGCAGTAATTAACATTAATGACATACCTGAGGAGCGCCACAGCCCAGAGCAGGGGGATAATTGCAGCAGAGCGCCAGTTTGTTACGGAGGCTACCCGTCACTGTCAAGACGCGGTGTGCAAGCCATACTTTGGGAAGGCTGGAGACAATCCAGAACCCGTACACGGCTCCACAGCCCTGACTCATCAAAGGCACCGAGATTGATCAGAAAGATGATTTGGGAGCAGAGAGGTGCTGCTCGCTTTGCTCCCCGAGCTCCCCCAGCGCAACGCTCTCCGTGTTGCGGGAGCAGCAGGCGGGTCCCTGTGTTTTGGGACAGCACAGCAGATGAGAAAAAACACCTAAAATACACAGAGGAATGGTTTGCATGGTTTGGCAGAGTCCCTGCTCTGTACGGAGGGGGTGGTGAGGAAGACCCTGGCCCTAAATTTCTGCAGGACCGGGATGAGTTGGGTCCTTCCTCTGTGCCCAAGGGGCCCAGGTGGGATCCGCTTCACCCCACGCCCACAAAGAGCTGCAGCTGGGTCAGCGTGCAGCCAGGATGGGAGCAGAGGGTCCTTTTTCCAAGCAAAACATGGCCAACGTGGGGACAGCCAAGGTGGTGCAGGTCCTGGGAGAGTTTGCAGGTGAAAGCCCTGGCCTTGTGCTCAGCCCCGGCATGGCAGTAATGGTGATGAGCACAGGAGAGCCTTTGGAGAAGCTTGTTCAGGGACAAGTGGCAAAGGAGATGCCCTGTTCAGGGGGATTTCTATGACATGGGATGGAGAAACCACCACGCACAGCCCAGGAGGTGCTGAGCTTGAGTGCTGGGTGGCACTAGATGCTACAGAAGGAAACGACAGGGCTAGAGCTGGAAATAATACAAAGGAGAGAGAAAATGGATGTGTGCTCTGTCACCAACTGTGAGGCAGATCTTCACCCATCCAGGTTATTAAAAACAGCCTTGAAACCTATCTCAGCATCCACAGAGCTACCAGCAGTGAGCATCCAGCCACCACAACACCAAACCCTACTCGAAGCGATGCCCTGGACGCAATCACAAAGACGGAGGACGAAGAGACCTCCCTGAATAAATACACCAACTCCTTACCCCGCATAAAGCTGCCCCGAGCTGTACCAGCCTCCTCCTGCCAGCCCAGTCTCAGCATCACACACCCCAAAAACCACACGTCCCCCCCATGCTGCCTTGCTCGAGGGCTCAGCATTTCCCCCAGGGCTCTGCTGCACCAGGCCACGCTGCTTTAATCCCCTACGGACACATCTCCATCCTCCCCTCCTGCTGGAGGCCACTCCAGGAGGTTGCAGAGGCACCATGGCTGGGAAGCAGAGGCAGATTTGGGGTCACCTCCCCTTCCCATGGATTTGGGGGCAGGCAGCCTTGGGGCAGGACACCCCAGGGAGGACACCCCAGGGCAGAGGCTGCCTCCAAAAACCTCCAAGGTTTGGCACAGGGGCTCTTCTGCTCTCCTTTAACCATATTGCCTCGTGCTCCCCAACTCATGGGTTTTTAAGACCTTCCACTCCGAGTTTGTTTGGTGTTGGGTGTTTTTTTTCCCCTTGACTCCTGGCTGATGAATAATCATTAACTATCCATGGAAGATTTAAATGGCCCGTGGAATTCATGGGGTATTAAATGGGCATTATATTATCAGCCACTCTAAATGTTTTGTTTCCGTTTCGAGCCCGTTCATGAGATGTTTATGGGTTGTGGATTTATGGAAGCCAGGGGATCTTTTTAGGAGTAATGTTCCGTACCCCAGCGTTACGGTCAACAGCTGGAGGCTCCGCGCAGGAAAATCTGAGGCTGTAAGCTCAGGAAGTTTAACCCCTGCTTCAGGAGGCTTCAGAATAAGAGAAGGATTGAGCCCTGGAAATAAGCTCTGAGACACAAAATGCAAGGAACCTCGCGAGGTTGCTTGCAACCTCACCCTGGGCACCCCAGGTGAGGAGATAACGACCCCAAGGGACACCAGCATCCCTCTCGGGGGGTTGGATGGGTCCCACCAGACAGCGGTCTGCAAAGAGTGCATTGCATGGACGCTGCCATAAGATAAAAATTGACTGATAAAAGACCCCCAAAAAAGCCACTTCTTGCCCTGGGTCAGTAAAACAGCATCCATTGCACCCAGGGTACAAAACGGCTCCAACTTCGGCGCTCCTCTGCTAGAGGAAAGGGTGAAAAAAGAAAGAAGCTGCCTCTTTAATGCGCTAATTGCTATCCTCAAACGCTAATGGGATTAGAAAGCAGGATTTACTGGTTGCATCCTGAAAATCATTAAGTGCCATTAGAGAAAATTAACCTCCCCAGCTCTCCGAGCAGCTTTGGGGAGCCCGGGTCCTTCCGCACCGACACGATGAGCCCCCCATTGGACACCAGCACTACAGAGCCCTATTAACACTTGGTCCCTTTCCTCTATTAATTGAGTTTAATAATCCCCCTGGGCTGCGGCTGGTGGCCAGGGGCTGGGAATTAAAGTCACATCACCGGGGTGGCAGCGGGCAGGGGACACCAGAGAGGCCAGGCAGGGACCGGTGAGGGCAGCAGGGACGGGGACATCACGGGGATGGGGACATCAAAACCCATGCAAAAAACATTTCTGATTTCCTTGCACCCATCGCCTGCTCTTCCCTCTTGGCTCACGCAAGGAAATCGAGGCATCCTGTGGGAAATGGGGGAGCAGCAGCAGCTGGAGGGCTTTTGGCCCGTACACGTGTCCAACCTCACCCCAAAGCCGTGTCACCATGACCTGGGGCGTGCAATGACCACGCTGGATATTAAGTGATTTGGGGGAACAGAGGCAGCCCCACTGCTCCCCCAGGTGCTGTGGGTCATGTCCTGGCCCTACTCACTGAGGACAGACCCCAGGTTAGAGGCTGAAATCCCACAACTAATATGGGCGGCATGCTGCTCTCCAGAGCAGCTTCTTCTTGGGGAGAAGGCGCAGGGCTCTCCCCCCCAAAAAAACCGAGCAGCCCACGGTGCCCTTTATGGCACAGAGCAGTGGGGTTTGGGCACGGCCACCAGAAGTCCCCAAAGGGCCAGGGAAGGAGCGCGGGGCCGGCCCCGTTCCCTGCACTGCAGCAGCCTCTGCAGGCACCGAGGCGCAGAGCAGGAGGGAGCCGGAGCTGGTGCTGCGACAGCGCCGGGCATGGAAACATGGAAAAGGCCCTGGGGAGGGTGATAGGAAGGGGTGTGGAAAGCGTGCACATCTCGGCCAAACGAGGATTTTTCCCATTTCTCTCTCGCAGCCATGAGCAGCTCTGACAGATCCCACACTGCAGAGCAGAACCCCACAGCACCCAGAGCCATCCAGTGGCACGGGGGAGCTTCACCCCTGCAGCCCCTGGGTGCTCCCCAGCTGCCCCACGAGAGCTGGCACACAGCACCCCGCTCAGCAAATCCATCCCCACCACGTGCTGCGTCCACAAAGCGTTCCCCAACCTCGTGCTCCAAACCCTGCCTCGATGGGACACCCAACCAGGAGCACCCCAAATCCCAACATTTTAAGACCCAGGCTGCTTTTTCGCACGGCACGGGGCCACCCCCCAGCCCCGCTCCCCCGTGACACCCGCTTACTTGGGGGTGTGCGCCTCGTCCACGCGGTGCCCCAGCTGGAACTCGTGCGATTTGCTGCGGTGCAGGGCGGTGAAGCCGGGCAGGAGATGGATGAGCTTGCGCGACGCCGGCGGCGGCGTCCCGGGGGGCTTCAGCTTGTTCCTGCGCCGCAGGGGCGGCGTGCCGGGGGGCGTCATGGTGGTCACGATGTTGGGGGTGCGCGGCGGGGTGTGAGCCGCGTGCCGCTGGCGCGGGGAGGGCGGCAGGGAGCGGTGGCCGGATTCCACGGGCGGGCACAGCCCCGGGTGGCCCTCCACGGTCAGGCGGTCCACGTGGGTGTAGAGGGGGCCGTGGGACGAGCCGGCGTGGCAGTGGTGCTGCGCGCACTTGGGAGGGGGCTTGGGGCTCTGCGAGAGGTGCGTGCGGATCCACTGGACGGGCTCTGGTGGGCAGCCCGGCTGGTTCTCCTTCCCCGGCTCCGCCGTGGGCCACTGGATGGTCCAATCCTGCTTGGAGAGGCTGCCGCCTGCGACAGAGCACACACACGGCCATGCAGGGGATGCGCTGTGACACCCAGAACCCCCTCCCCATCCTGGTGGGACAAAACGCACCCCAAGTCCTTGGGGACAAGGGGGGATCTGGGTGCATCCCCCAAGCACCGAGTGCCACCACCCCAAAGCACCGCTGGGGATGGGGGACCCATCGCAGCGCTACCACCCCTTCCCATTCACTCAATTTACAGAAAGGGGGGAAAAATACAAAAAAAAATATTAACTGTGGCTCCTCTCAGCTCCTAATTATTAGTCTGCACCGGTGCAGAGATGAGTAAAGACCTGTCGGCGCCGACTTCAGAGCGCCAACATGATGGAGCGGATGCAAGCTCCCCGCCCCGACTTCTTTTGATCGCCACCTCTAAGAAAACCAGCATAAAAAATGTAATCGCTTTATTTTAAAAAGGCTCCTTCCCCCATCCCTTTTTCGGTTATTAATTGCCTGTCCTGTTATCTACCCGTGCCTTTTCAAGGGGTGGATGTTTTATTTCGAGCTCGTGAGGATGAAAAATAAAAGAGGAGCAGGCTTTTGAATGGAAAGCTTTGGGATTAGATTGATAAAGCTCCAGGGGAAAAGGGGCTGAGGAGGTTTGGTGGTTTTTTTTTTTGTTGTTGTTTTTTTTTTTGAATTGTCCTCCTGAAGCAGAAAATAAAGCCAGCAAAAGTGGCAATCCTATAGGAAAGCCTCACCCTGCAGCCCCTCAGGATGGCGTGCACCAAAAGCCGGAGGAACTGCAAGATCCCTGGGGGTGCAACGCCTTGGAGTTAATCCTCCTGCGAGCTCCTGACCCCCCCCGCCCCCATTAAACATCCTGCAACACGGCGATGTGCAAGCCTGCATGCATGAGTGCAAATCAGGGAGCCCCCCATTGGCTGCTCCGCGTGCATAGATTTACATAACTCAGCGCTGCCCGGATGCTGCAGCCCTGCACCGCCACCTCCGACCCGCAGCAGCAATTAGCGGTAATTAAGGAAGGAGAAAGGAAGCCGACCTGGGGTCCCGCTCCTGCGTCCCCCCCAGCTCCGGCTGCCCTTTCTCTCGCTGGCTGCCTGTGTCGGAGCACAGCTGATGCTCCCGAGAGCAAAAATAGCCATTTTTTGGGTGCGTCAGGGCTAAAAATACCACGGATCAGCTCAGGAAGGGTATTTTCAACAGTGGCTTCCACACACACCGCAGGTACCAAGCACGCTGCTCGACAAGATACGGCTCAACCGAGAGCATGCTTCAGAGGCAAAAATACCAAAATCCCCGAGCCCTTATTCCTGCAGAGTGCGTAAAGCCCTCCTGGTTCCTCCGAGGAACCCCACTTGCTCCGGGGGCTCCCTCGGGTGTTATCGCCACTCTGCCCGATGGGGGTTCCACGTGGGATATCAGTGAGCACAAAAATCACATTTTTCCTCCCCATATGTCCCCGCCAGTCTCCTCACCCCATGGCAAACAGCACCGAGATGTTTACTCAGACCCCATAAGTGCAGCACCAGCCAGCAGCCGAGCATCCCCTTTGGGATGTTCTGGATGCACGAGCCCACCTAGCGAGGGGTTTTCTGTCCCCACCTCTGTCCCTATCACACGGTGCCAGGCATCCCAAGGAAGGCACGGGCTGCAGGTGAGCGGAGAGGCTCATGTGGGGCAGACACAGCCAGCCCCGTGCACGCTCACTGCACCCCACACCCTTGTGCTCTGCCCTCAGACCCCACAGGATCCTCCTGTGGCAATGCAAGACCCAGGGAATAATTCTTCCTGAGGGACAGAGCTGTCCCCAAAGCCCTCACCCTGCCCTTTTCCCTGCCCCAAATCAGCAGTCCCATGACCAAATGGGAAGCCAAAACCCACAGAACTCTGCATCCCAGTGCCACCCCCATGGTCCCACTGCAGGGACCAGCTCTGCACACCCACACCGTGGATGCTGCAGCTTTCCAAGGGGGCAGCCCTTGGCTTTGCCCCAAAACAAGGATGCTCACCGCTTTCACACCCCCTTCTCCTCTCTGCACCTGATTTATTTATTTTTACAAGCTGCACTCTTCAAGCCAAAGCTTCCCCCGCAAGCAGCAGGTTTCAGGCAGAATTTTGGACCGATCCCCACGGCCCCTTCCCCATCCCCAACCCGATCTGTCCCTGCCTGACCCTGCTTCCCGAGGCCAGCGGGACCCACGGATGCCCAGCACGGGATCATTTTTCCCTGTAGGACCATCAATCACCTCCCTGCCACACGCCACCAGCTCCTCGAGCCACGGGGGCACCGCTGGGCTCTTACTTAATATTAAATTAATCCTGCTCCGAGCCCGAGCGCGACGCCTCGGCTGCTAATAAAATCCTGCTGCCAGCGCGCGGCTTCGCAGCAGAGAAAAATCCAATACGGGCTTGTTAACACGATAAAGCCGGGGTTTAATATAGGGTTGCTGCTCGCTGTATTCAGTACAGTAACTCCCGTGGCCTGTGAGCTTTTCCAGGGGTTTTTCCAACACGTGTGGAGCTGCCCAAAGGGTCCCCGTTACCAAACCCCGTCGCGATTCCAGCACTCGACCAGCGACCTGCTTCCTCCCTCCCTCCTTCCCCAGCCCCCATGCCCACAGAGAATTGGCCTGGGAAATTAGCTGTCTCTAATTAACAACTCAATAAATAGAGATTGATGGAAAAGGTTAATACCGTGCCTTATTCCTGCTTTATTAATACTAATCTCGGCTCCTCCAAATCGACCACCGGCGCACTCGCAAAGAAATTACATGATGTTTTAAAGAGGCAGCGACTTGCCTGCTAATTATATTTCCAGTCCCTGTCCCTGTCCCTGGCTTTGCTCGGAGCTAAGACAGACACAGAGAGCTGAGAGCTCAGCACCACTTTCACCCACTGGCCCCCAGCCCCTTGGCTACCAAGGGACCCGGTCCCAAAACCCCAGAGCGTGGGGCTTGATGCTGCTGAGCGCTCTGTTTCCCTCCCTGTTGGGTTTTACACCCAGACAGGGGTAAAACCCACAGATTTTTGGTGGTAGCCCCTTCCCTTCTTCCCTCTTTGGATGGGCTGGGGGACAAAAACGCTGCCTGGGGACAAAACCTGGGACCTGCCAAAAAATCAGGGCCATCGGACCTGGCTTGTGCCATCCACTGGATGATGCAGCGGGGGGTTCTGAATGCTCACGTGCATTTCCCAGAGGGGAATTCCCTCAGCAGACAGGGATTATTGGAGAGATTATAGGAATATTGGAGAGATTTGGTGAAGATGCCAAAGGGAAGAGAGCAGGAGGAGAGGCGGGAGCCGGATTTGGGGAGCGCAGTGGGGGGGCTGTGCAGACCGGGTTCATCCCCCCGGGATGCCTTACGAAATGATGCACCGGGGGGGTGGGAGCAGCTGCGGAGGGGGGCCTGGGGGGCTCCAAACCCCCCCGGGACAGACGGATGGACGGACAGACACATCCCACCTGCACCCTGCCTGCAGCCGGCTGCCAGCCCCGAGGATGCTCAGCGCCTCCCGCGGAGCTCTGCTGCCACCGCCCGGGCACCCGCCGGCCTCGCACCCCGGCTGGCTGCTGCTGTTGGGGGGGGGGCAGCGTTCAAACCCTCCCCAAACCCCCCCAAAAATTAAAATAAAAATAAAAATAAAATAACCCTGCTTGGAGCAGGGGCGCTGCGGAGAGCCTGGGGGGGTCTCAGCCTCCCTCTCCAGCAGCCCCCACGAGGATGCGGGTGATGCCCGCTGCTGGCGCACAGATTTGGGGGCACAAACGGGGGCTCCCGGCCCTATTTAGGATCACAAACCCGAGCGGTGCCCCCAGGACACGAGCACGGGGCAAGGAGCCGACTCACCGGACTTGTGGACGCTGCGCAGGCAGGACAGGGAGGCGTTGAGGCGGGCGCACTCCTCGCTGTTGGCCCCAAATTTCTCCACGGTCTCACAGACCTGGTCGTCGGTCATCTCCAGCAGCTCCTCCAGGCTCAGCTGCCCGGGGGCTATTTCCTGCCAGGAGTGAGGAAAAAAAAAAAAGGGGGGAAAAAAAAAAACGTCCTGGGGCATCTGTTGATAAGTCAGCGCCTTGGGGCGCACAGGGAAGAAGCCAGACCCTGTTCCTGGGGATTTGGAGTTTCCCTCTGTCCTATATGCATGGGAGATGCTACAGCTTGAGCCTCAGGATGGTCTCACACATGTCCAGACCCCGCTCAGCACCAGGACATTGGGGTTTGCCACCAAATCCTGCCCCATCACCCCCAGCTTCCTCTGAGCGCATCGGGGTGCCAGCCTCCAGCTGCACCCATAGCCTGCAGGGCCCCCGGGCATGGCCAAAACTTTTTTGGGGGACCTGGTGTGTGCATCCTTCACAAGAAGCAGCAGGGAGATGTCCCCAGCTTCAAGGGACAGCCACGGGGAGACCCAGCCAGCACCTCCCTCGCAGCACCTTCCCATGCAGAGAAGGAATTTGGTCCCCCTGCCTCCCCACCCCGTTCTCTACCACCAACCCCAACCTGCTACAGGGGTCCCGTGGCCCAAAAAATATTGCTCCAAGACATTTTCCACCCTGGGAAACGCTGCCCTCTTGCCAAACTTCACTCGAGGATCCCACAGCAAGACTCCCAGCCATGCACTCTGTGCCTGTGCCTCACCTCCATCACCTCCTTGCGGATGTCGACGATGCGGAACCAGTGCAGGAGCTGGGGGAAGCCTTCCAGCTTGGCATTGCGCTCCTGCAACGCCACCTTCCTCTTGCAGGAGAGCTGCCGGCTGAAGTACTTGACCAGCTTGCTCTGGAAGAGGAGGGGAAAGCCCCGTGGAAGCTTTTTTCCTCCCCCTCCCCAAGCTGGGTCTCCAAGGGGGCCGTTTCCCACCTTTCCCAGCTCCTTTTTCCCCAACCCTGCATGTCTCCGCTCTGCAGGCTGCCAGCCCTCACCCCTGGAGACCCCATTGCAGGGGGCGAGGGGACAGGAGGGACAGGGACATCCCTTCTCCCACACTGCCCACCCACCACCCAAAAGATGCGCTCCCCTCCGCCGTACCCAACCCTGGCGCAGAGACCACCCAAAGCACCCCACATTTTGGAGCATCGCTGGGTCTGAGCATTCACTCCCTGTTCCTACAAAAACCCAGCCCCATCAGCCCCTTCCTCCCACCCCATTGCACACCCCACAGCCACCGGGACCCCTTTGCCCAGCCAAGCATCCCCACAGCTCTCCCAGGACAGGGACGAAGCCACCGCCGTGTGCGCGAGCGCAGGCTGACAGCTCCCAAAATAAAGCCTCTGAGCGACTGGCCTGGTTTCTCGGAGATGTGGAGCAGAGCCCTGCTCGCTGGAAACCTGCTGGGATTTCCCCCTCCTGCTCTCCAGCTGGGAGATTCCCGGCCGCCGGCAGCGCTAGATGGTGCTGTGCCCCTGCCCAGCGCCCGCAAACGCGGCCTCGCCACCCCAAAAATAGATGAGCTGAGAGCAAAACATCGCAACGGCCTGGAACAGAGGGAGCCCCGGCGCTGGGGAGGGATTCTGGGCAACAGCTGGGGGGAAAAAGCAAAATTTGGGACCCTGCAGGGACCCAGCCATCGCCCTCCTTCCCCAGCCCCCTGTGCCAGGGCGCACCGAGTGCCAAAGCCCAAGGGGTCTGACAGCCCCAAAAATGAGGCTTCATCACCAAAAATTAATGTCTGAAGCAAAGCCATGGAGAGGTCACCAAGAATCATAGGGAAAGCTGTACAGAGTCCTGCCAGGGCTCACCATTGCCCTGAGGAGCTGGAGCCATCACCTTTGGGTCCCCCGGGGTGGCTTTTTAACAAAACTGCTCTCCTAGCAGGGAGCATGAAGGGTTTGGGGAGCACCCTGCCCCTTTTTCCCCTCCCTCAGTGGGGCTCAAGCAGTTTGGGGGCACAGAGGCACACCCCAAAGCTGCCCTGAGCCTACAGGAGGGCTCAAAGGCACACGGGGAAAGGCTGGGGTGAGGCTCCCACATAAAACAGCATAAAGCTACAGCTCTCCTGCAGGCACGCTTTTATTTCAAGCTCCGGGTAGGGGAAATTAGCACCACCTGCCCCTAGAGAGAGAGCAGAGGCACCTTCGTTAGCGCAAACGAGGGCGCAGGTGGTACCCCGTGCCCCAGGCACATGCAGATGCTGCAGGAGCATCCCATGGGGATTTCCACATGGGCAAACAAGCTCAGCACACCTCCGTGCCGCATCCCAGGTGTCCAAAAGCGCTTCTCGTGTTGGCGAGCTGGTATGGGAAGGGAAGTGGCTGGAAGGGACAGCACGCCACGCTCGCCTCTCGCTCCCGGTGCCACCAAGCCACAGCTCGGCCATCCCCGCGCCCTGCCAGGCAGGGAGGTGCTAAACAGATCCTGCCTTGCAATCCTGGTGCTGTGTGGCCCCCTCCAGTCTTCCTGTGCCTCGTTTTGCCCATCTGTGGAAGGGGAAGCTGGGCGAGGAGGGCACCCGGGGACAAGTGTTGGGGTGCTGCTAGCCGCGGGGTGCGAGCCCCAGGTGGTGTTTGCTGTTGGGGGACACCAGAGCCTGTAATGCCCCGTGAGCACCTGGCAGATGGGAAAATATGGGTGTATATATGGTGCTTGCATGTAGCTGTACCTATCCACGTGCATTTTATTTGTGTGCATTTTATATATACGTGCGTACCCGCGTGGGGGCTGTACGTGCCCGCTGGCCGCCTCTCCTGCTGCAGCAGGACCCAAAAGCAGGGCTGGCAGCAGCGGTGTCCCCACTCATGTCACTCCCTTGGGACCCTGGGTGACAGCAGCCAGGCTGCGACCACCTCTGCTGCTCGCAGAGCCTCCCTGAGCTGCACTGGGGACTTCCAGCCCTTTTGGGGTTTCCCCTACGGCATCACCCCAAAACATGAGGAGCGAAGGCACCCAGCGGGTGCCAGCACCCAGAGGGAGGGCGGCTCAGCATTGGGGACAGAGGTGGCCCTGGCCCCGCCTGGGGGCTGGGAAAGGTGGCAGAAAATCCACCTGCAGGAGCACGAGGTCAATGTCGATCCCCTCCCTGTGGGGTCTGGCCGTGCCAAACGTCACCATGCCCCTGGAGCGCACGCGTTTTGGACACACGCAGGGCTCGGCGGGGAAAATGCTTCCAAATTCAGAGGCTCTGGGACGAGGCAGCTGCAGCCCGATGGGAGAAGGCTCCCACAGGATAGGAACTGGGACCCTCGCTCTCCTGGTGCCTGGCAGCAGGGAGCAGACACTGTCCCAAACCGAATGGCTCCTCCCCAATTCCCCCAAGGGCTTGTTACTGCAGACGTGCCGGGGAACACCTTGCCACTGGGTGTTTGCCAAGAGCTTTCCCTCTCCAGGCTCTTTGGAGCCCTGCTAGGTTTGCACGCCACCTCGGGCTCTGCGCCTCATTTATTTCCAGCACTGCTAAACGCTCCCTGGGGCTCTCCCATGAATAAACCCGAGCTGCCCTGAGTTCCCACCAACAAACCCCCAAGCAGTGCACAGAGCTGAGCCCTGCTCCAGCTCGGTGCACCGGGGTTAAATTAATGGCAAAAGGGGTCTTGGCATCTGCTCCGAGATGGGACGCATCGGGCTTCAAACGCTCCGAGCACCAGCAGGATTTCTGCCCCCAGCACCCAGCCACTTTGTGGTCACTTGAGCAAAACTTCCCTGTGAAGCCAAACACTTGTTCTTCCTCTCCCCTGGTTTATTTTTGCCCTCTCTCCTTTGCTGTTGGCTCAAATCGTTGAACGCCCAAGCTTCGCCCACCCCGCAGCATCCCCTCTCCACGGGGACGATGCTCTCCCCCACTCAAACACCACGGCGGGGCATTAAACCCAAACACAACGATTTGCATCAATCAGCACCAGGGCCAGACCCTTTCAGACAGATCCCATGAGCTCCAGCTCACGCCATGGCCCTGCAGCACCCCAAAACCCAAATATAAGGGTGCAAAGCCAGAGTGCCAAGCTCGGGAAGGGGAACAGAGCCGCTCACTCCCAGCCAGCGCTCCCTGCTCTGATGCTGCTCGGACCCAGGTGTGTGCAGTGCAGCGTTGGGCAGCATTTTGGTTGCAGCCACTGCCTTGGTTTTGGCTGGAGCCTGTCCCAGGGTGCAGGCAGGACCTAAAAACCTCCTGGCACCAAGCGCTGCCACCAAGCCCAGGCCACGGGCACCGGTACCCATCCAGGAGGGACGCTGCATCCCGGGGAGTTACCGGCTCCCCGCGCAACCACGGCGCAGGGAAGATGGGCACTCGCGTGTACCCCAAAATTATTCAAAATAAACGAGCAGAATCACTGCTCTGAATGCCCCAAAACCAGGATTTGGCAAAAAATACGGCGGTGGCTTCGCCCCTGCGTTGTTGCAGCTGTGTTGGAAGGGAAGCAGCGCCGAGCGGTGCCTCCGCACCTGCGTCACGTCCTTGGGACGCGGCGGTGGCGGCGGCTCAGGGCCACGCTCGGCTCCTGCTTACGCTGGTGGAAACCCAGGACAACGTGGCCGGGGTCCCTGGGGTCCCCAGAGCCAGGCTGGACCCACGCCAACGTGCCCAAACTGGGAACCTGGCCCCGGATCCATCCCTTGTCGCTGCCCTCCTGGAAATTGCCTGATTTCTGTGCAAGGGGTAGAAGAACAGAGCTCAGGACAGGGCGATGAAGGGAATGAGGTGCTGGGGTTCCTGGGGCTCCTGTCCCTCGGTGCGGGCTGGTGCTGGGCAGACACCTCCCTGCCAGTGCCCAGAATTTAGGGGGCAGCTCCCAGGGTTTTCCCCCGGCCACCTCCGAACCTGTGTTGTCCACGCACAGGAGGTGGGGACGCAGCATCCCTGCAGGGGATGGCTTCGCCACGCTCTTCATCTCCATCATCTTCATCCGTCCCGTCCGCAAGAGGCAGGTGGGAACTCGTGAGTGGTGCCAACCCACACGTGGAGCAGGAGGAACACTGGGCACTCACCGGGCCTCCGAGCGGGACCACGTGGGTGCGACCACGCAGGATGAAATCCCGCTGTCCTGCATCATCCAAATCCTCCTGCACGCCCCAAAACTGCTGCTTGCTGTCCCCAGGAGGCAGCTGGGGACACTGCCTGGCTTGGAGAGGTCCGGGAGCGCAGCGCATCCCGCCCCATGGCACACATATGGGACACGGAGCCCACCGGGGAGGCACACAGGGGGGATCCCCCTGCTGCAGAGCACCCCAGGAAGCTGCAGCACCCCACGGGAGGAGGTGGCACCGCAGCCCCGGCCACCGCGGTGCCTGGCCCTGCGCCCTCAGAGCTGCTCAGCGGCTGCGATATTTCGGTTCTGCACCGGGATGGAAAGCAACAGCCAAAAAAAAAACAAAAAACAAGCGAAATCCCCCCGGCCGCAGCCTCCCTGCTTCCCCAGCTCTGAAAATCAGCAGCTGTAGTAAATAAATCCCCTCCTCTGCTCCCAGGGGCTGCACCTGCACAGGGGGAGGCCTTGGGGCTGCGCAGGATCCGGCCCCAAGGCCTGTGCGTGGGGTACAGAGAGCCGGGATGCTTCCAGCCTGCAGAAACCCCTTTTAAACCCCTCTCACCGCAGAGAGGGATGGGATCCCCCCGATGCAGATTCTGGGACCCCTCTGCCCTGCAGGGCCACCGGAGCCGTGCAGGATTTCCCCCTGGGTGCCTCCGGGGGAGGCCGGAGGCTGCGGCAGAGGAGCCGGGGGCGAGGATGCTGGTGAGGATGGAGGATGCTGGAGAGGATGCTGGTGGGGATGGGGGATGCTGGTGGGGATGCTGGCGGGGATGCTGGCCTCCCGCAGCCGGGGGCAGGCTGCGGGTGAGCAGGGGGCTGCTGCTCGCCGGGATGGAGGCGGTTTTTGGGGAAAAAGGGGGATCTGGGGGGGGTGCCGAGGCCAGGCCGGGGGGGATGCGGGAGGCAGGGCTGCGGGCCGGGAGGCTGCGGGGCGCTGCGGCCGGGCCGGGGGCTGCTGGAAGGAGCTCGGAGGAGGCCGGGGGGGGCCGGGGGGATGCGGGGAGGGGGGATGCGGAGGCCGGGGGCCGCTCCCGGCGAGCAGCGCTCGGCTCCCACCGGTCCCACCTCGGGCCACCTGCAGAGCGCGCAGCCTCACTCGGCCGCTCCGCACCAAAAAAAAAAAAGGCTCCGCACCCAAAAGGCTCCGCACCCAAAGGCTCCGCACCCAAAGGCTCCGCACCCCGCACCGCACCGCAGCGCCGCGGGGGAGCCCCGCTGCGATGCCCGGGGGTGGTGGTGCGGGGATGGAGGGGGGGGGACAGAGAACGGGGAGGAAAAACAGAGCAGGGGAAGGACCGGGGGCTTGGTGCTGCTGGTGCAGGGTGTGTGTGGGGGGGGGGGGGGGATGCTCGCCGGGCCCCTACCTCCAGGGTGCGGATCTCCTTCTGCGTGAGGTCGTTGGAGGCGGCGCACTTGGTGCGGAGCCCCTCCAGGTTGGAGATGCTGATGTCGATCATGTTCTGGACGAGCTCGCACTGCTGCAGCGCCTTCTGCAAACTCAGCTGCTGCTGCTCCTCGCTCCTCGTCATGTTTTCCTCATCCATCGCTCGCCGCGCCCCCCACCCACCCCCCCCCCCCGACCCCACCCCACCCCTCCGCGCCGATGCTCGGCCCCCCCCCCCCCCCGTCCCCCGTCCCCCTCCCTCTTCCCCGGCCCCCGCCCCCCCCACCCCCCCCCGCCCCACAGCTCAGCCCCGCTCCGCCGCCCGCAGCATCGCGGCCCCGCGGCGCGCACCCCCCCCCGCCCCCCCCCCCACCCCCACCCCCAAACCCCGAAGCCCTGAGCGCGGCCCCGCGGCGCGCCCCCCCCCCCCCCCGAAGCCCCGAGCGCGGCCCCGCGGCGCCCACCGAGCCCTCAGCGCGCCGCCGCGGCCGCCTCCCCCCGGGCGCGGCGGGGCGGGGGCGGGGGCGGCGCGCTCCCGGCACCGCGGGGCCGCGCTCGCTGCGCGCCGCTCCGCGCGCGACCCCCCCCCCCCCCCCCCCGCAACCCCCCCCTCCCGCACCCACCCCCCCCTCTCCGCACACGCGCGCCCCCGCGCACGGATGCGCGCGGAGACGCGCGCACCGCACCGGCACCGCGGAGCTGCGGGGAAATTTGGGGAGGGGGCGCGCGGTTGGGGGGAGTGGGGGGAAATGGGGGGGTAATGGGGGGGTAATGGGGGCTGTGGTGGAATGGGGGGCACAGGGAAATGGGGGGAAAATGGGGGGAAATGGGGGGGAAATGGGGGCTGTGATGCAATGGGGGGGCACGGAGAAATGGGGGGAAATTGGGGGAAAATGGGGGCTGTGATGGAATGGGGGGCATGGGGAAATGGGGGGGCATTGGGGGAAAATGGGGGCTGTGATGGAATGGGGGGCATGGGGAAATGGGGGGGCATTGGGGGAAAATTGGGGGGAAATGGGGGCTGTGGTGCAATGGGGGGCACAGGGAAATGGGGGGAAAATGGGGGGAAATGGGGGGGAAATGGGGGCTGTGATGCAATGGGGGGGCACGGAGAAATGGGGGGAAATTGGGGGAAAATGGGGGCTGTGATGGAATGGGGGGCATGGGGAAATGGGGGGGCATTGGGGGAAAATGGGGGCTGTGATGGAATGGGGGGCATGGGGAAATGGGGGGGCATTGGGGGAAAATTGGGGGGAAATGGGGGCTGTGGTGCAATGGGGGGCACAGGGAAATGGGGGGGCAATGGGGGGGCAGTGGGGGCTGTGGTGCAATGGGGGGCATGGGGAAATGGGGGGGCAATGGGGGGGAAATGGGGGCTGTGGTGCAATGGGGGGCACAGGGAAATAGGGGGCAATGGGGGGGTAATGGTGCAATGGGGAGCATGGGGAAATGGGGCATGGGGAAATGGGGGGGCAGTGGGGGAGGCAATGGGGGGCTATGGTGCAAGAGGGGGGGCACGGGGCAATGGGAGAGAAATGGGGGGGCTGTGGTGTAAAGGGTGGGGTATGGGGCAATGGGGGGCTATGGTGCAATGGGGAGCACGGGGCTGTGGGGGTATGGGGCAGTGGGGGGCTACAGGGGGTTATGGTGCAAAGGGGGGGCATGGGGTAATGGGGAGACAAAGGGGGTTGTGGTGGAATGGGGGGGCATGGTGCATTTGGAGGATGGAGTAACGGGGGGCACAGAGCAATTGGGGAGGCAATGGGGGGGCACAGGGCAATGGGGGGGCAATGGGGAGCAATGGTGCAAAGGGGAGGGCACGGTGCAATGGGGTCTTGGTTCAATAGTGGGGCACGGGGCCATGGGGGGGGGCACGGGGCAATGGGAGAGCACAGTGCAGTGGGGGGGGCAAGGTGCAAGGAGGGGACCACCAGTGGGTGATATGGGTGGTAGGGGGGTGGTAGGACCCTTCTTGGAGGGCTTTTCCAACCTTAATGTTTATAGGATTCTGTGAAAGGGGGGGGGCACGGTGTGATGCAGGGGGCACGGTGCAACGGGGGCTGCAGTGCCATGGGGGGCCGTGGGGCAAGAGGGGGCTGTGTTGCAAAGGGGGGGGGCATAATCTAAAGGAGGGGGTCATGGTGCAATGGGGGGGCATAGCCTAAGGGTGGGCTGTAATGTAAAGGGGGGGGCACAGTCTAAAGGGGGGGCACAGTGCAATTGGGGGCTATGGTGCCATGGGGGCACAGGTGCACTGGGAGCTCCTCCCATACTGGGGGCCCTAATACAATGAGGGGGGTCCTACTGCAATGGGGGGGTCCTGCTGCAACAAGGGGGGAGATATTGCTGCAGTGGGGGCCCTGGCACAGCGGGGGGGTCCCGTTTCTGAAAGGGGGTCCCGTTTCAGAGTGCAGGGGATGCGCACCCCCAAAAGCCCAAGGAGATGGGTGCCACAGGGGGGCTGTGCCGCAGGATGGGGCAGGGGGAGAGGCACCCCAGGGCTCCTGCCCTCCTGGAGGGGAGGTGGGGGGGGGCATGGGGGGATTTGGCCCAAATCTGAGCAGAATCAATTCAAAATAATTCACCTGCACAGGGCTTTCCCTTTCCGGGTACGTATTTCACTTTCTGGGGTACCCGCACCTGATGTCTCCAGTCTGTGGGGAGCACAAAGCTAACCCCAAGGGGCTCTGTGCAGCAATTACACCTGCTGCCATCCCTAGCAGGAGTTAGGATGAAGGTTACGAGGTCTGAAATGGGCTGGTTGGCACTTTGTTCAAGGAGAAGCTTTAATTTAGACGCTCACCCGAGGAGCCCATGCTGGGATGAGCACACGCGTCCCCTTTCCTCCTCCTCATGGGCGAGCTGGTCCCTTGCAAGCAGCGATTCTGCCTTTAAGGGTGGCAATAAACGGGTCGGAGAGATTTTATGGGATCCTCGAGATGGGAGCGATGCAAACAGAACTCCCCAGCACCGCAGCTCGGACGTACGGGGCTGTCCAGGAGACCCTACAGGTGGGCACACATCCTATGGATCAGCTCTTTCACGAGCTGGGCGAGCACACCAGAAACATGGGCAGAGCTGAACCACCCCGCACAGATATTCTGGATATTTGGCACCACGAGGTGCCGGGATATCTCACCCAAAAGGGACGGAGCCGTTCCCTTCTTGCCAAAGCATTTGGGCCACAGCAGGGCAAAGGAGAGCGGTCTGCAAAGCGCCCCAAAGCCCATGCTGGGAGGAAAAGCCATGAGCTTCCCCAGACCCCCCCCCCAAATCCTGGCTCGGGGCAGCCTCCAGCAGCTCTGGGGGGTTTCCCTCTGGGAATAGGGGAGCGTTCCCCCGGCTGCAGGCAGCGACAGCCAGAGACGTAAATACCGCCCGAGCTCAAACTGCAGTGCAATTCCTGGCATTTACGGGGCACGGGTTAAAAAAAAAAATAAACCCCGCTGAAATTTTCTCTCCTGATGGCTTCTGTGGTTAGACATGCCTTTCGATAACCAAAACGGTTTGCAGCAGCAGATGTTTTTTTCCTAAAACAATCCCACTAGCAGCATGGCCACTTCTGTGCTCCCAGCACCAAACGCAAGGGAGGGGAGGACGGGAGGGTCCCAAGGGGCTCTAAACGCCCCTCTGCACCCACTGCCCTTCCTTCCATCATCATTTTGGTGGCTTCCAGAGCAGGAAATTACCCACAGTCCTGGTAGATGTCCTATAAAAAATAAAATAATAAAGTGGAATAAAATAAGGAAGAATAAAGTAAGTAATAAAATAAAGAAGAAGAAGAGCGAAGAAGGAAAGAGTGAAGAAGGAAAGAAGAAAAGAAATAAGAAGAAAAAAATAGAAAAGAAGAAGAAAATACAACACAGTACATAACAAAATAAGAATAAAATATGAATAAAATAAAAATAAAATAGGAATAAAATAAAATGCAGGGAGGCAAAAAGGTAAGCAGGTGCCGAGCCGCCCCGGCACACCCCACACCAGGTTTCCCCAGGTAAAAGCAGGCCTGGGACCAGGGGTGAGGCGTGTTTTCCCATGGCACGGCCTCGGACAGCTTGAATTATTCATTTCCTTCTCGATCGGTGTCTGGATTTCGTAAACGGGCGAGATGTGAGCGTTGTTACTCGGCAACCCCAACCGCTTCATTTCTTAACCAGGAGTCGCTCCCAGCAGGACCCGCTTGTCCCGATGCACCTCGTGCTCACCTGTGCCCCCTTCTCCTGCCCCCGTGCGAGCCCGGACCCCATTGGCACCAGCTCCATCCCCGCTGCCCCCCCAGAATCCCCCTGGGACCCTCACCCCCTGGTCCCCTTCCCAAAGCAGCGTCCTTGGGGAGCCAGGGGGGCAGTGGTCAATTGAAAAATAAATTGAAAAATATGGGTACGGATTGTGGATCTGATCCCGTCAGCCCGCAGCTGAGGTCACCCACGAGAAATATGGTGGGGAAATAGGGAAATACCACGGGGGGGCTGCAAGCTTTGCCCCCCGCAGCAAACTGTGCCTGTCCCCTCCAGGGCTCAGCCTGGGCTGCGGGTGTAGTGTTAGTGGGGTGGGGGGAGGAATGCCAAGAAAATTGGGGTTTGAAGGGCCAGAAGCCCCCCAGGTGACCACCAGCTCCACATTTCACACCCCATGTCCAGCTGCCAAGCCATGCGCGTTTGGGGTTTTCTATAGGATTAGACCTGAAGCTCTTCCTTGGGGGGCAACAAGATGTCCCTGGTATATTTTTGCCCCTCAATACACACCCCAGCGCTTCTGCGGGTGGGTTGCCTTCTTGAAACCCGGTCTCCCCCCACCAGAACATCTCCTTTTCCTCCTCCATCCACCCCAAAACACCACCCGAGCACCCCACCGGCCGTGTTAGGCTGTTCCCCGTGGCCCCCCACCCCACAGACATGGGGGCCAGGCAGCCCCAGGAGCTGAGGGGGACCCATCCTGGCACCCCCCACGGCCGATCCAGCCGGGTTTAAGCCCCCTGGACCCCAAACCACCCCCCAGTAGCCCCCACCCCACCCCACAGCCGGCCCCTGGCACCCATGGGTGCTGCCGACTGGGGGGGGGGGGGGGGTGAGGAGGGGCCTTCCCCAACCCCTCTAGATACCCAGCAGCGGGGGGCAGCCCCCCAGCAGCGACCCCCGGGGCCGTGTCCCTGTCCTTATCCCTGTCCCCAGCCCTGTCCCTGTCCCTGTCCCCGACCCCCCCGGCCCCATACGCGGCCCCCCCCAAGGCCCCGCTCTCGCGAGGCGCCGCGGGGAAGATGGCGGCGGCGGGCGGGAGGAACCTGCCCTGGTGAGGGCGGGCGGCGGGCTTGGGGACGGGGTTTTTGGGGGGGTTTTGAGGGGTTTTGGGGGGACCGGGGGGTGTGTGGAGGGGATATGGGGGGGTCGGGGCACCGGGTTGATCCCCGCTGCCCCCCGCAGGGTGGAGAAGTACCGGCCGAGGGAGCTCTCCGAGCTGGTGTCGCACCGGGACATCCTCAGCACCAGTGAGTAGCGGGGGGACACCAGCACCCCCAGTACCCCCCAACCCCACCAGCACCCTCCCACCAGCACCCCCAGTACCCCTCCAACCCCCCCAGCACCCCCAGTACCCCCCAACCCCACCAGCACCCTCCCACCAGCACCCCCAGTACCCCTCCAAGCCCCCCAGCACCCCCAGTACACCCCATCCCATCCCCACCAGCACCCTCCCACCAGCACCCCCAGTACCCCCCCATCCCCACCAGCACCCCCAGTACCCCTCCAACCCCGACAGCACCCTCCCACCAGTACCCCCAGCACCCCCACAGCACCCCCCATTCCCCCCAGCACCCTCCTACCAGCACCCCCAACCCCTCCCAGCACCCCACCACCACCCCCAAGTAACCCCCCTTTCCCCCCTGTACCCCCTCATTCTCTCCAGCACCCTCCCAGCACCTCCTCATCCCCCCCCACCTTCCCATTCCCCCCACCACCCCCACCATCCCCCCAGCACCCCCCATTCCTCCCACTACTCCCCCATTCCCCCCACCACTCCCACCAGTACCCCCCCAGGGATGCTGTGATCGTGCTCAGGCCATCCCCAGAACCCCCCCCCCCCCTCACCCACCCCCCTGCGCCCCCTCCCCAGTCCAGCGGTTCATCAGCGAGGACCGGCTGCCCCACCTCCTCCTCTATGGCCCCCCCGGCACCGGCAAGACCTCCACCATCCTGGCGTGTGCCCGGCAGCTCTACCGGGATCGAGAGTTCAGCTCCATGGTGCTGGAGGTAAAGGGAGGGGTGTCCTGGGGGGGGGCACCCAGCTTTGGGGCGAGAGGGAGAGCCCCCCTGCACTCCCGCTGCTACCTCTGTCCCTCCAGCTGAATGCCTCGGACGACCGGGGAATCGACATCGTCAGGGGGCCCATCCTGAGTTTCGCCAGCACCAGGACCATCTTCAAGTAGGCTTCTCCATGCCTCAGGGGGTGGTTTTGGGGTGGGCTGTGGGGATTTGGGAGCTGGGAGCGTTCCTGGGGGCCGTGCTAAGAGGAGGCACCTCCAGCCCCAGTCTGGCAGCTCCTGAAAGGGGGGTTGGGACCAGATCCACCCCTTTCTGCCCCATCTCAGGAAAGGCTTCAAGCTCGTCATCCTGGACGAAGCCGATGCCATGACCCAGGACGCCCAGAACGCCCTGAGGCGAGGTGAGGGGCACCCAGGGGGGGCTTGGCAGCACCCTTTGAGCCTTCCCCGTTGTACGAGGCTGCGGGGGCTCCATCCAGCTCCTCTCCTCCCTTGCAGTGATCGAGAAGTTCACCGAAAACACACGTTTCTGCCTCATCTGCAACTACCTCTCCAAGATCATCCCCGCGCTGCAGTCCCGCTGCACCCGATTCCGCTTCGGGCCCCTCACCCCGGAGCTGATGGTGCCCCGGCTGCAGCACGTCATACAGGAGGAGGGGTGAGCCGGGGGGGCTCTGCCACACACCCCCTTTCCCCCTGCTCCTGCCGCAGGGGCTGGAGACCACGGGGGTGCTGAGCCGGTCCCGCTGCAGCCCCCATCTCACCTTGCAGGGTGGATGTGAGCGAGGACGGGATGAAGGCGCTGGTGACCCTCTCGAGCGGTGACATGCGCCGAGCCCTGAACATCCTGCAGGTAAGCGAGCGTGGCTGCGGGCGCTGGCGCCTCGTGTAAGCTGGCACCTCGGTGGGCCCTGCAAACTGGGAGCTCTTCGTCCCTCCTCCACCTCCTCTTCCTCAGAGCACCGCCATGGCCTTCGGGAAGGTGACGGAGGAGAACGTCTACACCTGCACGGGGCATCCCCTCAAGTCCGACATCGCCAACATCCTCGACTGGATGCTCAACCAGGACTTCTCCACCGCCTATCGCAGTATCCTTTTCCTTCTGCCTTGGGTTTTATCCCCGTTGCCATAAATCCTCCTTTTTTTTGGCCACGGGTTCCCACCCTCCTGCTCCGGCTGGGGTGGGGCTGGCTTCATGCCGCTCGCTGGGGAGGGTCCCGCTCCCATCGGGGTTGTTGGATCCTGCAGGGAATGTGTGTAAGGATCCCCTTCACTCGCTGCCATCTCAGAAATCACCGAGCTGAAGACGCTGAAGGGCTTGGCCCTGCAGGACATCCTGACCGAGATCCACCTGTTTGTGCACAGAGGTAGAGGTCTGCGGGGCCGGCTCCTGGCTCGCCGCCCCAAAAAAACACCCGAACTCACACCACCTCCTTCTTCCCGCAGTCGATTTCCCACCCTCGGTCCGCATCCAGCTGCTGATCAAGATGGCAGACATCGAGTGAGTCTGCCTGCTCTTGGCTTGCTCCGTCGGGACGCTGGTGCTGCTGCAAGGCGTTAATCTCCCCTGCCTCCTGCCGCAGGTACCGGCTGGCTGCAGGCACGAGCGAGAAGGTTCAGCTGAGCTCCCTCGTCGCGGCTTTCCAAGTCACCAGGGACCTGATCGTGGCCGAAGCCTGAGCCCGGCGTGGTGGCTGCGAGCGTCCTGGCCTGCAGGGCGTCCTGAGCAGAAAGCCGAGGCGCCCGTTGGCAGCTCCGTGCGGCTTCGTGGTTCCTCTTTGCACGCCCTGGGCCCCCACCTGGGGTGTGCCAGAGCAGCCTGTTTTTATACGCTTCACCGGGAAATGCAAACATCTCTAAAGCCAAGCAGGTTGTGTGGTTGTTTTCTTTTTTCTCCCCTACAGCCGCAGCTGAAGGGAGGTGATCGAGCCTCACCCCCTGCCTGCGTCCCATTGCAAAGGCCCCCGTGGCAGCTCCGGCTTCTCTGAGGCTTTGGTGCCTGCAGCCCTCAGCAGCGCAGCTCTGATGTTCTTTGGTCGAGGGGAAGAGCTCAAAGCACAACCCTGCCGACCCTGGGGAGCTCAGCAGAGCTTAACTGCGCTGCTGCCGGCCCACGTAGCAGCTGTGGTGCACCCACACGAGCTGCTGGCACCTGCCTGCAGCACTCCTGGGGCCCTCCGTGCAGGGACGAGCTGCCCCAGCTGCTCACGGGTTGAAAAGTAGAGCCCTGGCAGTTTGCAGGTCATATATTTTCCAGGAAGTCTTTGGGAAAAGACAGCTTTTGGGGTTTAGCTGCTCGCAAAGGAAAACACTGCAGGGAACTGCTTGCAGGAGATGTTCCCCGTCTTCTCCTCCACCAGCTGGGGTCAGCCCAGGGCTCCTGCACGCAGGAGGGCACCAAGCACGTGCTGTCCCTGCAGCCACCAGCTCAGCTGGAGCGAGAGGCGTCCACGAGACTGCTGCGTGCACGGCAAGGCTGCACACCAGGCACACGCTGCGGGCGAGCTGTTCGAGCGCCAAGTCCTAGGGGCTGGCGTGGGGGCAGAAAAAGCAAGCGAGGAGCGAAAGCAGGGGGCTAGGCGAAGCCACGTTCTGCTTTCACAGCTAACCACGAGGACTCATCCTCCCCGGCGCCCACCACTGACCATCTGCTCCTCTCCAGAGCCCAGCGAGCGGCTCTGACTTACCCAGAGCTGCAGCAGCAGGAGGGGCTGCTCCCCGGGCCCCCGCCTGGCAGCCCCAGTTCACCTCTACGAGCCACGAGGGAAGAAGAAGTGAGGAATCAACCATCTTTTATTCCGTCAGCGTTGTCACCCAGCCCGCAGAGACCGGCTCAGGTTCGTCCAGCTCGTGCCCAGACCACGGGAACGGCAGAGCCCGCGGCCCTCCGGCAGCTGAAGTACGGGCTGGGCCCGTCGGGGCCGGTGGGGGGGCCTGGTTGTGGCCCCCGTTTCGCACCGCCAAGCGCTCTGCTCGGCCCGCAGCTGCTAATCCTCAACCCACAACATTGCACTTGGAAGCAAAAGCACCTGACCCAAAGCCTGCAGATAGCAGGGGGACAGGGGGACTCGCGTCCCCTGTGGGGTCACCAGAGCTGTCCCCACGTTGTACTGTGCCCCGTGCCCTCTGCATGCTTTTTTTTTTTTTTTTTTTTCCTGCTGGGTTCTAGTATTATTACACCAAAAAAAAAAAAAATATCTCCACGTTCACAGACAGCCCCAAAACGAGGGGAGTAACAATCCTTCCGCCCCACGGCTCACCAACCAGCACGACAAACCAGCGGTGCTCTGTGAGCCAGGCCAGCCCCGCCGCGAGGCAGGGGGCTCTCGCCTGCGTGCCTCTGGTCCCTCAGAAGGTCCGGTAGGTGAGGAACTCCTTCAGCTTCCTGGGAATGGGGAGTGCAAGGACCTGGTACGTCGTCAGGAAGGTGCGCAGGGCTTTGCGGCACAAGTGCTTGAGTGACGAGAGGACTCTTGGAGCCGTCCAGAACTGGACGTGGCCATCTCTGGTCCTGCAACGAGACCCGAAGAGGCCCTGAGCGAGCATCCACCGCCCCAGCACGGCGCAGAGAGAGAGTTAATATCCCCAAATATCCCGAGCGAATATCACATTCACTCCCCAAACTGGGAAACCAGCCTGCACCCTCAGGCTGGTTTGTCCTGGAGCTCCCCGCAGCAGATATACGCACCCTGTGGCAATGAAGCCACCGTGGGGAAAGTACATGCAGCACAGCCCGTTGGTCATGGGAGCAAACGCCACCGGGGATCGCAGCTCCAGTGCCCAGATCCTCAGGAGCCTAAGGAGAAAGGGAGGTGACAAAACGTCAGGCGGTGCCTGCAGCTGAAACGAAGCCTCCGGGGCCACCTGAACGCACACAAGTTGGGAGCAGGGCTTTATCCCGTGGATTTAGAGCCTCCCCGAAGTGTTACAGCAGGGCAGGAGCACTGTGCCCTGCAGAGCTGAGCCAGATGGGGACAGAGCAGGTGACAGCACTGAGGAGCACTGCAAGGGGACACAGGCCCTGGTTCATTGCTCAGGGAGGTGACAGCGCCTTGACCTTGCCAACTCCTCGCACAACCAGGGCTCTGAATGCGTTGGTGTCTTTGCCACGCAAAGTCTGCTCCCTGCTGGGACGCCCTGAACTTCTGAAACGTCCCTCCTTCCCTCCGGAAAGACCCCGAGGAGGGGTATTAACTCACCTGTCGTCCGCCACCGTGGCCAGGTAGAGGCCCTCTGGGGAGAAGCAGACCGACCGCAGGGAGCTGGTGTGGACGTCGCTGCTGTAATCCAGCGCCGAGTGCAGGGGGACGTGGCTGCGGGGGGAAAATACGCTCAGCCTGAGCCCCAGGCCTCGTTCAGCCCCACCAAACCCCCCCGACACCTCTCTACCCCGTTCCTCTGGCCCCCCTCGCCCCCCCAGCTCCGTACCGCAGCGTCCTCAGCTGCTCCCCCGTGTAGGGGTCCCACATGATGACGCAGGTGTCGTAGGAGGCGGTGACGAGGAGCGCTGAGTCTGGTGAGAAGTCGCAGGACACCACGCTGCTCTGGTGCCCCTCCAGCCTCCGGATGAGCGTGTAGGACCGCATGCTCCACAGCAGCGCCTGCGGGGCACGGGGTGGGGGATGAGGCCGAGGCTCCCCGCGCTGTCACACGGACCCAGGACAGCACGGAGAGCCCAGCAGAGGAGACGAAGCCAGCAAGGGTGGCTGAAACAGCTGTGATAACAGAAAGCACCCAAATACCTCCCCAACCATCTCTCCACACCACACCCCAACGCCTCGGCGGTCAGCAGCATTCCTGTGCCCACCCCAGATCCTCACCCAGCACGGTGTGGGGCACGTTGGTGCTGGGAAGTCCAAGGAACGAGGCTGGCTCTCACCTGCCCCTTCCCACACGGGGACTTCTCCCGTAAAGGGGGCAGAGGGAGCGTGGCACTCCATGGGACCGACTCCCACCCACCCTTGGGGACTCACCGACTTCTCTCCAGCAGCCGAGCAGAGCATGCTGCAGTCAGGAGAGATGGAGCAGCAATAAACCCACTGCATGTGGCCCGTCAGCACCTGGACCTGCCGCCCTGGGGACAACAGACACGGGAGTCATCAGAGACACAGCTGAGTCACCGGGGACAGGCCCTGCCCCGCCTGCTGTCTCAGCCCCACTCCTAAGGAGGAAAACGCATGTGGGGTGGGGGAATTTCCTTGTGCCCATCCCAAGCTCTCTATCTGCAGCACCTTCCTGCAGTCCCCAGGTCCCAGCTGGGAGGGGATGGCTCTGCTCTGTCCCAGGACCCCCCCTTCTGCCTCAAACACCGTCCCCAGAGATCCCCTCCCACCTTCTCCCCTTCCAAGCTGTGCTCCTGCCCTCTCCTCGCCCACAGCAAAGCACAGCCTGGGGAAGGGCTGACCGAGCACCAGGGGCACCCCTGCTCGCTCCTACCATCTTTGCTGAGGTCCCAGACACGCAAGGTCCTGTCCCGTGACGCCGACACCAGGATGAGGCTTCCATTGGGAGCGAAGCTCAGGTCCCTGACGACGTCCTGGTGCCCCAGGAGGCTGAAGAGAAGGTGTCCTGCGGGGAGCAGCCGTATCAGCCCTGTCAGCGCCTGTCCTGCTCACCCTTGGGAAATATTTAGGGAAGGACAGAGCCGGGGAGCAGGAAGGGCAGAGAGAGCAGCCTGAACTCATTGCTGCCACATCCCCGGTGCCACGGAGCACCGCTCACCTGTCTGCACCTCCCAGACTTTGATCTGCCCGTCGTTGAGCCCCGTGGCCAGCACCAGGCAGGACAACCCCGCGGCAGCGTCGGGGCCCCCCGCCGCCGGCCAGGCGCTGAAGGCCAGGCCCCAGACGATCTGGCCGCACTCCAGCGTCTTCTCCTTGGCTCCCCCTCGGCTCCGCGCCTCCGCCTTGCCGCCGCCGTGGCCCTTGCGCTCCGAGGCTCTGCAGCTGCGGGGAGGAGAAGGGAAAAGGGGGGCAGAGCGGGCTGGCACCGCGTCCTCCAAGGCGGTGTGTGCCCCCCACACCCTCTTACTCACAGCTCGGCCTCCTCCAGCGGCCAGGGGATCAGCTTGACCAGGCAGTGGCCCTGCGACCAGGCGAACCAGGCGCCGTCGGGGGAGAAGGCCACGCTCCACGTCTCGCAGCTCGACTTCCAGTCCGACTGCTGCGGCCGCCCCGGCTTCAGCTCGGCCAGCAGCACGGGCTCCTCTGGGCAACGGGGACGGCACCAGCGCCGTCAGAACCCGGTTCCCGGTTCCCTGCTCCCCTCCCTTCACCCTCAGCCCTCCCCCGAGCTCCAGGCTCCGGGCTCCATCCCCCGGGAGCCCCGAGCTCCCGTGCCCGGCCCTGCCCTCACCTGCGCTCGGCTTCATGGCGGCGGCGGCGGCGCCCGCCCCGGGGAGGCCCCGCAGGCCCCAACCGGGCTGGGCGCGGCCTCCCCGGCCTCTACGGAGGGAACCGGGCCGCTGGCAGCCCCCGGCCGGCCTCCTCCTCCCTCCGCACGGCTGCTGGAGGAGGGCCCGGACCGCCCCGTGCGGGGCGGGGGCTGCGGGGCAGGGCCGCGGCTGGAGGCCGGGCCCCGAGGCCTGCACTTGGCGCTGAGGGGGGGGACGGGGACGAGGTTGGGGTCGGGGATGGGGTTGGGGTTGGGGTTGGGGTTGGGGTTGGGGCCGGCCCTTCCTCCCTCCCGGAACGGGTCTGACGGTAAACACGGCCCCGGGACAGCGCCAAGCTAAACACGGCCCCGGCTGCTGGCACCGTGACAGGGCCAGGAAGAGGCAGCCAAGGGTGGTGGAACCCCCCGGGGGCACAGCGTGTGACAAGGGGACAGCCCCTGGTAGTGGCACCCCGGGGACACAGCACCCACAAAGTGACAAAGTGACACCCTGATAGTGGCACCCCGGGGGCATAGCACCCACAAAGTGACACTCCCTGGCAGTGCCACCCCAGGGACACAGCACCCACAAAGTGACAAGGTGACACTGTCCATATGGGGTCACCCCCTGGCGGGGACACCCACCCACAAAGTGACACCCCCCAGTAGTGGCACCTCAGGGACACAGCACCCACAAAATGACATGGTGACCCTCCTGGTAGTAGCACTCCGGGGGCATAACACCCACAAAATGACAAGGGGACACCCTCTGTCAGTGCCACCTCAGGGACACAGCACCCACAAAATGACAAGGTGACAGTGTCCATACGGGGACACCCCCCTGCAGTGCCACCCCGGGGGCATAGCACCCACAAAGTGACAAGGTGACACCCCGATAGTGGCATCCCAGGTATACAGTACCCAGAAAGTGACACCCCAGGGACACAGCACCCACAAAGTGACAAGGTGACACTGTCCATACGGGGACAACCCCTGGCAGTGCCACCCACCCACAAAGTGACACCCCCCAGTAGTGGCACCTCAGGGACACAGCACCCAGAAAATGACAAGGTGACCCCCCTGGCAGTGCCACCCTGGGGGCAGGGCACCCACAAAGCAACAAGGTGACACCCCCTGGTAGTGGCACACCAGGGACACAGCACCCACAAAGTGGCACCCCCCAGCAGTGCCACCCTGGGGACACAGCACCCACACAGTGACACCCCCTGACTCCTGGGCATGGCACGCAGCCCCCCCCGGTGCCCCCCAGGGATCACCCCCCCACACCCAGCTGCTGCCTGGGGACACGAGGGGTGGGGGGACACCTACCACATACGGGGACAGCCCCCCAAAAACCTGGGGACAGTCCCTGACAGCTCCCAGCTGTGACAGGACCGAAATTACCCCCCCTGGAGGGGGGGGGCACCCAAAGGGTCCGGGTGGGGGTCACCGGGCGCAGGGGACGTGCCTCAGTTTCCCCGCTGCTAGGCGCGGGGCTTAGGATGGCTTTGGCCATGCGGGTGACACAGGTGGGTGGGCGTGGGGAGAGGGGGGGGGGTCCCCGATGAGCCCCCCCCACGCCCCCCCCCCGGGCTGTGCCGCCGTGTCCGTGGGCACGGGGCCAGCCCACCCGAGCTCGCCCGCGCGCTCCGGCTCGCTGCCTCCTGCTCGCTCCGGCACGGAGGAAAACAAACCGAGGAAGGACGCAGCGAGGAGGAGGAGGAGGAGGAGGAGGAGGAGGAGGAAGCAGGGCCTCGCTGCCCCCCCCAAACCTTGCAGCCCCCCCTTCCCCCCGTGGACCCCTAGGTGCCATGCCAGCATGGCCAAGAGCACCTCGCTGCGCTGCCGGGTGCTGGAGGGGAAGGATCTGCCCGCCAAGGACGTGTGAGTGCCGCCGGGGGGGTCTCAGCCCCCCCACCCCATGGGGGACGTGGAATAGGGTGGGCTCTGCTCTCCCCCCGGTTTTGGGGCTCCCCGCTCACCCCTCCGTGCTGCCAGGGATCCGTTTCCCTCATGGGGGGGTTTCCCTCAGCCCCCCACCCCTTTTGCTGCCCCCCCCCCCCAGCAAGGGGGGCTCGGGGCGTTCCCCCAGGGCTGTGGTAGCGCTCTTGGGGTGCGCAGCCCCCCCAGGGACCTTTTGGGGTGCCCCCATCTCAGGGCACGCAGCCAGGGGGTCCCCACCGGGACCGTCCCGTCTTTGGGGCTGGGGGCACCTCCTTTGGGGTCCGGCTCCTGGCTGAGCATCGCCCCGGGGTGGGGGGCTTGGGAGTGGGGGGTTCGGGAATTGGGGGGGCCCCAGCATTGCCCCACACCCCCAGCACCCAGCCGGGAGGGTGCGGGGCACCCACCGGGGAGGAAGAGGCAGGATCCGTCCCTTGTCCCCTGGTCCTGGGGCACGGGCGCTGCTTTTCCGCCCCGCTGGAAAAGGGTTAAGGCCGGGAGGGAACCTGGGCCAGGGAAAAGCGGGTGTCACCGTGTCACCGTGTCACCGTGTCACCCTGACACCGCCCCAGCCCCGAGCCCAGGTTGCTACAGAAACTCAGGGCTCGGTGCCACCACCGGCACCGACACCTGGGGACATGGGGACAAGCGGCTCGGGGTGGCCCCGGGGGCCCCAAAGCTCAGAGTGCCGACCCCGTGGAGGGTGCCAGCTGTGGGGTCCGGCTGAGGACACCCCCCCCAGCAGCACCCTGGGGTGCTGACCCCCGTCCCCCGTCCCCTTCCCACCCCCAGCTCCGGCTCCAGCGATCCCTACTGCGTGGTCAAGGTGGACAACGAGGTGGTGGCCAGGTAGGGGAGCGTGCCCCGCTCGGAGAGGGGACACGGGGACTTTGTAGGGGGGGTGGGCGCACCCCCTCCTTCCCCTCCATGTGCCCACGGGGGTCCCGCACCCGCAGGACGGCCACGGTGTGGAAGAGCCTGAACCCTTTTTGGGGTGAGGAGTACACCCTGCGCCTGCCCCGCGGCTTCCGCAGCCTCGCCATCTACGTGCTGGACGAAGACACCATCGGGTAGGGGGGGCAACAGGGTCGTGGGGGGGGTCCAGGGGGTGGCATTGAGGCTCTGCCACCCGAGGGTGGCCGTCCCCATCGGTGTCCCCCTCGCAGGCACGACGATGTGATCGGCAAGGTGTCGCTCAGCCACCAGCAGATCTCGGCTGAGCCGTGGGGTGAGCCGGGGGGTTCGGGGATTTTTTGGGGGGGGCCCAGAGGGGCCATCCCCGTGCTGCTGGTGCCCACCCCGTCCCCCTCGGCAGGCATCGACGGCTGGCTCAGCCTGGCGCCCGTGGACCCTGATGAAGAGGTGCAGGGCGAGATCCAGCTGGAGGTGCAGGTGCCCGAGCAGGGCCACCCGCGGGTGCTGCGCTGTCACCTCATCGGGGCCAGGTAGCGGCACCCAGGGGTGCTGGGGAGGGGGCTGCGCCCACACCGGGCTCTCATTTTGGGCTGGCAGGGGTCGGCGGAGCCGTGAACGTGGGTGGAGTGCTGAGGATGGTGGTGGCACATCCCGTGGGACAGACAAGGGGACGCGCCGCGTCTCTCCCCGCTGGCTGCAAGCTGGGGGGAAACTGAGGCACGCCCCGAAGGCTGCGGGTGGCGTCGGGGTGGGCTCAGACGGGGCTGCTGGGTTTGGGGTGGCAGTCTGCGTGTTCTCACATGCGTGTGTGTGTGTTCACACGTGTGTGTGTGCGTTCACACGCGTGTGCACACGTGTGGCTGTGCGTGCCCGCGCGCCCGCAGGCAGCTGGCAGAGGCAGGAGCAGCATCCCGCTGCCATGGCTACCGAAGCGGCTACCAAGGCAACGGGATGGCCACGGGGACAGCCAGGAGGGACAGCAGCGTCCCCCGCTGGGCCACCTGCCCCCCCCTCATCCAGGGACAGGGTGCCAGCACCCCCCCGGTGCCATCCTGCCACCTCACTGCACCCCCACCCTCCCGCAGGGACCTGGCCCCCCGGGACCCCTCGGGCACCTCGGACCCCTTCGCCCGGGTGTCGTGCTGCGGGCACACGCAGGAGACGGCCGTGAGTCCGGGTGGCAGCGCGGTGACACCGTGGGGGGACGTCCCCAAAGGCTGGGGGGTCCCGTGGGGACCTCGTCCCCTGCTGCCACCAGCCCTGTCCCCGCAGGTGATTAAGAAAACCCGCTTCCCGCGCTGGGACGAGGTGCTGGAGTTCGAGCTGGAGGAGGGCGAGCTGGGGGACGCCGTGCTGAGCGTGGAGGTGTGGGACTGGGACATGGTGGGCAAGAACGACTTCCTGGGACGGGTGAGGGCCTCGGGGGGCGCGGGGGGCACCGGTGCCACGGTGTGCGCCCCCCCTTTGGCTCAGCTTTCCTCCCAAAAACCCAGGTGGAGCTCCCCGTGGGCACCCCGGGTGCCACCAAGGGCTGGTTCCAGCTCCTGCCCTTCGCCAGCAGCGCCGAGGAGCCGGGGTGAGCACGAGAGGCATGAGGGTGCCGGGGGGGGGGGTGTCAGGATCCGTCCCAGCCTCTCCCTTCGTGGTGTCGTTGCAGGGGGCGCCTGGGGTCCCTGCGGCTGGCGGTGCGGCTGGTGGAGGAGCAGGTGCTGCCCCCACACTGCTACCAGCCCCTCATCCAGCTCCTCGCAGAGCCCATCCGCTGCCCGGGCCAGGTGGGTGCCGCAGGGTGGGGACACGCTCGTTGTCCCCCCCCCCAAGCCTTGTGGCAGCCCCCTGCCCACCCTGCCCTCCCCGCAGCCCCCGGCCGGCACGGCCCTGGCCGTCCTGGAGGAGGTGAGCTCGGGGGAGAGCCGGCAGGACGTGGCCACCAAGCTGGTGAAGATCTTCCTGGCGCAGGGGCTGGCCGTGCCCTTCCTGGACCACCTCATCGCCCGCGAGCTGGCCAGGACCAGTAAGTGCTGGGGGCTGGCTGCCCCCTCCCCAAAAACCCCCTTTGGGAGGCAGAGCGGGGCCACCAAGGAGGACACGGGGATGTCCTGCTGTCTCCCAGCGGACCCCAACACCCTGTTCCGCTCCAACTCGCTGGCCTCCAAGTCCGTGGAGATGTTCATGAAGGTGAGCAAGGGAGGGGGACGTCGGGACACGGGCACGGCGCCGGGGACAGCTCGGGGACAAGGAGGGTGGCTCGTGTCCCACCAGGTGGTGGGGCTGCCCTACCTGCACGAGGTCCTGAAGCCCGTGGTGAACCGCGTCTTCGAGGAGAAGAAGTACGTGGAACTGGACCCCTGCAAGATGGAGCTGAGCCGCGGCAGGCGAGTGCGGGGACACGTCCCCGTCCTGGTGTCCCCCTGTAGCATGGGGACCACCCCCTGCAGCGGGCGTCCCGGTGGCGAGCCGGCGGTGTCCCCGCAGGAGGATTTCCTTCAAGGGGTCCCTGTCGGAGGCGCAGGTGCGGGAGAGCAGCTTGGGGCTGCTGCAGGGCTACCTGGGGGACACGGTCGATGCCATCGTGGGCTCGGTGGAGAAGTGTCCCCCGCTCATGAGGGCGGCCTTCAAGCAGCTCCGCAGGCGGGTGGAGGAGCAGTTCCCCTCGGAGCAGCACGAGGTGGGGGCCACGGCGGGGCCAAGGGGGGGCCACAAAGTGCCAGGAGGTGGCCGAGCCCTGAGCTCTGTCCCCCTACCCCGGCAGGAGGTGCGTTACTTCTCCATCAGCGGCTTCCTCTTCCTCCGCTTCTTCGCCCCCGCCGTCCTCACCCCCAAACTCTTCGGCCTGCGGGAGCAGCACGCCGACCCGCGCACCGGCCGCACGCTCCTGCTGCTCGCCAAGGTGTGGGGAGCCTGGGGACAGGGGCATCGGGGAGGGACGGGGACACCCGAGAGGGATGGAGACCACTGGGAGGGATGGGGAGCCCAGAAGGGACAGGGACCCCAGAGGCATTGGGGATGCCACTGAGGGAAGGGGACCCCAGAGAGGCAGGGAGACCCAGGGGAGGGAAAGGTTTCCCATAAGGGGACAGGGACCGCAGGGAGGGCAGAGCCATTCCTGTCCCCATGCCACATGCCATGACCCACCCCACTTGTCACCATGCACCAAGCACGGGGCAGCGCTGCCTGCTCGGGTCCCACCACCCCGTGCCGCCCCCTTTCCCATTTTCCTCCCCCAATTCCCACTCCCACGGGGGACAGGACATAGTGGGGGGGGACAAGCGCCAGGTGTTGGGGACGGGACCCGGCAGCGTGAGCCCTTCCTACGTGGGGCAGGCGCTGCAGAGCATCGGCAACCTGGGGCTGCAGCTGGGCAAGGAGCCCTGGATGGCCCCGCTGCACGCCGTGCTGCTGCCCAGCATCACCCGCGTCAAAACCTTCCTGGACAGCCTGGTGGAGGTGGACGGCACCCACGGTGAGCATTTGGGGCACATCAGGCACCCCCTGCGTGGTACCGGGGGGTGAGGGTGGCACCAAACCCTACAAAAACCCCCAGGACCCCGGGGGGTGCTTCCCCATTTAAAGGGGGAATTCAGGCTCCGGTTTTGGGGCGTCCTCGGGCTGGGCGAGGCGGTGGCACCCCAAGGCGATGCCCCCACCTCAATGCCACGGCCGCAGCGGGCGAGGAGCCGGTGTTGGTGGCACCTCTGTGCCCCACGGCCACCATCAAGGAGGGCTTCCTGCACGTGCGCGAGGCCGAGGAGCCCTCCTCGCTGCTGCCCCGCTTCGCCTTCAAGAAGAGGTACTTCTGGCTCAGCGCCGAGGCTCTGTCCTACTCCAAGACCCCTGAGGGGCAGGTGGGTGCTGCTCACGACCATCCCCACAACCCCACCGGTGGGTGTCAGGGCCGTGGGCGCAGCGACCCGTCCCGTTTTAGGGTCCCCAGGCGCGTTGCCGCATCCCCGTGGCGCAGATGCGGGCGGTGGAGCGCGTGGACGAGGGCACCTTCCCGCAGCCCCACGTCATGCAGGTCGTGGCGCAGGACGGCGCCGGGCAGCTCCGCACCACCTACATCCAGTGCAAGGTGGGGGCACCCACCCCGCACCCTTGGGACACTGGGGACACCCCCCTCCAAGCCCAGCACCCCTGGGTGCCCCCGCCCAGGACACCAGCAAGCAGCCCAGGGGGAAGCGAGCAGTGCCTGAGGGTGGTGGGAATAGTCCCAGTCTCAAATGCAGCTCTACTGGTTGTACTGGGAACAGTGGGGTGCCAGCCTCGGTTGTATGGGAACACTGGGGTATCCTACACTGGTTGTAATGGGGTCACTGGGGTGCCTGCCCAACCTGTGCTGGGATCAGTAGGGTATCCAGCTGTATCCGTACTGGGGTCACTGGACTATCAGCTCTTATTGTACTGGGGTCACTGGGGTATCCAGCTATATCCCTACTGGGATCACTCCAGTTGTACTGGGGTCACTGGGGTACCCAATGATATTTGTACTGGGGTCACTGGGATTCCACCTCTAACTATATTAGGGCCATAGGGATACCAGCCCTGTCTATACTGGGATCACTGTGGTACCAACCCTGTCTGTATTGGATGTACTGGGGAACCATCCCTGTCCATACTGGGACCACTGGGGATCCATCCCTGCCCCCACAGTGCCACCTCCCCCCCATCTCCAACCCGGACCCCTCTGCCACTAAACCGCCACTTGCTGTCCCCGCGGTGCCACCCCTTTGGGGACGCTGTGGGGTGGAACTGTGACCTCTGGCACCTCGAGGGGGGACACCCGCTGGGTGCCACCCCCACCCCGTGTCCCCGCAGGGCGCGCAGGAGCTGTGGCAGTGGCTGTGGGCGCTGCGGCAGGCCAGCAGCACCAACCAGACCATGCTGCCCACTTGCCACCCCGGCGCCTTCCGTGCCGCCCGCTGGTCCTGCTGCCTGCAGCCTGCCCGCACCGGTAAGGCCGGGGACCTATGGGTGGGGTGTGGGGGTGTAGGGGGGGTCCCCAGCAGGACCCCCCCACCCACCCAGATCCTCCTGGGCAGCACCCGGCTGCAGCAGGACCCACGGTGCCGTGGCCCTGGGTGAGTGGAGCGACCCCCTGGACCCCGCGGCGGCGGCGCAGAGCCTCTACGGGCACCTCCGGGCAGCGGGGGCACGGCTGCGGTGAGGCGGGGAGGGGGGGGCTGTGCGGGGTGCCCAGCACCCATGGGTGCCCCCCCGGCATGGCTCAGGGTCCTTGTCTTGCAGGGAGGCAGCAGAGGGGGGGCCTGAGGGCGGCGCGGCGATGGAGCCCCCCCAGGCGGGGCAGGGAGGTAGGGGCGCACGGGGGGCGCGCGGGGACCCCCACCCCAGCAAGGCGCGCGTAAATACGCACGGACGCGCGTGCAAACCCACGCGTGTGCGCACCCACGGGTGTCTCCTCCGCTAGGGGACAGCAAACACCCGCGGGCACACGCACGCGGGGCCGCGCCTGGCTGGGTGCGCGCTCGCAGCCCGCAGTCGGACGAGCGCACGGGTGGGTGCGTGGGTCGCGAGTGGGGGCCGGGGGTCGCGGGTGGGCGCTGACGCTGCCGGTGCCGCAGGAGGAGCCGCGTGGGGGCGGCTGCAGGAGGTGCTGCGGGACCTGGACATCGCCCACGAGGCCTTCGCTCGCCGCCACGGCGCCGCGAGCCCGCCCACGGACACGGACACGGACACGGACACGGACACGGACGCGGCCCCGCCGCCCGCCACTTAAAGGGTGGCGGCACCGCGGCGCCGGCTGGGACTACAGCCCCCAGCATGCCCTGCGCCGCCAGGGGCCCGGCCGGCCCTGCCCGCGCCGCAAGGCATGCTGGGAGTTGTAGTCCTCGCCGCCTTCCTCCGTTCCGCTGCCCCCGTGGACGCGGGGACAGCGCAGCGGGGGCGTCCCACGGACACGCAGGAGGTCGCGGGGTGCACGGCTGGGTGTGCAAGGGCTGCAGGGGCCACGCGTGGGCTGCGGTGCATGGAACACGAGTGGCAGTGCTGCTGTGATCTGGGGGGATGGGGGGCGAGATCTCCACGGGGGCGCGGGCACGCGTGGAAGAGCGCGTGTGCACGTTTGCGTGGCTGTGAGCGCACGGGTGTGCACAAACACGCAGCACACGTGTGCACGCACACGGCATGCACAAACACGAGTGTGCACACATGCATCATGCACGCACACATGCGCGCACACACATCATGCACCCACACGCGTGTGCACACACATGCAGATTCCCACCACAGCCCCGTGTCCCCATGGCACATCTCCAAACCTCACCCTCCGCGACACCCCCCGGGTGACAAACACCCCCCCGCGGCGGTGCCACCCAGCACCCCGTCCCCAGCACGGCACGGGCGCGAGGGCGCGCGGTGCGGGGACGCAGCGGGACACGGCGTGGCGTGTATTGAGTAACACCGAGACGTACACATGGCACCGGCTTGGACGCGGCTCCGTGGGGCGGCGGCGGGTGGCACAGGCGGCACGCGGCGGTGGCGGCTCACGCGCGAAGGGGCCACGGGTGGACGCGGCGCAAAGCACCAGCCCGCCGCGCTGGTGGCCAGCCGGGATGGGGACGGGGACGCGCGGCGGGTGGCACCGGAGGGGGGTGAGCCCACCCGGCAGGGCTGCGGCGTCGGCGGCGAAGCGGCGCGGGCGGCGGGGACGGCGGCGTGGGGCCGAGGGGGTGGCGGGGAGCCCCTCGCCCCGGCCTCAGTCCTTCAGGGTGGCCTCGGAGACGCCCTGGGCCAGCAGCTCGGCCAGGACGTTGTCCAGGTAGTTGGGGTCGGGGTAGCCGTGACCCGTCAGGTTGGAGCCGAACTCGGTCTTGTGGTGGATCTCGTTCCACACCACCGTGTCCGACTCGCCCGTGGTGTTGGAGGTGCCGATGGTGAAGATGAGCCGCCGGTCCCAGGCCACGATCAGCAGCTTCAGCACCTGCGGCACGGCCACCGCTGCGTCCCTCTCCTCCGGCACGGGCACCCCAAGGACGTGCGGGGCCGACCCCTGGGACCATACCCACGCGGGCACATCCCCACCCCGGCACCCACACCACCCCCGGGGATTTGGGGACGCTCACCTTCCTGCCCTTCTCGTTGTCGGGCAGGTAGCAGTGCCGCGGGAAGCCGCGCGCCGTGAACTTCTTGCCGGGGTTGGGGTGCTCCGGACCCTGGTGGGACGGCAGAGGGGTGAGCAGGAGGCACGGGGACACCGGGATGGGGGTCCCGGGGGACGCGGGCAGCTCACCTGGATGCCGGTGGGGATGTCGTAGACGATCCGGATGGTTTTGGAGTCGGTGTAACCCGGGAGGGAATGGGGGATGAGGTGAAACTCCATCTTCCCGGGGGGCTGCGTGCCCGTCTTCTCCCCGTAGATGGCCTTGCAGGTGGGGCACTGCAAGCTGCCGTCCTGCGGGGGCGCACGGGGTGGGCATGGGGACCCATGGGTGCCCAGCCCTGTGCCACCCACCCAGAGCGGGTGACACGGCCCCCACGGCGTCCCCAGGCGGGTCTCACCTTGTTGCCGTTGTTGTACATGGCCACGAGGCACAGCAGGTGGTACATGTGCCCGCACTTGCCCAGCTTGCCCACCAGCTCCGGCTTGATGCCGCGGTGGCTCAGGACGCCCTCGTAGCCCGAGGAGGTGACGAGACGCTCCATGCAGATGGTGCAGTCCTGGGACGGGGTGGGGGGGCACGGTTGTCACCCTCCCTACCCATCCCTTGCCCTCCCGACGTGCCAACCCGCCCCTACTCACCTCATCCGGGGGGGTCTTCACCTTCTGGATGTAGCGCCGCACCACGTCCTCCGGGTTCTTGCCTGCCATGGGTGGGGAGATGCCGGTCAGAGCCTGCCCACCTTGCCCCCTTTTCCCCGTTTAGGGGATCGCCAGCAGCTCCTTACTCTTTTTGAGGTGCTTCTTCTTGGTTTTCCTGCAGATGCCGCTGACCCCGGGCACGGGCTTGATGTCGCTCTTGCTGACGGGCGGCGGGTGCAGGATGGGTTTGGGCGCGCGGGTCAGGCAGACGGGCAGCCCGGCGGCGCACATCAGGATGCCCGTCATCCCTGCGAGGGGACAGGCAGCGCTGTCTGCACGGCCATGGCACCCCCATCCCTGGCCCACCCCCCTGGAGCACCCTTGGGTGCTCGTGGTGGCACCCCGCCCCCGTTACCTGCCAGGGCGGGATGGACGGGGCCGGTGCCGTTCAGGTTCTTGACCGGGAGGGCTGGCACCCTGCGCAGAGAGGGGAGGGAAGGGGCTCAGCGGGGCTGGCGCTGTCCCCCCGGCACGTGGCACGTCCCCAGGGTGGGGTGTGGGGCAGGGTGTCCCCTCGTCAGCCTCGCTGGCACCCTGGGGACACTGCTGTGGCACAAGGGGATGTGACCTGCTGCGGTGTGACCACCTCTGGGGACCCAACGGTGTGTGTCCTCCCTGCTGCCCCAGAGGGTGCCAGCCCCAAGGAGAGGACACCGGGCACTGCCCCCACTCCGGGCACCCTGCTGGCACCCAGCGGGGGCTGCGCATGGGTGCTCCTCGTCCCCAGCAGCTCCCACAGTGGCAGTGGTGGCCTCGGGGACTGCTGAAGAAGCCACAAGAACCCATGACCCCCGTGGAGAGATGTCCCCTGGCCCTGCCCTCTCGGTGGCACCGTTGGGGTGACATGCACCGAAGGGAGAAACGGAGGTGGCACACGTGGCCGTGGGGGTGCCGCTGTGCCCGCGTGCGCCCATGCGTGCATCCTCTGTGCGCGTCCCCGTGCGCTCGGTGCGCCCTGGGGGCTCGTGGCGGAGGTGGAGGCGGCTGTGCCCATGGGTGGGTGGGCGCTGTCCTGCCCCAGGGTGGCTGCTGGTGGCTGGGGGGGGCGTGGGGAGAGCCCCCCACACCGCAGCGGTGCTGTTAGTGCCCTCCCGGCCACCTCTCCCGCTCCCAAACGTGACCAGCTGGGTGTGATCCTCACCCCGACCCCCATGTCCCCACGCACAACCCCGTGGCCACAACGTAAGCACAAGACCCCAGCCCCGGGCAGGATCTGTCCCCTCTCTGCCCCCCCCAGACACCCTGGGCCATCCTATAACCGTGCCTGCCCCCACCTGCGGTGTCCCCATCGTCTCCAAACCCACCCTCAGCCACACCACAGCAGAGCCAAGGCTACAGGGGCCAGCGGTGGCCTCGGCGCTCCTTGTCCCCTCCTACCTGTCCATGGGGCCGCGCAGGACGGGGGCTGCGTGCTGGCACGGGGACAGGGACGGGGACAGCTTGGCCCAGCACACGGAAGCGAAAGCAGCGCGTCAGCAGAGGAAGGAAACACGGCAGGGGCTCGGCGACCCTGCGTGCCCCCCCCTGTCCCCAACCTCACCGCCACGTCCCCTGCCCCAGCCGGCTGTGGGCTGCGGTCACGGGCAGCGGGGGACACACAGAGGGATGTCCCCGCACTGGGCAATGCCCCCCAGCTGCCCCACGGAGCCCCACAGTGCTTGTTCTGTACCCCAGTCCCAGGGGACAGGCACATCCGCGGGGCGGGGGCCAGCAGGTGTTCCCACGGCACGCGCCCCAGAGCGGAGGTGGCACCTGGCGCGCTGTCACCGTCACTGCACAGAGCTGTCCCGCTGCACCTCCCAGCCCGTGGTGGCAGGAGGCGGGGAGGGATGGGACAGGATTTCCTTCCCCTTGTCCCCCCACCAGGGCTCAGTGCCAGCCCTGGGTGCTCGCTCCCCTCCTGGCAGCTCCCACCGAATAGCTGGGGTCTGGATCCGGGCTGGTTCCCAGAATCCATCCACTGTCCCCTGCTGTCCCTTGGCTGGTGACAGCCCCGTGCCCAGAGCCCCGCGGGGACCCCTGGCCAACCCACAGAGGGATACGGCCACAGGGACTTGGCCATCGTGCTGCTGGCCTCGGTGACATTCCCTCGGCACAGGGGACACCAGGCTGCGGTGCCATAACCACGAGTCCCCCACAGCCCTGCTTGGTGGCACGGGGACACTCTGGGGTGACAGACCCCACGCTGGACAGTGGGGACACAACCACCCTGGGAGCTGGCACCACTTCTCCTCCAGCCAAAGTGGCACGGCACAGCGTGGCACAGAGTGGCACAGCATGGCATGGAGTGGCATGGAGGGGCACGGCACGGCACGGCACAGCACAAATCTCCACAGCCCTGGGCATGGGCACCGTGGAACAAGGATGTGCCACCACGTCCCCATGCCTGGCGGTGACACGGTGACCGAGCGGTGACAACTGGCGCTGTTCCATGAGACAACACATCCCATGCCACCTCCCCTCCCCTCTGCCATGCCGCCACCCTGTGCCACCCCACCCAGCATCCACAGCCACACCACACACGTCCCCTTCCCGGGGCCACCCAGCTTACCCCGGGGGCACCGCGGCGCGGGCGCTGACGCCGGCCCCCCGCTGCGTGCCGGGCCGGTTGAGATTATTGAGGCCGGGCAGCTGCGCACCGCTGGGCGCGCTCTGGCTGCGCCCAAAAGCCCCGGCGGGCGCCCTCGGCGTCTCCCCCTTGGCCACGCCGCCCGCCGCCGTCCCCGTCCCCGCCGGCCACAGCGTGCCACCGGCGAAGGTGCTGCTCTGCCGCACGGGCAGCGTCCCCGCGCCGCCGGGGTAGAGCTTGCGGCGCTGCGAGGCCAGGATGGCGTTGGAGGCGGCGCGGGTGCTGTTGACCAGCAGGCACTGCTGGCACGAGCAGGGCTGCCCCGTGCTGGCGCCCACCGGCCACGACTGGGATTTGGGGATGGAGCCCATGGTGAGCGGGTAGGCCAGGTCCATGCGGCGCCGCAGGCGGCGCTTGCGCTGCGTCTGCCGGTTCATCTGCGACATGCTGCTGAAGTAGATGAGGTAGCAGAAGCCCAGGGAGGAGAGGTCCAGCCACGGGTGCTGCTTCTCGTAGGCGTTCTGGATGGTGATGCAGATGTCCATGTCGTAGGGCGTCCACGAGCTGTTGTCGTTCTCCCACTCCCACACGATGCCCTTCCCCGGCGCCGAGGACGGGTCGTAGAAGTTCCTGCGCACGGGGCGCATGGTGCCTGCGGGGACACGGGGCTCAGCGCACGCCTGGGCTGCTCCCAGCCCACCAGCCACCCCCCCTAGGGAAAGGGATTTTGGGCACGAAGCCCCGCAGGGTGCAGGACAACCACCCGCAGCCACCGGGAGCGATCGATAGCGGTGTCTGCAGCGCGCTGCTGCCTGCACAGCCCTCCCCGGGGACTCGTGGAGCGGTCACGGCGGTGTTTGCGCTCCCACACCACGTCCTGGCTGAGGGAAGGGTGATGCTGCTCGACCCCGAGCGCCTTTTTCCATCCCTTCAGCCCACACGTCCCTGGCTGGGGACACATTTCCCGGTCAGGAGGGGTTTCCTGACAGCTGGGAACCAGGGCTTGCTGTCACGGCGTTGTCCTCGGCTCGGCCCCCGTGCAAAGCCAAGTTCTGCTCCCTCCCTATTTATCTGCAGCCAAAATGGTCTCGGCAGCAGCCTCGCAGCTCGCCCAGACCTACAGGGTGCACGTCGCAGCCCCCAGCCCCGTGCCCCTGCACCTTGGCCGCGCCGTGCCCTGCTCAGACAGCACGCTGCGCCTCCATCCCCGGCCGGCAGCGTTTGCCCAGCCCTATTAACGACTCTAATAAGGGTCATTAATCACCAGCCGGGCAGGCAGCAGCGCCTGGCCCCAGCTGCCGCCTGGTGCTGAGGCAGCGCTGCCCGTGGCCCCGTGGGGGGGTCCGTGCTGCCTCAGCCCCCCGAGAGCAGCCCTTACCCGCTCGGGTCCTCACCCCAAACCCTCTGCCTGCTCACACCGCACCCCGCTCACAGCCGTGCCCTACATCCCGCTGCCCATTCATGTCCACGTCCCAAACCCCACTGCTGGCTCACGTCCACATCCTGCTCACATCCGTGTCCCGCATCCCACTGGTGTTTGCCCCCACCTCCCACATCCCACAGCCTCCCCGTATCCACGTCCCTCCTCCTGCTGCCCACTCGTGCCCACGTCCCACCCGTGTCCCGCGGGTGCACGCCCCTGCTGCTCGGAACGGGGTCACCTCATTCCACACCCATGGCTTTGTCCCCGTGCCAAGCTCCCCCCCGGTCCCCAGCCTCCCAGCCCACGCTGGAGTGGCACCAGCAGGACCTCCAGCATGGCCCCTCATGTCCCCGAGCACCACCGACTTGTCACCTCGGCAGGGGACAGCCTGCAGCACCCACTCTGGTGGCACGCTGCACCCCAAACCCACCCCGGCACAGGCACGTGTCCCCAGGAGCACCCAGCACCGGGAAATGGGACATTTGGGGACCTTGCAGGCGAGCAGGGCGCACACCCACAAGGGTCCCACAGCACCCCCAGACCCCATCACTCGTCCCCAGTGAGTCCCCCGGGGCGCAGCCAGCACGTGCTGGTTTAGTGGGTCACGGTTAATGGGGTTTGGGCCGGGAGGCGGCGCGGGACGGGGCGTGATTTCCCCGAGGACGCCTGTCCTGGTTGTGTGGCCCAGCCGGGGGGGTGGCACGTGGCCACAGCTCCCCCCCAGCCCCCAAAGTGGGGCCTTTTCCAGGGGGGAAGGGAATGGGGAGTGAGGAGTGGGCCCAGGGGGAGCAGGGGAGGATAGGAGGAATGGGACGGACAGATGGATGGGGAGGGGAAGGACAGATGGACAGGTGGGGCAGTGGGTGGGTGGGTGGATAGATGGATGGATGGATGGATGGATGGATGGATGGATGGATGGATGGATGGATGGATGGATGGATGGATGGATGGATGGGTTGATGGGTGGGTGGACAGACAGACGGATGGATGGGTGGAGAACTGGATGAATGGACGGATAAATGGATGGATGGATGGATGGATGGATGGATGGATGGATGGATGGAGATGGAGATGGAGATGATGGAGATGGATGGGTGGATGGATGGAGAACTGGATGGATGGATGGACGGACGGACGGATGGATGGCTGGACAGATGGTCAGTCAGGTGGACGGATGGAATGACAGACACACACCAGGAGGGCTGGCTGGACAGACACACAAATGGAATGCTGGCCAAATACGCCGTGCTACGCTGGGACGGGTGGGCGCATGCATGGAACAACAGAAGGAAGGAGCAAATGAAGCAGCAAAGCGAGGACACGGACAGACGGACACACCCTGGGACAGACAGACCCATCCATCCCCTGCCATCCACCCCCAGCAGACCCCTGGCTGCCCGCACACCCATCCCAGCACCTCCCCTTACCCGTGTCCTGCCGGAACTGGTGCATGGACTGCAGGTCGATGACGTAGGGCGCCAGCTGGACGTCGACCTGGCCCAGCACCACGCTGCCGCGGGCGTCCTCCTTCAGCACGTTCTCGATGTGGTGGCAGACGGCGGCCGAGTAGGGCCGCCAGCGCCCGTGCTCGTTCAGCCACTCCCAGACCACCACGCGGGCCAGGTTTTGGGGGGGGAACCCCAAAGTGCCGGAGGCCAGCAGGGCCCCCGCTCCCTGCCGCGCCATGGCCGGGGCCGGCAGCTCAGCACCGCGCCATGCTCCGCACGGGGACGCGCGTCTCGGCAGCGGGGGATGAGATGTCCTCGTCCCTGCTCGCTGCTCCCACCGGCTCCGGAGCTCAGCGGGGGAGGGAGGTGACACCCAGACCCCCGGGGCACCCGGTCCTGCTCCACCGGGGCCACCGCCGCACCGCGCCAGGGCGATCCATCAGCCGGCACCGGGCATCGGGCACCGTGGGCACGGCTCCGGCTCCGTGTCCCCCAGGCTCGGTGGGGACACTGGGGACAAGTGACACGGAGCACCCTCTCTTCCTCTTCCTCCTCCGGGCCCAGACAATGTCACCAGTCGCTCCACAGCTCCGAGGACGCCACGGGGGTGTCACCTGCAAAACAGGACCGTGGCACCGGTCAGCCGTGCCCCTGCCCTCGCCGGTGACAGCTTGGGGACTGTCCCCATCACCCCGCAGAGGCCCTGGCTGTGCCCGCAGCCGGGTGGCACGGGCTGTCTGCCAGCCCCCCGGCCGTGACAGCAGAGCAGGGGGACAGGGGACAAGGGGGGGGACAGGCGGTGCGAGGACAATTGTTCCCAAGGCTCAGGGGGGCTCGGGGGGGGGACAACCAAAAAGCCAGCGAGTTCCACGTCCCCACACAGGCGGCTGCGTGCCGGGGAGCCCGCGGCCCTCCAGCTCCAGCCGGCACTGATTTATGATCTGCACTGCAGGCATCGGGCTGGGGTTAGCCCGGGCCGCATGTCCCGGCCCCCTCAGCCCCCCCAGCCGGCCCCAAACCCACCGCCACAGCCCCCCAGCCCCCGTGCGAGGGATGGAATGGGATGGGGGGGGGCTGTTGCACGGACACACGCCGAGCCACAGACAGACAGAGCGACACAGAGCCGCGCGCTGGCACCCGCTCCCGGTGACACAAACAGGCAGTGGGGACCCGCGCAGACAGACAGACAGGCAGGCAGGCAGACAGGCAGACGCACGCCGGGGCCCACGGCAGCACGACAACAAACACCCACGGGGACACGCACACGCACACGCACACACACACACACACACGCACACACACGCGTGTGCACCCGCGCTCTCGCCCGGCACCCACCGGCACCCCGAGCACCGCAAGAACCGGAGGGGCCCAACAACGCCAACGACCCCCCCGGGCTCCGTGGGCCACGGGGGGCAAGGGGGAGAGGCCAGGCCTGGCCCCACAGTGCCCACGGTGCCCGGCAGCCCCCGTGCACGATAATCCCGGCGCACAATAATCCCAGTGCACGGCACCCCCCGTGCGCCCGGCACCCCCCGGCGCACCATAATCCCGGCGCACCGACCCCCCCCCGCCCGGTGCACAACGATCCCGGTGCGTGGTACCCCCGCTGCACAGCCCCCCCGGTGCACGGCACCCCCCGGCGCACCATAATCCCGGCGCGCAGCCCCCCCGCTGCACGATAATCCCGGCGCGCAGCCCCCTCCCCCGGTGCGCTCTCCCCGCCGTGCGCTCTCCCCGCGGTGCGCGCTACCCCCGGTAACCCCCCGGCCGCCGCCGCCGCCGCTCCCCCCGGAGCCGCCCCCCCGGCCCCGCCATGGCCGCCGCCGTCGCCGCCCGGCCTCGCCCGCGCCCCCCCCGCCGCTACCTCCGGCAGCCGCAGCCGCTGCGGGACCCGCAAACCGCACCGGGAGCGAGCGGGGCCGGGCGGCGGCGGCAGCGCTCCGCCAGCGCCGGGCGGCCACGGGCACCGGCGGCGCGCACGGCCGCGCGGGCACCCGCGGCGGGGACACGCGCCGGGGAAGCGGGCACCCGCACCGGGGGCTGGGCGCTCTCGGCGGGGACCCCCCACCCGTGACGGTGGCGCACGCGTGGGTTAAAAGGGGGGGGTCCCCATCCTGGCAGGGGGTGATGGAGAGGGGGGAAACTGAGGCACGGGGGGGGGTGTGTAGGGCTCCGGGGGGGTTTGGGGGTAGGTTGGGGACAGCGCCGGTGGGTGTCCCCCCCCCCCCAACGCTGTGTCCATCGCCCCACGGGGTCGTCGCCCCACGGCCGTGGGTTGGGCAGGGCCGGGCGCGGTGGCCTCGCAGTGCCACCTGGTGGCCTCGCGTGGGGGGGGACACGGGGCTCCACGCGGGACCGGGGGGGCGCGGGAGGTTGGGGACAGTCGCGGGGCACGGTGGCACTGCAGCTCTGCTGGCTCGGCTCGGAGCACGGGTACCTGCCTGGGATGTGTCATGGGGACGTGGGGACACGGAGATGGGACATGGGGACATGGAGCCGGGCCAGGGAGTGGAGCTGCCCTACTGTGGGGACAAGCTGGGGGTCCCCAGAGCCCGCAGTCCCCCAGCACCCGATCCCCGTCCCTTCAGGGGATGATGGGGACATCCCAGACCAAGGGCCACGTGCCACCGCACAGTGTGTCACCTCCTGACCCCCCCGGGGACGTGCAGGACATGTGCCCCAGGTGTGTTTAGTCTGTGGATGAGTGAGGTGACCTTCCTCTGCTCTGCACACCGCTGGGGTAAACAGCACGGCCCCGTCCTGACAGCGGGGACACGGGGACACGGGGTCACAGGGACACGGGGACACAGGGACACAGGGACACGGGGACACAGGGACACGCCACATGGCCGGGGGGACGCAGGGACCCCTTGCTCCAAGCACAAATGTGGGGCTGGGCTCCCCGCTGCCTTCACGGGGACGTGGCCCCAAACAAACCTCAGGGCCTTGCACACACGTGTGAGTGTGCACACACATGCAGACACACACGCATGCACACAATTGCATGCACACACACACACATGCATGCACGCACAAACACTTGCATGCACATGCATGCACACACACTTGCATCCACACACACGGATGTGCACACCCATGAATGCACATCCATGCTCACTGACGTGCATGCACACATGTCCATGCATGAGGTTGCACACACACGTGCACATACATGCAGGCACACACTTGCATGCACACTTTTGCACACATCTGCACCCAAACACATGCACACACACATGCATGCACACACATGCACACACATGCATGCACAAACCTTGCATGCACACACACACATGCACACACACATGCACACACACACACACACGTGCACACCCACCCACACGCTGCCCATGCCCCCCCAAGCACACACGCACACCAAAGCCCCTGGCAGGGACCACCCCTGCGCAGCCCCATCCAGCACGCCTGCTCCTTGCACACCCCCGGCACACGGACCACACACGTGCACACACGCACGGCAGCGGAAGCGCAGCCGGGGCGAGCCAGGCGCGCCGACGTACGCAGCCCCAGGCCAACATACACACGCTGCTACCTGTATACAAACACCCGCCGGACGCACAAACACACCTGCACGTGTGTGCGCACACACGGGGACCGAGGGCACGGGCACGCGGGGACACGGGGACGTGGAAATGCAGGCAAGCCGCCGGGAGCACACGTGCACGCAGGCACACACGTGCGTACACGCATGTCTGAGTGCACAAAAAGCGCATGGATGTGCACGCACACACATGAACGCATGCACACATGTCCATACGTGCACACGCAGTCACGCACACGCGTGCACACCCCACGCCAAGCACCACGGGGCTGCTTGGCACCCCCGCAGGTGGCACCTGCGGACAGCCCCGCTCACACTGCACGGGGCCATCTCTGACCCCCCCCATCCACAAACCCCAAATCCACGACCCCCCCACCCACGAACCCCCATATCCATGACCTCCCCACATCCATAAACCCTCATCCACGAACCCCCCACGCCCATGAAGCCCCCACCCGCGACCCCCCACCCACGACCCTCCCTCCACGACCCCCCATCCCTAACCACCCCACCCATGACCCCCCCTCCATGACCCCATACCCATGACCCCCCCCATATCCACCACCCCCCCCACACGCCTCCCCTCCCACCCCCATATCCACCCCCCCAAACCTCTCCCCCCCCCCTCCGGACCCCCCACCTCGCGCCCCCCCACATCGCGCCCCCCCATGTCCGGCGGGGCGGAAGGCGGCGGCTGTGGGGGGGGTCCCTTCCTCCCCCCCCCCCCTTCCTCCCCCTTCCTCCTCCTCCTCCTCCTCCTCCTCTCGCTCCTCCCCGCGCCCCCGGTGCCCGGGCAGCGCCGCCCCCTCGGAGCGGGCCGGAGCGGGACGCAGCGGATCGGCGATGGGGGGGCTCGCCGGGGGGCTCGGGCACCGCTGCCCGCCCCTGCCCCTGGCGCTGGGGCTCTGCTGCCTGCTGCTGCCCCCCGCCGCCGCCTCCTGGAGCCCCCAGCCCCGCAGGTACCGGGCACCGGGGAGGGGGGCACCGGGGGGAACCGGGGGGGAACCGGGGGGGAACCGGGGGGGAACCGGGGACCGGGCAAAGCAGCGCTTGGGGGGGGGGTCCGGGCATGGGGGTGTTGGCACCAAGGAGGGTCCAGAGGGAAAGGGGCTGCTTGGGGCTGGGGTGCTGCAGACTGGGGGTTACTGGGGTGTACTGGGGGGTACTGGGGCTGGCAGGGCGCCTACTGGGGGTGCTGGGGGGTGCTGAGGCTGGTAGGGCTTACTGGGGGTGCTGGGGGGTACTGGGGCTTCCAGGGCTTATTAGGGGTGATGGGGGGGTACTGGGGCTGGCGGGGCTTACTGGAAATGCTGGGGGGTACTGGGGCTTACTGGGGCTGGCAGGGCTTACTGGGAGTGCTGGGGAGTACTGGGATTTACTGGGGCTGGCATCGCTGCTGGGGTTACCAGAACCACCAGGGTGCAAAGGTGCTTGGACACGCTGGGCTTGCTGGGGCTTACTGGGGGTAGCTGGCTTTACTGGGGGCAAATGGGCTTACTGGGGGTGACTGGGCTTACTGGAGGAGACTGGGCTTACTGGGGGTGACTGGGCTTGCTGGGGGTGCTCAGGGCTGGGGCTGGTGCGGGACAAGTGGCCCCATCCCCGAGGCCCTGCCCGTGCCAGGGGAGCGGAGGGGATCGGGGCACCCCAATGCCTGGGAGACATGGGGGGGCTCCAGTCCCTGTCCCTGCAGTCCCTGTCCCGGGGGGGGGGTGCAGCGGGGGGGTTGTTTACAGGAAATCTTTGGCGCTGGCCGTGTCTCCGGCACCGGATTGCCGGGACCTCCCGGTTCCGCTCGGCTCGGCGCGGCGACGGGCAGAAGCCACCTCATTTCCCCTTCCCTCCCCGCCAAGGCCAGGAGACCCCAGCACCCCAAAACCACCCCGGCGGGACCCCTCAAATCCTCCCCCACCACCCCACAGAGCCAGAGCCCCACACGCCCAGGCGCAGGGCGTGGAACCCCTGAGGCCGTGGGGTGCCGGCTCGGGCGCGCCGCCGGGAGCAGAGCCTGGGCGCGCTCAGCGCACGAGTGGCGGCCCCGCAGCGGGTGGCCCGGGTCAGCCCAGGCCATGCGAGCCCTCGCACGCCCGGCCCGGCCTCGCCGCCGGCTCCTGCCCCGCTCCCGGGGGGTTTCATCCCGCGCTGGCACCCGCCCCGCTCTCCGTGCCAGCCAAAACGGGCCGGGGCGCGTCCCCGTCCCCGCGGCGCAGCCGGGGCTGGCAGCGTCCCCAAACAGTGCCGTGCCCGCGCAGAAGGACACCCCCTCGGGGGTGATCGGGTTGGGAGCCATCCCGTGTCCCCCCCCTGCCCCCTACCCCGCTGGCATTTGTCACCCCGGCGCTGTCACCGCGCGGCTTTGGCCACCGAGGCTCTCGGTGCCGCCGTGGCCCTGGCGCGGCGCCCGGCTGGGACGCTGCCCGGCCGGAAAGCCCTGTGCCACCCTGCTGTGTCCCCCCCCCTCCCCGGCACGTCCCAGACAATTGTCTGTCCCCCCCCCCCTCCCCGCCACCACCAGCCACAGCCGCCTCCTTCCCCGCAGGCCCCCGAAAAGCTCAGTTTTCCACCCAAAATCGTGGTGCCCGCGGGGAGGGCGGCAGCCACCTCCGGGCTGGGGGGTGCCAAGGGCCACCCGGTGTCGTTGTGGCACTCGTGTGTGTCCCCACCACTTGTGTGTCCCCCCCCACCACTCGTGTGTGTCCCCCTCAGCCAGCGTGGGGACACCGGGGACCCAAAGAAAGGCGCCTTTGTGTGGGGTGGGTGGGGGGCACAGAGGGGGCCCCGCTCCAGGCGAGCCGGTGCCAGCGCGGGGTGGGTGGGAACGCGGCAGGAATGCGGGGCCCCCGCGTGCCCCATGGCCACCGAGGGTCCCCTCCGTGCCCCGTGGAGGCTGGGGGGGGACAATAGGGGACACTCCGCAAGCTGGGGTGGCATCACCAGGAGGGCGCAGGGAGGTTGGGGGTCACCGTGCGGGGACAACGTCCCACCGCTGGCACACGGGGGTGCTTTTGGGGCCAGCAAGGAGCACGGGGAGGGGGACACCGGCTCCCGTCACCCCCGTGGTGGCACCGGCGGTGGCACCGGTGGCTTTTTCTTGCAGCAACTGGTGCTCCTACGCCGTGACGAGGACGGTGTCGTGCCTGGTGCAGAACGGCACCTTCCTGCAGCGCGTCTTCCAGGGCTGCCGCTGGCCGCTGCCCTGCAGCGGGGGCAGGTGAGGGGACCCCCCAGGGACCCCCCTGTCCCCTCCCCGGGGGTGTCGGTGGCCACCCGCGGGGGTGACGGCGGCACCCGCTCTGTGCCGCAGCTACCGCGCCGTGGTGCGGCCGGCGTACAGGGTGGCCCTGAGGACGGTGACGGCGCTGGAGTGGAGGTGCTGCCCCGGGCACGGCGGGGCCGCCTGCGAGGAAGGTGGGAGAGGGAACGGGGTGGTCCCGGGAAGCCCCCACGGCGTGGTTAAGGGGGTGGGGGGGTGGGTATTGGGGGGGTAGGGGGAGAGGTGGGTGGTGCTGGGGGGTGGGGGGGTGGGTGGAGGGATGGACGGATGGATGGATGGGTGGACAGATGGATGGACATATAGATAGACAGGTGGATGGACAGACAGATGGACGCATGGACGCATGGACGGATGGATGGATGGATGGATGGACGGACGGACAGATGGACACATAGATAGACAGGTGGATGGACGGACAGATGGACGCATGGACGCATGGGTGGATGGATGGATGGATGGACGGATGGACGGACAGACGGACGGACGGATGGATGGATGGCTGGATGGATGGATGGATGTTCCTTGGGGTGGGTGGGTAGATGGATGGACAGACAGATGGATGAATGGATGGGTAGATGGTTGGATGGACAGATGGATGGATGGACGGACGGATGGACAGACAGATGGAAGGTTGGTTGGACGGACGGACAGATGGATGGATGGACGGACGGACGGACAAATGGATGGATGTTCCTTGGGGTGGGTGGATGGACAGACAGACAGACAGACGGACAGATGGACAGAGGGATGGGTGGGCGGACGGATGGACAGATGGAAGGTTGGTTGGATGGACAGACAGGTGGACAGACAGACAAAAGGAAGGTTAGATGGATGCTCCTCTGGGTGGGTGGGTGGAAAGACGGATGGATGGGAGGACGGACGGAAGGATCCGTGAATGGATGGATGGACACGTGGATGCTCCTCCGGATGGACAGACGGATGGATGGATGGGTGGGTGGAAGGACGGACGGACGGACAGACAGATGGAAGGACACACAAATGCTCCTCTGGGTGGGCAGAGAGATGGAAGGATTGAGGCATGGACGGACAGACGGGTGCTCCTCTGGATGGATGGATGGATGGACGGACAGACGGATGGAAGCTCCCGTGTGCGGATGAAGGGCTGGGGAGCTGGACAGACGGACGGGAGGATGGATGGTGGGGGGGGTGGGCGGACAGACAGACGGACAGACAGACAGACGGACGGTTGGGTGGCCATGCCCACGGACGGGGAAATGGAAAGGTAGGTGGCGGGGGGGGGGTAGGATGGGGGGGGGCACAGGCTGGGGGGCGGAGGTTGCTGCGTGTGGGTACGGGGCGGGGGGGGGCTGCCCGCGGTGTGCCACGAGGGGACCCCTGTCTGTCTGTCTGTCTGTCTGTCCGTCCGTCTGTCTGTCTGTCCCTCTGTGCGGGCGGCCGTGCCTGCGGGGCGGCAAATGAATGGGTGCCAGCCCGTGCCATGGGTGGGCCTGCAGCTGCCGGGGGGGGGGGACAACACACAGAGGGGGGGGACGACACACAAAGGGGACACACACAGAGGGGACACACACACACACACACACGGCCCCAGCCCCAAAGCTGGGTGGCACGGGGAGGGGATGGGGACACCCGGGGGGGCCCCGAGCCAGCTGGGTGGCAGCAGCAGGGTGGGGGGGGTGATGGGGGGGGCTCCTTCTCCTCCTCCTCCTCTTCCTCCCCCCCAGCCGCTGGCCGGGTGCCCCACATCTGGGCCCGCTTAGGGTGGCGCTGCCTGTCCCCTGCAGCCCTGGGGGTGGCCGTGCCTGGGTGTGGTGGCAGCCGGGGGGGGGACACAGGGGGTTGGTCCTGCTCCGGAGCCCCCCAGCCGTGTCCCCGAGTCCCCCCCCCCTCCAGGTTGGGACCCCACCTTGGGTTTGGATTGTGCGTGGTGCCCCCCCCTCCTCTCCAAACCCAGCCCCAATGGGGTTTTGGGGGGGGCTCAATGTTGGGGGGGGTGGATTTGGGGTACTGGGGGGGGCTGGGGGGGGCTGCAATGTGTCCGGGGGGGGTTGAGGGGTCTGGTTCGGGTATGGGGGGGGATTTGGGGGGGTCCTGGGCAAGGGTCGTGGCTGGGTTTGGGGGAAAAGCAGCGGCAGCCCCTGCAGCCCCCTCCCCAATTTGGGGTGACGCACAGCAGACTTCCACAGCACCCCCACAGCCACGGGGTGTCTGTGCCTGTTTGGGGGGGGGGGTCGATGCCCACGGGGGGGGGGTCCCTGACACCCCCTCCCCCCTCGGCAGACCCCCACGCCTTCCTCGCGCTGCGCGACACCGCGCGCCCCAGCGCCGCGCCCCAGCGCCGGACCCCCCTGCACCCCACGGCTTTCTCAGGTGGGTCCTCGGTGCCCCCCCCCTTTCTACACCCCCCCATCCACCCCAGGTTTGTGGGGGGGGGTCCTGGGCACCCCCCCACGAGCCCTGCACCCCGCTTTCTCCTCCTTAGGGTGCCTGAACTGCAGCCGCGTCGGGGAGCTGACGGCACGCCTGGCCACCCTGGAGGCGCAGGTGACCCCCCCGGTGCCACCCTAGGGTGCCACCACCTCGCCCCCCCCATGGGTGTGGGAGCCCGGGGGGGGGTCACCTCGCTGTCCCCATCTCCTTCGCAGGTGGCCCGGCTGTCGGTGGCCGAAGCCTCCCCGTCCCCAGCACCCAAGGGTGCGGACGCCGGGCGGCTCTGGGGGTCCCCGGCTGCCCAAGGGAGCCCCGGGGATGAAGGTAGGGGATGGAATTAGGGGGTGGGGGGCACCCTGGGGGTGGGTCTCGTGGCACTGATGCTGTGTCCCCCCCCCACCCCACAATACCCCAGGGGTCCCGTGGGGCAGCGAGACGCAGCGGGGAGCCACCGCGGGGCGTGACGGTGAGTGGGGAGCGGGCACCGAGGGGGGGGGACACACAAATGCACACCCCCGAGAGGAAACGGGGCGCGGGGTCCCCGGGGTGCTCCCCTGAGGGTGCTGCTCCCCCCCCCTATATCCCCCCCCGCAGGCAGACCCGGCTCGCGGGGCCCCCCCGGCCCCAAGGGAGACTCAGGAGGACGGGGAGCCTCGGGGCCCCCAGGTAAGGGGGGACCCCCCCCAGGTAAGGGGGCGTCCCCCAGCCTCCTGCTGCGTACATCTGAGGGGGGTCAGCCCCCCCAATAAGAAAAAATATTCTTCATCCTCCTCTTCCTCCCCGCAGGTCCCCCCGGCCCCCCGGGCCCCCCCGGGCGCGATGGTGCCAGGGGGCTCCCCGGGGAGAGGGGCCCCCCCGGCCCCCCCGGGCCCCCCGCCCCCGTGGGGCCGGCCATCCCCCGGCTCGCTGACCCAAGTAAGGATGTTTTTTTTTTGGGGGGGGCGTTAAGGGGGCCCTGAGGGATGCTCCAGCCCCCCCAAAACGCCTGCTGTGGCTTCTCCGCTGTCTCGTATCGGGGTTGTGCTCCGCCTGTCGCTGCTCTCAGGGGGTTTGGAGAGGGGGGGGTCCCTCTTCTTCTGGCCCACAGGGGTGGGGGGCACCCCCCCGGTGTGGGGTGCCTTGGCTGGGGGTGTCACCGCCTGCCCCCCCCCCCCCATTTCTCTCCCGCAGGGGACCCTCTGCTCTCCAACACCTTCACCGAAGCTGCCGGGGGCATCGTGGGCCCCGTGGGCCCCCCCGGCCCGATGGGGCCGATGGGTGAGTTCCCCCCCCCCTTCCCTGCACCCTCACCTTTTTTTTTTTGGGGGGTGTCACCGCGTTGAGACCAGGCTGAGCCATGCGCCCCCCTCCCTCCATCTCCTCGCAGGACCCCCCGGCCCCCCAGGACCCATGGGGCTGCCCGGCCCTCCAGGCCCCGATGTAAGTGCCGGGAGGATTTTGGGGTGGGGGGGGGGCACGGCTGGGCCTTGGGGTGCCCCCCCGGGCTGATGGCACCACCGCTGTCATTGTGCAGGGCAGAGCAGGGGCGCCCGGAGCCGCGGGACCCCGCGGGGACAAAGGTGACAGGGTGAGTGCCGGGAGCAGGGGGGGGCTCAGCTGGCACCCATGGGTGCCCCCCCCCGGCTCTGACCGGCTCTGTCCCCTGTCGTCCCCCCCCATTCCACACAGGGTCCCCAGGGACACCCAGGCAGCCGTGGCCAGGACGGGGCGCAGGTACGTGGCCCCCCCCCGGGGGTAGGGGGCTGTGCTGGGGCGCGGGGGGGGCCCCCCCTGCCCGCCCCCCCTCTGCCAGTCCCTTCTCCTTTCTGTGTTGCAGGGCGAGCCGGGCCCCAAGGGCGAGCCGGGCGACAAGGGCACATGGGTGAGTGCGGGGTACCCGGGGGGGGGGGCACTGATGTGCTTCAGGTTTGTGTGGTGGTCCTGGGACCCCAATAATGGCAGGGGGGGCCCCAAATGTGCCCTATGCTTGCATCATCTCTCTGGGACCCCAATAACAGCACGGGGGGCCCCAAATGTGTCCCATGTTTTTGTCATGTCCCCAGGACCCCAATAATGGCATGGGGGTCCCCAAATGTGCCCTGGGTTTGTGTCATATCCTTGGGACCCCAATAACGGCAGAGGGGGCCTCAAATGTGCCCCGGGTTTGTGTTGTGGCCCTGGGACCCCAATAATGTCAGCGGGGTCCCCAAACGTACCCCGGGTTTGTGTCATATCCTTGGGACCCCAATAATGGCACAGGGGTCCCAAAATGTGCCCCATGCTCACATTGTGTCTTGGGGACCCCAATAATGGCACGGGGCTCCCCAAATGTGCCCCGTGCTCATTCGGCACCCCCTTTTCCTCCCCCTACACACCCACGTAGGGGTGCTGCCCCCCCCCTATATGGCAGCGAGTTTGGGGGTGCCCCCCAGCCCCTCTTCCCTTACCCCCCCCCCTTCTTTTTCTCCGCAGGGGGAGGGTTTACACCAGCTCCGCGAGGCTTTGAAGATTTTAGCCGAGCGGGTTTTAATCTTGGAAACAATGATTGGGCTCTATGGTGAGTAGAGGGGGGGGGGCGCAGGAGCCAGGCAGGGCTTGGGGACCCCCCCACCCGGGACCCCCCCACCCGTGGGGAGCCGGGCACCACGGGGTCTTGTGTGTGTCCCCCACCACCCTAGTGGGGTCTCCGTTTTTGGGGCACGGCGCACACGGGACCCCCCCGGGAGGCTGCGTGCCCCCCCGGCAAGGCCCCCCCCACACCCACCCAAAGGACCCAGCACCCACCCCCCTGGACCCACGGGGACGGGGGGCACCCCCCGCATCCCCATGGGGCCACGGGACCCCCCCCCCCACCATACACACATCCCCCCCGGGAGATTTTGGCACCCCGAAGGCCACGCACCGCTGTGTCCCCCCCCCCCTCCTTGCTCTGCTCTCTTCCCCCCCCCAGGCCCGTAGCTTCCAGAGCCTCCTGCGGCAGCAGGCCCGGCTGGAGGTCCTGGCCAGGAGGGTCACCTTGCTGGAAGCCATCATCTGGCCAGGTAATGTCCCCCCCCCCCACCATGATGTCCCCCCCATGGCCTCCTCCTCCCCTCCTCGCATGGGCCGGGGGCGCCGCGTCCCCCCCTGGAGTGGGACTGGAGCAAGGGGATGGGGAAGGGATGGCCCCCAAGAGGGGTCTTTGGGGTGGGGGAGGTCTCCGAGGATCATGGGGGGGGGGCCCAGGGGGTGAGGGAGGCCATGGAGCTCCTCTGGAGCCGAGGGGGACCGTGGGGACCCTCTTGGGTTGAGGTCTTGAGGCTCCATGGACCAGGGGGGACCTTGGGGCTCCTCATGGGTCAAGGGAGACCCCTGAGGAGCAAAAGAGCCCCTGGAGAGCCCCAGAGGTCCTGGAGCCTCCCTCAAACCAAGGGAGACCATGGAGGACCTCTTGGGTTGAGGTCTTGTGGCTTCTTGAGGCCCCGGAGCTCCTCTCAAGCCAAAGGGGACCATGGAGACCCTCTTGGGTTGAGGCCTTCTGGCTCCATGGACTAAGGGAGGAGACCTTGGGGCTCCTCATGGGCCAAGGGAGACCCTTGAGGAGCAAAAGAGCCCCTGGAGCCTCTCTCAAACCAAGGGAGACCATGGAGGGCCTCTTGGGCTGAGAGAAACCTTGTAGCTCCTCTCAGACCAAGGGGACCATGGACGGCCTCTTGGGTTGAGAGAGCCCCTGGAAACCCTCTTGGACCCAGGGAGACCATGGAGACCCTCTTGGGTTGAGGCCTTGTGGCTCCATGGACCAAGGGAGGACACCTTGGAGCTTCTCTTGGAGCCAGAGAGCCCCTCTCAAGCCAGGGGAGACCACGGAGACCCTCTGGGGTTGAGGGAGCTCCTGGAAACCCTCTTGGACCCGGGGAGACCATGGAGACCCTCTTGGACCAAGGGAGGCCTTGGAGCTCCTCTTGGAGCCAGAGAGCCCCTAGAGCCCCTCAAACCAAGGGGGACCACGGAGACCCTCTTGGGTTGAGGTCTTGTGGCTCCATGGACCAAGGGAGGACACCTTGGGACTCCTCATGGGTCAAGGGAGACCCTTGAGGACCAAAAGAGCCCCTGGGGTCTCTCTCAAACCAAGGGAGATCATGGAGGGCCTCTTGGGTTGAGGCCTTCTGGCTCCATGGACCTGGGGAGACCTTGGGACTCCTCATGGGCCAAGGGAGACCCTTGAGGAGCAAAAGAGCCCCTGGGGCCTCTCTCGAACCAAGGGAGACCATGGAGATCCCCTTGGGTTGAGGCCTTGTGGCTCCGTGGACCAAGGAGACCAAGACCTTGGGGCTCCATGAGGACGGAGGGAAACCTTGGAGCTCCTCTTGGAGCCAGAGAGCCCCTCTCAAGCCAGGGGAGACCACGGAGACCCTCTGGGGTTGAGAGAGCTCCTGGAGACCCTCTTGGACCCAAGGAGACCATGGAGACCCTCGTGGCTTGAGACCCTGTTGCTCCCTGAAGCCCAAGGGAGGCCTCAGAGCTCCTTCATCCGGAGCCCATGGATTCCTCCTGGGCCCACTGCTGGCCTCGTTGCTCCCCATGGACCGAGGGAGACCCTCGAGGAGAAAACCCCCCCCAGAGCCCCCCTCGAACCAAGGGGGACCACGGAGACCCTCATGGGTGGAGGCCTTGGAGCTCCCCCCAGGGCCAGGCTGCGCCCCCCCTTCCTCTCCCCTCCCTTTCCACTGCGCTTTGCTGGGGGGGGGCTGCCGGGGGTGCCAGCGGGGGGGTCCCAATGTAGGGATGGGGACACCACGGGGTGGCACTTGGGGACAACGCGGTGCCACAATTTGGGGGGGGGCCAGGAACCGTTATGGAGTCAGAGCCCACCTTGTGTGCCATGGGGGCACCCGGTGACCCTACCAGCACTGGGGGGGGGTCCCTGGGGGACATTTGGGGACATTTGGGGACATTTGGGGACAGGGAGGGGTCTCCACCACCCCGCAGCCCCCCAACCTCACCCCCCCTTTTCTCTCCTTTCCTCCCCACAGAACCCGAGCCCGGTTCGGGCAGTGGGGGTCCGGCGGTGCCCGGCCCCCCCCACGGCAGGCGCAGCCGCTCGCCCCCCACCCGGGGCGCAGCCCCCAGCCAGGACCCCCCCGGCGGGCCCTGATGGAGCAGGGGGGGCCTGGTGGCACCCCCCCCACGGCCACCGCTGTCCCCCCACCGTGTCCCCACACCCCCCCGGGGGGGGTCTTGGTGCTAACCGGTGGCACCACACCGGCCTGACCCCCCCCCCGCCCCCCCCCATCCCTTTTGTGTCCCCCCCAGCTTTGGTCCCCGCTGCTTGCACCCCGCTGAAGGGGGGCACGGGGTGCCCACCCTGGTGCTGGGGAGGGGGCGTGGGTGTCCCCACGCCCCCCCCCCCCCCCCGCGCTCCGTCCTGGCTGCTTTGGGCGCTGCGAGGTCATTAAAGGTGTCCACAGAAGTGTCACCCGTGTCACCCCCCCCGTGTCACCCCCCCCGTGTCACATCCTTGGGGGGTGGGGGGCTGGCACCCTCCACACGGGTGGGGGCTGGTGGTGGGGACACGCGTGGGTGGGGGGCGCGGCGGGGGGCTCGCCCCATGGGAAGGGGGTGGCACAGTGAGGGGGGGCACCCAGGGACCCCCACCCACCCAGGGGACCCCCACTCACCCACCCCCCACTGGGACCCCCACCTATGCGACACCCACCCAGGGGACCCCCACGCACCCGTGGGACCCCCACCCATCCACAGGACCCCCACCCAGGGGACCCTCACCCAGGGGACCCACACACACTTGTGGGACCCCCAGCCGGGGGACACCCACCCAGGGGACCCCCACCCACGGCACCCTCACCCAAGGGACCCCCACCCACCCGTGGGACCCCCACCCATGACACCTTCACTCAGGGGACCCCCACCTGTCTGTGGGACCCCCACCCGTGGGACCTGCACCCAGGGGACCCCCACCCATCCATGAGACCCCCACTCATGACACCCTCACCCAGGGGACACCCACCCACCCGTGGGACCCTCACCCAGGGGACCCCCACCCACCCATGGGACCCCCACCCACGGCACCCTCACCCAGGGGACCCCCACCCCCTTTGGGACCCCCACCCACGGCACCCTCACCCAGGGGACCCCCACCCACCCGTGGGACCCCCCCACACCCCCTAGGAGACCCCCACCCCCCCCGTAGCCCCCCCATATCCCCCCGTAGCCCCCCATGACGTCACGCGGGACTCCCCTCCCTCCGCGTGACGTCAGCACCCCCTCCCTCCCCTCCCTCCCCTCCCCGGACCGTACCATCCCCCTCCATCCCCCCCTCCCCCCCTTTCCCCTCCGCGGTTGGTACGTGCGGGCGGGCAGGGCGGCGCATGCGCAGCGCGGGGGCGGCGGCGGCGGCCGGACGTTGGGAGCGCGGAGGGAGGAAGGCGACAAAATGGCGTCCACGGGTGAGGGCGGCCCGGCCGCGCCGGGGGGGGACGGCACCGGCCGGGACGGGGCTGGAGGGCCCGGGGAGGGCTCCTCGGAGCCGGGGGAGAGCAGAGAGAGCTGGGGAGATCGGGGGGTTTCGGGGAGAGCGGCTGCGGGCTGTGGGGGCCTCGGGGGGGGAGGTAACGGCCTGTGAGGGGGGGGGGGAGGGTTCGCTGAGGGGGCTGTGAGGGCCCGGGTGGGCCTCAGGGCGCTGTGGGGCTGGGGATTGGCAGGGCTTTGTCCTTTTTATAATATTAGCGTGTTATAGTATGGCTGCTTTATTATATTATCCCTTTATAGTGTTTGTTTTATAACGTTAAGGCGTTAGGGCTGCGGGAGTGGGGCTGAAGCGTTTTAACGCGGGCCCGTTGTGGTGTGTGGAGCCTGGCAGGGCCCCGGGGGCCTGCCCCGACGCCTTCCCCGTGTGTCCTGCCCGTTGCTGCTCCCTGGGAGGCGATTTCCCTCTGACAGACATCCCCGCTGGTCGTAGCAGCTCCTCCAGTGTCACCCTGAGTCCTGCCAGCCGTGCAGGGAAGGGGAGCAGCCTGCCCCGTAAGCTCGTATCTCTGTACGTTGGGATTGCACACAGGCAGATCCACGGCCTCAGAGCTGCTGCTGGGTGCAAACGGCGGTTCCAGAGCGGTTCCTGGAGCCCCCAGCAGCTCGGTGGGAAGCAGAGTGGTGAAAGTTACACCCTAAGGGTGGCTGAGGGCTGTAGGAAGGCTTCAGGTGGGTTCTGTAAATTCGTAAAGCTCGCTTTTTTAATAGAGAGCGGCTTGTCCCAAGGTGCAATCACAGCAGAGACACCAGAACGTTTCCATGCGAGGGTCTGAGCAGAGCTCTGCTCCCGTTCAGCCTCTGAGTGCGGCTCAGTCGGATGCTGAAGCCCAGGCAGCAAACAGGAGCAAACTCTGAGCCCATTCCTGATCCTCGGGACCTTTCAGGTCCTGGGAGGGCTGGAGAAGCGCTCTGGCTGGAGAGGTTCTGTCAAAGCCATGGGTTTGCTCTAAAGCCTTGGATGGGAGCTGGAAGTGGTGACTTGGAGGGAAAACGTGCATGCAGGAGCTGTAAACGCTCAAATACAGCCTTGTAGTTGCCGCGTGGATGCGTTTCCCAGCCCTAGCAGCCAGCCGGGCCAGCGCAGGCTTTTTCTGCTGGGGTTTTGGGGATTTCAGTTCTTTAAACCAGAGCGTTGGCACGGGCTAGGGATTTGGGGAAGGAATCGCTGCCAGCTGCCTGTTTGGAACCCTGATAGGGACAAGTGTTAGAACTTTCCAGCGATTTGTTTGTGTCCTTGAAAGTTAAATAGAAAGCGAAGTGTTGTCATTCCAACGGACCCGGAGCTTGCAACCTGGCCCTTTGAAACCAGGGGTTTTGTGAGTGTCAGCCCCGCAGTTTCTTTTGTTCCTAAACAAAACACCCCGCTGCCAGTCCCCTTGGGTGTTAGCCAAGGTGGCAGTTAAATTAAAGTAGGGTCATTTGAGATCAAAGTTGTGGCTGTGGGAGCAGCAGGAGCCATAAAGGGAAGAGGGGTTTTGTTTCCTTTAAAAAGGCTGAGAAAGTGCATTTACCTTACTCTTTGGAGGCTGGATTTCCAGCGGTTTATAGCGGTCCTTTGGAGTTGCAGGAGGAAATTCCAGCTGCTGCCTTCTTACGCTGTTAATTTTGTTAAGCCTTTGTTAACTTTTTTTTTTTTTTAATTTTCCTTTTTCTCTTGCAGATTACAGTACCTACAGCCAAGCTGCAGCTCAGCAGGGGTAAGTCGCATCGTGCTCTTATCCCACCCCACAAAAAGGTGTGATGTGTGTGCAGTAACTGCGCTGTAG